>NC_079148.1:37517923-38224192 GCF_945859685.1 Eupeodes corollae | reverse complement strand
TTCCTTTCGATTACATTTGGCCATGTAAATGTTGGAACATACCCTCCTTTTTTCTACATACTTATACATTCTCAACAAAATTATTTAAAATAAAAAAAAAAAGAAATGTCTTGAAAAATGATATATCGTGTATTTTTCACACTCAACAAAATGTTGGCACATGTACAAGAATTCCCCCAAGAAACCTTTAGCTTATGGGACTTTCTGATATTTGTTCGTCTCAGTTTTATTTTTGTGTTGTTCTTTTGTCAGCACACAGACTATTGCACCCTGAGTCCTAAAATTGTTTTTTTTTTTTCGATGAAAAATTAAATCTTCGGCATTGTGCGTTTTTGTCTAATTAAAAAAGAAAAAAAAATCAAAGGTTGTCTAGAACAATTCTTGGCCAAACCACCTCGTTAAACATGTACGGGTATTAGAACATTAAAGCACACGAGGCTATGTTGATGTTTTTTTATTTCTTCAAGATTCTTCGTCTTGTTGTTTTTGGTTATTCGAAAATAATGTGACTTTGTATTTCTGAGAAATAAAGTACACGACGACAATTTTTCACGATCTTTTTTATTTTTATAATTGGGATTGAAAGCACGATTTGAAATTGTGTTTTTTTTTTGAGAAAATATTTTTATTTTAAGAAAAAATTGAACAATTATTATGTCTGGACTTCGGAAATCCACATGTTTTGGTTTTCCAAAAATAAAATATTTTAAAAAACATACCTATTTTTTTGTGGATGGTAAATAAATCAATATTTAATATGTTTGGTCATTATTTTTGTATCGTTTTATGTGTTATTTTCATAAAGAGTAACATATTTCGTACATGTGTGATTCTGGAAATAAAAACACGTCAGGATAGAGTCCTTTAAGTTCAGCTAAGAAATACTTACCACATTCTCAATAATTAGTTGATTGATTTTTTTTAGAATAAACAATCTTCGGTTTCTGAAAATCTTGTCAAAAACACGAGTTATGAAAGAAAAATATGTAATAACTAATTTTCAGTTGAAACTTAAATTTCAATTAGAAATAGAATTATCGAAATTTCAAATACTTCAATATTTACATAATGTAAGTCCAAATCTTTAAATAATCAGTTATTGTGTAGGACCATTGCAGTAAAGCGACAATTGACGCACTACGTAGGCACAAGGGTGGCTTACTGACAAGACTCAAAAACTTGTACAGACGACTTACAGACCGACGCGACTTGGAGGTTAGGACTGAAGTCGACAATAAAAAATGTCAGTCTGTTGATTAGGGAGAACAACAGGCTATCAGTTAACAAGTACTGGGACCTCAAGATCCGGTCAATTAATTTGATTGACTCTCGTATGTTCCACAAAATCAACAAGATATTCAGGAAAAAAAACGATAATGACCTTCCGTGTCTTAAACTCCAAAGAACAGAAGAGAACAGAGACTAACTCAGGACACCGTAAATAGATCCAGAAGAATCCATCTTTGACGATGACTTTTACATAATTGAAAATCCGAAGGAAAATGTGGAGTCGGTGGGAGCTGCTTTCCAGCAAGTGTACAAGGTGAATGTAAGCATTCGCCCCAACCACGACCTGGAAAACAGATCCCTACTTAATAACTTTTACCTCCGAAATGATATCACACAATGGCGTTCTGAGAACCGCGGTTTTATGCGGTTCAATGACGATCATTTGGCAAATGACATAATCGCCGAGCAAACGTTAGATGAAAGTCCCTTGTTAGTGACAAAGGTTGAGCTTCAGCTCATCTTCAATTCAATAAATAACAAAAAGTCAGCAGGTGTCGATGGTATATCAAACGTTGTACTAAGACATTTACCGACGGAAGCAATTGACATTTACATCACACTCTTCAACAATTCACTGAATAATGCATATTATTCAGTATATTGGAAGACCGCTGTGGTTCATCCTCTCCCGAAAAAGGGAAAGGACAACTCCAACTTGTCAAATCTTCGGTCAATAAGTCTTCTTCCGAGTATCAGCAAAGTTTTCGAAAAGACCATTAATAGGGCTCTCACTAAGTGGGCTGGGGACAACAAAATCATTCCGGATAAACAGTTCGGGTTCACAATTCATGATGCGTCTAAACTCGTTTCTGATATCCAATGGAATAAATCAAAACAACAATGCACAGGTGCTGTTCTGGTTGATTTGGGAAAGGCCTTTGACACCGTATGGTTAGAGGGTCTTTACCTAAAATTGAGCAGACTTGGCTAAGCAAGCCATTGTTGTATAAACTTTATGATATGCTTAACGGTAGAAAGTTTGTTGTCGGAAGTGGCAATGTAACTTCTACCACATTATTCTAAAATAAAAAAAAGGCTTCAACAGCGAGCGGTGAATACGCCGATTCTCTTCAGCATTTACACCAGCGATCTGATAAGTAGCCTCACAAAGACAATTGCGTACGCCGACGATCTAATTGCGTACAGAACGGCCCGAAAGGTTGAGGTTATTAGAATTCTCTTGCAGCGTGATTTCGACAAGATTCAGCGATATTGCGACGACTGGAAACTGAAAATAAACGTCCAGAAGTTGGAGACAATTCTGTTCCGGACTCCGTTGGCTAGGGCCACGACTGATACGTGCAAGAATTGGCGCAAGATGGTCATCGTTGATCTTCACAGGCAGCCATTAGCGAGCAAAAGTGTAGTGAAGTACCTCGATATCTGGTTAGATCAGTATTTATATTTCGACAGACATATAAATTCTGCTCTGACCTGTGCGAGAGGAGCCTTCGTTCTGACGAAACTGCTGTTTTTTAGCAGTCGGCTTGACCCCAGAGTGAAGATAATTTGCTACATGGCCCTCATACGGCCAATGATCGTTTATGGTTGTCCTGTGTGGTTCAACGTTGCCCCTTCCCAGATGGAGAAATTTCGGGTGTTCGAGCGGCAGTATTTACGACACTGTACCGACTTATATCAAACAGCCGAATCTTCTTACGTACATTACTACTCCAACGAGGTCCTATACAACGGGGCACGAATTAACATAATTGACAATTTCGTGATAAAACTCGTTCGAGGTCACATTGCAAGAGCTATGTCTTCGACCAACAATTTAATTTTCGGGCGTTCTATCCGAACGACGAGTATTTTTAAAGTGCACGCTTCATTCCACCAGAACCATTTCTCTTTTTAGACAGATGAGGTCTGATACATTGGTAGTTCCGCTAATCTACAACGTCAGACAAAGAACCGTGGATAGGCAACTCCTGTACAATCGGGACGTCATGGCACAAGGTGGAGCAGATCTCCTTCGGTTCAGTAGGGCTGTGTCCGAACGTTACCGAACTGATAGGGTGAAGCAGGAGAACCATTTTTGGTGGCTTCAATCGGCACTTGATATTGGATAGTCAGGATGGGGTTTGAAGCCTTTGCCGGTTTACATACTTGTTTTATAGTTTTAGGGTTTTGTTTTAAGTAGAATAGGCATGGTGGCACAATTAATTAAAGTAAAATAGATCTTAGGGCCGAAAGGCATTAGTAGTTAGTGTTATAGTTTAACTTAGAGTGTCCGTATGGGAGCATTAAGTTAGTTGTAAATTTAAAACAAAAACCAATTGTGTAGAACCGCTGTAAGTCACTATAGGCTCTAGCTCTCTCAGGACTGTTGCGTCATCTTCTTGTGATTTATAGGAGGTGTATGGCAATCATTGCATTCGTACAAAAATTTGAACTCGAGATTTTAATCGAACATGAAATTACGATATTAGGGAAGTCGAACACAGTCGCTGTGCCGATTCCTTGCGTCTATCCGTCCTGGCCCCTACAGACCCAACCATTAGGTCAACTGACTTCAAATTCGATTTTTTTTTATTTTTTAAGATCAAAGATTAAAGTAGATCCCATGCAAACTTTGTATCCAAAAATCAAAAATTCGAATGTTTTCAAAAACGAACATAAAGATTTGTATTAAATTTTCTCTTGAAACTGTTGTCTTGACTTGGCGTCTTTCAACAAAGAAAAAACATATTTTTTGTATTGCTCCAGATGGGAACCCCGACTGAACCGATATTTTGTTTTTAAGTATTCTTAAGAACTAAACTACTTTTTTCTGCAAAAACTCTAACACTGTCTCAATACTATCTGATGGCCAAAAATGTCATTATATTGGTTTTTAATTTTTAAAAAATATGATTTTTTTTCGAAATTTGATATGTACCTTGAAAATAGTTCGTTATTTTTAACAAAATTGAAATGCAATACGTCTTATAATAAGTTCAAAACTCCATACCAAAAATATTTTTAAACTAAAATTCAAAAAAGTTTGTTTTTTGAGATCAAAAAACAAACTTTTTTGCAAGTACATTTTAAATCTTTAAATACAGGCAATAGTTTTTTAACAAACTTTTTTGGATACACGAGCGAGCTCTTCATTTTTTTTCTGTTTTTTAATGGTATTAGTGTTAAGTTGAGCTCTGGTGTTATTTTGGATTTGATTATGTAAATATGTAAACGGTGATTTTTTAAGAGCTTGAATTTTTTTTTTTTTTTTAAAAAAGCATAAAATTTGCAAAATCTCATCGATTCTTTATTTGAAACGTTAGATTGGTCCATGACATTTACTTTTTGAAGATAATTTCATTTAAATGTTGACCGCGGCTGCGTTTTAGGTGGTCCATTCGGAAAGTCCAATTTTGGGTAACTTTTTCGAGCATTTCGACCGGAATAGCCCGAATTTCTTCGGAACTGTTGTCTTCCAAAGCTAGAATAGTTGCTGGCTTATTTGTGTAGACTTTAGACTTGACGTAGTCTAACAAAAAATAGTCTAAAGGCGTCAAATCGCATGATCTTGGTGGCCAACTTACCGGTCCATTCCTTGAGATGAATTGTTCTCCGAAGTTTTCCCTCAAAATGGCCATAGAATCGCGAGCTGTGTGACATTTAGCGCCGTCTTGTTGAAACCACATGTCAACCAAGTTCAGTTCTTCCATTTTTGGCAACAAAAAGTTTGTTAGCATTGAACGATAGCGATCGCCATTCACCGTAACGTTGCGTCCAACAGCATCTTTGAAAAAATACGGTCCAATGATTCCACCAGCGTACAAACCACATCAAACAGTGCATTTTTCGGGATGCATGGGCAGTTCTTGAACGGCTTCTAGTTGCTTTTCACTCCAAATGCGGCAATTTTGCTTATTTACGTAGCCATTCAACCAGAAATGAGCCTCATCGCTGAACAAAATTTGTCGATAAAAAAGCGGATTTTCTGCCAAATTTTCTAGGGCCCATTCACTAAAAATTCGACGTTGTGGCAGATCGTTCGGCTTCAGTTCTTGCACGAGCTGTATTTTATACGGTTTTACACCAAGATCTTTGCGTAAAATCTTCCATGTGGTCGAATAACACAAACCCAATTGCTGCGAACGGCGACGAATCGACATTTCACGGTCTTCAGCAACACTCTCAGAAACAGACGCAATATTCTCTTCTGTACGCACTGTACGCATTCGTGTGGTTGGTTTAATGTCCAATAAAGTAAACTGAGTGCGAAACTTGGTCACAATCGCATTAATTGTTTGCTCACTTGGTCGATTATGTAGACCATAAATCGGACGTAAAGCGCGAAACACATTTCAACCCGAACACTGATTTTGGTAATAAAATTCAATGATTTGCAAGCGTTGCTCGTTAGTAAGTCTATTCATGATGAAATGTCAAACCATACTGAGCATCTTTCTCTTTGACACCATGTCCCGCGTGATCTGTCAAATACTAATGCATGAAAATCCTAACCTCAAAATAATCACCCTTTAGAATAATATGAAAACGTTTATTTTTGAAATCTACTTCCATTTTTCTCAATCTTCACTTTTTATTTAGGAGTCGTAACGCTTGGTGTTAACCGACAATTAAGCTTTACCCTAAACAAAAACAATTAATTCAGAGATGAGTTTCCAGTTTTAGAAATGAGCTTGATTTTTAAAGTCAGCAATAAAATACTAGAATTTAATTATAGATCGTTAAGATCTGATTTAAATCCTGTTTGTTCACTTTACAATCTTGATCAGAATGAAAATATCATTCACTTTGTAGCGTTGTGTCCAATCCTACAGGAAATTCGAGGGTTCCATTTAAACAACAAATGAATCAATGTTTTAAATGGTGACAGTGGTCAAAAGCCTCTTTTAAAGCAATAAGTCACCACTGCTCCTTTGCATGTAAAGTAAAATAAAACCTTAACATGCGAATTATTTTAGCTTTAGCTAAACTTAAATCCCTTTTTTACTACTTTATATTTCTGACTAATTTAAGTTTTCAAAAATAAAAATTGTTGTTTCTTGTTATGTAAATAAGGGCTTTTAGAATTTGAAACCCCACAAAAAGGTGGCTTGTTGTTCCCTATTTTTGAATCAACTGCCTTAAGTAAATATATTATTAATATTTTAATTTTCATTATATGTTAGCATTTTCTATACAGCGGTATACCGTGGTGTTGTAAATTATTCCAAACATAAGACAATACCTACATTATTTTCCATAATTATTCTATTGTTCTACTATAATCAGTGCCTCTATTTGATGTAAGGCTTCTTAACTATTTACCTACTTATCTGATATTCTGTCAACATGAGATTCATCCTTTGTTTTGTTAAATTATTCCTGATTTTCATATGTGTGTATATTGTATACCTATAGTACCTTATTAATCCCTATACATACCATTATCCTTGCAACAAATCAACTCGCTCGCTTTTAAGTCGTTTATGTAATTTTCCACAACTAAATAAACAAAATCCACTTGAAAAATATTTTGTTTATTTTACTTGGCGCTTTCGCATTCACAACCCAACTAACCTGTCATTATTTACAACCCCAACCCTACCCATCTCTGCCTCCCTATACAATCAGTATTTTTATCTCAACCCCCTCATATGACAAACGCTACGCATACAACTACAAACATAAAGGATTTTCCAAAACCAAAGTCAACAAATTCACTAATTAGTTTGAAGATACGAGGTTGATGGATGCTTGATTACAAAATCTTGTTAATGTTTATGTAGTTTTATTTTTGTTTTGCTTTTCATTATAAAATAACCAAAAAACATGAAAATGTTTACACCAATGTCAGCCATATACTCCACTCACGTCTCACGTAGGTAGGTATGTAAAATTTTGTTTGGTGGCGATGCTTTTTGTCGACATCAGGATGCTGCGGAAGGGAAGTGTGTTTTTGTGCGGAAGGCAGAAAACAGGAACAGGAACACTTTTCACTTGTTTGTTGTGCTTTTGAAAAAAGTGTTTGATATTTTCAAAAATGATTGATGAGCAAAAACACCAACAAGAAACACACACGTTGCGCTCTTTCAAGCTGTGAACATCCAGGCAGATAAAGTTTTTAATTTATTTATTTTCTTTTTTTATTATATGTGTTTCAACGGGTATTATATATGTACACAAGTGGTTTATGGGTAGGTACCCAGTGTTTTGAGATTTTATTATAAATAAATATCAGCTACAACACACACTATATTGCAGTCGTCGTAGTCGTCATCGACTTCGGTCGTATCGACATCGTTTTAAATTTTAACGACTCTTGAAAAACTCTCTGATATAATGGATTCGCATAAAAATTTATTTGATTATTGATTCGACGAAATATCTATAGCCTATAGGTAAACGATAAGAAAACGTTTCGAGTTTAATTTAAGTTTATATTTGTTTACACAGAAAAATTATATTATAATACTTTATACCACCTTTACAGTTGATTCCGTTTAAGTGAAAACATCACATTAAATGAGTATAACTTTTCACTCGTTTATTTGTACTTATTTTCTTTAAATTGAAATGCTTACGAAATGTTATACACAAATTGTTATATTTGTATTATAACCATACATACATTTTTTGTATTTTTTATAACGGTACTTATCAAACAAATAAAAGCTAACTAAAACGGCTAAAATAATTGCCAAAATTTCACTTAACTGCAGAATTAATGCCTGTCGTTTTATTTATAGTGATTTAAATATGATTCATAGAACTATTTTCATGAATGTTTGTTACGTCAAAAACGGTATATCTGTTTTTTTTATAAATTTCATTAAGAAACATTAAAGTTTTAAAAATCACTGGACACTAAGGTTTGTGATGGTAAAACTTTTTGGGCTCTAAAAAATTGTAAAAATATTGTTTTAAATATTTAAGACAAACACCTTGTAGTAAATTATGAAATTATGTTAACTTTCTATGTATGTCTAAACTTAAGGGTTGTTAAATTTTGAGGGCCGCGGAAAAGAGCAATTGTTTAGTTAGCTGTGTGGAAATTGGCGCCAATTCAAACCTCAAGTTGTCCATATCCATATCTTCCAAATGGGCCATAAAAAATTCGTTAGCATCTCATGATAGCGAACATCATTCACATTAACAGCCTGATCGGTTTCATTTTGGAAAAAATTTGTCCCGATGATGTCGCCGGCTCATAAACCGCTTGTATCATTCGCTCAAGTGCTAAAACTTTGCTTATTGACGAAACTGAGGTGAAAATGTGCCTCATCACTGAAGATGAATTTCTCAGAAAAAAAGAGACTGGGATTTTATTTTGTATGAAAAAAACGGATTCTTAGATTTTTATATAAAAATTATTGAATATCGAAAACAATGTTTTCTGTGAAATAAAATAAGTTTGAAGCCAATATTTTTAATTTTTGAAAAGCTATTTATGTAGAAAGTAAATTTTTACCAAGTTTTAGTACTGTTTTTTTTAGAGTTTTATTTTTTATAAAAAAAATGGAAATTCGATTTTTTTCAAAATTTTATCGAATGTTAAAAACAATATTTTTATAAGTAAAAATTGTTTCGAAGCTATTATCTCAAATTTTTGAAAAGATATTTGAGTCGAAAATCAATTTTTACCAACTTTCATTAATTTTTTTAGGTTTTTATTTTTTGTAAAAAAACTATCAATTCGATTTTTTTCAATTTTTTTTTCAGATGACAAAAACATTATTCTTCGTTGCACAAAATTGTTTTGGAGATGAAATCTTATTTTAGTAGTAAGAGGAGGTGACAAATTTTGTATTCAGTTTTTTTGATTTAAAATGGATTTTTACAAGAAATATACATCTTTGATATCATGTTACTATATATTGTATAAAATTTAATTCAAGCCTCTAGAGGTACTTGATATTACACTTACCTCTGACTCAATCCACACGATTTCGAAATCACCGGAATACAAACTGGGAGCGATATAGGGAGGTACTAGCACAACTGCTTAATCACAACCTTCTTAAAAGCTCTTCCAGTAAAGATGAACTAGACCTTTCTGTAAATCATCTCACCGAAGCCTTAAATGAATCAATGAGATCTTCATGCCCTGTAACTATTTTAAAGGGTAAAAAGAAACCTCATTGGTGGCATAAAGAATTAGAACCATTCAGAAAGAGCTGTCGTAAACTCTTCAACAGATCTAAGTACACTAGATCTCCTTCTGACTGGGACTTATACAAACAAGCTCTAAAGTAATATAAAAAAGAATTAAGGAAGAGTAAGGTCTTCTTGGAAAAACTTTTGTAGTAAAATAGAAAATACTTCAGAAGCCTCTAGACTCAGGAAAATTCTCTCAAAAAGTCCAACAATACCCAGCGCTTTAAAGACAGAAGCAGGCACGTAGACTATTACAGATGACGAATCTCTTAATCTGTTATTAGACACCCACTTTCCAGGTAGCTCTAACATAATCAATGACTAAAGATCTACGACCAATCAGCCTATCATCCTTCCTTCTTAAAACCTTAGAAAGATTGATTGAAATTTACATCAGACATAACTTAAAACCATGTCTCATTTCCACAGCTCAACATGCTTACTCTAAGGGAAAATCAGTAGAATCGGCACTTCACTCGCTGGTACGTACTATTGAACATTCCCTCGAATACAAAGAATATAACCTGGTAGCGTTCCTAGATATTGAAGGAGCTTTCAACAACGTCAGTTACCAGGCGATCACAACAGCAATGGATAAGCTGAAATTAGAGAAATCACTCATAGATTTTATAAGTCTCATGCTCAAAATCAGGACAATCATTTCTAACATGAGAAGTTTTACTACCAAGGTGGAGTCCTTTCGCCTCTTGCCTATGCTGACGACGTTGCGATATCCGTATCTGGGAAGCACCCCCAAGATCTCTCGGAACTCCTACAAAATGTCCTAAACAGGCTAACTAAATGGGCTAAGCAAGGTGGTTGGTTAGTGCGTTGGACTTTCATGCAAGGGGTCTTGGGTTCAATGCTTTCCTGTGCCACCTTAATTACAAAAAAAAAAAAAACAATAATTTTCGCGGGTACTGCCTCTTGATAGGAATTGACAAATCCTTCAAGAGTAATTCTTGTCATGAAAAAGTGCTTTCTCAAACTAGCCGTTCGGAATCGGCCTAAAATTTTAAGTCCCTTCCATTCCTGACATTTATTGTTCTCAATGGCGATTAAAGAAGCACTATCCTGGCTCAAAGAAAACGTTGTATATTGTAAGGATATACGAATCTTCTCGGAAAGCCAAGCCGCTCTTAAATCTCTCACGTCTGTCTCCACAAGATCTCAAACAGTCCACGATTGTCGATCATCTCCAAATGAGATGACGGAACAGTTTAATATTCACCTCATTAGGGTGCCGGGCCACAGAGACATTCCACGAAATTGCAAAGCCGATGAGCTCGCCAAAGACGGAACACACACATAACATAGGAACACCACTTGCTCTATCTAAATAGCTTATTAAACTATATGCTCTAGAATCAACAAATGCTAGATGGTCACAGAGTACCACCTGCCTAGCAAGCAAGCAAATATGGCCAAGCATAGACTTAAAACGGTCAAAAGGCTTGATACCCCTGAGCAGACAAAGTATAAGCTTTACAATTGGAGTAATAAGAGGACACTGCCTCATAGGAAGACATGCTATGAGGCTAGGGGTCTACACAAATGACATCTGTAGAAGATGCATCGACGAAGAGGAAGTTGAAACAGTCCCATACCTTCTATGTACATGTCCAGCACTATCCATTAGAAGGAATAACTTTCTCGGTAATTACTTCTTCGATAGCACCAGTGAACTGGCAACGATTGACACAAAACGTCTCTCTAACTTTATTTAAAGTACAAAATGGTTTATTTAAATTCTTTACTCTCCCATGAGTAACCTCATTAGTGGTATCACAATGGACCCTTGAGGTAACGTGCGTTAATGACATCTGGACAGCCACTCCAACCGAACCTAACCTAACTTCTAGCGTTTTTGGTTCGTAAGATATTTAGGGTTAACCAAAATGTTCACCTTTTTTGAAACTGCTATGGGATAAAAGCGACCCACGCAATTTTCTTGAGAGCCCCTTCTGCATCTTTCTGCCTTATTATCTGTATAACAAAATTTATTTAAAATCAATATCTCTTCTGGTTCTTGAGAACTTGGACGACGAAAAATAACGTCTCGAACGTACGGACGTACGGACGTAGGAACGTACGTATACACGCATGCACAGACATCTTTCTAAAAATCTTTTATTTCGACTCTAGGGACCTTGAAACATCGAGAAATGTCAAAAATAATTGATAATGTCAAATTATTTGACATATCGGACCCATTACAATAACTTCCTATGGGAAGTTAATAAAACATAAACTGTTGCCATTTCTTGCCACCATTCTGAACATCGACGACGGCGATGGTAGAAATGGTCAAGATTCTATAATTCTTGAGTCAAATGCACCTTGGAAGCGAGTAAATGAAAATTTTTATGGATAAGAGGTGCAATTGTTAGACACGATAAAACGACGAGTAGTTGAGGTGTATGGGTCTCACGAACTGCCTTTATGCATTTTGATATAAACACACATTTTCATAATGAGCCTGAATAACTTGATCGCGTTATTTGATTGTGTACATGTCTATCGTTTAAGTTGAGTTAGTCTGAAATCGAAAAATGTCAAATGAAATGCAGTAAAAAAAATTATCATTTAGATATGGTTTACATTCAACATCGGTACTTAAAATTTAACCACCCCTTATTTTTAAATTTCTAGCAAGTTTACACATTTGTTACAAAAATCGATTTATTATGCAGACAATATACTCAAGTTTTAATAAATAATTTGTATTAGTAAATTTTAATCTTAATAAGCGGTATTGACTGTGCCTATATATTGTTAGCAAATATAATATCAAAAAAAATACACTAGAATTTCACCAAAAAAGATTCGTGCTCTATCTCAGTTGAATGCCTTACAAAAAGCTTAATTTCGTGGCTTACAATACATTTCAAAAGTGTAATACTTAGGATGATCTTAAATGGTCATTATAATATTTTATTATACACTTGCCTATATATCCTCTTACTATAAAGTAACGAACCGTATTCTATATAAAAAATTATTTCAATCATTTTAAAAAGATACTTGCATTTAAAGTTTCACATAAAAGTTTACAATTTAGAATTTTTGGAAAATTCTTGGCGGATGTATGTGAAAAGGAAATGCATTTTGATTGAATCATATGCATTGAAAGATAAATTATAGATACATTATTTTGAAATGCATCACATTAAATCATGTATTATTTATAAGAGTTTTTATGTAAGGAAATATTCACAATACTCGAAAGAAGTAAAAATAAGATCAGAATAACGTTTCCGGTTGTTGAGAAATGTTTTTGAATGCGAGTAGCAAATTCTAAATAAATATTTCTTTACATAAATGTAAATACATAATATATCTCGATGGAACAAAAATTTGATATAAAATTGAGTCAAGAAGCTTGAACATTTTTTTGAAGTAAGAGAACAATAAGATTTATTTTGAAAAGTTAAACCTCCTTGAATTTATTGTAGTGACATTTATTGTTCTCAAAATAGTAAAAAAATGTATGATAGAATTTGCTTTAAATTTATAAGACAGCTTTTAAAAGTCTAGTTAGTATTCGAGCTAAAATTAAATATTGAATTTGTTATTATCTTAACAAACACTTGTAGATTTATTCTAAATCGAATTTGTAAATATTTCAAAAATCAAGTTATTATCTTTATGTTATACTGTCTTGTTTTGTTTGTTCTCCATGAATACTTGCTTACTACCGCTTGCATAAAAGCTCATAATCATAATATTCTACACACCCACATCGTTCGTATTGTCAAGTTGAGAGGTTCGTTCTTATGCCGTACTTTGCGAATGTGTAATAGATACCTTGGCTTAATCTTTTTAAAAAATTGAAGTATGGACAAATTATTTACAGACAAATTTTTCATTGAAAATATTCTTTATAGACGGAAGCATTGCGCATAGCAGACAATTCAAAGTGTTTGAAAATATACTTCTGTATGGCTGCTAAGTGCGGGATTGCGAAACGTTTTACAATGTAGAACTCTTAACACACAATGTTAGGAACATTTTTTGCCTATCATCGAAGTGCCGTAAAGTTCTAATCATATCAACAGGACTTTCTCCTCTTTTCATTAAAACATTGAAACTCAAAACTGAACCCTTAAAAGTCATCAACGATACCCAGGCACCACTTTAACAGAGAGTGGTTAAGTCTAGCAGGAAGTTGAAATCTCAATTTTACTTCAGACATAGACAATCGAAAGTTATCCTATACGAAATAATATCGAAGATGGACGAAAAGTGTAGCTCCAAATATGTGAAGGATGCTTCAAATTCCCTACAGAGGCAAATACGCAGCAGGGTTAAGTATAATCTGGAAGAAAGAAACTATTTCGGTGATGAAAATAATTTGGTCAGACCTCGCAATGAATTACTCACCCTAAACTTCATTCAAAAAAGACCAGATTTAAAGTTGAAGTGCGGTTTTTGCCACTAAAGGGAAAGAGAAGATATAATTTATTTTGTAGGGAAGTATCTAACTCTAATCCTTCAAAGTGATTTTCATCAGAAGAAGAAGTTCTTATCGAATTTGAACTGTAGCCAAATTGTATACATACTGCAAAATCGCGTAAAATCACAGAGAAAGAATAATTTTTTGTTTCATTTTTATTTAAATCTAATTGTGATGACCCAATTTGAACCAAGTTCAATACTCCAAGAATTAACATTTTTCTTCAATCTGACACATGGCAAAACATTTTTTGTATGGATTTTCCTTAACATTTCACATTTATGCCTTACCGCTTTCAAACTTCAATTAATACAAGAACTCAAGCTGGGCTTCGTTTCTTCTCTTGAATTGTTAGAAGTACTTTTTAATATATGTAAAAAAAATCCCAAATACCATTTTAAAGTACGATTATAGTTAACTATTAAAGTTTGAATAACTTAAACCATTGGCTTTAATAATAAAATATGCATTATTCAATTGATTTGCATTCTTTAAATTTGTATGTAAGGCCCGTTAAGGCTTAAATCTTTAAGAATCAATGAACAAATTTAAACAAAAATTGCATTGGCTTATCCTTTAATATGTTATCTCAATCTCATTTTAACAACTTGTTGAAATACTTATTGAAAGCAAAAAAGGGTATCTCTGGGATCTGTCAAAGTTTAAGAATATTTGTCATCTTGAATTAAATTTTCAAATTTTAAGAGCAATTTGAAGTAGTTCTGAAAATAATCTATATATGTCATATCCCTTACATTTGATAGCATATAAATATTTTATAACATGCAAAGGACATCAAAATCAAGCTTCCATTGGCAAATTCCTCAATTTAATTCGATATAAGCACATAAAATACTTCTTATATGCACATAAACTTCAAAGCACAAAGATAAAAGTGGGTTTAAGAAATTGTCCCATAAAATATATGAATAAAATTAGATCAATTTTATTTCTCAAGCACATACTTTTGATATAACAAAAGAGTCCTGCTTGCATGTAATTACATCACAAACACTATCCTATCATACACTTACACCAATTCATTCAAAACAACAAACTAATTAATTCCAATTCATCGCATATAACTGTTTCCTGTTATTATACTGACATCAATCTATCCTGCCACATATCCTTACAATTATACCATATTTCTATGTGCTTCTATGAATGTATGTATGTAGTTGTATGTTTAAGAAAAAGACTTTTTCAAAATTCATATGTGTGCATAGGGTGTGATTCAAGGAAGAATACTGGCGCCAGATGGTGCTGTTATCTAGGATATAATCCTCAGAGCTTACACATTAATTTTTGTGTACGGTTCGTCGTCAGCTTTAGAATGTCATTGTCATTTGCCTCTTCCCATCACAAACACACACACCTATACATATATTTATAAATGTATTGTATATGTGACATCTCTTGTTCACACGTCCCTAAAAATCTTCTTCTTCTTCTATTTGGAATTTTGGTAGTAAAGAAATTTTTCCTCCTTCCCATCGCCCATGCATTAGCAAGTATACTAAATACATGTACTCCCATGTAGAAGCATATAATCACTTCGATCTGTAATAAACTAACTGGAAGTTGAAATAGCTTTTCGCATCGTTAACGATAAAAGCCAAAAAGGATACTTATCATTCGGAGGGAGCTATCTCTCCTATCTCTAGAAATGTCTGCTCTATGACGAGTATATTTGTGATTAGTGTTTTTCCACATTTTTATATCTTCCTCTTTGCAATTTAACAATTTTACAGAGGATTTAAAATTTAACTGATGTGCAACGATGAACAAACAAAAAATAAAATATCAGATCAGGAAGAGGCTTATTTCTTATGATATCAATCTCCAAGCCAACCTTATAAATTCAATTCTTCCATATCATCTGATATATCGCTTTATGATGAAGTCAATATTTTAGTGTATATCATTTTAAGCCGCTGTAAGAGGATTTGCAGTAAAATAAAAATCAATTAAAGGCATTACCTCATAATTCAGGTGTTTTATAAGCATTCAAAAAAATAATATTTCAAAAAAGTAGTAAATTCTTAGAAATAAGCCTTTGTTGGAATTAAATTATCAGAAAAAGATAACATTCTTAATTTTTGCAATATCCTTAGATAAATATAGTTTCAAGGTAAACAAACTTAACTTTATTAAATTCAACCCGGAAATTGGTTGTTAACTTAAATTTTGTATAATCCTCTTAGGTTTAAATACTAGGAAAAAGATACAGCTTTAATAGAACTTCTTCCTTATTTTCTAAGAACAGTGAATTCAAATCTAAACATATTTTTTTGAGAAAAACTGTACGGTGTCAAAAATGTTCCCACTTTTTTCTAATTATTGGTTGAAATTGTTTACCATTTTCCTGACTGAAACAAAAATCCAACCTCATTTCAAATTTTTTAACTATTTTTACAAAGTTACATCAATAAAAAACAAAAATAATACATACAAATAAAGTCCCTTGAAATAAGACTTTTAAATGTTGCCAAATGTACATGACTAGACGGTAAGGGGGGCTCCTTCAATTCAAGTCAAAAAAGATTTAAAGCAGAGTCACAACGAGCCGTAGGAAAAGCTTGAGGAAAATTCTGTGACGATATAGAATTTAGAAACAAGTCAGCGAGACTTCGGAATATTCTAGCAAGATAACCTACGCCAATGGAGTCCCTACACAGAACGAAAAAAGTCATCCTATTGACTATACGATAACCGCGATAGTCAATAGAACAATTTTCGGTTGTCAATTTTGAGATCTGAAATTTTTGTACAATTTGGTAGTCAATATGACAACTGCGGAAGTCAATGTGACAACTGCAGTAGTCAATATGACAATTGCGGTAGTAAATAGGACAACTGCGGTAGTCAATATAACAATTCTCGATAGTCAATTTTGGTAGTCAATATGACAACCACGGTAGTCAATATGACAACTGCGGTAGTCAATGTGACAACTGCAGTAGTCAATATGACAATTGCGGTAGTAAATAGGACAACTGCGGTAGTCAATATAACAATTCTCGATAGTCAATTTTGGTAGTCAATATGACAACCACGGTAGTCAATATGGCAACTGCGGTAGTCAATGTGACAACTGCAGTAGTCAATATGACAACTGCGGTAGTCAATATAACAATTCTCGATAGTCAATTTTGGTAGTCAATATGATAACTGCGGTAGTCAATGTGACAACTGCAGTAGTCAATATGACAATTGCGGTAGTCAATATGACAATTGCGGTAGTCAATATGACAATTGCGGTAGTCAATATAACAATTCTCGATAGTCGATTTTGGTAGTCAATATGACAACCACGGTAGTCAATATGACAACTGCGGTAGTCAATATAACAATTCTCGATAGTCAATTTTGAGTAGTAAATATGACAACCAAATTGTCGTATTGACTACCGAAGTTGTTCTATTGACTACCGCAGTTGTCATATTGACTACCGTGGTTGTCATATTGACTACCAAAATCGACTATCGAGAATTGTTATATTGACTACCGCAATTGTCATATTGACTACCGTGGTTGTCATATTGACTACCAAAATTGACTATCGAGAATTGTTATATTGACTACCGCAGTTGTCATATTGACTACCGTGGTTGTCATATTGACTACCAAAATCGACTATCGAGAATTGTTATATTGACTACCGCAATTGTCATATTGACTACCGCAATTGTCATATTGACTACCGCAATTGTCATATTGACTACTGCAGTTGTCACATTGACTACCGCAGTTATCATATTGACTACCAAAATTGACTATCGAGAATTGTTATATTGACTACCGCAGTTGTCATATTGACTACTGCAGTTGTCACATTGACTACCGCAGTTGCCATATTGACTACCGTGGTTGTCATATTGACTACCAAAATTGACTATCGAGAATTGTTATATTGACTACCGCAGTTGTCCTATTTACTACCGCAATTGTCATATTGACTACTGCAGTTGTCACATTGACTACCGCAGTTGTCATATTGACTACCGTGGTTGTCATATTGACTACCAAAATTGACAATCGAAAATTGTTCTATTGACTATCCAGTAGTCAATTTTTAAAAATAAGGTTGTCATATTGACTATTTTGGTAGTCAATGCGACAATTTGGCCAAATTTCAGGTTGACTATCGACGATTGTTAATATGACAACTTTTTTTTTTTTCTGTGTATAAAAACTCACTAGATTCTTGTCGGGAAAGTTTAGAACTCATGGTAGATCCCCTCTTCTCGGTGCAATCTCGTTATAACGAATCAAAGCTATCAACTAAATCTAAAAATTTTGACATGACCGGTTTCAAAACAGTGGTTAAGATAAAATGAAGCTTCATCTTAACATTCAAATTGAAAGGTCCATCGAACATCCTTCCTATGATGCTACAAAAGAAAGCAGATCTGTGTAGAAATTCCATACATTTCCAAATACAATCAATAAAAGCCTGAGTTAGGGATATAATCCATATGACGCTAGTAAACTCAGCCACACTACTGCTAAAGACTACAGGCCAATGAGTTTTAAATCGTTAAAAACGTTAGAAAAACTTCTAGACATTAATATCCGTAGTAGTTTTGGGAATAAAGTTTTATCTCCTTTACAATGGAGCGGCGGCACCTATTAAAATTATAGAATAATCACTCCATGATAAGGAGTATACATTAGCCACGTTTTAAGACATTGAAGTGCAGTCAAAAAAGGTCAAACGCTTCTAGAAAGACTATAAACGGGCCATGAACGAAATCCCCATTTAAATCAAATACAATGGTATACACATTTATACATAGAAAACAATTTAAACACACATTCCCTGATAAGAATGAATGGGCGATCAATGTCCCACACATTGACGACTCGAAAATGGATGCTGGTGCAGGTATCTTTCCTGAAACACTCACTGTTGCCAATTCTTTCAGATTCCTCGTTCAAAGCAGTGGATATCAATCCAAGTTATCGGCAGTGACAAACGCTGCAGAACAGGTCTCAATGACTAAGTTGTCACGAGCTGATATCACTATTTTCATTGATAGCCAAGCAGGAATAAAATCCACTTTAGACCAATACCATATAGACACAATATGTATAAATACCACATCCTTTTAATTGAAACAGGTAATTGGAAACTAGTGACAAGATACTTTAAAAAAACTATTAAAAGATAAGAAAGTCTCGAAACCTGTGCTACAGCCAGGAAATTATGCCCGAAATCCGACTAAAATAGATCCGCATCGATTATGCATGTAGACAAAAAATGTCTACGATTGCTTGTAAACATAATAACAGGTCACAACCTAAACAACTTATCACGGATGACCATGTTCAAAGGCTGCAATAATGAGGAAGGGCAGAAAGATACAGTCCAGTTCTTATGGCCCTGTCTACATTATGTCACTTTTGAAATAAAACTTTTAGGCAATAATCTTGAAGAACTGTAGACATTTCAGAAAAATCAATAAGGCTTTATCAAAGTCCCTTAATGACTAGACATTATAGGTTTTATATTTAATTTTCAGGGAAGTTCAATACTTCGAAGTAGCATGATGGATCTAAGTGTAGCAAGGTCCTTATCAATTACCAACCCATTTACCTAACCTAAAATAACTGTATATGTTCTACTTGCAATCAAAATACAATATATTTCAAAAAACAGCTTATCTAACATTATCACAGTTGTTAAGTTTTAAAATTAAATAGAGGCTGGGATGCGACCCACACTGACAACTTCCCATCCCGTCTGTCGATTTGTCGTGCTTAAAAGTTTGTCTATATGTACTCGTATCAATTTTTACCAAAATTGCGTACTATTTTTTGTAGATTTTATTTTTTATGAAAAAATGGACTGTTGAATTTTTAAATAAAAATTTTTTGAATATAGAAAACAATATTTTCTGTAAAATAGAAAAATTTTTAAGCCAATATTTAAAATTTTTGAAAAGATATTTAAGTCAAAAATAAATTCTTACCAACTTTTATTAATTTTTGTTTAGGTTTTTAATTTTTTGTACAAAAACTGTCAACTCGATTTTTCTCAAAAGAATATTTCTTATAAGTAAAAATTAGTAAGAAGATATTATCTCAAATTTTTGAAAAAATATGTGAGTCGAAAATCATTTTTTACCAGCTTTTCTTAATTTTTTTTAGGTTTTCAATTTTTTGTAAAAAAGTTGTCAATGCGATTTTTTTCAAAATTTTACTGAATGATAACAATAACATTTTTTGAAAGATAAAAGAAGTTTAAAGCCAATATCTACAATTTTTTGAAAAAAATTTGAGTCGAAAATCAATTTTTTACCAACTTTTATACATTTTCTTTTTAGGTTTTTATTTTTGTAAGAAAACTGTCAATTCTATTTCTCTCAACATTTTTGAGAATGTTAAAAACAATATTTCTTATAAGATAAAATAAGTTTGAAATCTAAATTTCAAGTTTTTGAAAAGATATTTGAATCGATATTCAAATTTTACCAACTTTGAGTAATGTTTTTCTTTAATGTTTATTTTTTATAAAAAAAACTGTGAATTCGATTTTTCTCAAAATTTTATCGGATGTCAAGAACATTATTCTTCGTTGCACAAAATTGTTTTGGAGCTGAAATCATATTACAGTCGTAAAATTTTGGAGGTGACAAATTTTTTTTTTCAGTTTTATTGATTTATAAAAAAACCGTTACATTGATTTTTTTCAAAAAATACACCTGTTTGGAATCACGGTACAATATATTATATAAAATTTAATTCAAATCTCTATCGTTTTTTGTTCGTAAGATATTTAAGGTTAAACAAAATTTTCACCTTTTTTTAAAACTGCTATGGTAAAAAAACCACCCACGCAATTTTCTTGAGAGCCCTTTCTTATCTTTCTGCCTTATTATCTGAATAACAAAATTTATTTAAAATCGATATCTCTTCTGGTTCTTGAGGTTGAGGACGACGAAAAAAACGTCGTGAATGTACGGAAGTACGGACGTACGGACGTAACGAACGTACGTACACACGCACGCACAGATATCTTTCTAAAAATCTTTTATTTCGACTCTAGGGACCTTGAAACGTCGAGAAACGTCAAAATTTTCAATTTGACAAATCGGACCCATTATAATAACTTCCTCTGGGATGATTTGATAAACTTCTTTCAAAAAATCTACCAATTAAAAAAAAACTATGCAAGTGAATTTTTTTAGGGAAAATGTAGTTTTTTAAGACATTTTATTTTTACATGAAATTCTTTTCAGTCTTAAATTATAAATGCATCTCTATGCGACTAAATTATACACTTAAATTTTCAAAAACTACAAACGACCTTAAGTATTAACAACAATATATAATTTTCTACAACATTGCGAAAGTACAAAAATCGATTATGATCATTAAAACAAAATGTCTGAAGTCTCTTTAGCCTCCGTCATGGTCATACTAGACATAAGGACTATATTGTGCTTGTGCATACACAGACACTATTTGCTTTTATCGTTCCCGGAAAGAATCAGCAAATAAAAACCACAACAAAAACAACGGCCAAGAAGACGACGAACGACTATAAAAAAAAATTGGCTTTAAGCCCACGGTTATAGGTACATATACTATACACATTCGTACATAAGTATTTTTGAGATTATTGCCAAAATATTACGCATCGCTATTTTGGTGCGGTTGGTGGTGGTAGTTTTTGTAGTGTGTGGCGTTAAACGGGGACATAGAAATGTGGGCAAAGTGTGCACTTGTAATCATATACATAAGTATAAGTAGGTATATTTAGAAATTTGGTCATTTCTAATGCATCTTATACTTAATTATTGACCTAACTAATTACAAGGGTGATGTTTGGTGTCTTTTTTTTTAAGACTTATCTTGTTGTTTATTTTTTTTGAAAAAAAATTCTTAGAGACATTATGAACGAGTTTTTTAGGCAATATTCGCAGACAAAGCAAGTGGAAAATCTAGGAGACGAGTCAAATGTGTGGGATGGTATTTAAGGAATGTGCTATACAAGTTGTTGACACTTTAATTATATATTTTTTTTTTAATTTGTGTGCTTTTTTATTTTAAACAAGAAAACAACTAGAAAACATTTGAGTAGGTTTTGTTTTGTTTTATTGAAGATGTATCTATTTTTAAATACATGCAACTCTTTCTAATGACTATGTTCTTTAAGAACTGAGTTCGTTAATACGATATTGATTATTTTAAGGACGTATGCATGTATACAAAACACAAACGAAGTTCAATATATTTTTATTTTTGATGGTTCAGGAATTTTTCGGAAACTGATTCTACTGGATTAACTGTGATTCAGCAGTATTTTAAGGTTAACAAAAATAGCCAATTTCACGCTGCTTAACCCCAATTAATCCCTTGGAATCAGTAAATACAAATTTTGAACATTGCTACCGAAGCAATTTCTACTTCAGATGAAGATTGTAAAAATAAGTCGATGAAACTTGAGATGGTTCGGTAGATGAATCATATGGAAGTAAAAGACTAGAGTCCTTAAGTTTTATAACCACTAAGTGTTGAAGACGTCATGCATGTATGAAGAGGTTTTCCAATAGAAGATTTTTTATCATTATTCATTCATTAACGGTGGTACCCGTGGCATGATGGTTAGTGCGTTGGACTGTCATGCTAGAGGTCTTGGGTTCGATCCCTGCCTATGCCATCTAAAGTCTTTTCACGGGTACTGCCTCTTGCGAGGAATTGACAAATTCTCCAAGAGTAACTATTGTCATGAAAAAGTGCTTTCTCAAAATTAGCCGTTCGGAGTCGGCATATAAACTGTAGGTCCCCTCCATTCCTGACAACATTACTCGCACACAGGAATGGTTGAGAGTTGTAAGTCACTAGGCCTTGGTTCTCAACGGACTGTCGCGCCACCCAATTTATTTATTTTTTATCATTCATTAACGAGTTAAAAAAAGAGTATATTTTAAGAATAATCAATGGATATATCCTTCATTGCAATGACAGTGGAACCAATTTTTTTTGAAAATGAACATTTTTTATTGGTGTGTAAATATAATCGAAAGTATCTTAAGTTTGTACTATTTTATCTATCAAAGAAAACAGTTTAAGGGCGTAATAAAAAAAGATATCGATGGCCAATTCCTATCCTTCAATTGAAAAATTACACTGTTAAGAAACCATTCTTGCCAAATTACTATTAAGCTTGCACTTAGCTCCCTCTTGTTGTAAATAAGTATTCTACGTCATATTCTACAATTCCTGAAATAAAATTAAGCAGCATTCCAATGTACTTACTGATACAATAAAATCGATCTGATTTTTAATAAAAAAGGCCTATAACCACTCTACTACCATCAGATACCTAAATTACGTCAGAGAAGTTTCTTTTTGAGAGCCGAAAAGTGTTAAATTTTAACAATTCTATTGCCAAATATTCAGCAATTTTGTAACAAATTTAACAATTTGAATGCTTTATTGAAGAGTGTATTCGATAGCTTCAAAAGTTGCAGCTGCCCTAATAGCAGTCTATTCAGAATAAAACTTCTAATTGGAGAATTATTTACGTTTCTTGGGAGCTCTAGATAAGAAACAAATAAGCCACAATATCCTATGACTTTGATTCCACTCATTTTTTTATAACTAAGTGCTTAACATCTCGTTATAGGAAATTTTTAAGAACTCTATTTTAAATTTTTAAGATTTGTTCTAAGGCACTGGAGTGAGCAATAATAACTTTCAGTGAATTAATTTAAAACTTTCAAGTCCATACTATTATTTCAACTTAAAATTGGATTATATTTCAAAAGATTGTTTTTGACGTATTAAAAAGAATAAACTCATGCCAAGGACCAATGTTTTTATTCTTTGAACAAATTTATGTAAGGAACCTCAAGGGCATATATCAAAACGATGTGAATTTATCCTTAAAGTTCTTAGAAGTAAAAGTAAATAGGACGGATAACCTCTAGACTTTCATTTTACGCAATTCATTCACTTGAAAGTAACTAATTCAAATATCTTTCGTTTTATTTCTTTTTAGTATCTTCAGATAAATAAATTTCCAAAAACCCACACCGAAAGGTACCCACCTATATTCTATCAAAATATATCTCAAGATACTAAATTTGTTGATATATAAATTTAATTTTCATAGACATACAGTAACTTTATTCATATGTAAATATTTCTATAGGTAATAAATGCGGGGTTAGCTAAAGTAATAGGCTCATAAAATAAAACCTTACCAAAAATTGCAGTAGCTTTGTTTGTAAAACGTTCAATAAATCCTTTCGAAGTAAGATAAAGAAATATATAGTCTATTTCACCGCCTAAGGATGTGTGTGTGGTAAACCTAAAAGCTTCGTCTATAGACAAAAAATGTGTATATGTATGTATGCAAATCGAATGAAAAAAAAAAAAACAAATGAAAACAATCTTACCTTAGCATAACAAAAGAAAAACACTTTTTCTTTCCCTTCTCATTTTTTGTATACGATGGTTATATTGGTACATCCCATCTAACAAAATCCGCACGAATTTGATGTGCGCCAGTTTTCAAAAGATTACTTACACCACCTAAAAATGTATGTATATAAAGCAAGAACGACACAGAACACACATAGACATAAAACAAATATTTGACATTTAAATCACTTTTTGGCAATTCAAATATCATCTTTCAATCAAATAAATCAATTTTCATTTCAAAAAAAAAATATACCAAAATATTTCGCATGCATAGATACATTTGGTTATTTTCTTTTGTGTATTATTGTTTGTATTGCCCTATATAGCAGCTACTCTACATGTATTCAATTTTTCTTCATCCTTTTTTTTCGAATTCTTGCTGTCTATGGCATTTTTGGGTTAACTTCAAGGCAGATTCATATAAAATCCCATTTAAGTCACTTCATATTCGAAGAATGAAGTAAATCTTCATTCTTTTTTCTCGGTTCGTTTTTAACCTCCTTAACTTTGTAGGCAAGGGTGTTTGGAAGGAAGGAGAAATTGATGACATGAAACACAAAATATGAAAGAAACCAAAAAACAATAAAGAAATATTATTTTTATTTTTCTTTTGGATTTTATTGAGTGCATTTATTCAATTTTTAAGTTTTTTTTTGCGAATAGCAATCCAATTGTATTTTAAAGCTTTTGCTTTATCCGTGTCTTCATTATTTCCATTCTATTTCTTGAGAAAAACTTAATTTTATGGGAATTTGTTCAAGTACCTTTATTGTGAACTTTAAGATATGCATAGATACTATTATAGTATGATTTTTAATGTATCAGGAGTTTTCAATATTTAGTTTTCCTTTTTTTTCATATAACTTTTTCACTATAAAAATAAGAAATAAGTTTCTTATTTTCTGCAAAAAAATCATTAAAACAATCTACAAAATGGCAAAAATAACATAAATAAAAAAGTACGTACGCGCCTAAGTGTACCATATTGGTTTTTCGTCGTTCTGTTCCGTTCGTATCAACACGAGTCATCCCTTCAGAACAATTGAACTTTCAACAGACAAGGGCGGATCCAGATTTTTAATCAGGGGGGGGGGGGGGTTACGCACTTAATACATGTAGCCAAGTTTTTACTTACCGCTTAAAAATGTGTTTTAAAGTAAGCTAACAAAATTTTACATATTGTGCATCTTAACCTAAAATGTACACGTTTCAAGAGCTAAAGTGACAACTTTAGTTGTTAAATTATTTAAGAACACTATTTTCCATCAACGTAAAGTCTTACTATTTAATTTAGTAGACTTTCTTCATATGAAAGCATTCCAAGATTCTAATAGTTTAGAAGGTTTTTATTGCTTTCTTGGAGAAATGGATGAAATTGTTTTGAAACATAGCTTTCTTCCAAAAAAAATATATTCTTTTTTGTTTTCCATTTTCCATTCCAAACCCTGAAAATGAGAAAGAATCTGATATCAAGAATTTTCTTTTTTTTGACGTAGTTTTTTCGTACTCAATTTTCAGGAGTCTAGTATTACTATCGCTTCCAGTCTGCTAACTCGTTGATTCGAGCTAATGCTTCATCTTAAAGGAGTCAACAAAACTTTAAAATTGTAGGGAGGAAAATTGTTGTTTCTTGAACCTAAGAAATAAGTACATAATTTCCCTGAATAAAAAATAAAAACAAATTTAGGTAAACAAATATGCTGGGAAGAAACTTTTGTGTAGCAGTCACAAATTAGTTCTCAAGAGATTCAAATCTTTTATATTAATAGATCTGAAACGTGCATTGTGTTTTTTAACTAGCCGTTAGTTTAACAAAAGTGTCACTCAATCTCCCTTCATCAAAAATCATCATTAATTTGAAAATTTGACCATCGACACAGGTTTGCATTGAAAGACAAGATTATTGAAATCTAATTAAGTTCTTGAGAAAATTTGAAAACAAAACAACGGCTTTATAAGGGGTACTCTTCTGGAGCAATACCAAAATATGTTTTTCTTGTAAAAAGAGGACGAATTATGAAAAAAATTAGGGAAAGTTCTAAAAAATCTATCAGTTCATTTCTGAAAAAAAAAATAGAATTTTTGAATTTACACCAACAAATTTGTATGGGGACAGCTGTTATTTTTAGTATTAAAACATTTAAAAAACGCTTAAAGCTAAGGACAGACAGACGGATGGAATGGGGACCCACTTTTTTTAACTTTTCTAACATCGTAATGTCATGTTTGGTTCGAAATTTTTTACGAATGCAATACTTTCCGTATACATAGTTCCTATGCGTCGCAAGGAAGAATCACTTCAATGTTCATTTTGTATGTGCATACAAAAAATAAGATGGAATTGAAGGCTAGTTTCAGGAATTTAAATAAACTTAATATAAAATTGAAGATCTCTTATTAAAGTTTTCTTCTTAAAAACGCTAAATCTTTGTTCTTTTTCTTGGAAACAAATGTTATGAAAATAATTTAAAGCATTACTCAAGTTACAAAGATTTAAAATGTTCTTGACACCAAACCACTTTTTGGTGAATGTTGTTAAATTACTAACAAATCTTTACCTACACAACTTACTGCATAAGCTTTATGGCTCATATGACCCCCCCTCTGGATCGTCCATTGGTCAAAATTTGATTAATTTGTGCTAAGTTTTTCGAATAAGGCTGAATGTCAGATTCATATTATGTGCCTGGTATAGCCCTTGTAGTACCCGTGGCATGATGGTTAGTGCGTTGGACTGTCATGCAAGGGGTCTTGGGTTCAATCCCTGCCTGTGCCAGCTTAATTTAAAAAAAAAATAATTTTCGCGGGTACTGCCTCTTGCGAGGAATTCACAAATCCTTCAAGTGTAATTCTTGTCATGAAAAAGTGCTTTTTCAAACTAGCCGTTCGGATTCGGCCTTAAATTGTAGGTTCCCTTCCATTCCTGACAACAGTACTCGCACACAGGAATGGTTGAGAGTTGTAAGTCACTAGGCCCTGGTTCACAACGGACTGTTGCGCCACCCCATTTGATTTGATTTGATAGCCCTCAGTTAAAAGTGGTACTTTTTGCAACAAAGTTTAGAAAATAAAAAACAAAATTTTGTTTTAATATACAAAAAATAAATAATTCAAAATATAATAAGGGTCATATCCTTCAACTCAATAGTTTTGAATTGAAAAATTGAAGGGAATTCCTACAAAAAAAAAACAAACAAATTATCTCCCAGGGGGGGTCATGACCCATAATCTCATTAAGTGATTGAGTTCATTTCAATAATCAATAGAAGATTTACGAAATTACCAAATAACAAGAACATTTATAAATTTTATTCAATTTGGTAAAAAAAAATATTATTATGAAATTTTATTGTAGAACTAAATGTATTTAAAAATTTAAAAAAAAGTTTCTTAGAGTATTTCAATACACTAGAGCAAAACTTAAAATTTTCTTGACAAAGTTCGAAAAACAAAGTGATAAACTATCGGTTAACTTTGATTTAAAAATATTTCTTCACATCTAATCATTTTTTTAGAACTCAGTTTAAAATCATCTTTAAGTTCTAGGCATTCCGTAGCTAAAAACATCTCTCAGTTTTCGTGTTATTAAGAATTTGACTTGCCATAGGAAGTTATTACAATGGGTCCGATTGTTCCTAGAGTCGAAATAAAAAAAATTTTAGAAAGATGTCTGTGCGTGCGTGTGTACGTACGTTTGTACGTCCGTACGTTCTCGACGTTTTTTTCGTCGTCCATAGCTCAAGAACAGAAGAGATGTTGACTTCAAATAAATTTTGTTATACAGATAATAAGGCAGAAAGATGCAGAAAAGGCTCTTAAGAAAATTGCGTGGGTGATTTTTTTTACCAAAGCAGTTCGAAAAAAAGGTGAACATTTTGGTTAACCCTAAATATTTTTACGAACCATAAACGCTAGAGACTTGAATTAAATTTTTATATAATATATTGCAACGTGATATTAAAAAAAAATTATTTTTTGAAATAAATCCATTTAAACGGTTTTTTTTATAAATCAAAAAACTGAAAAAAAAATTGTCAACTTCAAACTTTTACGACAAAAATATGATTTCATCTAAAAAACAATTTTTTGCAACGAAGAATAATGTTTTTGACATCTGATAAAATTTTGAGAAAAATCAAATAAACACTTTTTTTTTTATAAAAAATAAAAATCTAAAAAAAACATTACTCAAAGTTGGTAAATATTGAATATCGATTCAAATATCTTTTCAAAAACTTGAAGTTTAGGCTTTAACCTTATTTTATCTTACAAAAAATATTGTCTTCAACATTTCTGAAAAATGAGTAAAATCGAATTGACAGTTTTTTTACAACAAAATAAAAACCTAAAAAAAAATTAATAAAAGTTGGTAAAAATTGATTTTCGGCTCAATATCTTTTCAAAATTTTGAGATATTGGCTTTAATTTACTTCTATCTTTCAGAAAATATTGTTGTCAACTATTAGTAAAATTTTCAAAAAAATCGAATTGACTGTTCTTGTACAAAAATTAAAACCGAAAAAAAATTAACAAAAGTTGGTAAAAAATGATTTTCGACCCAAATATCTTTTCAAAAATTGTAGATATTTTAAACTACTTTTATCTTTCGAAAAATACTATTGTTAATGTTCAGTAATTGACAGTTTTTGTACAAGTTATAAAAGTTGGTAAACATTTATTTACGACTCAAATATTTTTTTCAAACATTTGAGAAAATAGCTTCTAACTAATTTTATCTTATTAGAAATATTGTTTTCAACATTCGATAAAATGTTGAAAAAAAACGATTTGACAGTTTTTTTTTTACAAAAAATAGAACTTTAAAAAAACAATAGCTACTAAAACTTGGTAAAAATTTACTTTCGACTCAAATAGCTTTTTAAAAATTAAAAATATTGGCTTGAAACTTATTTTATTTCACAGAAAATATTGTTTTCGATATTTAGTAATTTTTAGATAAACATTCAACAGTCCGTTTTTCCATAAAAAAATCTACAAAAAATAGTAGGTAGTAAAATTTGTAAAATTGATACGAGTACATATAGACAAATTTAAGCAAGACAAATCGACAGACGGGATGGGAAGTTATCAGTGTGGGTCGCATCTCAGGCTATTTTTCGAAATAAAATTTATATATATTTTCCTAATTTTTTTTATTATTGTATATTAAATGTGTGATCTGAAATTCAATCAAAACCGGAAGAATAAAGCCTTTGGAAGAAATTAAAACAATGATAAACCAAGTTCTAATATTGTAGAGAGCATACAATTTGCTGTTTTTATAAATCAAAGCTTTAGTTCAAACTAAAAACTAAATCAGAGTTCTAATAGTCTAGAACTTTATGAAGAAATGAGTTTGAAGACAAATCTAAAAAAAAACTAGGCTGAGGTGCTACACACACTGAATATTTCCCATCCCGTCTGTCTATTTTTTTTGCTTAGAAGGATTATAGGTTTTCGTATTTTTTAAAAAAAAGTTGTCAATTGAATCATCTAAAAAAAATTAAAATTAGCAACCAGCTTTATTTTACATATGATGAAATAGTTTGATTTGAAGAAAAACCTAACTTGATTTTGTATACAAAAAATTACTAAATGTTGAAAAATAAAAAATAATAAAATTAATCTGAAGCCAAATCTCGAATTTTTGAAGAAATAATTGAGACGAAAATCAATTTTTACTAACTTTTGGTAATGTTTTTTTATAAAAACCTGTCAATTCGACTTTTCTCAAAAGTTTAATGTATGTTAAAAACATTATTCTTCGTTGCACAAAATTATGTTTTAGATGGAATCATTTTTTGTTCGTACAATATTCGAGGTAAAAGTTATTTGTTTTCAGTTGTTTTGATTTATAAAAAAAAAACATTAATAAGATTTCTTGAGACGTTTTGGGTTAGTTGAAGTTTTCACCATTTTTTTAACATTGCTATGGTAAAACCCATCCAATCTTTCTTTATTATTATCTGTATAACAAAATTAATTTGAAGTCGATATCTCCACTGATTCTTGAGATATGGCCGGCGAAAAAAACTTAGCAAAAGTACGAACGTACAAACGTACGTACACACGAACTTAAATACATCTCTCTCAAAATCTTTTATTGCAAGTCTAGGAACATTGAAACGTTGAGAAATGCCAAATTTTTCAATTAAGCAAATAGAACCGATTACTATAACTTCCTATGGAAGTTAATGAGGCATAGAGATTTTAACTCTATTTTCGCAAAAAAATGCATCTTATCACTCAAATGATATCGACATTCCTCATCGATTGTGTAGTAGGCGTTTCTTGTCTCTTTGGACTGCATTCAAATCTTGATACAGCTCGTACAGTTCACTATTCAATCTTTGCCTCCATTCGCCCTCTTAACATGTACGAACAACTATCCAGCGTAAAATTTGTCTCCCGAAAGCGTATAGTATCAATTTCTTTATCTATTTTTCTGTTATTTTTACAATTCAAAAAACTACTAGTCTAATTGGCTTTTCAATAAAATATCCTTTAATCAAAACATTGGAATGTGTGTATTCACTTTTCACAAATTGGAATAATTATCTAAAGCATTCCTATTGAAAACAAATAATTAATTGCTTTAATTTTATCAAATACCTTTATATAATTAATTATCATCAAATGAGTAGCTAATTTCCGCTGATACTAAAACAAACAAGTAAATCTGATTAAATTGTACTTAATTTTTGAGCTATGTATGTTATATCCTTTAAAAAGTTGTATTGTTTTTATATAATTAAATCCTTCTTACTGTGTTCATCACAGTCAATTAAATCTCTTCCTCGAATTCTGGTGCATTTTTACACAGCATCAAGTAACTCTCATTCTATATAAATGTATATATACTCTTAAAGATAAATATATTTAACAATCAATAGAATAAAGTAGGTAAGAACAATTTTAGTATTCAGCGCATTGTTTTACTTATTTTTCTAGCTGCAATCTTTTTACAGGTAAGTACCTATACCACTTTATAAAAGCTTAACATAAACAAAATGTTAAGAGTAATGTTACTTCCTCACGTAAAACAAACCCGATTACATTTCTCACATACATACATATCAATGGTATAAAACGCAAATAGATATAACATTACAAGGATACCCATTTATGTATGAGTGTGTGTAGGTATATCTTTGCAACATGCTTTTTACCAATAAAATGGAATTTATTGATTTTTTTCTCTCTGGTGCACTTGTTCGATTTACCGGTCGTTGGCACTCACTATCGAATATACAGTGTTTCCGTATTTCGGTATATAAAGCACTCACCTTATTTCACCCTTAATGTGCATTTTATCGTTGTAAGTTCGATTTTAACCTCGTTTATACCGCTTTCCACCTTTTTCTTTTTCGATGAAAACTTTTTATGCAAAAACAAAAATAAGAGAAAATAATGGAAAAAAAGAAAGATCAATAAACGTCACACAATATGCATTTAAAACCTGATTTATTGCTTGTGCTTCTCCTGTCAGCAACTTTATATCATTATTTATAAAATTTTACAACTAAAGGAGTACCAATCAAGGATTAAAGTGTGTATGAAGGTAGGACGCCGGCAAAAATATCGTAAAAATAAAAGAATGGAGATAATTATATAGTTTCACGTCAATTTCACAATGATTTTTGATTTTGTGAACACATTCTGCATCAATTGATTATTACCATGGTTACATCTGCTCCAAACATTTCATCCAATACGTGTCCAAATATAGTTCAAGGGGTATTCCAGGATATTATAGTATAAGCTTTGGCTATACTTACAGTAGTTCATGGAAAAATTTAACAGAAATATTACGATGAAACAGTTTATTAGTCAACGTAGGTGGTTCTTGGTTTATTTATATTCCACGGGGTCTAATTCTGCCAAACCCAAACCTATCAAACATTGTTTCAAAGAATAACATTTATAATCTTCATTGAATTGATTACAATTTACATTAAATTAAAAAGCGAATGATTTAGTTTATGGGTTCTAATCAATACAAAAAGAGTTCTCCCATTAATACATTTTGATTACATCGCTACAAAACTAAACGGATGAGAATCTACAAACGTTTATGAACAGCTGAGGATACTGTCATCAGTAAAACAATTTAGTGGAAAAGAAGTTTTAGTCAAAAGATCATTTATAAAAACAAGGAAGAGTTTCGGAGGCAAAACGGAACCTTGGGGCAAACCAGCGTTTATTTTGTGCGTATCATCCAATACTGCTTGAAAAAGACAGTCCGAAAGAAATTTTCTAACCCAACAAAGAAGAAATTCATTAATACCTAATGCACGCATTTTGAAGCCTGTTAAATGCCTTTGAAATATTAAGAGCAACAATCTTACTTTCTGAAAAGGATGTAAAGATTTGTTCCACTGTTCGGTGAGATCACAAGTGGATCTATTGCAGCGAAATCCATACAGCCGTTCTTCAAGATATTTCTTAAGCTGAAAATTAATTAGCGTTTCCATGACCTTGGAAAAAAGAACTTGAGTGCATTTGGACGATAGAGAGATGGGGAAGAGGATTCACATTTTTTAGGGACAGGCTGGAGAAACGGTATTTTTCATCCACTCGACAAGAGACCAGTAGAATAGGAGAGTGGATTTGTTAATGTCAAGATCTTTTAGTACTCCAGAAACTGTAGGCTTCCGTAAAGCACATTGGCTTTACCAATTCAAGCTAACAAGAGGAGTTTCATTGGAAACTAGAGTCGGAACTGACGAAGAATTAATGTCAAACACATTGTTTACAAATTACCAGAAAATTTGACTACCTTTGGGAAATTGTAAAGGGTGATTTTTTTGAGGTTAGGGTTCTCATGCATTAGTATTTGACAGATCACGCGGGATTTCAGACATGGTGTCAATAAGAAAGATGCTCAGTATGCTTTGACATTTCATCATGAATAGACTTACTAACGAGCAACGCTTGAAAATCATTGAATTTTATTACCAAAATCAGTGTTCGGTTCGAAATGTGTTTCGCGCTTTACGTCCGATGTATGGTCTACATAATCGACCAAGTGAGCAAACAATTAATGCGATTGTGACCAAGTTTCGCACTTAGTTTACTTTATTGGACATTAAACCAACCACACGAATGCGTACAGTGCGTACAGAAGAGAGTATTGCGTCTGTTTCTGAGAGTGTTGCTGAAGACCGTGAAATGTCGATTCGTCGCCGTTCGCAGCAATTGGGTTTGTGTTATTCGACCACATGGAAGATTTTACGCAAAGATCTTGGTATAAAACCGTATAAAATACAGCTCGTGCAAGAACTGAAGCCGAACGATCTGCCACAACGTCGAATTTTCAGTGAATGGGCCCTAGAAAAGTTGGCAGAAAATCCGCTTTTTTATCGACAAATTTTGTTCAGCGATGAGGCTCATTTCTGGTTGAATGGCTACGTAAATAAGAAAAATTGCCGCATTTGGAGTGAAGAGCAACCAGAAGCCGTTCAAGAACTACCCATGCATCCCGAAAAATGCACTGTTTGGTGTGGTTTGTACGCTGGTGGAATCATTGGACCGTATTTTTTCAAAGATGCTGTTGGACGCAACGTTACGGTGAATGGCGATCGCTATCGTTCAATGCTAACAAACTTTTTGTTGCCAAAAATGGAAGAACTGAACTTGGTTGACATGTGGTTTCAACAAAATGGCGCTACATGCCACACAGCTCGCGATTCTATGGCCATTTTGAGGGAAAACTTCGGAGAACAATTCATCTCAAGGAATGGACCGGTAAGTTGGCCACCAAGATCATGCGATTTGACGTCTTTAGACTATTTTTTGTGGGACTACGTCAAGTCTAAAGTCTACACAAATAAGCCAGCAACTATTCCAGCTTTGGAAGACAACTTTTCCGAAGAAATTCGGGCTATTCCGGCCGAAATGCTCGAAAAAGTTACCCAAAATTGGACTTTCCGAATGGACCACCTAAGACGCAGCCGCGGTCAACATTAAAATGAAATTATCTTCAAAAAGTAAATGTCATGGACCAATCTAACGTTTCAAATAAAGAATCGATGAGATTTTGCAAATTTTATGCGTTTTTTTTTTTAAAGTTCTCAAGCTCTTAAAAAATCACCGTTTAGTATTTTTGCCGTAATTTCTTTTCAAGCGTTTGCTTGCTTGTTTAAACTTATTCCGGTTTTCATCAGTGGGTTGGATTTATAAATCCGGAAACTTACATCTTTAAACCTAACAACCTCTTCATAGCTCGAATCACATCATTAGTTTTCTTTGGGTTTGAGTGATGTTACCCTATTCGGGATAAAATTTGTCATTCCACAAAGAATTAAGTTTGCTATTATATCTGCGCTGGAATTCATTTCACTATCGAGGAAGCATAGTGAACAGTTCAAGTTTCCTAAAAAGTCGTTGAGGTCCTGCCAATTGGCTTTCTAATACGGTTCTGGAAGGGTTTTTCTGGGGTTTTTCGGCATTAGACATTAGGTACATATGAGAAAATGGTTTGATGTGCCTAGAGGCGATAATACACAGATCGCATATTAATTGGGATAAGAGGCAAGAAAAGCCCTTGACATCGACTTTAATTGTTGTTTTTTTACAGATTAACATAGAACTTCCCTTATTGATAATGAAATTCTTGTGATGTGTAATTTCTGAGTTCGAACAGAAATAAACACCTAAATCTTTTAAAGTTTTAGCAGAGATATAAAATAACCTAACACACTACCAATTCGATTTCTAGTACAAGCTTTCGTCTGGCATTTTGAAAGGTTTTAGAGAAAGGCTGTTTTTTCACACCAAAATATAAATCTATTATTGTTGGTTTGTAAGAGAAAACGATCATTTGTGGTCTTTATCATTTAAAAAATCTTTAAATCATCATTAAAAATAAGAACTTCAGTGCAGACTAAAGTTATACGTAGTTAATAGACAGGGTTAACAGAGAAGGAACAAGATGGCCTTCCTGGGGAACACCAGATTGAGCAACAAAAGATTTTGAATGACAAATACCAAATTTACCTTATAATCTATTTTCAAGGTAAGATTTGATCCAAGCTAGGAAAAATGGATGAAAACCAAGAGTTTAGATTGCCAAAAGCTTTGAAAAAGTCAGTCAAAGTCACTTCACATAAAATTCTTAACCTTGTTCTTAAACGTTTGAACATAATGTTTGACAATGTGAGGAGATTTGTAACGGTTGCTCTTTTTCCACGAAACCATGTTGCTGTTCGTTAATAAGATGCTTACTAAAATATGTTGCACTCTGGAAAACAACTTGTGGAAAAAGTCTAAGAATGCAAAAAAGTCTTGTAATGAGGCTATATATCCACCTTTTTACCCTTTCTTGAAAATTGGTGTAAGAAATGAAATATAATAGAAGACCAAGGACAGAAATTTGTAGCTCAGGGATGTGTCGAAAAATGAAAATATTAAAAATAAAAAGATGAATTTCTTGGAGACAGAGTTTAAGAAAACAGAAAAAAAAGCTTTACAATATTGGATTCGCTTGGTTAATTGCTAAATATTTAGAAAATGTGTTCTTTAAGATTTTGCGTCATTTTTTCACCAATATTTCTTCTAAATTTTACATATCAATTTATTTCATTCTAATGGCTAGAAAAATCTAGCTTAACTTGATTAACCTGATATCTCTTTTATGAGGACTCCTATATATCAATAAAACTATATTTACCTTAGTCAATCTGGTAATCCATCTTGCATATTTTTAATTAAGTTCAAATGTTTTTATTAGATACCTTCTTTCCCAGCACCAATCATTCTTCCGATAAAAATAGAAGAAAATTTCAAGCATACAATTTCTTAGATGTCATTAACATTTGGCTATATATGTATATTCTTTTCAACAACTCTCTTCTACTCTTTGCAGATTGAAATTTTCCTGAGTGCTTGTATGCCAAACAACGAACGGTTCGTCAGTCATTCTTTATCTATTGAATCGCTCAACTAAACTAGACACACTATTAAGAGGCTGTCCATCATTTGAAGTGGCAACAAGAGAAACAATTTCATCAAAAACACAAACACACAGCCCTTCAGAATACCGAAGAACTAAAAGGACGAAAAGCCAACTTGCATAAAGAGAGCTTCGAATATCCTTTCAATTGAAAGGATCAAACGGCCAGAGACTGGAAATGAATTACCACTGCTGGAAAGGAGCATCTTCAAAAGTGTCATCAGTTGTTGTGTATCACAGCTGTTGTTGTAGTTGTAGTAGGAGTAGCAGCAATAGCCATTGTTGTTGTTGGGACCGCAATAAATTTGCGTTGAACCAAATTGACCGAAACAGACGATCTGAAGGAGACAAGTCCTTACTTCCTTATTCACATTCTCATCAACAACTACAAGTACTTCAAAAGGACGACAACAACCAATACCGAATAGCCAGACGCAACGTGTCATCGTCCTTGGCATCGGCAAAGGCAGCGTCGTCGTTGTTGTGTCTTCGAAAAAATAACATAAATGAGTGGCAAGTTCCGTGCTGATGAGAGTAGAGGTATCCGTTTTTGCATGGCCCATTACTCACAGGACAACAGCAACGACAACGAGGAAGTCTCATGCACAATCAACTTTCATCAACGTTATTCTACTAATTCGTTTGCGTTTGTGTTAGCTAAGTACAGTTTTTTTTTAAACACACATCATCTACCTTATCATCGTTTGCAAAGTGCGAGCATAGCCATAGAACGAGTTATCCATTCAATCGCCCTACCGACAAAGAGGACTTCTCTAATTAGAAGGCTGTGGCAGGAAAAAATACCGCCTAGCCTAAGACGATTAGTTCAAAGGAGCAAAGTCATTTCAGAAGCCATCACTCACAGACAAACACTACCACCTTCGTCTCGTCCTCCACCACCTTCACGTTTTTATCATCGCTTTTGTCAGCTGTAACAAAAGTTTTCGGTTGCTGCTTTTGCTCCTATTTCTGCTGCTGACAAGTACGAATACGAGTACGAGTTGGAGTAGAGTAGTATCGGCCGACAATGAAGTTCAGGTCAAATTGCTGTTGTTGGTTAACGTTGCTGTTAGTTGGATCAAGTATAATTTCCGGTAAGTTTAATATCTAAGACGAAGTGTGAAATGGTATAAATATCATATTTCCGGTTGAGGCAATTTTTTGTGTTCGTTTCCCTTTCCATTCCTTGAACACGAATACAAAACAAGGAAGCGAGCTTAGGAAAAAGTTGGATGTTCGTAATGTTCTGTCCATGTTATAATGGTATTTGGTGTCACTTCAAGGTGTTTCCTATAATAAGAGTATCTAGCTATCCTATTTAAAAATAATACATAAAATATATAAAGCTAAAGAAACGGGAACAGACAAATATCTATATAAGTATCTATGTATCTATATGTCCAGATTTAACGAGAAAAGTTAGTCGGCAAAAGGAGTGTTCGTTGTGTAGTTGGTGTTGGTTGACAGCACAGATGAGATGATGGCAAAGAGTATCTTGAATAATAGTCCTCCTTCCTACGTCCGTCCACCGAGTTGGTTATAGTGTGAAAGGTTGTTAAAGATTATTAGATGTCAGGAGTTTTTCTTCTAGTCATTTAAAAAAAAGAAATTAAAAAAAAAAAACGAAAAGATCAAAGCCAAACGCATTGAATTTATTCTATAAAAAGAGTAAATGCCAACATAAAGTTTTGCAATTAAAATCTTTCAATAGCCTTAAGAGAGAATGACACCTTTATCAAGATAAATATACTAACTTATATATAATTTCGTTGCTGCTGTGAGGTAGATTCCTTTTGCTACATAAGTTTTTGAAATCAGAGCTTATACAATGCATCTATAGTCATGAAGCGTGGAGATTTTAAATAACATAAGGACTTTCGAGTACCTGTGTAAAGTACATCAAAGGCTTTTTATTCAAAACTTGTGATAAAGTGAATATTGTGATTTTGATATTTGAGGAAATATGAGCGACCGATAAGGAGACCTCTCTGTTGAAGTATAGTTTTGTTAAAATATATGAAAACAGTTCAAAAAGTTTTTTTTTTATTTTTGCAAGAATATTATAATATAAGAATATAATGATATAAAATATAAGTTATTTATAAAATTTTATTAAAACTTAAATCCAATTTAACATTAGTATGATTAAATTACGAAGCAACTTATTTTAATTTGACATTTTTTTGGATTATTAAACATAAACGGTGGTTTTTTAAGGGCCCATGTTGATTTTGAATAAAACACAAATTATTCAGGAAATAATTGTCTTCATTTCCTTTTCTTCTATCTTTTTATGTATTATGATAATATTGGTTTAGTACAAGTATATGTTAGAGATTTCTTAAGCTTCGTTCTACTGCCATTTTTATATATTAATTTGGTCTCAGCATGCAACTTTTGGCATCGGCTAACAATCTAGATCAGATACCGAATCAAACAATAAAATGTTATTCGGTGTTCGCACTGCTGACAACGTGGCAATGAAAAACAAAAACAAATGTTATTACTGCCAGAATATAGTAACTCTAGAGTGAGCTCAATATCCATATGTAATATCTAAGGCCGTCATCACACGTACCTATTCATGGTTTTATTTCACATATATATGGAAAAAAATATCGGCCAAATGGCCGCTGTGACCTCGGCTTCACACCTTCATCCAATGGTCCAAATTTTTGATGGCGCTGAGGTATAATTGAGTATCTATGCCGTGGATGTGTCGAATTATTTCATCTTTCAGCTTTTGTTGCTGGTTTATCCACGTACACTTTTTCTTTTAAATAACCCCAAGGAAATGTTGAAACCACATACCGTCCACATCCATATCATCCAATTCGGGCTGCAGAAAATTCGTTACCATCTTACGATATCAAACACCATTCACAGTTACAACTTGACCGGTCTTTTTTAAATAATTCAGCCCTTAAACCGCACCGCACAGTCAATCTTTGTGGGTACATTGGTTATTAGACAATCACTCTTGGGTTATCATTCCCCCTAATTCTCCATATTAATGAATTTACTGAGGTAAAACTGAACTTCATCCCTGAAGATGATTTTCTTCAAAAATTGATCATCCACTGTTACCATTTCTTGCCACTGACGACGCTTGAACTTGATTAAAGGCTTTAGTTCTTAAGTCCTTAAGTTGCACCTTGTTTCCGTGTAAATTCAAGCTTTTATGCATGTTGTTCATCACCGACAAGCCTGAGTAACTTTAACGCGTTGATTTGTCACGTATCTTTCCATGGTTCAAATTGAATTAGTCTGATATTAAGAAATGTAAAGTGTACTTAGTCATTATTAACACGCCTTGAATGGAGAGATTGCATTTGAAGAAGTAAAATACGATGTTCATAGGGAGGGAGATCATAGGGATCTTCCCAAGGAAGACCTTTTAGGGCAAAGCGAATGAAATTATGTTGAATTGATTCAATACATTTTCTATGAATTTCGTAATAGGGAGTCCATACCTGCGAAGCATATTCAAGATGAGGACGAACATGGCAATTATACAAAGAAAGAGTAACATAGGGATCATTGAACTCCTTTACCCAGCGTTTTATAAAGCCAAGCATAGAACTTACCTTATTAACAATATAATTAATGTGATGTGTAAACTCTAAGTTGGAACAAAAATGTACACCTAAATCTTTAAATGTGGAGACACGACAGAGTTTTTGCTATGATATACAGTAGTCAAATACGTTACTGATTAGGTTTTAAGTAAAAGTTATCGTCTGCCATTTTAAAGGGTTGAGGGCAAGGCTAGTTTTCCCACACCAAAATGTGAAACTATCATTGTCGGATTGTAAAAGGATACGGTCATGGGTGGACTTTATAATCTTACAAATTTTCATGTCATCAGCAAAAATGTCTTCTTGAGCGTAGACATGACGAAACATCGTTAATAGACAGGATGAACAGAAAAGGGCCAAGATGGCTTCCCTGGGGAACTCCAGATTGAGCAACAAAAGGTTCTGGATGACAATTTCTAAATTTTACCTCATAGGATAAGTGATTTGATCCAATCTAAGAAAAATGGTGGAAAACCAAGAGCTTCAAGTTTGAATAAAATAATTCCGTGGCTAAGTTGGTCAAAAGCTTTAGAAAAGTCAGTGTATGCACAGTCAACTTCATAACCTTGTTCTAAAACTTTTAAGCATATATTTGAGAATGTGAGGAGATTAGTAACGCTTGATCTTTTTTTCACAAAACCATGTTGCTGTTCGCAAATTATATTTTTACTAAAATACTACGCTTTCAAAAACAACATGTTCAAATACTTTAGGAATGCAAGAAAGCTTTGCAATGGGCCTGTAGTTGCAATTATCCAACTTGTTACCTTTCTTGAAAATTGGTATTAGAAATGACTTCTTCCATATACTGGGAAATTCGCCTGTTTTTAGAGAAAGTTTGAATAAAAACGTAAGGGGTTCAATTAAAGCATTACTACACTTTTTTAGTACTATCGGGGGAATACCATCAGGACCGGCTGAGCAGTCATCATTCAACGCAGATAAAAGATCAAGGACCGCACTCTGTAGCACAGGTATGTGACTACAGCTAGTTTTGCGAAAAGGAGTGAAGATAATGAAAATATACTTCATCAACTTCTTCAGGGCTATTAACAAAAGACTCCCATAAATTTGTTGCGAAAGCGTTACAGATATCAACAGTTTTGTCTAACGAAAGTTTCTTGTAAGTGAAGTTTGCTGGAAAACCATCTGATTTTTTCATTGGGTTTACAAAATTCCAAAATTTTGTAGGATTCTCTTTCAAAGAGATGCCCATATCAGTAACATCACAAGCATATAAACAATTAGAAAGAGACTTAAATTGGTTAAAGAGTTCAACATAAAAAGAGAAGTTGACTGGATACAGAGTTTTGAGATACGTTTTCCATGCCTTATTTCATTTGTTTCGAAGTAAACGCATTTCTCTCGTGGCTAAACTTTGTATTTTTTGATTTCTTTATCGGTACATTTTTTTCAAAACAGTAATTAAGGGTCCTATAAAAAGTAGAAACCTTTTCGTCAACGTTAGAAAATGCTAGTGTATCAGCAATTACAGAAATGGTTAAATCTTCAGACAACTGTTGGAAATTGGCTCTTCTGAAATCAAAATCAAAGGAATTACTGTGATCAGTAAGGTGATTACATAAGTCAAAAAAGTCCAAAAGGGGAATGATATGTACCAATATTAGTAATTCCTGATCTAGATTCTAGAACAAGAGTACTAATAGCGTCAGAAGAAAAGACTAAATCGATTTTTTGAGTTTTTAATACATCTTGTTTGCTGTAAGTCAGTAAGAAGGACTTTAGCGAGAAGAGATAGTTCCATTTGTGAAGAAGAAGGAGAGGCTTCAAGGCAGGATTCTTCTTCGGATGGAATCCAGTCAATGTGTGGTAAATTAAAATCACCTTAAAGTAAGATATTGGTGTCAGAGCTGGACAAATTTATAAGATAGTCTAATGCCAAGGAGAGATCGTTATAAACAGACTCCAAACCTTTTCGAGGAATGTTAACGTTTAATATAAAAAAGTCTTAGTGTGTATCATTATCTTTACACATACCAGTTTAAAGTTCCCAAAAAAGGCGAATCTTTCTCACCGTCTAATTACCGACCTATTGCACTTACGTCCACTTCTTTCCAAGGTCATGGAAACGGTGATTAATTATCAGCTCGAGTAATATCTTGAAGAACGGAAGCTTCTGAATGACCGACAGAATGATTTTCGTAGCAATAGGTCCACTGGTGATCTCATGGTTCATCTCACCGAACAGCAGAACAAATCTTTACATATTTTTGGAGAAAGCAAGATTATTGCATTAGATATTTCAAAAGCTTTTGATAGGATTTGGCATCAGGCTCTCTTATCGAAAATGAGTGCTTTCCGTTTTCATGAATTACCTTTCAAATCGTTCAATACAAGTCGTGCTGGTGTGCCCCAGGGTTCTGTTTTATCTCCAACACTCTTTCTCATTTTTATTAATGATCTTCTGTCTGCAACATCTAATCCAATACATAGTTTCGCTGACGATAGTACTCTTAGCTTTTCATTTTCGTTTTCAGATTCACACCCCTCTTCTTTGGATGTGGAACTGGAACGACAAAATATGATAAACTCATTAAATTCTGACCTAAACAGCATTGTACAATGGGGAACAAGAAACCGCGTGGAATTAAATGCTTCGAAAACCCAATGCTGTCCTGTATCGTTAAAGCAAAATATACCACCCTGCCATTATCCATAAATGACACTTGCATCGAGGAAACTGAACATCTCGATATTCTTGGTATGTGTATCACCAACCACCTTTTGTGGAACGATCACATACGCGATGTCGCCAAAAATGCCGCAAGATGTTTGGGTTTTCTAAGGCGATGCAAGAAGTTTTTCTCCCCTTCTGATCTAGCTGTTATTTACAAGACTTTTATACGTATAAAGCTTGAGTATAACTCCCATATATGGGCTGGTGCTCCTGCAACTTACTTAAGCCTCTTGGATAGTATTGAACGTAAAACATTTAGATTGATTGGTGATATTACCATAATAAGATCATTTACGTCACTTGAACATCGTCGAAATGTTTCTTGTCTCACCCTCTTTTACCGTTATTTTAATGGTTTCTGATCTAGAGAAATAGCCAGTTGCATTCCTCCCCTTAAACAATTCAACCGCAATACTCGCGTTTCTAGGAATGCTCATCAATATACCGAGCCCAACTTCGGTCGTTCTGTCAAGTACAGAGATTTGTTCATTAGCCGTACTATACGAATGTGGAATGCCTTACCACACTCTGTCTTTCCCATCTATTGCAATATTCAGGATGCCCAATGGGCTCCGACATCTCCTTTCAACCCCTCTCTCCCTTTCCTAGTGCTCACACTGTGTCTACATAATAAGGGTAATATATTTCTTTGAGTGTGCGCTTATTATAAAAAAAAAAATTGATAATGCAAATGGAAAAGATACAGAAGAAGAGAAATATGTATTTTTTACCGCTAGGTGCGGTTCATATTTAACATTGCCTTTTAATATATATCAACACTCTATTTGTTTCCTGTTCATTTTTCTAAATGAAAAAAAAACTTTAGAATTGTAATCAAAATCTTTTGAGCCCTTTTTTCTTGTTCTGCAGACAAGTAAAGATCCGAATTTGGATTTCTTCTCAGGGAATTGGCTAGTGAGCATTTGTTTCGAATAGACAGCTAAAAATGTTGCTTCTGAAGATGTCATCTTTTGTCACTTGACAAGTAAAAACTACCCTATTACTTAAATTTACCGACAAACACTTTAACAACGCATTGAATTTCTGAAAAAGCAATCATCGAACATTTCAAAACTAACCGATATTTATTAAATCTTCTCTAAAATTTTGCTTTTTAACTTGGATTATTCCAATATAAAAAATATAGTTTTTTATTGCTTCAGAAGGGTACCTCGCTTCAAAGAATTATTACAGTGCTTTTAAATATTCTCAATAACTTATTAATGAATTTTAAATAAACTGTCTTAATAATATTTGATGAATTTGAATTTTTGATTTTTAAAGAAATATTTTTTTTTTCATCAAAATTCTAAATCTCAGAAACTAGTCAATATTTTTTAATTCAAACGTAATTTTAAATGTATATTAATAAGCTCTTAAGAACTGCATACTATAAACATTTTTTAACTAAAATGGAAACATTGTACGCATACAAAAATTAATTGAAAAAAAAAAACTAACCAACGATTTCCGAAAAAGAATATACACGTATATGTATCAAGGTTTTTCTTTGATTAAATGACATTTGACTTTTTGAAAAGAAACTTATTTATATATATAAAGGGTGATTTTTTTGAGGTTAGGATTTTCATGCATTAGTATTTGACAGATCACGCGGGATTTCAGACATGGTGTCAAAGAGAAAGATGCTCAGTATGCTTTGACATTTCATCATGAATAGACTTACTAACGAGCAACGCTTGCAAATCATTGAATTTTATTACCAAAATCAGTGTTCGGTTCGAAATGTGTTTCGCGCTTTACGTCCGATTTATGGTCTACATAATCGACCAAGTGAGCAAACAATTAATGCGATTGTGACCAAGTTTCGCACTCAGTTTACTTTATTGGACATTAAACCAACCACACGAATGCGTACAGTGCGTACAGAAGAGAATATTGCGTCTGTTTCTGAGAGTGTTGCTGAAGACCGTGAAATGTCGATTCGTCGCCGTTCGCAGCAATTGGGTTTGTGTTATTCGACCACATGGAAGATTTTACGCAAAGATCTTGGTGTAAAACCATATAAAATACAGCTCGTGCAAGAACTGAAGCCGAACGATCTGCCACAACGTCGAATTTTCAGTGAATGGGCCCTAGAAAAGTTGGCAGAAAATCTGCTTTTTTATCGACAAATTTTGTTGAGCGATGAGGCTCATTTCTGGTTGAATGGCTACGTAAATAAGCAAAATTGCCGCATTTGGAGTGAAGAGCAACCAGAAGCCGTTCAAGAACTGCCCATGCATCCCGAAAAATGGACTGTTTGGTGTGGTTTGTACGCTGGTGGAATCATTGGGCCGTATTTTTTCAAAGATGCTGCTGGACGCAACGTTACGGTGAATGGCGATCGCTATCGTTCAATGCTAACAAACTTTTTGTTGCCAAAAATGGAAGAACTGAACTTGGTTGACATGTGGTTTCAACAAGATGGCGCTACATGCCACACAGCTCGCAATTCTATGGCCATTTTGAGGGAAAACTTCGGAGAACAATTCATCTCAAGGAATGGACCGGTAAGTTGGCCACCAAGATCATGCGATTTGACGCCGTCAATATCATATTTTTTGTGGGGCTACGTCAAATCTAAAGTCTACACAAATAAGCCAGCAACTATTCCAGCTTTGGAAGACAACATTTCCGAAGAAATTCGGGCTATTCCGGCCGAAATGCTCGAAAAAGTTACCCAAAATTAGACTTTTCGAATGGACCACCTAAGGCGCAGCCGCGGTCAACATTTAAATGAAACATAAATGAAATTATCTTCAAAAAGTAAATGTCATGGACCAATCTAACGTTTCAAATAAAGAATCGATGAGATTTTGCAAATTTTATGCGTTTTTTTTTTTTTTTTAAAGTTCTCAAGCTCTTAAAAAATCACCGTTTATATATAGATCAAACCTATTATTGGAAAGACACAGGGATTGAGAAAAGTCATTTTATTGGAGTCTTAAGTATTTATAACTATTTAAAATTTCAATTTTGTATCTTCACAAAACCAATAATTTTTCGACTTGGCAATTAAAATGTGTTTTTATTTATGCAATGTACACGTGCCAAGTGTTGCAGAAATATAAATGCATGGAATTAAAATACGATGTTAAATAAAAAAATATTTAAAATCTACCATAAACAAATAAATACTTTGTTTCAGTCCAATATAACTTTCTAATTTAACATTCTATTTGCTTATTTTATTTAAAAAAAAAATGAATTTTATTTATACCTTTTTTGTTTGTCTTATAATTTGATTCGTATCAGATAAAAACTACTTGTTTTCTTTTTTATATATATTTTTTTACATTGTAAAAAAAAGTATGTATTCCATGTTGTATTCATAAAACTCATATGTCATAATTCTGATAATTTGTATCCATAATATTTTGTTTTTATATAATTTGAAAAATATGCAGCTTTATGATCAATGAAACATTTTTGTTTGTTCTTTTTCAATATTTAAAATAAAAGCGATGAATTTGGGTAATCAAAAAATAAAACAAATGGTATTTGATTATTGTTGTTTTTCATTTTTTTTCTGTGCACACAGTTATGTGTTAAAACGTGTTGATAAAATGGATGCCATGTGATCCTTAAATTCACAATCATTTGTTCATAATATTTTTGGGTTATGAAATATATTACGACATTGAGTTCAATATGCAATATCCAAAAAAAAAAAACAAAATGTGTTTATTATTTTTGAATGTTTTTTGTTAAAAACTATTTTAAAAGTTTATTTTCAGTACTTGTTAAAAACAACATCAGATACTGTGTCAAATACTGAATTTCCAAGGATATCTTTGTATTTGTGTTTTTGTAAAAAACTATCAATTGTTTTCAAATATGCATTTTTATTTTAAATAAAACAGTTTTTTGTTAATTTATCGGAATACAAAACAATACCATATTTGCCAAGTTAATTATAAATAAGTTTCTCTTGTTTGTACCATATTTTTGAAGTCTGTACATAAAACACCAAATGATAATTTTCATAAATTAAGTGTTCCATAGTTCCATAGGCTTCAAGGTTAGGTTGGTGGTCCATTGTGATACCACTAATGGGGTTACTCATGGGAGAGTAATGAACTTAAACAAACCATTTCGTACTTTTAAAAAAGTTAGAGAGACGTTTTGTGTCAATCGTCGAAGGGATTACCGAGAAAGTTATTCCTTCTAATGGAGAGTGCTGGACATGTACATAGAAGGTGTTGGACTGTTTCCTCTTCCTCCTCGTCCATGCAGCTTATACAGAAGTCATTTGTGTAGACCCCTAGCCTCAGAGCATGACTTCCTATGAGGCAGTGTCCTGTTATTACTCCAATTGTAGAGCTTATACTTTGTATGCTCACCATATTTGCTTGGTTGCTAGGCAGGTGGTACTCTGTGACAATCTAGCATTTGTTGATTCTAGAGCATATAGTTTGAGAAGATATTTGCATGTAGCAAGTTGTGTTCCTATATCATGTTTTTGTCTAACATTAGGCACAAGTGTTCCTTTTTTGGCGAGCTCATCAGCTTTGCAATTTCCCGGAATGTCTCTGTGGCCCGGCACCTAAATGAGGTGAATTTTAAACTGTTCCGTCATCTCATTCGGAGATGATCGACAATCGTAGCCTGTTTAAGAGTTTGTGGAGACAGACGCGAAAGATTTAAGAGCGGCTTGGCTGTCCGAGAAGATTCGTATATCCTTGCAAGATATACCGTTTTCTTTGAGCAATGATAGTGCCTCTCTAATCGCCATTACTTTTTCCTGGAATACACTACATTGATTGGGAAGTCTGTATGATAGAATGAGATTCAGTTGTTCCAAATAGATACCACTTCCAACTACGTGATCGGTCTTTGAATCATCGTCTCCCAGGTTCCTCTCTTCTTCCCAGGAGGATCTTGAAGGGATGGACACATGGAAGATTTTACCGAATACCATTTTTGGGGTGGTATAGTCTAAGCGATTTGGGATGGATCTGAAACTGTCTAGAATTATAGAATGTCCAGTATTGTTACTGTTCCATTGAGAGGTGGCTCTAAGCCTCACACATGAGTTGGCTGCCACCATTTTGGAGAAGATGTCGAGAGGTGATAGGTTAAAAAGCACTTCCAGTGCTGCGGTTGGTGTTGAGCGAAGTGCTCCTGTGACGCACATACCTACTGACCGCTGGACTTTGATGAACTTATTTAGATTTACCATCTTGTCCAGTGCGGTTCACCATACGACAGCCCCATAAATGAGTATAGGTCTGATTACCGAAGTGTATAGCCAGTGGGTTATTTTTGGGGAGCAACCATTTTGATCATAGCCTTTTTTACTCTTTCATCAATATTTGCCTTCCAATTTAGTTTTTTGTCTAAAATGAGGCCTAAATATTTAGCTTGGACAAAAAAGCTTAATGGTATTCCTATAATCTTGGGTGGGCTAATCTGAGGAATTTTATATCTTCTAGAATAGAGTATTAATTCTGTTTTATGTGGATTGACGTAAAATCCACATTGCTTAGCCCATTTTGTCAGCCTATTTAATACATTTTGTAGGAGTTCCGAGAGAACTTGGGGGTGCTTCCCAGATACGGATATTGCAACGTCGTCAGCATAGGCAATCACCCTGAAACCCTCTGCTACCAATGATGTTAGTAGGTCGTTTACTACCATGTTCCATAAAATAGGCGAAAGGACCCCACCTTGGGGAGTGCCTCGATTCACCGATCCGGTCGTAGCAAAACTTCTCATGCTAGAAGTTTTTGTCCTGCTTTTGAGCATGAGACTTATAAGATCTATGAGTGATTTCTCTAATTTCAGCTTATACATTGCCGTTGTGATACTGATGTTGTTGAAACCTCCTTCAATATCTAGGAACGCTACTAAGTTATATCCTTTGTATTGGAGGGAATATTCAATAATACGTACCAGCGAATAAAGTGCTGATTCTACTGATTTTCATTTAGAGTAAGCATGTTGAGCTGTGGAAATGAGACATGGTTTTAAGGCTTTAAGGCTTAGGCTTCAAACTTGAAACATATTTTTCATTGATGTAGCTTTGAGAAAGTACCTATTTAAAATTCAATTTAAGAAATAAAACGAATTATTAAAAATATCTCGTTAATTGTCTAAGGTTATCCTGAAGTAATGTTGTTTTTGTTTTCTTAAAATGCATAAAATAAGTTCATAAACTTTCTTTTTAAGGTTTTGGGTAAAAAATTATTTCAAAAATAAATACAACTATTTTTTTTGGCAAGACTTTAAGGTTCTTTTTATGTTATTCCAAGTTAATTTTCGGGAAAAGCACAATGCAATAAATTATTTTTTGTTAACATATTCTAAGCTACTTATAATCATTAAGTTATGTCCTTTCTATGACGTTCACAATTGTTCCTTTCTTTTTGAAAATGATTATAAGAAACTATATAACCTAGTTGATTTTAAACCCTTTTTGGCTTTTTATCAATTAGCAAATTTGAAACGATAGCAGATATACTCGTAGCTAGCCCAATAGGGTCTTGCGGATTCTAAAACTAAAATAATCTTAAAGAAAAATGCTGATGAAGATAACAAATCTTAATGATGCTAAATTGTTCTTTTCTGAGTGGCTTTATATTATTTTCGGGAATAAAAACTAATTGTTCAAAGGATGTGGAATTATACTAAAGTTCAGTGGAATAAGAAAACTGTAAAAGTCTTTAGAGCCAAATTCATAGAGATTTTAAGTTTTTCTAAAGAATAATAAAGCAGAAGCAGAGAATTTTAAGGTGATAAAGGAGTAGACGCAAATAAATGTAGCATTTAATATGTTTGTTTGGAATGTTATTTTGAGATTAAAGAAAAGACAAAATTGTATAAGAATCTTTTACAGTGGTTTCTAGTGTTTAATAAATAATTCCAAAAGATTGTATTAAAAATTTATAAGCAAAGCAGATTTTTTTTCGAACATCATGATGCTAAGTCATTTTTTAACAGAGTTCAACTTTCTATTTATAAAAAAATTCGAGGTATCCATTCCATCCAGAGATGAATGGGAAGACAAAAACTCCTGGATAGCAAAAGAATTCATATTTATACAGATGGGTCCAAGACAATTGTGGGAGTTGGTAGTGGTGTAATCAGAAAAGCTTAAGAATCTTATTCCGCCTCTCTAATCATTGTAGCATCTTCCAAGCGGAAAATTTAGCTATTAAAAAGGTTTTTTCCTGGCTAACAGAAAATGTGATATCAAGTTTTGATATCCGCATCTTCTCTGACAGTCATGCTGCTATTAAATCACTTGATGGTATCTGAACCGAATCCCAAACGGCTCTCGATTTTCGATCGTCCGTTATGGAGATGGCGCAGCAATTTAACATTCACCTATGTTGGGTGCCGCGCCACGGAGATATCACGTGAAATTGTAGAGCCGATGAACTCGTTAAAAATGGAACCCTCATGCCTATTTCACCTGAAATTGACGAGATAGGTATACCGATAGCTGCATCTAAACTCATGCTAAAAGAAACAGCTTTTGCGATAGCAAATTCTAGGTGGCACAATTTTCCAACATGCGCAGCCACAAAACTCATATGGCCTTCACTGGACCTAAAGCGCTCTAAACTCTTGTTATCTCAAAGCAGACTTCATATTTGCTCCCTTATAGGTTTCCTTACGGGACACTGTCTTTTAGGTAGACACGCAATACGACTTTGTGTAGCCTCAAATGACTTCTGCAGGAACTGTATGGACAAGGAAGAATAGGAAACAATCTCTCACCTTCTCTGCACTTGCCCTGCTCTTTCGCTAAGACGCAAACTTCATCTGGGAGACCACTCTTTCGATAATCCCAGTGAACTAGCTAAAAAGCATATAAAATATCTTCTTCGCTTTATAAAAAGCTCAAAATGGTTCGACTAGTTTGAAGTTATTCTCTAGATTCATTTTGCATAACAATGGGCCTTTTCTTTTGGCCTAAATGTGTAGATTCTAAATCCGCAGCCACGTTAACCTAACCTAACCTTACTTTTTTGATTCTGGATCATTTAGTCTTCTTGCTAGTTATGAAATAAAAAGAAATAATATTTTTTTTAACTGATGGCCTTTCCATTTCGGTACCACTCTGAAACTTAGTTTTTTTTACTAAATGTGATACATCATAATTGTTTGACTGTTATGACGGATTTATAATGACAGAATTACCCTAAACATATTTCATCGGGCTCCGAAATTAAATCAGGTCTTTTCATCTCGGAAAAAAGAAGTCACAGAAAAAAGAAGTCACAGTTTCCCTTTCAGGTTGGTCTCTGTAGCTGCGGCAGTAAGTATTGTAAGGAATACCACCTTTGCTGCATGCTCTCCTATCGGCAAATGTCCAGTACGTATTGCAGTGACCCTGTATCTTCATAAAAGTTCGATAGATAGATTTTTGTTGTTAGTAGGCCATATCTTTCTGGATATGGTACAGTCCGTTAGACTGTTCAAAATCGGGTTGGATTCTATCATAAAAACTAGGAAAATGTTGCCCTTCATAGCTCCAAGAAGAACATTTACTTCTTCCGCTAGAGAGCTATGAATTGCTGATCATGCCATGCCAACTCATCAGCCTGTTCATATGCATCAACGCCACTATGACCTGGAACCCTAATAAGAGTGACATGGAGGTTAATGTTAAGGCTGGATAGTTCACCCCGACATTGTTGGATCAGTATAGATAATGTGGCGAGCGAATTGATAGTCATGTCAGAGTCAGACGCCTGACTGTCAGTGCAGAAAGCCATGTTTCTATGTTGGCTTGAATTTGCTTTGAGTATTTAAAATCCTGAAGTACACTGTCAAAATTAGGTAGCGGAAAAGACAAAGAGACAATTAAGGACCAGTCAGTAACGAACTAAGGTTCAAGGCAGGGGTGCAGTGATCGGTGTCTGTCGTAAAATATAAAAAATATTATCAGCTCGTTACTCATAGAGTCTAAAAAACCAACAGTTTGTTTCTGTAAGCATTAGCGCACTTCACGGTATGAATCACATTTAAAACATCTGTTGGGCATGGATCGAAGGGCCTCTGTAGTGTAGCTCTTCTTTGAACCCCTTCTTCTGTCGATGTTGTATTTCTTGTCAAGCGCAGGCCATCACACAATTGATCCATAAGAAAGGGCTTCTTAACCCGTTCTTCAATGTTTATTTCTAGATATTGTGCGCTTGAGGGGAAAGACAGGATTTGACCATTCAGTCGGGGTAGAGTGAATGCTGGAATTTTAGATTTCTTTTTTTTTCTTCGGACCCATCTCCGTCATTTCGCAAATCATAGTGACTAACTTTCCCAAAACCAGTACAAATCATCGACATAAGCTACAACCCTGGGGTATTCTCAAATGTTTGGAAGAGATTGTATTACCTAACGAAGCTTCAATCCTTCTATCACTTTGCATACAAATTATACATTCTCAAATAAAAACATCTACCCTGAAGTGATTAAGTGCTTCGTGAATCGATTCAGTAAGGATGTAATTGAAAGTACCTCCTACGTCTAACAAGGTACAAAAAGTAAATTCCTTATAAAATAAATTGTCTGCCGGTCGTGCTGAGATTCTTTTAGCTGACATTCGTCGAAAATGCTTCTTAAATAGGTATCGTATTTTATGGCCACACCTACTGATTTCGGGATGAATACTAGTTTAACCTTAAAACACTTAAGCTTTGGGAAGCATTATATACGTTTAAACAACTGTATGGAAAGTATTGCAGAAGTCGAAAAAAAGTGCGCCAGGTGATTCCGTCTGTCCTCACCTCTATAAACTCTATAAACACGATGAGTTTACACTTGGAATGAAACAGATTTGCCTTAGCAGTTTATTTAATGGTTGTAGGCCCAAAAAATAAGAGCAGTCCCATACAAATATTTTTGGTCAAAATTTGAAAATTCGGATTTTACCTGATACATTTTTATGACATTTTCTAAGATATTTTTTTTCTTCACTTGGCTTTTTTTTTTAAATATAATTTTTATATTGCTCCCACATAAAACCTTCATTTTGTTTTCAATTTTCCTTGGAGCTAAAGGTAATAGAGTGATTGTAATATTTTGTATTTAATTTAAATTATTTTCTGAACAAGATCTTATATTGACTAAAAATTAGGGTACTAATTTTAAACAAAACCTTTTCATGCAAGTTCGTGCTCCCAGTCGTGTAGTTTATTATAAAGGACATTCATGGACTTTTGATGAATCAGCTGTAAACTGTTTTTTCTCGCGTCCGATAATTTTGTATATCATTTACATTAATTTGACAGAGGAACAGACAGCTCGATATTTACAAATTATATTACCAATAAATAATTTAATGTGGCACCGATTCATCTGTACCCTTAAATTTCCCGCTCTTCCTTTAAATATATCCTGCTCCTATTTTCACTTCTTATTTTTATATATTTAAGTAGGATTTACATAATTTTAATAGAAGCAATCATTTAAGTGCTTTGCTTTATTTTTCCTGTTATTATTCAAATCTGAAGACATAGAACTTACTTAAAAGCATGAACCCATTGAACACAGTTTAGAATATTTTATTTTTACATTTTCTAAGAAATTACATACACCAACTCGGTGTGTATTTTTTAAATAATCTTCTTTGAGTACGTAATCAATTATGTACATACAATGTTAGTCTTTCATTTCAAAAAGTTTAAATTTCAATAGAACTGTCCATCATCGTTTGCTGACTGTCCAAAGAGAGCCAAAGAAGCTTACCTATATTATATTTTCGCATACCTTCCAACGCCAACGGCCTATACCATAAGATCAAATAGAAACTTCGAAATGGATCTAAAAGGTTGAAACTTATTCATATACCTTTAGGTAGGAGCCAGGAGGTCATAATGTATAAAGCTATGATGGTATGAGGTTTACATCACAAACAACAAGAAAAGTAGAAAAGAAACATCGAACAAAAAAAAGAAAACAAAATCTCAAGGACCCCGCGCTCCAAAGGACATCATAGAATCTTACAACTCAATTTAATTTCAGCTTATTCAATTAGGTGTGAATCTTTCAACACAAATGCTACCATCATCGCTACCATCTTACGAACACTTCACTTTTCAATAAGCTGTTCTTAGGTATAGAGGTGTAGGTAAAGTATATGTGTCTTATAGTCAGTGCGGAAAAAGATGACAAGAAACCATTTTCACCGCTCGAAACGAGGTACACTACCCTATCCAGTGTATATAACGCGTTACCCAGGAGCTAGGCTATAATAGAAATACGTATAAGTTTGTGTGTTTGAGGGTGTTTCATGGTAATTTGATTTTACCATTACTTTTCTCGGAAATTACCAAAGCAATTTTACTTTCACCAGATAGGGCCAAAGGTTTTGTGACTTAAGTGTACCTCTGTTACAGTCTTCTATACATAGCTCCATGTTCCATAAACTATCGATCACAATGTAGCATGTTCGGTTCTTTCGTTGTCGACTGTTTGGTCGACAGAATCCTTATAAGTATGAACCTTTGTGTTGAGTATTTATCGACATCATGATAAACATCAACGTCTTACATCTTATATCCTTCTTTTTAATGGCAGACGATAGGAAAAATCATTTAAGATGCTGATATTTTTGAATTATATGATCTATCTTTTGTATCACCAGCGAAAAAGATAAAATTACTTAGGGCAGCAAAGGGTTTTCATTATATTTCTATTGTAAAAATTTTCCTTAAAGGTGAATTTCGTCAGGAAAGAGACAATTTTTTTATTTTATTGTATGACTGTTGCCCATACATTTTTTTGTAAGATTATCTTAACTTGGAAAAATATTAATATACAAAATATAGTCTTATGTAATTTAAGTGAACGAAAGTGAAACAATCAAACTTTTACTGTAGTAACGACGGACATTTGTGATTAAGAAATTGTTCATCAAAAAATCATTTACTATACATTGTCTGTTTTTATGCTGCTTAGACAATAAAGTAAAATTAAGATTTAAAAACGAGCTATTGCATAAAAGCAATACACTATTTGTTTTTTTTTTTAGAAGGGTTGTTGCCAATATTTTAATACTTTTCTTGGAGTTGGCCTTTTGGACAGCTGTCACTTGCTTAATGCTCACAATAGACTTCCTACTCTACAGCGTTTTGCAAATCGTGCTAATGGTTCAATAAAACAATGTTTGGCTTCGTATATCGCATCAATTTCTTAAAAGAAACTTTTGGTGCGCGCAATAACCCACTTCGAGTACCTGCTGCGGCGGGCGTGGCCTCCAAGGTGTTTGCGATTTACCACCACTTAATTTTTAACTTCCCATAGGAAGTTATTGTAATGGATCCGATTTGTCAAATCGAAAATTTTGACATTTCTCGACGTTCCAAGGTCCCTAGAGTCTGTGCGTGCGTGTGTACGTACGTCCGTACGTCCGGTCCGTACGTTTATGAAGTTTTTTTCGTCGTCCATAGCTCAAGAACCAGAAGAGATATTGATTTCAAATAAATTTTGTTATACAGATAATAAAGCAGAAAAATGCAGAAAGGTCTCTCAAGAAAATTGCGAGGGTGTTTTTTTTACCATATCAGTTTGATAAAAAGGTGAACATTTGGTTATCCCTTAATATCTTCCGAACCAAAAACGCTAGAGACTTGAATTAGATTTTATATAATATATTGTAACGTGATATCAAAGAAGTATATTTTTTGAAAAAAATCCATTTAACGGTTTTTTTTATAAATCAAAAAAGCTGAAAAAAAAATTGTCACCTCCAAAATTTTAGAATAATGCTTTTTAGAATAATGCTTTTGACATCTGATAAAATTTTGATAAAAATCGATAGCATTTTTTACAAAAATAAAAACCTAAAAAAAAAATTAATAAAAATTAGTAAACATTGATTTTCGACTCAAATTTCTTTATAAAAATTGTAGATATTGACTTTAAACTACTTTTATATTTGAAAAAATATTATTTTTAACATTCAGTAAACGATGGAGTTGACAGTTTTTGTACAAAAAATTAAAAACCTACAAAAAATTTAACAAAAGTTGGTACAAATTGATTTTCGACTCAAATATCTATTCAAAACTTTGAAATATTGGCTTCAAACTAATTTTATCTTATAAGAAGTATTGTTTTCAACATTAGGACAAATTTTGAGAAAAATCAAATAGACAGTTTTTTTAGAAAAAAATGTATTAAAGTTCGTAAAAAATGATTTTCGACTCAAATATCTTTTCAAAATTTCAAAATATTGGCTTGAATTTTGTATCATTCAAAAAATATTGTTTTCAACATTCAGTAACATCTTGAAAATAATCGAATTCACAGTTTTCTTATACAAAAATAAAAAAAAAAATTAACAAAAGTTGTTAAAAAATTATTTTCGACTCAAATATCTTTTTAAAAATTTGAAATATTGGCTTCAAACTAATTTTATCTTATAAGAAATATAATAAAAATCGAATTGAAAGTTTTTTTTTACAAAAAATAAAACTCTAAGAAAGACAATACTAAAATTTGGTAAAAATTTACTTTCGACTCAAATAGGTTTTCAAAAATTAAAAATATTGGCTTCAAGCTTATTTTCTTACACAGAAAATATTGTTTTCGATATTCAGTAATTTTTATATAAAAATCCCACAGTCCGTTTTTTCATAAAAAGTAAAATCTACAAAAAATAGTACGCAAATTGGTAAAAATTGATGCGAGTACATATAGACAAACTTTTAAGCAAGACAAATTGACAGACGGGATGGGAAACTATCAGTGTGGGTCGCATTCCAGCCTCTTTTGTTTTGGGATTATGTAAAATCGTTTGTCTCCACAAGCCGGAGACGATTATCGCCTTGGAAGAGAACATTGATAATATGTAAAGGTAAAACAACGACAGATTTTTGTTATGGATATCTTCATATCTCAAAGAAAGCTTATAAAATGTTACTTTTAAAAGTAAAGGTTCTAAATTTTTACTGTTAACTCTGGTGTACCTCAGGTTAGTCACCTTTGTCCGTTATTATTTGTACTATTTATTAATGATCTTTTGTCCGTCTTAGTTAGTTCTATGTTTCTTATTTATTTTAATGATGTTAGGGTACAATTAACTCTGTTGAAGAAAGTTAGTTTTTTTCATAAAGACCCTCAGAATTTTCGGGAATAGTGCAATATTAATGATAGCCTTAAACACAAATAAAATAAAAATATTGATAATATGTCATAATTATGCGGTTAATTTATCACCATTTTGTAATTTGTCAGGTTTCACTGATCTTGGGATAGTGTTGGAATCAAAACTAACTTTTATTGACCATTTTGACTATGCAATTAAAAAGGCTAACAAGACTCTTGATTTCAGTAAAAGATTTTCCCGAGAATTTCATGATCCTTATTTTCTAAAAACTCTTTATGTCTCAAAGAAAAGAAAACTTTAGTTTCGAGCCAATTTATTTCTGGATGCTTCCTTAAATTTATGACTTATATTTGGAATTATACTTCCAAAGTAAAGATGTAAGAATATGTTAGGAGATATGCCGTTAAAATAGGCCAAAAGAAATTAGGCCAACAAGTGAAACAACTTCAATTTTTTTGCATTTCAATTGACAAATAAGACCAACTTATTCCTACGGTAGGGTATGATAGTCCTTTTAATTTTTCAATACTCTCAAAAATTGTAAAAAAAAGTCAGAATGCAAAAGCCAAAAATAATAACATCCAAGAATAAGAAATTTTTTTCAGTTTATTGTGTTTCCTAAAAATTCAACAATTTTTGATTATTTTCCAAATTATTAAGGTGTAAAATAATATTCAAATTGATTCCGTAGCATAGAGTTTCTTCAATATCGCTGTTGCTAAAAATCCCTAGTAAGATTTTTATAAGGTTAATTTTTAAAGTCAAAATTTTACCCATGAAAAAGGTCTCCCAGACGTGCAGACTTATATACATTGTCTCTTTTAACATCGGGTTGATATTCTTGAGACATTTAAAAATTCCGATTTGTCAAAATTTTCATTTTGAAACACATGAACCACTAAAATAATTCTCAATGGAAAATTATTAAAGCCCCAAAAGTAAAAAAGTGCAAGGATTATGGGATCGTGTTGGCTTGAAATATACTGTTGATAGACGAGTCAATTGGCTAAATAAATAAGAGAGTCCAACCATTTAGGCATTCATTGGGCATAAAATTTCCTAATTCATTCATAACTGTAAACATAAAAGTCCTTCTACCTGTAGGAAGTCAATTTCTGATGCTGTCATATACCTACATTTTTGAATTTAAATCCAGGGCAATCAAGACACGTTAGATGTTGCCTTCACCTTCAATTAAGAATCACAAAATACACAATAATTTCGTTAACTCAGTAAACTAAACAATATTCCTGTTGTAAATACGGGCCTGGTGAAATGGTTCTTTCAATCTCACTCACTTCCCTGTACTACACAGCAAGCAAAGTCAATTTAATTTGTGCACGCATTGCCTACTCCTGGATCCTGATAGTGATGGATAAGGTAGGCACGGTAAGATAGGTATAGCTTTAGAATGGTGGCAGAAAGTGTGTGCGGCTATTCTCACTTTCTATAGTAGGTAAAGTGCAGACTCTGGTATATATAGAGATTGCCTCTTGGCCAACAACGAAGGACCCAGTCGAGGAATGATGCCTTAATTATATTTTCTTATGGATAAAATATAATAATTGCCACCCCAACTCCAAACCTTATAATCAAAAGCAATGAGTGTTATAGGGGGAGGGGGGGGTTTGAAGTTATAGGAAGGAAGTGAGGTGATGTAGAGCTTGAGGATTTGATCAACGAGAAGACTTCAAGCTTGATAAATAAAATTATGATTTTATGAGATTTTCTTGTACTGTTTCGGTTCGGTGATTTTAAAATAACCAACTGAATACATTGACGAGAGGACGGCAAGGACGAAACTACTTTCACAACAGAGAAAAAGAGAGAGAGAGGGATATACCACGTACCAATGACTGTCGAGATTTTGTTCCTTGAAGTTGGCTTTAAAAATATATCCAGCTACAGAAGCTATAGAAGTGTCTCGAATCTTGATGGTCTTCCTCTGCATATCGCATATGAGTTAGGAAGCATAGACGGTAGGGATGTTTATGTAAGCTCAGAGTATCATAATGATGGGAAACACTCTTATAAGTGGATTAAGGAGAAGAAACAAACTTATAGGTTAGGCACCTATATAAGTTTGTTTTGCCGCCAATGTTTTTGTGATATGCTGATGCTGATGTTGGTGTTTTTTTTTTTTTTGAGAGAGAGAGATGATTATAATCATTAATTAATTGCCAAGATGCGAAACCGGATTAGGATGTCTAGTTTGGATTTTATAATAATATAAAGATGTGGAAGTGGATAAAATATGTGCCAAAGAAGGACGAAAGAATCATGATGATGACGATGATGAAGTCAGGGTCATTAGGGAAACACTGAAAATATAATTAACGACTTAAGGAAGACATTATAAGGCTATATTTTTTAATTGGAGTCAAGGAGTGGGTGCGTGATGCTTAAAATATACTACACAGATAATTATCGTTAGGTTATATCAAAATGTGTGTCATGTCCTAGTATCTTCTATGAAGATGATTTTGTGTGATAGTTTAAGTATGACGACGACAAAGACATTATGACAAAACAAATTTAAAACAAAAATAAATGCCATCAAAGAGATAAAGTTCGTTATGTATTTTTGGTTTTCTGTATCTCAAAAAGTTATATAAAATACCAAAAAAAAATAATGATTTAATGTTTGAGAGTTGGATTTTTTTTAAGAAGTTGGCTTTTCTGTTATAATATCTCGTCTGCAATTAAATGCTTCATGGGATTAGTTTTTCGAATTTATTTTTGTACGAAAATGTTATACTCGTTTTATGTATAGACATTTTCCGTATTTTTTTCTATTATGCATAAGTCCTTTGTAATAAGGCATTATCCTTTGTACAAGAGCGATGGCTAATTAGAGGACTTGTTTTTATAGTATATTCTTTTGAGAGGGCATATTTTTATGAATTATGTATAAACTTTTCTATTTGTTTGTCATTGGAATAAAAGAAATCCCGGCGCCCTCGACGCTATTTTCTCGTTTCGTTTGTTTTATTTGATATCGTTTTGAAACAAGCTAGATTACTCTGCCAAACCAATTCTTATTTATTTGTATTCTTTTTAATTCACGGAGTCAAATTATTTCTTCGGTTATAATCCTTATCATGTTCTCCTTTCTCCGAAATTTGTTTTTTTCGGTTGTGGTAAAATTTTGCGAGGCAGTTACAAAAAGAACCGATGCAAGTTGCACTGAATGATGCCCATTAATACTTTATGGGTAAATATTTCATATTATAGAAGATATTTTGTGATTTACGGTATTCTTGGAATAGCGCAACAGTTAATATAACAAAACTTTCAATTCAAGCCATCTCCTGTCGAGTTTTTCGGGACGTTAAATCAAACACTAAAGGATTCATTTTATAATCGTTTTAAATTAATTTTTATAATCACATAAGCGTCCAATTATATTTCTATTACTCATATTATTAACCCGAAAATCGTGACCTTAATGTCTTTAAGACCAGGTTTCTTCAAAAAAGCATACAGTTTTAAATAGACGCATTTCAAATCTACTTTCCAAATTTCATAACTTAATCGCTACTTGAGAAAACATTTCAAAATATTTTAACAAACGGCCTGTGAGATCGTGGCCACTTAATATGTAGCCATGTAGTCACCATTACAATATTTGGTACGAGAACATTTTTTGTTTTTTAATCTTTCGAAATTTTTAATCTAAATAAATGAATAGAAATTATATTATTCTATAAATTTTTGTTTTTAATTTATTATTTATATAATTATATTTGTAAAATCCTTGTTATTTTGAATGATTTACGTCAAAGTTATTTTAAAATATTAAGATAGAATCAGTTCATTTTTAGATAGAAACAAAATGTGTTCCAATTTTAAGAAGCATTTAATTTGGTCTTTTTTTATAAAACTTGTCAAAAAAATGATTTTAATAACGCTCGTAAATCCTTTGTTCGCATTTCTTATTTATAAAAAATATCAGTAAATTTCTTTTTTTGAAATTAATACAAATTGTTTCAACATTATCAGGTGTAGAATAAGATCGTATTAATTAATCATTCGTACAAACATAAAATCCACTAATTTTTTTAACGTCTTATCTTTTAATTTTATATCATTGACCTGCAAAACAAAATGTATATGTTTGTTACAGAAAATAATCTTAATGTATTAGTTTTCAAAATAAATAAAACCGATTTAGTTCTATTCACCAGGAAATATAAAATTTCCAATATTAAGCTTCCTTTTATAAAAGTTTTCAGATGAAGCTAAGTTTTGGTAGCCTTAATCCAAATCCAACTTCAAAATTAATTTATCACTTCAGGTTTTTGAGCTATTCCTTTCTACTTATTAAGCATATTTTTTTAATGAAATCCGTGATCATATTCCGAATCTACAATTTCTTTCTTTAATAATATTAAATTAAAATAATTTGTATAATTAACTTCCCATAGGAAGTTATTGTAATTTGTCCGATTTGTCAAATTGAAAATTTTGACATTTCTCGACGTTTTAAGGTCCCTAGGGTCGAAATAAAAGATTTTTAGAAAGATGTCTGTGCGTGCGTGTGTACGTACCTTCGTATGTCCGTACGTTCGCGACGTTGTTTTCGTTGTCCATAGCTCAAGAATCGGAAGAGATATCGATTTAAAATCAATTTTGTTGTACAGACATTAAGGCAGAAAGATGCAGAAAGGGCTCTCAAGAAAATTACATGGGTGGTTTTTTTTACCATAGCAGTTTGAAAAAAAGGTGAAAATATTTGGTTAACCCTAAATATCTTACGAAGAAAAAATTTTATATCATATATTGTAACGTGATATCAAAGAAGTATATTTATTGAAAAAAATCCATTTAACGGTTTTTTTATAAATCAAAAAAACTGAAAAAAAAATTTGTCACCTCCAAAATTTTACGACTTGAATATGATTTCATCTCCAAAACAATTTTGTGCAACGAAGAATAATGTTTTTGACATCTGATAAAATTTAGAGAAAAATCGAATTTACAGTTTTTTTTATAAAATATACAAATCTAATAAAAACATTATTGAAAGTTCGCAAAACTTGAATATCGATTCAAATATCTTTTCAAAAACTTGAAATTTAGGCTTCAAACTTATTTTGTCTTATAAGAAATATTGTTTTTTAAATTCTGAAAAATGTTGACAAAAATCGAATTTACAGTTTTGGACAAAAAATTAAAAACCGAAAAAAAATTAACAAAAGTTGGTAAAAAATGATTTTCGACTCAAATATCTTTTCAAAAATTTGAAATATTGGCTTCAAACTACTCTTATCTTATAAGAAATATAGGTCTCAACATTCTTTAAAATTTTGAAAAAAATCCAATTAACAGTTTTTTTATAAAAAATAAAACTCTAAAAAAAAAAACAATACTAAAACTTGGTAAAAATTTTCTTTCGACTCAAATAGCTTTTCAAAAATTAATAATAGTAATATTGGCTTCAAACTTTTTTATTTCACAGAAATTATTGTTTTCGATATTCAGTAATTTATATATAAAAATCCAACAGTCCGTTTTTTCATAAAAAATAAAATCTACAAAAAATAGTACGCAAATTTTGTAAAAAATGATACGAGTACATATACAAACTTTTAAGCAAGACAAATGGACAGACGGGATGGGAAGTTATCAGTGTGGGTCGCATCCCAGCCTCTTTTTTCATAATATATTCGTAAAATCTTTTTAAGCTGTTAGATTTCACCAGTTTTACAAAATTTTGAGAGAAACGCTGAAATATTTTAATTAAAATGGTTTTCAGCGGAAATAGGAAAAACGTTTTGGAAGAAAGTTTTGCCCTTTAAAACAAGTCTGTTGTGTAAACAGTTCTATGATATTAATTTTTTGAAATATAACAAGAAATATAAAATAATGTTTGAAGCAGGAATATTACAAAACTTGAGCAAATTGTCAAAATAAAAGTTTTCATTCAAAATAAGCACTAAAAATTAACTCCAAAATGTATTTTTCAAAACTTTAAGTAAAGATCACCAGTGATATCAGGGTCTCTTTTCCTGCAAAAAAGCCAATGGGAATAAATGGGGCTTGAAACCCCGAATAGCATAAGAAATAGTTGTAAGCCAACTAACGTTCAGCTTGCCAGAAATGGGACAGTACTACACATTTTACCACGTTTGGCTAATGCTGGTACATGTTATGTAATTAGGTGGAAGAATATGTGGCCTACTCTAGATTAAAGCGCTTTATGTGCTTGATTCCATATAAGCTCGAATAATCGGTGTCACACACCTACATTGAATAAAAGGCGTATTCTCAAACAAGAACTTAAGTGGGAAATAATAATAAAATAAGTTTTTCTGCTCGAAACTAGAAGTTCGTTAATATGTGTAATTTGTATGTCTTGAAGTCGAAAAAAGTGGGTCCCTCGATTCCGTCCGGCATGTCCTGCCTGTCTGCCCACGCTCCTAAAGCCAAAACCATTGGGTTTATTGAGTTAAAACTTGTAAATTAAGGTTTTGGGCAGATTCACGTCAGGTGTGTTTTAAATTTTCTATTAAGATCAAAACTAACAGTGGCCTCGATACAATTTGTTTGGCTAAAAAACGAAAATTCGACTTTTCTCAAAAAAAAGTCTCTAAAATTTTATTTTTAAAGTAGCTTCTTTAAGTAAGAAAACAATATTTTTGTATCGCTCCAGAAAGGTACCGTTTTTTAATTTTCTCAGCAACTTATAAACCGATTTTAGTATAATTTTTGAAGGAGCTCTTATATGCCTTAACAATATTTGATTATCAAAAGTGCAATTTTTTTTGTTTGGATTTAAAAAAAATTGATTTTTTTTTTCAATAAAATTCTATACCTCAATATTTTTTACGAAATTCGAATGTAGAAAACATATTAAAAATATAATGTATGAAAAAAAAAATCGCTCTAACGATTTTAGAAAAAAAAAATGTAATCAAGGGTTTTTTGATTTACAAAATGGCATTTAAATTTTTTAGGAAAAACTTATTTTTCAGATCTCACTGTGCATGAGCCCGAAAGTGAAAGAGCGCATTATTTTGACAAAATTTAAATTACATTTCTATCTTTTATCCCAATTAATGAATTTGGTTCATATTTATGTATTTTTATAACTATAACTATTGTAAATACCAATGATGGGCGTGTAGAGACACTGCATCGGATTAAAGAACAGGATATGTTTAATCAACAATCCGTTTTAATGTGTCTATCAAGAAGTATTATCTTGGTACCTTTGTATAATGGATTTTAAAATATTATCCTTTAATAATAAGGTCGTATCAGATATATTTTACTTGCTTTTGCCTATATAAAAGAATTAATAATTAATTCAAGTTAAAGAAACGGGCCAGAAAGAGTATATGTATTTCCTATTAGAATCACTTTTTCAACGTATACCTCCCCAACAACTGCTTACATGTCACTTCATAACTAAAATCTAAAACGTATTTTTTATACTTTTAAGAGAAAAATAAACTGAACATAATAACTCCATGTTTGCTCTGAAAACTTGTAGGAAAGATGGAATGCTATTGGATTGTAGTAAGTGCCTTCTACCTGCCAATAGCATTCCTTCATTATCATCAATAACATGGCTGAGCACGCCAATGAACTATTCTTTATTCGTTTTAGACACCTACCTAACTACACAACCAATAGGCGATCGCTTTACAATTTAAACATACATGTTCTGCCTCTTTCTTTTCTTCAGATAATTTATTTTCCATCCTGGTTCTTCTTATATGAAGTTAAAATAAAGGTATCCAAAGGAAAAAGCTTTGAAGGAACTAGTTGAGACACAAACAATTTTTTTCGTGAAGTATGCTTGCAAGTATTTTTCATTTCCGGGATGAGTTGTGTCTTGGGATGAATAGCGCCTTTGTTTATACAGGGGAAATACTTGAAACTAGCTTACCACCAAAAAAGGTGTGTATTTGAAAAGCTCATTCAAATACACAAACCATTTCCCATGACATAATATTTTCCGAGTATTTCATATTTTTATAATAATGAAAAGTTAAGTTTTTTCAACAAATTATAAATTAATACTCAATTAAATACAATTCGAACAGTCTACGGAAAATTCTCTTTCTTTTGAAAAAGGGTCCACATTTGTTTACGAAATTCAAATAACGTATATGTATTTACAATCACTAAACAACTGAATAACAAAAATGTTTTTAAGAAAAATATGAAAATTTTTAGATATACTCGTATATAAAAAAATGAATTTAAATAAAACTGGTTTAACGAGCAAAAAATTGAAAAATAAAGTTTTTTTTACAAATTAAATGGCATTTCTATTTTTAAAGACAAACTTATTTTACAGGTATATTTTTAATTCATTTATAGGTACTTTTTTAAACAAACTCTTTGAATACAGAAGCAGGAAGTGCGACCCAGTCGTGCATTTTATTTCAATCTCTTTTTGTACAGAAGCTGATTTTTATACAATTATTTCTTAGTTTAATTTTGCAAATGCAAAACAGAAAAATTATTTTAAGTAACTATATTACGTATTCTTTGAAAAACAATCATGAAAAAAAACTTAAAGTAACATAGCTTTCCCTATTTTTTGTGCATTTACTAAAATATGTTTCTTAAATAAAAAGAATGGTATCTAAGGCAAATTGTTTCATAAGAATTGTAAGAACCATACATTCAAAGGAAACAAAATGCTTCAGCCAATTTGCTTTGAATTTCCAGTAAATAAACTATTTTTGTTTATATACACTATGCCATGGAAACGTATTTTTTTGAGGGGGTCGGGGGGTTTTGTGAGTATGTTCGTTCATATTTTATTTATTTTTCCTACCGTTTGTCATTTGTTGAGTCAGCGTATGGTTTTGAAAGAAATATTCCAAATATTATGAAACATAACACGGATATATGCAAAACCTAAACGCTGAAAAACGAAACGAGATACAGGATGAATGTGCATTATAATACTTTTATAAATTTTTAAACAATTTCCGACCATGTCTTTCGTAAAGGTTTTTAATTACAGTATCTAAATCAGGGTTACCCAGAATTTCACTTGATATGCAATATATCGTTCATTATTCTTAAAAGCACTCGAGTTTATTTAACTTTTCTTGAATTTAAAATAAGCTGTAATGGTATTGAGATACATAGATACATATTTGTACTATAGGTGAATCACCTGTTTTTAAAGAGAAGAATTTTCTATGATCGACCCACTTTTAGAAGTCTTTTTGTTTTTATTTTGATAAGGTACCTAAGTTTCTACCTTCTTAAAAAAGAAACTCAATACTTCCAATTTCGTGACTTTTACTTAACACTCAAGGCAATAGGAAAACTTCCTCTACGTAAATGTCTTTTTAAAGGAACTTAAACTTTCTTAAATATAGAACTTACTGAAGTTACGAAACCTGCCTAGCACCAAGAATGCTTAAAAGCATTTCAACAAAAAAAAAAAAAAAAAACAAACAAAAAAACAGCCTATTTCAATTACAAATTACCTGCCTACTTATTTATTTGATGAAACATGATATCATTCAATTACGACCTTATCAGTGTTTTCTTTTTTTCTAATTTAAAAAAAATAACTGAAGGCGTAAATATGGAAGTCGATATCGATTTACATTTTCCCGTGGCATATTGTTCTATTTAAACAATAATTATTATTATTATCATAGACGTGTTGTCTCTTGCCTATGCTTTGTACTAAGATTGTAAAGATTTTATTTTTTTATTGGAATAAACTTTCCTTAAGGGGAAATATTTCGGAAAGGTAGATATTTATAAAAAGAATTTAATGTCATACCACATTGACTTCAAAGAATACAAAGAGAGTAAATAAAATGATAATATGTATTCTTATGGTAAGTATACAAATTTAAATTTTACATCAAATATTTATTTAAGAAGACAAAATTATGATTGTCAAACCACTAATTTCTTAAGATGAATTATTCAATAAGCACAGCTATGCAAATAAAAGAAAACAAAAACTGAAGAATAAAGTAGAAAGAAGTAGATATTCAAACTATTCTCTCTGTTTTGATAGTCCTTTTTTATGTTAAGAGAGTATTTGAATTTTTGTTTCGATTTTTTGTCAACAGACATCTTTTGTTAGCAGACTTGACTTCATCGTTAAGTGAGACTTGTATTGTATGTTGTACATCATATCCTTGACAAATTTGGTTTCCTATAAAATCCTTTAAAATCGAAACAATGCACAGTTTTCTAAGCGTAAATTGTTAGCTTTAGTAATGAAAAATTGAAATAAACATTTTTTTCTTAAAATTTCTTTCAATATTTATAAACTTAAGAAGAAGTATCTTGCAAATACTGCTTTAAATAAATTGTAGAATTTTTGTTGGAAAAGAGCATAAATATTAACAAAATTACAATATTTTCTTTATTGACAGAAATGTAAACTTTTAGTTCCTTTCATTTATACTTAGTTTTTAAAACGTGGAAATGCATTATTTTTGATTTACAAAAGAAATACCCAGAGATTTAAATTTGCCTAGTTTCCATATCGATTTTTAATTTTCCACATTTCTGGACAATTTTAGTAATTTTTACGATTTGAACCAAAAAAAAATTCGGTTTTATTAATTCTCTAGTATTTTATCAAGCTAGATGAAATAATTATCTTCCTTAAAGTGTATTTAGAACAATTATTTTGTTCCTTTGTTTTTTTTTTAATTTTTATTTTGGCTTTTTGATTTTGGATTTGAAAATGGTGTTCCCGATGTTTATATTGCAAAAAATGTTTTTATCCAGTTTTTTGTAATCAGAAAACAATCATTTTCTGCAAATGATTAAAATTATAATTATACATTATATAATCTTTAAGACCAACAAATGTTTCGCCATAAAATATTTGTATGGTTTCTGAGTATCTGTACACTTAAATGCATATTACTTTTTAAGAACTTTGAAAACCGTATTTTCGTTTTTTTCACAACCTTAAAAGAAATAACAAATACTTTCTCAAGTACCCAAAAAATTGTTTAAAATTAATTCTTGTATATTTTAAAATTTAAAATAGTGCCAACAAAAACAGTTTGTTTTCAAAAATTTAAATTTGTAAATATTTAAAAATCGTTAGTGTTTTTTTTAATACAATTTGCATATTCAAAATTTTCCAGTTTTAGTTTCAAAATATTTTTAGTATGCAGTTATAAAAGGTTATTAATGTAAGCTTTACATTTCAATTTGGTTAAAAACTATTTAAATATTTTCGAGACATCGAAGTTCTAAAAAAAAATCAAATCGAATAAGAACAAATATTAAAATCGGTTCATTAAAAAATAGTATGAAAAAAACTGCCAACATTTATTTTAAATATGAAGTCAATTAACCAAATGGTTTGGGTTGCACGATCGATCACAGATAGATCGACAAACAGAGGAATGGAATCGGGGGAACAACTTTTTTCGACTTTTCTACCATTATAATTGTCATGTTTAATTAAAATGTCAAGTTCAACATTTTAACCAAATGTAATAATTGCAATGTAGTTTCTATATGTCGAAAGTAATAGCAGAAAGACTTAACTTCTTACTACCAAAACGCAAAATAGTTGACCTGGTTAGTATGCAAAATGAAATATTATAATTATTATAAGCTTTTTATTGCCCTATCATTTTAAATACATTTAAATAAATCTATAGATACAATTTTTAAATTTTGTAATTAGAATTTTTACAAACTATTTGATAGAATGATACAAATTACAAATAAATAATTATTAATAAGATATTGGAAAAGTAAGATAACTGATATTTAAAAATTTGGTTATTTAGTTTTTCAATTTGTATTATTAGTTTTTGGGGTAATCCTGACCCAAAGCGGTCCATAGGTCTCGATTTTTCGCCTCACTGTACCAATTTTCGTTTACTTGGCAAATTTCGTCGCTCCATCTGTTGTTCGGTCGGCCTGTTCACCTCTTGCTTTCCAGTCTCCATTTTGTTGCCAACTTTGTCCATCTTTGATCCTGTAGTCAACTCCATTTTTGTCACGTCAATTATTCGAGTATTGTTTCAGATGTCTTGATTTCTTATCCTTTCGCTGGTTCTTATTCTGTGGATTTTTCTTTTTATTTTGGATTGACAGATTCTTAGCTAGTCAAGAGATTTCGTAGTCAAGTTCGGATTTTGCAGTAAATAAGAAAGCACTGGTAAAATAGCGGAGTCTGTTTGAGGCTCCAGAATTGTTTCCAGCGTTTGTGATGCGTCTGTTGATTTCTTTTTTCTCTTTATCCTTAAAAGATTTTAGTTGTCCAAAGTATATGTAGTCCTCTATGTATTCTATTTTTTCATTGTCCAGAATTATAGATATCTTCTCTGATGTGGTTTTTCATCACTTTTGTTTTTGATTTGTTGATTTGTAGTCCATAGTTCTTGCACAAGCTATAGTAAGTTCTGTTGTCATTTCTTGTATATGTTTAGCTTTTGTAGATATTGTAGTACTATATCGTTCGCAAATCATAGGTTGTTTAGAAGTTTTCCACATATTCTTATACCATATTTTGTCTTCCAGTTTATCTTTTGAAAAATATCCTCTAAGACTGCACTAAATAGTAGTGGTGAAAGCGGGTATCCTTGTGTGACGCCTCTATTTTAAATTTACGTCCTGTACTCTCTGTTTTTATCTGTGCTACATTATTTTTGTATATGTTTTTGATAGTCCTTATAACGTTTGGGTCCATATTTTGATTTTCTAGAGATGTCCATATTGTTTCGTGTTCAACGCTGTCAAATTCTTGGTTGTTAAAATTCATTGCAATTTTCTATCAGTTGATTCATCGTCTGTAGTTGGTCTGTTGTTGAGAAACCTTCTCTGAATCCAGTTTGTTCTCTAGGTTGTTTATTGTTAAAATCTTGTTTGATGTTCCTGTAGATTGTTTTTGAAAACAGCTTATAAATTGTCGAAATGTTACTTAAAGGTCTACAGTTATTGAAATCGTCTTTTTTTCCTTTTTTATGTATAAGTATATGGTTGTTTCTCTCCATTGCTTAGGGATTTGTTGAGTTCTTATGATTTCGGTAAACATAAATGTTAAGATTTCGGAAAGCGGTTCTTTCCCGTATATTATCATTTCTGCAGAAATTCCATAATTTCCAGTGCATTTGTCCTTTTTCAAATCGTCTATGGTCCTTTCAATATTTTCTTTGCTAAACATGGGAGTTTGCGTTGTTAGGAGATTGATGTCTTTGTTTTCAATATTTTCTTCTTCAGTTTTATGCTTGGTCGAGGAGAATATTTTTTGGAGAACTTAGGAGCATTTTCGTTTAACTCTTTTCGATTTGTTATGTTATTTGCATTTTGGCTTTTAAAGCTAATAATACATTCCCCTTGACTGTTAAGTAATGATTTTGTTTTCCTTATTGCTTTTGTTTGTCTAATCGTATCTCTGGTTATTGTTTCGTTGAACTTGTTGATATCTTTCCTTATTTCTGGTTTGATTGTTTTTCCCAATTCTTTTAGTTCAGTTTTTTCTTCGTCAAGTAATTGTTGCTTGGTTCGTAGAGTATCTCTTCTTGAGATATTTGTATTGTTGGATAATTTATCATTTGATGTTTTGGTGTCCATAATTGATAGTTTTGCACGATTTTCTCTAATTCGTCATAATATGTGTTTTGTATGTCACGATTTGAGGTTGATAATTGATTCATCTTTGCTGTAAATGTTTGGTTATAATCTACTTTTTTTGGTCGGGAATCATTTTTGGTATAAAACAGACTTGTCAGTTTCAGTTCAGTGTCTTATGGCTTATAATGATTTCTGTTCTTACTAAGCTGTGGTCACTCTCGAGCTTTACGTTGTTGAGCACGGATATGTCTTTGACTGTCTCAATTTTGTTTGTCAGAATCAGGCCTATTTCATTTTTTATTTACCATTCGGTGATTTCCAAGTCTATTTTCTGTTGTCCTATTTCTTGAAAAACGAGTTACCAAATTTTAAATTCTTCGATCCATCGTATTACCCTTTCTTCTATTTCGTTTCTTTCTCCATATCCGTAGGGTCCTATAGTTTTATTTTCTTCTTCGTTTTGTCTCTTTCCAAGCTTAGCTTTAAAGTCTTCAATCACATACATTACTTCTGATTTGTTATTTGTATAAATTTCCTCTAAGTTGTTGTAGAACCTTAGCATCTCTTCTTCGTCATCAGCTTTTTCTGTTGGTGCATATACTTGAATTATTGTCATTTTCATGTTTTTTATATCCAATTGTCTGCTGCACATTCTTTCATTATGTAGCTTGATGTCAGTTATTTTTGCTTGTTCAGGCCTTCTGTTTCTCCTACGTGGCGAAAGATATCATGTTCATTATTTATTATTTTTTGTCCTAGTCCTGATAGTAATTTTGTTTCTGATAGTCCTTTAATGTCCCATTCAATTTTCTCCAGCGCTTGTCTCAATTCTTCCGGTTTCTCATCTGAGGAAAGTGTCCTGGCATTGAAAGTACAGATCTTTAAAGTTCCGTGTTGGTTCTTGTGGGTACATTTTTCTGTTTCATTGCTCTTATATAAGAGGTGTTGATCTACTCTTCCCACGGTGATCAACCGGGTTGGGAGGGATTTTTATTGTATTATAGTTGAATGTGGGTTTTGGTTATGTCCGATATTTAATGTTGATGCAAGGTCTTCATATTTCGTCTGGTTATTGTTAAATAGAAATCCCTTTTTGTTATTATATGCTTTGTTTTGTTGTTTCGAGGTTTGTGGGTCATTGTATTTTTCTAGAAATTCTTTAGCGGTTTTGGTAGTAAGAAATATTCTTATAGGATTTGTCGGTTATTTTTTGTGGTTCATTTCGGTTGATCCTATTATAACAGATTTTGTCTTATTACTGTTTATTTCTTTAGTCGTTGGTTGTTCTGGTGGTGAGCTTTCATTCGATCGTATTTTTTTCCTTGGGTTTTATTGATCGTTTCCTGTCCAAACTTTTCCATCTACAATGCGTTTATACTCATACTATAAATACATTAATAAAAAATAAGAAATATCTTAGTTAACTTTTAATGACAGACAAGAGTGGGTTCAATACAAACAACTTGTGCTAACCATTTGTATCCTTTGAAAATAAAATAAAAAAAAATAAATAAAACTTTGTATTAAATAATGGCCGCAAATCGAATTGAGAGTGTTTCCCAGAAGGTTATAGGAAATTCAGAAATTATGCCATTCCAAACTTCATGGAGCTTATTAACTTTTGATCAAAATTTATCCTCAATTCTTTTTTTATTTTCCCCCCCAAAATGTCAATGGAAGACAAATCAGGGCTATTTGCTATAACTGAGTGACCTGAAGATCTAATGAACGTGTACTCTCTTTATTCCCTGTTAAATTGAACAAATCACAAAGCTTTACTAATCTACATCCTTAATATCATTCCGATTATTTTTTGAGACACGATGCTCTTTCAAACATGATGGTAACACTGAGGAGTACGTGGCGCACCCAAGCTCGTTTCCAATCCTTGTCTTAAAATCTCCTAGCAACAGTAGATTTGTTTCATTTAACTGCCCTAAGACATCCTCCAGCTCCTTAAAATCTTCATTCAAAAGGCTACAATTAATGGTTTTTCGCCCTAATCTTCACAGGAAATGATGGAGCTTCTGGAAGTACACTTAAATTTTAAAATGTGTATAATTTGACTTTTGGTAACTATCACCATTCCACCAGTTGCTCTTTCAAAATTATGTTCTACACCCAGCTGTCCGCTCAAGTTCGTATTCTCTAAACATGTTGTTAAATATTTATCATTGGTTTTTTATTAAAAAAGTTTCTATTAAATTGAAAATATCAAATTCTCGAATATATGTAATTAAAAAATTGTAATATTTAAATTGTTATTATTATTGCTTTTAATTTTTTGTTTGTTTGAAAATAACTGGCGGAAATTATTGGGATGAATTTCCGGTTACATGATGACGTGGTAACTCTGCAATTATGGCGCTAGATTATCAATGAATATTGAATTGACAGCTCTGTAGGCACTGACATATCTTTTAAAAGATTGTATTTGCACCAGAAATCTTCTTTTCTGACGGATACGGAATGCATGTCCTTATGAATGAAAATATTAGTTCCCTTCAATTTGATTGATTTGCAGCTGCTGAGCGATTGACTAGTTACACCACAATATTAGCCATTCCCTCCTTGTTGCGTTTGACCGGGTGAGTCTCCTTTACCACTCCAAAATAAACATCGTCTAAAAGACCATTACATACCTCTTTTGCTTTGACTAAAGACGTCTTTAAATAAAAACTAGAGCAAGAGTAAATAAGATTATTTTCTGTTTCCTTTTTTTATATCCTTCAACTTTCGATTCTAAATGCTTTGAAATAGTTATTTTTTCTGCACACTCAACTTCTGCAGGGTTGGCTACGAAATCCCGCATCACGAAATCCGGCGTAACGAAATTCCGCTTAACGAAATCCCGCCGTTTCGCTCCCTTTTCAAATTATTTCGACACCGCTGTTTTCATATGAAAGGAGACACTCTTCGATGAGAATCATGGATACTTTTTAGATTGTTTGAAAGAAAGCACTGTATTGGTTTCGGTATATCAAATCGTGAGAATTTGTGGAATGAAGGAAAAAAATTTGTCGTTTCAAAATTGTACTTAAACAAGAATGTTTTGTTAAGCATTGCTTGGAATGTTCTTAGCATTCAGGAATAGTAAGCGTTTTGTGGCGATTGGGTTTGGGGTTGAAAACGCTTAAAATGGTGTTTAAGCGTTTAAGAGTTCCGTGGGATGGAATTCTCTTTTTCGCTTCGATATCATTTTAAGCGTTTTGTGGCGATCAACAACTTTTTTTTAATAAAAGCACCTGTGGGTGGCCCGCTTCTCGGGATCTTAGGGTTTAAACTCCACTTTTCGGGGTTTGCACCCGCTCACGCAGCTCCGTTGATCCGCTTAGGGTGTGTAAAGTCGCCTGGCAGGCGCCTATGTCAACAACTTTTTTAGAAAAAAGTAATTGCCTGTAATCCTGCATGATTGCTTTTGCAAAATTTCCTATCTCACTCTCAATTATGAGAATCAACAAGTACGAAGGAGGCGTATCCAAACCCAATTGAAAAAACTACCATGCATCCTTTGAAAAGAGTATAAAAGTAAAAAACTTGAAGTTCAACCAGCGCTCTATTAAGAGTGGCGACAGCGCTCGAAGTGCTTTTTCGCGTTTTGGTTGATTCGATATGTGAATCTCCCTTTACACTTAAAAAGCATGTTGAGCTCGCTGCCCATTAATAGGCGTTTTAGAACGTTCATTCTGGGAATGTTCTTAAGCGCTTGAAAATTTACTAGCTTAAAACGGTGTTTACGCGTTTTAAAAGTTCTTTTGAGAGCTTCAAAAAATATTCAAAGAGATGAAAATAAGATTTCTACTTTTGGAGTGTTTTTTCCAAAAAAATCGATTTTAGCTTAAATACGACTTTAAGCGTGCTAAAAATCAATTTTTTCACAAATACCCTGAAGAAGCTAACTTAGCCGGAATAAGTTTCAAAATCAAATTTTACATACGAATAGCCTAACAATCCATCAAAATAATTTTTCAAAGAAAATAACAAGCGATAAGCGAGAAGAAGGAAAAAATATTTTTTCAGACAAAATATTTTTCACTACTTTTCCATAAATATTTGTTCCAGAGTACTTTTTTATGCCGTACTAGAAATCCTGCCAAAAAGGAGTAGAAAAATCCCGCGGCGATCGGTGGGATTTCGTTACTCCGATCATTTTCTGTGCGTGTGTCACACAAAAAATATCAAATTTAATCGGCGGGATTTCGTTACACGGGATTTTGTTTTGCGGGATTTCGTTACGATCCCAAAGTAACCGCACATTTTACAATTTCAGTGATAGTATGACTATACATTTGCCTTATTTCTGAAACATTTTAATAATACTTAAAGGAATATGTATAAGTTTTATAAATGTCTATTGAGAGGAAAATGCATTAAAAAAACCTCCAATTTAACAAGAAAATGTGTTTTTATCTTTTATCTCAATTTGTTGAAACAATTTTCTCGCCATTTGTTTTATCAATATGAACCAATACTCTTTTATTTCTCCATTGATCAAGTTAGAACAAAAGAAATTGACAACAGAGACAATTTTTGAAATCTGACTCGGTGCTCTGAGATCCCTTCATTCCTTTTCTTATTTTTTAACTTGCTACAATTTATTGTATTTGTTTTACTTTAAAAGATATTAATTGAATATTCTCTTTCAAATGCATACTTCTTATGATTGATGTGACCCACTTTAACCCTTTTTTATTTTTAGTTTTTCCTTTTGACAAAAATATTACTCATCATGAACAATATAATAATAAAAATAAAAAGGTTCTTCAAGAATTTCACCACAAGTTAATTTAATATTTTACTCTTTTGAATATAACCCTTAAAATTTGATTTGTTATGGACTATTGAATCTCTTTTATATTAACTTTGCCAAAATCTTCAAATTGAGTTGATAAATCACATTAATCTTTACCTTTTTTAAATATTATTCCCATGAATAATATTTTTTTCTTCAAGGTTTTATGTTTGTCAATCAATTCAATAAAAATAGAAAAATTATTACTAACAAAATGTTCGTTTTTGAAGTCATTTGATAAACTTAAAAAGCAAAGCGATAAACTATGAATGTAGGTGGAGTGGTATACATAAACACATACAAAAGAGTTAAATCAATTGCAATCATTTTTCATTCCTTTTAAATGGGTTAACGGTTTGGGGGGGGGGGGGGAGCAGCAAACAAATTTGAGAAAAAAACAAAAATTCCTTTACCACTACTGTCAGGCACGTCTGTATACAAAAATAAGCCAAATCAAAAAACCATATAAATTTACTACCCACTTGGCAATTTTTCAAAATATCAATTTCATTTCGAAAGTTATGGAAAATTCTTTGTTGAGTATTTGGGGTTGATACAACAAAAAGTCGTTGAATTTCATTACTCTACCATAAACATGATTGCTGAAGAAAAAAAAATAGAACTCTAAAACTCTTACGATGGCCTGGTCTGAACTGGGAGCAGGAACTGGTCTGGTCATAAGTTTTGTCTTTATCGTAAAGTAAAAAATCTCTTAGAGCAGTGGTGGTTTAAGATAGTCCCAGTATCATTGTTTTTTCTATAATGGCGCCCTCTGTACTTAAGTTATTGACATTCTGTGAAATTTTAAAGAGATCAATTGATATCTAAGCTTTCTGGTTTTGATCTTTTCTAATTTTGAACATGGCAGACCTTTCTAATATACATTTGATGTATTAAACTCTTATGAGGACACTGATGGTGTTGACAATTTGTTTAATGGTCAATTAATACAAGCCTAAGCCAATGTTTTAACACGAGAGTGACATCAACGTCATCTATCCACCTTTTGACAAAAAAAAGAGTGCAAAAAGGACATTAAAGCAATTTTGGTCAAGTACTAAAAGTAGGTATCAATAAATGGCAGAGACAAATCAAACTCAATGTCATAAGATAAACAACTTTAAATATTTGTATATCTGACCTTTATTATGGTGAAACATTATTTAACGTCATTAAGCCACAAGTTATAGGAAATCATAAAATTTTAAGTCCCCAGTATTTCCCTTTGGAATATTATGATCAAAGAAGCCGGCCGCGTACGTGAGGTAATTCGCCCACAGCACAGACAAACCAGCCCCAGCTGGATTGTTTTTTTTATACTATCAAAGTTCTTCTTAGAAGGTTTTCCTGCAAAAAAGCTCGAAAGCAAAAATCAAAGCTGAAAACCAAAAAATCCAGCTGAGAAGAAGAAAAAATAAAGTTGATCGTTCTTTTCGCCCTCTCAATTGTATACCTATAGACCTGTACCCATACGAAGCTTGGATCTTATTATTATTTTTATCCTTTCCTTTGCTTTTATTATGAAACCCCAGGAAGGATTGCTTCGATTATTTTATTTAATCCAAACGTTGACCCAGTTTTATTCTTTCTGTTTTTTATTTGTTGATGCTTTCCTCCAGAGTTCTTACCATTCCAGCGGAAGATAGCAATAGAAGGAGTAGGTAAAGGATATACTCCTAGATAAGTTTAGTATAGGCATCAAAAGCACAAACAAAATATGAGTTGTTTTTTAAGTTCAGACTTTGTATCTGTATATTACGTTGTTATTCAATATGCGGGTGGTTGGTAGGGGAAGAAGAAACAAAAAGCGGAAATATAAAATAAGCCAAAGAATAAACACGTTCCGGAACTTAAATCGGGAAGTGGCTAACTATGTATATGGGATGTTTGTTTGTTCTATGTCCATATGTGATGTAGGGTATGTCCCTGGACGAGTATAAGGGAATAATGTTAATGGTTGTGAATCAATAAAACTGACTAATGCTGCAGTCATTGTGTGCAGAGACTTTTACCAGTGCCAATATTTCTATTTTGAAAAATCGATAAATTCAAAATTTAAAGCTCAACGTAGGGATATTATAACGTAAGGAAAAATAGTGCATATTTACTATTCATATTCTGTTTTTTTTTTTAAGTTGAATACAAACTCATATTTAATACACACAAAATAAATAAATTACTTTCTAGAAGTTTAAAGATTTAAATTGATCTTAACATAAAATACAAAAATAATAATAATTCTAATAAAATTTTGGGCGAGTTCTGAAATTAAATTTTTATAAAAATGTAATTTTTAACTATTTAGGTGTTACTTTCCCGTTTTTTTGATATAGTTTGTATGTAACATGTAAAAATATGGTAAATTTATCGATATAATGCAAAAAAAAAAACTAAAAAAAAATAAAAAAAATATAAAAATAATTAAAGTAAAATGTTGGTTGCCCTTAAATACCTCGAACAAATAAATAATTATACAGAGTTAAATACAATTTTGTACTGCATATCATGCTGTTAGACTTTATTGAAATCAACCTAAAAACAAATTGAGCCTAAAGTTTCATTATAAATGAAAAATATAAAAATAAGGTTTGTGGATCGAATATTTAAAAAACGATGTTTTACTTCTATTAAACATTTAAAAACAAATCAATTCACAATCAATCGAATCGTGATTCGAAGTAGTTAATCAATTTTTTGGGTGGTAAATATTTGGATTTTATACCATTTCGTTTTACAACTTACTCTATCCTGTCATTTACACCTCTTACATAGGACAGATGATTATTGGATATCCTCTTTTTTCTATGACCAAATTGAATTCCACGATCTTTGTTTTTTAGAGAAGCCATTCGCTTTGAGAACTTTATCTAGCAGTGAAATTTCAGTGGCAAGATGGTCACTGTCACATATCCTGTTGACTCGTTGAATAAATATAAGGACAATAGGTCTCAAATTCGCTGGATGGTTGTAAGAAGATGTGTGTATTACCTGTTGATGTGAGTGTTCATTCCCCACAATGTGTGCCATTTTTATGCCACATTACTTTTACATCTGTTTTTGTGAGTTGTGATTTATTCTGCTTTAAGAAATTCAAAATTGAGGTATGTTTTTACTATACAAAATTGTATCCTCCACCAATTTCAGCCACACTTTAATTTCTCTACGGATTTTTTCTAAAAATTCTCCAATCAAATATCTTTAATTAAAGGGACCAAAATTCAGCCTATAGTAATCCCATCTTACTTACTTAAGGTGGCGCTACAGTCCTGTGTGAACTACACACAGGACAACAAACTTCTCCATCTAGCTCGGTCCCTAACTAGATGTCTCCAGTTTCGCGCTGCAAGTTGGGTGAGGTCACCTTCCACTTGTTCGCGCCACCTGATCCGCGGTCTTCCTCTACTGCGCTGTCCTGTGGGTGCGGATTCGAAGACTTTCCGGGCTGGAGCATTGGTTTCCATGCGCTCTACGTGACCCAGCCATCTTAGTCGTTGGACTTTTACTCTTCTGGCTAAGTCTACGTCGCTGTACAGCCCGTACAGTTCGTCGTTCCATCTTCTCATCCACTCACCTTCGAGACATACGGGACCGTAGATCACACGAACGCTTTTGTCATGGTCCATGCTTCTGCACCGTATAGCAGGACGGGGATGATAAGGGTCTTATATAGCAACACTTTGGTCCCTCGAGAGAGGACTTTACCACTCAATTGCTTTCTTAGTCCAAAGAACAGCGGTTAGCAAGAGTTATTCTGAGTTTGATCTCAGCGCTGGTGTTGTTTTCTGCGTTTACACCTGACGACAGCATGTACTTTGTTTTGCTCTCATTAACCGTTAAACCCATTTTTGCTGCCTTTGCCTCAATAATCACAAAAGCTCCATTGACATCACGCTGAGTTCTTCCGATTATGTCAATGTCATCAGCATATGCCAGTAATTGGACAGACTTTTGAAAGATAGTGCCTCTAGTGTTGACGTGTGAGCTCTACACTATTCTTTCAAGCACGATGTTAAAAAAATCGCATGACAGCGCATCACCTTGTCTAAAACCTTTTTTGACATCAAAAGGTTCTGTTAAGTTGTTTCCAACCTTAATCTAGCAGCGTGAATTCTCCATGGTCATCCTGCACAAACGGATGAGTTTGGCAGGGATGCCAAAACTAGACATGGCTCTATACAGCTCGTCCCTGTAGATGCTGTCATATGCGGCCTTGAAATCGATGAAAAGATGGTGGGTGTCAATTTCTTAAGTTTTTCCAGGATCTGCCGTAATGTGAATATGTGATCTACAGTGGACTTACTGTTCTAAAACCACAATGATAAGGGCCTATCATGTTGTTGACGATGATCTTTATACGTTCACATATTCCGGCAGAGAAGATTTTAAAGGCGATGTTAAGTAGACTGATTCCTCTATAGTTGGTGCAGTTTAGAGGGTCTCCTTTTTTCAGGACCAATAGTGAGGTTCCATTCATCGGGCATGCTTTCTTCCGACGATTTCTTACAGATAAGTTGGTGCATGCTCCTAACCAAATGATCTTCAGCTACTTTAAAGGGGTCGCCGTCCGTTATACATTCTGCAGAAGTAGTCCTTCCATATCCTCAGTATTGACTGCGGTACCACTATGATGTTTCCACTTTCGTCTTTGCAACCTTCGGTTCTAGGTTTATGTGAATTTTTTTGTACCTGTTCATAAAACTTTCGAACTTCATTCCTGCTTTTAAACCTCTCAACATCTTCGAACGCACACTTCTCATGCCCCCTATTTTTCCTTCTGAGAAGTCGGCGTTCCTCTCGCCTCTTCTGCTCATAGAGCTCACGAGCAGCTCTCGTCCTTCTTTGCAGCTCCGCTTTGCGTGCCTGTTGTTTGGCTGCTTTTGCCTGCCGACATTCCTCATCAAACCAGGGGTTCCTTGTTGGTGGCTGCTTGAAACCCAGCACATCAAAGGCGGCTTCTATGATTGCATTTTGGCAATGTTGCCACTGGTTTTCGATACATTGTGTTGGCGGCAGAGAACTCCGAGAGAGGTTACTTGTAACCCGGTCTTGGCGATCTCTGGCGATTGTAGCCGTTCGACGTTGTACCTTCTCCCAGCTTCTCACTGTTTGCCTTGGGTCTTTAAATCCCAAGAGCTACCTTGGCTACAACGAGGTAGTGTTGCCATTCAATGTTAGCTCCTCGGAAAGTTCGTACATCCATAATGCTGGAAGCGTACCTGGCGTCGATAGCAATATGGTCAATCTGGTTGACGGTAGATTGATCTGGAGAACTCTAATTTCCTTTGTGGATGTTGAGGTGTGGAAAACGCGTACTGGCTACCATTACGTTTCGCCCCGCAGCAAAATCTATGAGCCTGAATCCATTGTCGGAAGTGTTGTCGTGCAGGCTGTTTTTCCCAATTATTCCACCAAAGATGTCTTCACTTCCTAGCTTGGCATTAAAATCGCCCAATACTATTTTAATATCGTAGCTAGGGCACTGCTCATAATATGTTTTGTCTAAGAGCTCGAAGAACATATCTTTGGTGTTGTCGTCTTTCTCTTCTGTGGGGGCGTGCGCGCATATCAGGCTAATGTTGCCGAATTTAGCCTTGATGCGTATGGTCATGAGGCGCTCATTGATGCACCTATAGCTCAAGACTTCTTGCCTAAGTCTGGCTCCGATGACGAATCCGCATCCAAATAAGCGCTGTTGGTTTTCGTGGTAGCAGTCACCATAGTAGATATCGCAGTTTTTCATCCTCTTTTTGCCCGGCCCATCCCATCGTATTTCCTGGATGGCGGTGATATCTCCTTTATATCGTTCTAGGGCCTTCGCTAATTCTTCGGCCGCACGTGGTCTGTTAAGGGACCTAACATTCCACGTGCATATCCGAAGTTCGTTGTCCTTTATTCGTTTGCGTTGGTTGTCAACAGTAAATCCGTCCGTATCCGAGGCTTGTTGGTGCTTCGCAACTATGAAAGCTTTTACGTGGCCAGGAAGTCACCCTGACGGCACAACCTCCAACCTAGAGGGCCAGATCCTAAGTATAACTCCAAGGATGGGGAGCCGGATAAAACCGTTCCTTACAGGCCTGGGCTTCGAGTAAGTCGAAGAAGCCCTATAAGGTGTTCACTAAGTAGTTCAACCTTACTGGAACTGTAGACGCCACCGTTGATTCCATCTCGGGAATTCCTCCGCTGCCGTCTGGATAAGGAGAGGTGCCTTTGTGGAAACACCTCTCCCCACCTCTCTCGTTTGCTGCCCCCAACAACTTTCCACTGGGGTTGGAACCCAATCTCCAGTTGAGGTATTAGGCACCCGATATTCACCGCAGGGAAGTGAGAGTAGGAGTTGATAGACAGAGGTTGGTTTTAAGAAATACATGTGGACGCTTGTGTCCACTTGAATGCATATGTCTACCATTTGAACATCCCATCTACTTGGAAATATAACTGTTGGTTAAAACTGAAACATCCTGATAAAAGCCAAAAGTGCAAAAGCGGAATATGATTCTTGTTGATGTCAGATGTGGAAATAAGCTCACGGATGATCAAAGTACTTCCTACACGTGTACTTTCGGGAATAGTGACTAAACATAAAAACTCAACATAATTTCAACATCTATGATTTTTAAAACACCCAAAGTAGACATAAAGTCTGAGCATATTTGTAGGTGTATTCCATTAGACTAAATTCAACTCGCTTAATATTAACATCTGGAAAACAGCTTAAAATATACATTTGCACATATCTAAATAGACATATGAAATATATCTAATTATGTGTCCTCGGAAATACAAAATGAAGTTCTATTATTTTTTTTATTAAATTGTTGCTTTTAATTTGTCTTATCAATTATGATACGTAATCAAGAAAAAAAAACTTTTAATCTGCCGATATAAAAATTTTAAGGTCCTAGTTATGTTTCAAGGTGTTCAAGATCTAGAATGCAAAATGCTAATAGTACACCTAGGCGTATGCGCACGCGTTTCTTTTGGATTCTTAAACAAAAAGATTTAATTTATATTAATGGACAATTAATGTCTATTGCCTTCTCTACAGACAAAATCTTACTTACATAAAGTGGTGATACTATACTGAGCGAACAAGGGCCTCACACAACAAAGCTTTCTGAAACGCAAACGATAAGACAAATAACATGTTCAAAACTATAATAAAAATATACTAGCAATTCACACGTATTCTTATTGTTATTGTTAATGCATTTTCTTCCGTCACATGGTCTTCATCATTCCAATTTTCAAAAAACTATCGCCATTTTATTTCATTTAACTCTATTTAACAACTTTTTTTCCGATTGAATTAAACAAAAATAGTTCAAAGAAATAATTTCTACTAAATTTTGTCTGCGGTTGGTCTGGATAATTGTATTCACAAAAAAAAGCCGAATAGCCTAGAGCTCATTCATTATACCTTAAAACTGGTTCCGATCCCGACAGAAAAACATACGACCCAAAAAATAAATTTAAATGAAAAACCAAATTAATGCCATATCTTTATATATTTTATTTTATAATTAATTAAAAATAAATCCACAAACGATATGTTAACATTATGCACAACCACAGAGCGATAGAGAAAGAGGTTGGGTGAATATAGCTTTGTACGAATACTAACCGACATTTAACTAGGCCAGGCATACGGCGTATAACTTATATAAAGTAAGTTAACAACCCCTACCCCCCACCCCCCATACATAAAGTATTCATATATATAAATTTATAAGGAAACAAAGCTAAAAGCACGCGCTATAAACACATAAGAAGTAAACAGCATTACAATTTCACTATCTGGAGAGTAAAGATTCAGAAACTTGGAATAAAGGTAAAAAGTATAAAGGTACGAGTAAAACTTTTGTTCCCATATCATAAACGTGGATCTATACATTGCATCACATACAAACACATATAAAAGAAGCTCGAAGAGGAAAAGTTATTGTACCTATTTTTTCAACAAACAAATCCCTTCGCGTTCTTTTGCCGCCAGAAATACAGAAATATCCTTTGACAGAAACGATACCACGATTCTTATAAAGTCCTTTTACATCGTTATTTTTGTTCGCAACACAATACCTATGGCAATACCGTTTGTGTTTGTGTTGTAAAATATTCAGCAAATCAAATGTGAAACATGAGAATGTACAAAAATAAACTTAAACCAAATTCACATGGCTTTTTGGTAGTAGTTTTGAAATTTGTTAATTAAAAAAGGTTCTTAGACTTTTCATGTATTATATGGTATCCTCTATACAGGAAGGCATTATCAGAGGAGAAAAGAAGAGAAAATCCATTATTTCAAGGTTTTAATTAACCAACTGCGACTTTATATATTATGGACAAGTAATTGGTTTTTTGTACCACAATGTTTGCATCTTGGTATATTGTATGGCTTCAATTTACTTTATAGGCTTTGCCACACTCAGTACATGTATAATGCATTTAAAGCCTGCAGGACGAAGCCTTAGGATTGCATTGACCAAGAACATTCAACGAAATGAAAATAGTCCTTCTATGTGTCTCCGAAACTTTAATCTGATTGGTTTTTTTTTGTATTTCTTATCAAGCACATTGTTGTCCTTTGTTAATACCTTGTTTTTTCTTCTGTTTACAGTTTCACCAAACAGCTCAACAACTGCCACAACAACATTTCAAAAGTATCATCGCCAACAATCAATTTACATTCAAAATACTCGAAGCAGTACAGGTCTCCTTCCGACAACCACAAATAAATTTGAGTCCTTAGAAAATTACCTCTTTGCTTCAACTACAATGTCACCGCAAGCAGGACTCTTCCTTTCACAACATCAATACCAACAACAGCCACAAAAACAACAACAACACGAAGAACAACAAAAACAACTACAACAAATACCTGGAAGTTCGATGTCGTCGTCGTCATCGTCATCGTCGTCGTCGGTGCAACAAATGGTAACATTCATAACAACTCCAGCATCCCCAATATCCACAAGAATATCGTCATCATCATCATCAGGATTGTTGTCTTCATCTTCGTCGTCGTCGTCGTCGTCTCTATCGTCATCATCATCATCATCCTCGATGCCAGCAAAAACATCAGCATCTGTAGATATAAATTCAAATTCAATCAGGAGAAAGAGAAGAATCCCTAGTAGCAGCAGGAGTGTCGATGATGATGATGTTGATAGTAGTTCGTATTCTTCTTCTGTGACCGGAGCAATGGTGCATCATCATTATCCGGTACAAAACCCGACTGAATCATATCCTAGCATGTTCTTCCAAATGAATGCATCCCTAAAGGAGCATCAGCAATATCGAGGACAAATATCATCAAATAACATTAAACGTTCGAAACGTGATGACGTAATGAACGACGATACCGGTATGGATAAGTGTCATACGTTTGTTGTAGGCGAACCTGAACAGAGTTTGCTATACAGTCCGGATTATCCGAATGACTATCCGAAGAATATCAATTGTACAAGAATAATTGAAGGTAAGTCCGATTTTTGTTAAATTTTTAATTTAATTGAATTTAAGATAGTTATGAGAATTGGAAAACCAAATTTAAATGAAAACTTATCGGGGATGACCACAAGAGAACTCAGGATGACAAAGAACTTTCTAGACACACATATCCTATTTTTTATCTTGATTGACAATTTGGGCTCTTTTAAACGTTTTTTTAAATTACAAAAAAAACGATTTTTGAAAAAAAGAATCAGCTAGAAAACAGACTATCAGTCCTGGTGAATTAAATTACTTAACTTTAGTTCACTATTAGTGAAATTTTAATAAACAAGGCAGTACACCAGTCAGACTGTCAGTCATGAGCAGTTATGTTCAATCCACTTGTTGTAAATTTTTCCACTAGGTGATCAATAAAATTGAAATAAAATTGATATCAAAATGATATTGAAATACGAAGGTAACAAGTCGTATTGATTACCATGGGCGCCAGGATCTTTTTAGTGGAAGTTTACCAAAACCAAGAGCTGAAAATTTATTCTTCAAATCAACTTACGACATAAAAGAAAGATTTTATTTTCCAGATGGAAAATTTAAATTATGTTTTATTGCCTGGAAAACCTTGGCCAAAGCCGGGATTAAAAACCAGGATCTTTTATAAAAGAGAAAGATGCAAATTGGATTATTGAGATTGACAGAAGGTCAATTCTCGTTAAATGTTTTAACAAAAAAATTATGGATATAATAATAAAAACCGATAAAATCACTCAAAGAAAATTATTTCGACAAGAAAAAAAAAAAACAAAAGCGATAAACGCGTCCCGCAATACCGTGAAATTAATATTTCGACTCGAAGATCAATAAGACGAATTAGAGGAAACAAAAAAATGAAAGACACTAAAAAGCAATATTCTTAAAAAAAAAGGAAACAGCTAGCTTTTGCGACCTCCCCAACAGCTATCCTCCACAACTTTTCTTCACAGCAGAACACAAAAATCTTCAACTCAATAAAAAACTTAAGGAAACAAAAAATTCATACAAAAATAACGTCTATTTAAAAGAAAAATTCCTTCACACAATTTTCGTTAATCTTCTAATCGCCATCATTATGGTGAGCTTGTGCCTTCCGGCTACTTGCCCTCAGGCAATCCTCTCGGATCTTTTTCGTGGTGATCGATCTGTCTCGTTCCCACAACTTAGGTTAAGTTAGGTTGGAATAGCTATCCAGATGTCAAGGACGTACGTAAACCTCAAGGTCCATTTTGATACCACTAATGAGGTTACTCATGGGAGAGTAATGAACTTAAACACACCTTTTTGTACTTTTAAAAAGTTAGAGAGACGTTTTGTGTTTTGTCAATCGTTGCCAGTTCACTGGTATTATCGAAGAAGGGATTACCGAGAAAGTTATTCCTTCTAATGGAGAGTGCTGGACATGTTTTACTGTTTCCTCTTCCGCCTCATCAATGCAGCTTCCACATTAGTCATTTGCGTAGACGCCTAGCCTCAGAGCATGTCTTCCTTTGAGGCAGTGTCCTGTTATTAATCCAATTGTAGAGCTTATACTTTGTGTGCTCAGGGATATCAAGCCTTTTGACCGTTTTAAGTCTATGCTTGACCATATTTGCTTGGGTTCTAGGCAGGTGGTACTCTCTGACCGTCTAGCATTTGTTGATTCTAGAGCATATTGCTTGAGAAGTGGTGTTCCTATGTTATGTTTTTGTCTAACATTAGGCAGAAGTGTTCCGTTTTTGGCGAGCTCATCGGCTTTGCAATTTCACGGAATATGTCTGTGGCCCGGCACCCAAATAAGGTGAATAATAAACTGTTATTTTCTCTCATTCAGAGATGAACGACAATCGTGGACTATTTGACAGTTTGTGGAGACAGGCACGAGAGATTTAAGAGCGGCTTGGCTGTCCGAGAAGATTCGTATATCCTTGCAAGATATAACATTTTCTTTGAGCCATGATAGTGCCTCTCTAATCGCCTTTACCTTTTCCTTGAATACACTACATTGATTGGGAAGTCTGTATGATAGACTGAGATTCAGTTGTTCCAAATAAATACCACTTCCAACTTCGTAATCGGTCTTTGAACCGTCTGTATAGAAGTGCACTGCATCGTCTTCCAGGGGTCTCTCTTCTTCCCAGGAGTATCTTGAAGAGATGGACACATGGAAGCTTTTACCGAATATCATTTTTGGAGTGGTATAGTCTAGGCGATCTGGGATACATCTGAAATTGTCTAGAATAGTAGTATGTCCATTGAGAGGTGGCTCTAAGCCTCACACATGAGTTTGCTGCCACCATTTTGGAGAAGATGTCAAGAGGTTTTAGGTTTAAAAGCGCTTCAAGTGCTGTATTTGGTGTTGAGCGAAGTGCTCCTGTGATGCACATACCCACTGACCGCTGGACTTTGATGAGCTTATTTAGATTTACCATCGTGTCCAGTGCGGTCCACCATACGACAGCTCCATAAATGAGTATCGGTCTGATTACCGAAGTGTAGAGCCAGTGGGTTATTTTTGGGGAGAAGCCCCATTTTGATGCTATGGCCTTTTTACAAGTAAAAATCGCTACACTAGCCTTTTTTACTCCTTCATCAATATTTGCCTTCCAATTTAGTTTTTTGTCTAAAATGAGGCCTAAATATTCAGCTTGGTCGGAAAAGCTTATTCCTCTAATCTTGGAATTTTATATCTTCTCGAAAAGAGTATTAATTCTGTTTTATGTGGATTGACGTCCAATCTACATTGATTAGCCCATTGTGTAAGCCTATTTAATGCATTTTGTAGGAGTTCCGAGAGAACTTGGGGGTGCTTCCCAGATACGGATATTGCAACGTTGTCAGCATAGGCAATCACCCTGAAACCTTCTGCTTCCAATGATGTAAATAGGTCGTTTACTACCATGTTCGGTCCCGCAACTCAGTCAAAACTTTCTGGAAAATTGTGTAGAATTCCTCGCATTACCAAGTACTTACAAACGCTGGATTTCAGTTGAGGAAAAACTACTAACATCGTGTTGAAGGAAGTCGGTAGTCAAGCCTTTAATTAAAACGAAAGTTATTAAAATATTCTCGGAGTGATTTTTCTATCGTTAATACTTTATGATGGGCCCTCGGCCATACTAAGTTAAAGTTGATGTGACTTTCCTACACACATTGTTGGGCATTGGTATCATCTTCATGCCTTGACGATATTGTTCAACCAATATGCGAGCCAACTTTCGCACAGTTCGTTGATGTGGAATCCTTTCGCACACTTTGATAAGACTTGTTAAATTTGCTTTCCCAAAATGCTAGAAGAGCAGGTCACTGGCTGTTGGCCCAGGTTTCTACTAAACTCGTCCAGAATTTTGAGGCCGCAGTAAGAATTGTTAAGGGTGGTTAGCAAAAAAGAGAGATGAAACTTGCTGTTGTAAAATTTACCGCAACACACTGAATATGGCATTGTTTGCGAATACAGTGAGAATGATAACTTAAGGACTAACCAACAAACTTAACTTGAACTTGAGTATACTTGAAGTATTAGAAATATAAGTCCTTTCTCCTAAATTAAAAATGTCATAGCGCTCATAACAATTGTGTTAACATTTTGTTATTGAACGATTTTGCAATATTACCGAATCTTTGGGCAATACAATTTTTTGGGTTTTATGAAATTTGTATTAAAAATTAAAAAAACCTCGGCCAGTAAAATAACCCCAAGATATAAAAAATATCACATAGCCCAAAATTGGCTCTATCGCCCAAATACTTTTTCAGAAGAAAATGTCACAATGTAATATTTGCAAATTAATTTTGAAATTTCAGAATGCTCAAATTAGTTATTGAGAAATTGCATTCTGACAAAGTTTTTGTTCATTTTGGTCACTAGGATATTTTGAGTTTTAAATTTTATTAACCAAACGCCAAATGCAAAGTTTTCTTAAATTCAGATTCTTTAAATGCAAGGAAACTTTGCATGCAACCACCTTGCACCTAACTCAAGTCCTGTATTGAGTATAATCAGGACCTAACATTGGTTGCTAAGCTAGAACTTAAATTCATCAATTTTGTTAGTTTTTGTATTTATTTATATTTACTGGACTTTCATTCAGTTGATGAATGTAATGCTATCCTCATTTTTTGACGTTTTCATCATTTTAATTAAAACCTTATTTTTTTCCTCAAACCATTACACAAAATTAAATAATGACAGCCTGTGGTATGATGTTTTTTTTTTTAATTTTAAATTACATGAATGCATATTTTTGTGATGTAAAAGTTTTTTAAAAAACTCCATAGTAACATAACAATTTATAAAAACAAAAACATAAAAAAGCTTTATTTCTATCTATTAATTAAAAACTCTTTAAATACAAAAAACTAACATAACACGTTTTCTATTGTTCAATAGCAATTATATAGGGTGACTTTCTGTTGGAGTGTTTTATAGAGTATTTACGTAAACCTACTCCATTCATAGGAAAAGTACCTTTTTCAATCAATAGATTTTTATTTCATAACACAGCGCTACAGTAATAAACCAGAACGTGTGAACTGTTGTCGTATGATGCAAGTTGTGTGTGTTTAATTGATTTCCAAAAGGCTTTTACTATATTTCATTTACTGTATACATATTTATTCAACTCTCGAAATACCTACAATCCCCATCATAATAAAGTTGAAATAAAATAGTGAAACAAAAAATAACAAGTTACAATCTTATACACTCTCAGTGTTAAGTGGATTCATGTTGCTTTAGTCCTTTTTGGGGCAAAACAAAAAAGGATTTGGAAGGATAAGGGCATTGAGTAAGGGTATATAGAAATAACCCAAAAAAGGGGTTGTGCTAAAAATAAAAATATTTGTACTGTATCTAGAGATCAATATAAATTCAATATTAATAACACACAGCTTGAACTTTTTGAACTCCATGCTGGGAGTATTAAAATAGAGATTATAGTTAATTTGGAGTTTACGTGTAGTTACAACAAGGGTCAAAGATTGAATTTTTACTTTTAATCATTGGAATAATAAGGGGAGACTGTTGAAATTTACTCGTAATTATTTTCTTGTACTTTTTAATAGCAGAAACTTTGTTATTTGTTTCGGAGACTTTAAAATATTCTATTTCAAATTATAAATGTTTATACAGACGAGTGGGGTAAAACACTAGTTTGACATTTTCGTTCTTTAATAATTATATAAATATATAAACTTAGAAGGATCACTTTAAGGGTTAATATCCTTCAATGGAAGACATAGCTTAATATTTAGTAAATGAAATCAAACTAATTATTCCATTTACATTAAAAGAAAGAGCAATATCTGATGGGTCAGCTGGTACATGTAAACATAATTTTGTTTTCAGCCCTGCTTTTTGTCTCTAATAATGGACTTTATTAACATTTCAATACCAAGTATAGAAAGGTATAAATATTACCCCTGCTTGCAAATATAATATGATTTTATATTAAAAATTCACACAAAAGACATAAAAATAGAACATGATAAAAATAAACATTAATTTAGGATTTTTGTTTAATTCTGATGATTTTAATTACGTTTAAATTCTATTTTTACTAGCATTATCGACTTTAAGGCAAACTTTCAGTCGACCTTAAATCTTTTCACCCAAACACGTTTGGGCGTTTTGCACAAACCATATTAATGCTGTAAAGACCAAATATTGGCTAAAAATCCCAAAGCGAATGTCATAATCCCCAAATAAATTTTAAATAAAAGAACACCCAAATTATTAGCTGCCATTTTGCACAAAAGAATTTTAAATTTTGAATTGTGACTTTTCTTTTGGGCTTTACACCGTTATGAATTCTATTGTTTCACCCAACGAAACTTAACCCAAACCATAAAATGACCTTAAGCCCAAAAAAAAAAGAAACGCAATGCAAATTAAATTAAGGAATGTTATAACGCCCAAAATATTTTGAGTGATAAAGTTTTGAGACGCGTATAAATAGCATTTACAAAATCCATATTTAGAGAAACTTTGCATACACACAACTTCACATATACCGTAAATCTGATAGTGAGTCCAAGCTAAGGGTTGCAAATTGCGCTGCATGGCCCTCCATACTTATTTTACTATTTATACGCAATAATGCTGGATGCTAGCCCTTTGAGCATGCAAACCATTTTCAGCTTAAAATTGGGCCTTATTTAACTTTCTGAAAGTGTAAAAAAGGCAAATTACGCCTTCTAGCAGTTCCGAGTTTTTGGGCGACCATATATTTTTTTTGTTGTTTAATGTCAGCTTTAAGACGATCAAATTAAAAATTAAAAATGTCCTAGTGTCCAAAATAAACAAGATTTTGTCAAAATGGCCAAATGTTGAAATAATTGACATCTTTTGGGTCAAATGTCAATTGCTAATTTGAGCATTATGACATTTCAACATTGATTTGGGAAACATTACATTGATTTTGGGCTTTGTGGCATTTTCATCCGAAAAGGTTCTTGAAAAATGGGGCAATTTTTAGACGATCTGACATTTTCATTATATTAATTATAATGCCATAAGACCCAAAAAAGTGTTAACCAAAGTTTTGGTAGCATTACCTTGTAAAACATTTTAATAAAATAGTTTTTTGCAAAAAGACCTAACGCCTTGATGTACGGCTTGAGATTACTACAAAAGTTTTACATTACTCGATCAAATCAAAACGATTTTAGTCTTAATTTTTATAAAAAAATGACTATTGGATTTTTATAAAAAAAAAATTAGTAATGAATTTAGTTTGACGCCGAAATCTTAAATTTTTGAAAAGACATTGGAATCGAAAATCAATTTTTACCAATTCAATTCAGCTGTCGGGTTTTCTCTTAATTTTACTGAATATTGAAAACAATATTTGATATGAATTAGTTTGTTGCATATTTAAAAAGATCCTAAAGTCGAAAATAAATTTTTACTAATGTTTTTTAGTTTCTTATTTCTTGTAAAAATACTTTCTGATTTTTCTAAAAATTTTAACAGATGTCAAAAACGATGTTTTTCATTGCCTATGGTATCTAAAGTTTTTTTCACGGGTACTGTCTCTTGTGAGGAATTGACAAATTCTCCAAGTGTGATTCTTGTCAGGGAAAGTGCCTTCTCAAATCTGTGGCCCTGAGGCAGAATGGCTAAAGTCTGTTTTTAACATTTTTCAGGAGAGCAGTTTGAAGTTTTAAGAAAAAGGTTTCAATTACAAATTGATGTAGAAAATTACTGAATCGTCTGACAGTATTGAACTTAGCATGGTTTTAAAGCTATTAAACCATCCTTTTAATCTTAAATTAAAAAAACAAATCAAAGGTTGAAATTAAAGGCGTGAGAAGCAAAAGAAGAGTTTAGTTGTTTTGCCTCGGGAAAAATGTTCATACAAAATATCTTAAGTAGAGTTAAGCTGTTTTTCCTTGAAGTAAATTGAAGTTTTAGTTTGCCAAAGTCGACTTAAGTTGTTTTTTCCTAATTTAATGAGACGCTTTGCTCCGCGTAACTCGACTTTAGTTATTATTCCATAACTACATTGAGTGAGATATGGCAACAAAATTTTGAGATAAGATTTTTACACACTTAAAATCAAAAAGAGAAACTAGCAGGCACGAACGAGTTTTTATTTTGGCCAGAGCATTAGTCGCTGTAAAATATTATTTTACGATCACTTGGTGGTAACAACCTAAAGAGTTTAAAAATCCCGGATGTAATCTCATTCCCACCCCTACGCGTATTACCTTCGTGCCACATATAGCGGCCAGAAAAAATATTCTCTAAATCATGTAAAGTAAGATTGAAAGTCTATAGTTGCCTTTTGTAAAAACTTACGGAGTTTCTTAGAAAAGGCGTTGGCAGATATTGCTGTAAGTCAAACGCAAAGGCTCTCATGCTTTGATTTTGCTTCGCGTTTTCATTATCAATCTTTTTTTTGGACGTAGCCGAATTCTGCTTTAACAAGATTTATGTTTTTGCTCAAATAATATCTTTTTTCTTCATCGTCTTGAGAAACATTTATTTTAGATATACATATGTACATGTATCACAATTTGAACAAGTGTCTAATTTAGGGACTTGAAACTTATTCATAGTTTGGAATATTTCAGCATCTTCTTTCTCTTGACTAGTTTTAATAGAAGGAGTTCTTTTTCCACGACAATTTTTAAATGGCAAAGTCGGACATGTCAGTTTCTTACAAATTACACTCCTAATTAAACTCTCAGTTTCATCAAAGCACTGTGTAAAATGTTTTCGATAAATTTTAGAACATTTGCCAGCATGCAAATTTACGTTTTCGTTCAGTTGAATTTGTCCGTGTTTCACTTTTTTTGTCAATAACTAACAGGTTTCCAACACATAGAATATGTTAATCATAAGGTCCCAGGGACCAATGGTGATTGAAAATTGATTGAACTTTCTCACATGAAAATTCAACTTGGCAATTAAATCGACACGTACCAAAGGGTTGACAAATTCGGGCCTGCTTAGACTAATAAGATTTTCCAACATTTCTGGACATCTGTCGGCAAAGTCTTTTATTTTCACGTTTTGATTCTATTAGGACAGTTGCTGGTTGGGTTGGGACATTTTAATCTCGGTGAATGAATCATGGGAAGTAATTTGAAAATCGGGATCTTTAAGTAATCATCAGAATCTTCAGTTAATAGACAAATGTTTCTTGTCTTTGTTGCTAACTGTTGCCAAATATTGGTCTACAAGTGTAATAGTAAAATACTAATTAATAGTAACCTTTGAATAAAAAAATAGGATTCTAAATGTCAAAAAGCATCTTATATCGATGTCAAATCCATTAATTGAAGCCTTAGCTTCGAATTCGTTGGATGGAAAATATCCCTCACTTCAATTGTATAAGTAAGAAAGATGCAGGTGCCAACGGGTCTCATGGACAGACAACCTCTACTGTAGTAGAGTCACAAAAAACTCAATTTTGTCTTAAGTCGACTTTGGCGGTTCTGTCTCCTGGGCACAGAAATTTGCCGTTCGGATTCGGCTCAAAACTGTAGGTCCTTCCATCCCTGCCAACAGTACTGGCAAACAGGAATGGTTGAGAGTTGTCAGTCACTAGGCTCTAGTTCTCAAACGGACTGTTTCGCCACCCAATGCATTTATTTAAAAAAAATAATTTTGGAGATAAAATCTTTTTTTGTTCGTAAGATATTCGAGATGAAAACAATTTTTTTTTCAGTTTTTTTGAGGCATACAAATTTGAATTGAATTTTTTTCTAAATATTGTTTGTTGGGTAGCACGTCACAATACTAAATCTTATTCAAGTCTCTAGTGCAATTGGTTCTTGAGATATTTCTTGTTAACCACAAGTTTCACTTTTTTTACGTTTTTGGTAAAAAACTACGTACTCATTTTTTTAGAGCCATTTCTGCATTATTAAATGTAGGACAATATTTTTTGAAGTCGATATATTGGCTGGTTCTTGAGATATGTACAACAACCAAAAGCATTTCAAAGTTATTGTTGAAAGTCCGGTTTGTCGAAACTTTGACATTTCGTGACGTTCCAAGGTCCTTAGAACCTTGAAACATGAAACGAGAATTTTCAAAATTTTCAATTCGACTAATCAAACCGATCGGACATTGTTTAATAACTATGATACTTACAAACATTCTAATCTTAGTTATCTTATTCTATTTGTTTAATCAACTAAATGGTTAAATATACATTTTCGACTAAAAGAAAAAAAAGGTGTAAATGTTAAAACAAATTATTTGTATTAAATTAAAAATAAAAATTATTTACAGACGAAAATTTTTAATTTGAATTTTAAAATTGTTTAGATGCATGGAATTTGTTGGAATTGAGAAATATTCAAAATTGGAAATTAATTTAAAAAAAAAAAGAAACATTTTTAAAAATATAATATTTGCTTCAGTCATATAGGAGCTTTTGCTAGAGCAAGACACCTTGTTAGTAAAATCTATCTCTTATCGTGATTTTTTTTTTTTTTTTTTCAATATTTCCAAACGTGTGCGATCACCAAGTTCCGAGGACAAAGTATTGTCCTCGGATAGTAAGTTACGAAAAACCCAAAACATGAACATTAACAACAAAGGTTCCAGGGGAAACTACTGGAGCCCTCTTCAATGTTTGCCGGATAGTGACAACGATGACGACTGCGATCTTGAAAATATAGACGAGTCGGCTTCGCAAATCAATCGCATCAAAAAAATTAAAATTCCCCCAATTAAAGTGTTACAAAAAACTTGTGAATATGTTCATACATGTTTGAAATCAATTAATGTGTCCGATTATTCGATAAAAAAAATGTCAATTGGCATAAAAATCATGTGCGAATCAATAACATCGTATAACATTGTGATTAACAAGTTAAATGAAGACAATTGTCAGTACTTTACACATGCACTTAAAAGTGAAAAAGCATTTAAAGTTATTTTATATGGCCTCAATGAAATTAATGTGTCTGTTCTAAAAGATGAACTTAACAAACTTGGTCTTTTGTGTAAAGATATTAAACTTATTACTAAAAAGTATGAACACTACATAGATACGTTCTACATTGTTTCTCTTGAAAGTGGTTCAATTAAATTATTTCAATTGAAAAAAAACTATCGTTCTATATTCCACACCCAAGTAAATTGGGCATATCAACGTAAACAAAAAAATCGAATTACTCAATGTAGGAACTGTCAGATGTTTGGCCATGGTGAGAATGGTTGCCATGTAAAAACATATTGTTCTGTGTGCGCTGGTTTGCATAAGACTGAAGAATGCAATAGCACAAACATTCATAAATGTGCAAATTGCAGTGGAAATCACAAATCAACTGACGAAGCATGTGCGATCAGAAAGAGATATCTTGAAATGAGAGAAAAACTATCAAATAAAGCAAGTCATCGTACTCACACTCAAACTTCAAAGTCCACAATCGCGAATCTTGATAAAAACAATCAAAGAGTGAACCCATCTTATCTGTCAATGGATGAATTCCCAACTTTACCACGGCAGCAACGTGGGTGTCAAGAAAGAGCACAGATGAACAGGGATGTTATACCAACAAGTACATGGGTAAATTCAAAACCTATGGTGAATACCAATCAACCAGCTTCGTCTTTAGTTTCTCATGGTGAGTTATTTTCTATGGAAGAACTCAACACGCTTGTTATGGAAATGATTAGTAAGTTAAGTTTATGTAAAACAAAAGTCGATCAATTTCAAGCTATCGCACAGTTAGCTACTAAGTTTCTCTATAATGATGTTAAGTAAAAAAATTATGCAAAACAATATTTCAGCTTATAATTTAAATGTTATAACATGGAATGCCAAAGGCATTCGGAAAAAAGTATTAGAATTTTTAAACTTCTTAAATCAAAATGTAATTGATATAGCACTGGTTACAGAAACGTGGTTAAATTCAGACATTACTTTTTCAACTCAAAACTACTTTTGTTATCGCGTTGATCGCTTAAATCAAGTGGGTGGTGGAGTTGCAATATTTGTTAAAAAATCAATCAAACATTCCCTCTTGCCTATTGTAAGGACACGCTATGTTGAGAATATTGGAATCGAAGTAAAACTTAAGCATCATTCTTCAGTCAAAATATTTTGCGTATATTTCCCAGGCAAAAATTCTTGCGAAGAAAAACGAATGCATTTTAAAAGTGACCTTAGAAAACTATTAATAAGAAACGAAAATTACGTTGTGGGTGGTGATTTTAACTGCCGTCACAGAAATTGGGGTTGTAATCGTGCAAATTCGTGGGGTAATGTGTTATCTGATATGTCTAATTTGTTTCCGTTTTCAATTTTGTTTCCGTTTAGTCCTACGTACTTTCCGTCTGGGTCTAGAGGTAGCCCTTCCGTCCTCGACCTATTCATCACAAATATTCCATCTTTTTTCACACAACCTAAAACTATGCAACGTTTAAATTCTGATCATCTTCCCGTCTGTTTTAAAATGCTTCAAAAACCGGAAGTTAGTAAAAGTTATTATCTGGATGTTAAAAATACAAATTGGAAACGATATAAAAAAGAAATAAAGTCAAAACTTAGAACAATGCCTGTTGATCTGAGTAGGGTATGTACAAAAGATGATATAGACACTCAGATCAATGCTTTTTCTAATACTATTATAGAAACAATAGAATCATGCGCTCCCAAGAAAATAATAAAATCATTTGTTTTTAAGATGCCCGAATACATTCTTGAATATATTCGTATTAGAAATTCTTTTAAGAGACAATGGCAACGTTATAGACTTCCTTCATATCGCATTCAAGTTAAACTTTACAATAAAAAGATAACTGAGGAAATACAAAAGTTTCGCAATAAGAAGTGGAATGAAAATCTTAGCAAACTAGATACAAATGCGAAGCCATTTTGGAATATTGCCAAAATAATTAAAAACAAAAACAGACATATTCCAAATCTAGAAAATGGCAATGATTTAGCTTACGAAGACACAAAAAAGGCTAATGTCCTCGGAACAACTTTTTTGAATAACCATTTAGTGTCCCAACATCTCAGTGATGATGAAACCAAAAACCTTGTAAGCCAATCAATAAGTGCTATAAACACACAAATTGTTGATACACCTGTTGACCAACTGATCACCATAGAAGATGTTAAACATATTGTTTCCAATCTTAAATCGAAGAAGTCTGTTGGACTAGACAAAATCAAAAACGAATATATTAAAATGCTTCCAAAGGCTGGGCTTGTATTTTTAGTCTTTTTGGTCAATGCATGTTTAAAAACACAATATTTTCCCAAGCTTTGGAAAACGGCTAAGGTTATACCTATTTCAAAGCCTGGGAAAAACTTAAAGCTTCCACAAAGCTATCGACCAATAAGTTTGTTGAGTAGTCTTAGCAAAATTTTGGAAAAGATTTTAAAAGAAAAAATATTACAAATTTCTGATCAATTGAACATTATTCCTAATGAACAATTTGGGTTTCGAAAATTTCACAGTACTACTCACCAAGTATTGCGAGTATGCCAGTATGTGAAAAAGAATCGTTTGCTTGGCAAATCAACTGGTCTCATTTTACTAGACATAGAAAAAGCTTTTGATACTGTGTGGCACGATGGAATGGTCCATAAACTAGTTTGCTTAGGCTTTCCAACTTATCTTATAAAAATTATTCAAAGTTTCCTATCTGATAGGTGTTTTAGTGTTTATATTAATAACTGTTCGTCAAATTGTTACCATGTTGAACATGGTGTTCCACAAGGATCTGTATTAGGGCCATTCCTTTACAATATCTATACGTCCGATATTCCCAAGCTTCCTGAATGTCAATTAGCTATTTTTGCTGATGATACTGGTATTTTTTCATCGCATGAATTTGGTCTCAATATAGAGACAAATTTAAACCATGCAATTGATCTTATAACTCAGTATTATTCTAAATGGAAAATAAAACTAAATGCTGATAAGGTACAAGCTATCTTTTTTAGTAGAAAAAGAAAGTCTTGTTTTCTTCCAAGCAACCAGATAAATGTTAACGGTGTCAACATAAACTGGGAAACGAGCGTAAGGTATCTAGGGGTTTGCTTAGACCAAAAACTTATTTACAGAGAACATATCGAAAAAACATTAAAGAAAGTTGGTATTGCGATAAAACTTCTATATCCCTTTATCAATAGAAAGTCAGGTCTTAGTAACAACAATAAAATTATAATTTATAAAGTCGTTTTTCAGGCAATTCTTTTGTATGGTTGCCAGATATGGGGGAAGTGTGCAAAGTGTCATATACAAAAACTGCAGATATCTCAAAATAAATTGCTTAAAATGATGCTTAATCTTCCTTGTTATTATTCTACAGCCGACTTGCATGCAAGAGCAAATGTTGAAAAAATTTGTGATAGAATTGAAAAGCTGAATAATTCATTTGTATTAAAATGTGATTTTTCGGATAATCCATTGATCAACCAACTTATATCCTAACCACTTTTCTGCCAACTAATATAATTTTCTGTTAAAACTTGTTATTTTACTTATTATTATGTTTCGATTCTTCTAGATATTAAATTATGTTATTTATGTATTTACTTAAACACATTGTGATATTAAATTATGCTTTATAATTTACTTAATTGATTAAATGTTTATTTATTATATATTTACCTCTGTGTGAGTTACACAATTATTTGTCTACTTGTTTTTAATGTATTACAATCAATTAATTAACTTATTATGTATATTTATTTATTTATAAGTTTGTTTATTTATTCATCAATTTCTTTGTGCAGTAATAGTTAAATAACTATTAGTTTGATTGTTTGTTTTGTATTTACTAAATTATTTATTAAATAACTAATTTATTTATTATTATATTTATTTATTTAATTTTTTTTTTATTATTTATTTATTTATTTATTTATTTATTTATTTATTTATTTATTTATTTATTTATTTATTTATTTATTTATTTATTTATTTATTTATTTATTTATTTATTTATTTATTTATTTATTTATTTAATTTATTGCTTAATAATCAAATTGTTTATTTATTTATTAATACATTTACAATTATAAAGTCACTAACTCATACTAAAATATAAACAAAAGTATATTTATATATTATTTATGAATTTTGATACTAACCCAAAATACTAACCCATTTAAATATGTATAATTTAAAAAACTATGTTAAGACACACTGTACCTGAACACTTTTTTTCATATTGAAGGTTTTTTTTGTACTTTCCTTCAAATATTTATATCATCATACAATTCTTAATTTTAATAATTTAAATACTGATTCAGTAGAAAGATGTAATGTATCTATCTTATATCAAATCTCTGTATATGTAAACTGTGCGATAGCCTATCAAATGTAATTCAAATACGAAAATAAAAAAATCTATCTAAATCTAATATTTGCTTAAGTTAATGCAAGTTGAATAATTAAGACAATTGTGTGTAATTTCAAATATTTTGTTTTGCATTCAAATATTTCTTAATGCGAAATTCATTTTTCCCTCCACATTTGAAGCTCTATGTCATGTATGTTTTAGTTTAAAAAAATCCGTTAAGCACTCTCAATTATAAATATTTAAATATTTAAAAATATCTCATCAAATAATTTTTTTTTTCACTTCAAGATTCTATCAAATTTTATTAAAAAATATCTTTTAGTTAGATAACTTTAAAACTCTGTTTTAAAAGAACACTGACTGGAAGGAAATTTTGATATTTATTTGTAAATCTTTCGGTTCAACTTCAAAATAAAACGGGTTATGAAAAAAATCGTTGTTAGGAACTCAGAAATACAATTTGTTTTTTAGGTTTTTAATATTAATTCCTATTTCATTTCATCAAGTCAAAAAGTCCCTTATATCCGTCCATTTTTATGAAATATTTTAAATCAGTCGGAACACTTAAAAAATCTGATTATATTTCAAATAACAACATCATCCAAAACAATATAATCCACATAACATTTTAATGGAATATAATAATAAATTTGGATATTTTATTTCTTCTCAAACTTTAATTTGAATTCAAAAGACTCTTGGAATCCTCTTCTATGAGAATATCATAATTTTTGTGATGCTCAAAATTTTTAACATATTCCTGGTTCCTCTTTTATACATCTATACTCCTTTATGTAGAAATTTTGAGTGTCATTTCATTATTATATGTTTCACTTCCTTTCTCTCAAGAAATATATTTTCAAAAAGTCATCATTCTTCAGTTTTATTATCTTATGTTTATATATGTACTCACATATTGTATATGTCCATTTATGATATTCCAAAAGAGCCTATATATTACTCTGGATGTTCCTGGTCCTGTCCTTATGTGTAAAATCCAATTCGTCCAGTTTTATACTCCAATGCATTTATTTCAAAAGAATGGAAAAATATACCTCTGTCTATGTGTCCTTATTGGATTTTACTCTGATGTGTGCGAGTAATAATATTCTTCTTTTTTGTTTCATAAAGAATTTAACCATCAACAAAACAGCAAAAAAGGATATTTCGTTTGTAAGCTTCGAATATCAGAGTTATAGAATGGTTTTCTCTCTTTTCTGGAATCGTATATTTTTCAAGGCGTTCTGCCTTGAGGTTGTGATTTTTCAATTTATATTATGTTTTCTGAATACATACCCACAAAAAAAAAAATATTAAAGACTACCCATTGACGTCATCGAGTATGTAAGAAATATGTGTTCTAGGAATTTCATACGACACAAAATAAAACATGATTTTTTTCAATTCTTTATGAATTTAATTTTAATTTTGTAATTTTTCTGCTTTTGTATAGCTCCAAAAGGACAGCTGATACGATTGGATTTTCGGAATTCGTTTAACATTGAAAATAAGGAAGATTGTAAATTTGATTACTTAGAGGTGAGTACGATTACCTTATGCTTTTTTTTTAATATTTCATTGTAAACATAAATAAGTCAAGAATCATAAACCCTTAAAAAAAAAAGAAAATAAACCTTTTTTCAAAACAATACAAAATAAACAACACGACAATCACAATTATTCTGAAATTAATTCAAAATTTATTGAAGATTTCAAAATGAACACTTTCTTTACGAACAATTAAATCTCCTCAACCACTTCTGTTTTTTCATGCGATGTTAAAAGCTGAATTATTGCTAATACATCCTAATTATCAGGAACAGAATTACAAAGAATCCAAATTTTCATTTGAATTAAAACAAAAAAGAGAAAAGGTAGGGTAACTTTGTAGCTGTATATTAAGGAAATAAAATGAAAAACAAAACATACATATTTACTCTAGGGACCTATTTTAAGCCTAATTAAAACCAAGCAAAATAAGCTTCTTATACAAATTACCAAAGGTACTTTTTTTGTGTTTTTGTCTTGAACCCTCTTGATAAGAAAAAGTTTTTCAAAGTATCTAAGTTTATCTGTCTCGTAAAGCAACGATTACAATTGTTTTCTCTCTCACACTCTTTTGTATATATTCATACAAACCTTGAATTAAACGTTTCTCATTAATATTTTCCGCCTTTTTCACTACGTTTAATCCTTAATAAAAAGAATATCCTATTCTATACATCCCTTTTTGTGAAAGGCGAAGGGGGTTATGGGAAGGGTTGGGGTGAGCAAAAAAGTTATAAGACGACCGAAAAGAAAATGGTATAGAAACGTTTCATCCTCTATTTACAAAGAACCACAAAAAAGGACGAAAAAAAGGAAAACATTTCAACTATAGCACGGGGGAGAAAAAGAAAGAAAGCAAAACCCATAAAAATTAACTATTATTCGGATGAATGTCCGGCGCTTCTGGACCACCCTGTGTGTGTGTGTGGCAGTGATGGGCAACCCTTATGTAGAGAAAACAGAATACCCAGAACAATCACAATAAAAACCATCCTTTTGTGGTCCACAATCCACACAAAATAGGTTAAGAAAAAGAAAAATAAGGGACAAGATCTAGAGATAAGGAAAAGACAACAATGCGGGCTGTGAAAAGAAAATGCAAGTATAGAGCGAAAAGAACCAAAATAAAAAAAACTTCATTAAACTGAGGCTTTGGAAAAGTTGTAACTTGTCAGTAAGAATTCAAAAAGTTATCTATTTTTAAGTGAAAGGATTTTCACCATAGCAATGTCATACTTGTGGATAAAGGAGATCCAAGGAATCCTTCCTATATTACGTATGTGTGAACAGAATATAAAATATTTTTAATTAAATATTTTTTTCAAATAAACATTACTTTTAATTTTTTTCATTTCATTACTCAGTTTTTTTAATTAGGAGAGAGTGGGATAAAATGTCGGCTTGCAAAAGTGTTTTTTTTTTTATTTTGTGATTTTATTTTAAAATCAATAACGTTGTTTATTTAACTTTTATAAAATCTTTTCATTTTTTTCCACATTTTATGCTTTTTTAGTGAGACTGGGGTAAGATTTGCATTTAAATATTTTTCTTGTTTAAAATGATATACAATTTTTCGATTTTTTTAAATTTTCTAAGAAAATATCTTTAAAAATAAATGCAAATCATTTGTTTTCCTATGGGACTTTTTTATGTCAAGAATCACCCGAAATGAATTTAAATCACTTTTGGCACTTCAAGGTTTTTCTTGTATTACCCCTTTTTGAATGTACCCTCATCTTCTTTATGCATTCTTCAGTCTAAAAAAAAGAGCAAACTTTTGTAGAGTTCTCTTTGAAGATTTACTTTTGAAACTGCCAACGCGTGATGAAAATGACATAGAACTGGATTTAAGGGCACTTTGATATAGTCATTGGGTGGCAGGACCAGCTTTCCTTGTGCTTGGCAACCGCTACGAGGCTCTAGCCTCCACCACTCTATCCTCCGCGCCACTAGTCATTCGTTTTCTTATATGTGCGTGCAAGTGGACAATAAAATCCACTGAAGGATTGCCACTTGAGATTAGATTTATTTGTTTTATTTACGAGCTAGGACCTTAACTCATATATTTTTACAATAAGGGTAAACGATAGGGTATGGTAGGGTAGCATAACGTAAAGCTTTTTCTATTTTCACATCTTGTCTCATGACATCACAATTTTTGTTTTAAACTCATATCGTATCTCAGGCAGAATGAAAAAAGTATATAAATTTCTGTTCTTCAAGTTTTCTTAGTGTTCATATTTTATATATGTATACAGAACATATTTTTTTAAAAGACGAAAGAGAGGGTTTTGTGAAAAGTGTCGAAACAATTTAAGTGCTTTACGATGTTTATCTGGGAAAAAGTTTTTATTATGTACGACGACGGGTACCTACAGAATATGTTTGTATGTAGGGTAGGTTAGGTATTCAGGTTCCTTTGTTTTCTTCTAAAAACTTCCTAAAGACACTTATGTACTTATTGAGTAAATGGTGAGTTTGATTTAAGTATCAACATATATTATATTATATTGAAAAAAAGATATTTCCAATGTTCTTACCTTTGATGGAAAATTACAACATTGGTAATATAAGACTGTTGTTACCTTGTGTGATTTATAAATTGAAATTGATTGGTTAGATGAAGTTGCATTAAGAAACAAAGTAGGTAGCTTGTTCAATTTATTTGTGTATTAAATTCCCTTAAGGAATGTTTACTTTGAAAAGGGATTATTGTTAACAGGAATAAAAAAACCCTTAAAAGTTTCCAAGTAAAATATCTTGATCGCAACATAAATGATGAAATAAGAATTATTGTAAAACATTGTTTACACATCTGGGGATTTGGTGAAACATTTTTTGTTTCACAAATTATTATGTTTTTGCAGTTGGAAAATAACGAGCTTTATTTTTCGTCTTGTCCTATGAGAATGTGGGAATTTTTCATTCACAACCTTCCTAGAAAAGTGCATGTTTTAATTTTTTGAGTGATACATGGTGGCAGAGTTCTTAATGTTTGTTGCTTAATTTAACTGCTGCTCATCCAGCTTTCACTTGCGTCTGTCCGAGAATTGAAGTGAAGTAGTTGAAAAATAATTGGCATCAGTTATAAAATAAGTTTTGAATGAATGTCAATTTAACAAAACATCATTCAACTGTCAAAAAAGGAAAAAAATTGATAATTTTTCAGTAATAAATCGTTTATAAGTTGTGATATTTTGGTTTGGTCGAATTAAATGTTTATGTTGTTTTTTGCCTAAATAAACTTGAGAACTATCAAAAACGAATTTCTCATCATTAAATAAATTTTTTTATAAAATGCACTAAGTTTTTTTTGTCTCCAAGCTGCATCCTTGAGTAATAGTGACAATTTAAATTCTCCCTTGTACATTTTTGTCAACTGATATCACTTAATAAAAAAACAATACAGAAAACATGTTAATAGTTAGAATAACAAAGATTAACGTAACTTTTCAACTTATTTAAGTTAAATTTTTTTAATAGTTTTATAAAGAATATATTACGTCTTAAAAGACTCAAGCAGGTGAGACAAAAAAGAATCTCTACCAAGAAGCAAACAAATCTTATAAAAAATATATGTACTACACTCTACAACTAGCATCGAGTCTTAGCAATATTAATGATAGTAAAGCTTTCTGGGACATTGTTAGAACCCTGAAGAAATCTTTCATAAGACTAAATCCTATAATTCTGGTTAATTTCTTCGAAAATCTTCTGAATAGAGAATCAATTGGAAGCCAACTATAGCTTAGACCAACAATTACCCAATTACAAGTAACCAGAACCATAGATTGTTGTCACGAATTCTACTAAAATGCAACAAACGCCTTTCATGAAGAATTAACGAGAACTTTCTCCTATATTTACGACTTTGCTGAGGCTCCAAAAAGCTTTAAAAAAAACATAATAATTAACTGAAGAAAGGAAATCCAACGGATTCAAATAACTTTGAAGGCTTATTTTTCCTAATGATATATGAAGATCTCTACAGGAGCTTTATTGGAAATACTCACTAATTTGCTAATAAAAACCAATCCAGGTACCGTAAGTTCTATTCCACTGTTAATAATATCCTGACAAGTACTGCTCTATTCCATATAGAAAAAAAAAGAAGCTATATGCCTTGATTGATAAAAAAGCCTTTTTTAACAAACTCTCGAATTAAGGCATGTCTGCGAAGATATTTAAAATACTACAACTCCTTTATGACGAAAATAGCTCAAATGGATGGAATGGTAACTTATTATAGGAATGGTTTTAAATAGAAAAAGGAGTAAAACAAAGCTGCCTCATTAGTCCTCATCTTTTACAAGCAAGCACCTTGAACGTTTTAAATCCAGTGTTGACCAGATGTTTTTTGTGGCTTGACATGTGGTGATGTTGGTCCACCTGGTGCCTGCCCTCCTCACAGCGTCTTGCATTAGTAGCAGTTTACAAGTAGCGATTGATATGCCAGTACTTGCCAAACGTGGTAGGATGGGCTGAACTGTACCGTTCCTAACGAGTTCATCTGCCTTACAGTTACCTGGAATGTCTCTTTGGCCCGGAACTCAGCAAAGGGGAGTATTGAACTGTTGCGCCATCTCCATTAGAGATGATTGACAGTTATGAACTGTTATAGAGTTTTTAGAGATAGAGTCCAGAGATTTGATAGCAGCCTAGCTATCAGAGAAAATACAGATATCAGATGTTGATATCACGTTTTCTTTGAGCCAGGACAAGACTTCCTTTATCGCCAAAAGTTCCACCTGGAAAACGCCACTATGATTGGGAAGGCGGAATGAGAGACTCAATTTCAGTCGTTCAGAGTAGATGTTTTGTTTTTGACCCATCTGTGTAAAAATGGATTGACTCATCCTCCAGGAATTTATTCATTTCGAAAAGATCTGGGAGGTATAGAAATCTGGAAGTTTCTGTCGAATTGCAGTTGGGGGATGGTGTAGTCTGTGTGCTTTGGAATTGATTCTTAAAACCTTAGAATTACGGCGTGGCCAATGTTGTTGTAAATCCACTGTGACGAAGCTTTGAGGCGAATAGCAGAGCTTGCAACTATTTGTTTTCTAAATATGTCAAGAGGTATAAGGTAGAGCAAGGTGTCCAGTGCCGCAGACGGGGTCGTGCGAAGCGATCCGCTTATACATAGACAGGCTAAACGTTGAACTTTATTTAACTTATCCCTTTTTATACCTTTCTCTAAAGCAGTCCACCATACTGCCACACCGTACGTTAAAATCGGTCTGATTACCGATGTGTATAGCCAATGCGTGATTCTGTGCTGTAAGCCCCATTTATTACCAATAGCTTTTTGCAAGAAAAGAGAGCTACAGTAGCTTTATTGACTCTTTCCTGTACGTTGCGTTTCCAATTTAGTTTTTTGTCTAAGAAAAGACCCAGGTATCTAGCCTCGTCTGAGAATTTTTATTGGATTTCTTTAGTGTCCACGTTGTTAAAAGCACCTTCGATGTCAAGGAAAGCAACCATAGTGAACTCTTTATGATGGAGGGAATATTCGATGGTGCGTATTAAAGTGTGTAACGCTGTTTCCACCGATTTACCTTTACAGTAGGCATGTTGAGACGAAGACAGAAGTCTTGTATTGATATACTTGCCCTTAAATGGATATGAATCAATATTTCCAAAGTCTTAAAAAAGAATGATGATAGACTTATAGCTCGTAGATCTTTAGGATTGACTTGGGAGCTTTAGGTATGAAAACAACTTTAACTTCCCTCCATGCCTTTTGAACATGGACCAGGTAAAGACATCTGGTAAAAATTGCCTCAAGGATTGGTGCACTTATATCAGAAGTCTTTTGTAACTCGGCTGGTATTGTTCCATCTGGTCCTGCAGATTTAAATGGTTTGAAGCTGTTGAGAGCCCATTGTTGCTTATCCTTTGTGATAAGACCTTGTGCATATGTTGTATTTGAACTTGAACGTATATAATTAGTGCAAGTTTCGGTAAAAGAACTACCAGGAAAGTGAGTGTCCAATAGTAAGTTCAGAGGTTCATTACTTGAATTTGTCCAGGAGCTGTCTGCATATTTCAAGCAGCTTGGCATAGCTGGGCTAATTAAAGGAATTTTCCGTAACCTAGAGGCTTCAGAAGTTTCTTCTATAGTGCCACAAAAGGATCGCCAAGAAGATCGCTTGGATGTCCTTAGTGCCTTCTTTTTAGTTTCTTAGGGATTCTTTGTAAGAGTCACAGTGAGAGGCTAGTCTTGCGGCTTTGGCCCGGTTGAAAAGTTTCCTGCATTCCTTCCTGAGCGAGTCAAGTTCTGAGGCCCACCATTGTGGTTTCCTCTTTCCTCTTATGTGTATAAGTGGACAAGCAGTTTCTTGCGATCTGTTTATAGCTAAGTTAGGGTCATTGACTTTGTTGTCTAGTTCATTAGCTTTAGAGGAAGGACTAGTAGTCCAGGTTCTAGTAAACTAGTCAGTTTTCCGAAAGTTTCGAATAGTCAATGGATTCGGGTTATCATCCACATTTATATTGAACTGGATATATCTATGATCAGAGAACGAGTGTTCCTTGGATACTTTCCAGTCAAAGATCATATGGTGCATATTATCTAAGACAAGAATTATTTCTAAGACTTCTTGTCGAGTTTTAGTTATGAAGGTAGGTTAATTTCCAACATTATTTACTTATAGGTTAGTACCAAGAATATAATCAAAAAGAGACTCACCTCTATCGTTGATATTCGAACATTGCTCACAATAACAAGGCGGATCCTTTGCCTTTCCGCTTCAGCGACGACTTTCTCCAGGGTTTTTCCAGGGAGAGAGCCAAGGTGGTCATGGCCAAGATACGCCGACACTAGCCAGAAACTTCCGTTGGTTGTTTCCAGCCTTGCTACGGTGGTAAATTTGTCACTGAAATGATGGAGTAAAAATACATTAATGATACGTTTCATTAGATCTAGCATTCTGGGTTCACCTTTATCTGTCACATACAGTGTATAGTACCCAGGAGTTCTGAGTCCTCGAGCAACGGATCCCACAATCCATGGCTCTTGGATCAGGACAATGTCTTCCCCGTTACTCGCCAGACGGAGAAGAAGTGAGGCCAAGGCCTTTACGGAGTGTTGGAGATTAATCTGTACTAACTGCAGCATTTTGGCTCCAATTAGGCAGATCAACCTCCACCACTGTTTTGTTCTGATCCTCTGAGTCTGAGGATGAACCCAAGAGTTCGTCCTCGTTCAGAAGGATCATGTTAAGGTTATCTACAGTCTCCATTAAGGATGGACTGTCTACGACTTTTATAGAGGGTGGAGTCATGATTAGAGAGGGCATGGGTGCATCATCACCGCTAGTTCAACTTTGGTTGTGACATTAATATTAGCAAAATTTTAAAAGTATAATTATCTAAGTGTCCTGTTCACACCCAAAATTTTCTTCAAGACTCACTTCATCGAAAAATTGAAAGAGGCAAAAAGAGAAAATAAACAGCAGATAAAAATACATTAACATTAGCAAAATATTAAAAGTATAATTATCTAAGTGTCCTGCTCACACCCAAAATTTTCTTCAAGACTCACTTCAACAAAAAATTGAAAAAGGCAAAAATAGAAAATAAACAGCAGATAAGAATACAAGTCTAGAGAAACCCTACGCTTCAATATGATAAACTTAATACATAATGGAGAAAACTAAAACTAAATTATTAACGAAGACTTTCAATATAAGCTTATAACAAATGAAAACTCATTTTTTTGGTTGATGGCATGAAGCTTAATGCACCTTTTTATGATGATGTATCTATGTATTATAAAAAAGAACAAAAGACAATTCATTGGTTGTTTAAAAACATCATACGTGTATTTAAAGTTTATATGATTTTAATCAGCGAACAAATAAAGTCTTTTAGTTTCTGGGTAATTTGGGTCTTATAATAATTAATTATAAAAATAATTAAAGAGCTATGAGAACCCGACTACCTCTAGTTTCTTTGAACACAACACATAAGTTACACTTGTTTAAGACTGATCAAGCATTTCTTTATACTACATCTAGCCACGGTTACAAGCCGAATTTTTAGTGATATTTTGTATAGCATCAATGTTTTTGATTAATGTTGGACTTGTTCTCTTTCAATTAATGTAAAAAATTACCAGAATAATAATTCTTCCACCAAACTTATAATATCCAATACGACCTAGAAGAGTTTTTCTTTGTATTACTAGCGAAAACGAGTAAAAATGAATAAAAAGTTCTATACATTTATTTCTTTATTGTGATTTCAAAAAGTTAAAGTCAAGAACCTAAACCCAAGTTCGTTTGTTAAAAAACAGGTCTTCCAAAATATAGAGACATTATTGCTCCCCATCAAAAAATGAATAAATACAGAAAATATGAAATGAAGAACACCATAGATTGGAAAAAAGTGAACCATCTCTGAATATCAGAACAAGTGTTTCAATGGCCTTTACAAAAATAAGAACACAAAGAATTCATACAAATTTGAGTTTGAGCTTTAATCTGACACCTATCCTTCTTCTGAATGATAAAATCGACAAATATAGTTTATCTTCCAGTACACAACTCTAATTCAAATACATACACAATATTTGTGATAAAAGTTCAATTTCCTGCAAACCTACACCTACATGAGAAACCAAATAAGTTTAAAAAAGAAAAGTCATCTATTGATAAAATCCAATAACATACCAAAAAGGATGATGCATGAATATAGTAAATCATTTGAGTACACAAAATCCCATAAAGGCGTAGTTGGATTCGCTGGCGGTGTCAATTCTTCAAAAGAATCTTCTTTTTGTAACTTATGGAAGCATTCGCAATAGACTGAAAAACGCATTCATGAAAATCATAAAAACTTACACTCCCATTGAATTGAAGTAACTTTTATTTACCGTACTATTTTCGCGGAATTCTTTTGAAGTTGCAAAATGCAAAAAGCCTCTCAGAATGTGCGGCGCATAGGTTTTTTAATTATAGAACCCCCTCGTTACGTCCTTGTATGTGTGCATGAGCTGTGCATGCATTCAATTTTTGCAAAAGTTAAACTTTACAAGGAAGAAAATTCAGGCTAATGACCTTCTTTTCAAAGATAAAATCAGTAATTCACATTCATTTCGCAGTAGGCCTAAAGATTGGAACAGGTGAAGTAAGAGAAAAAATAGGCAGGCTTAAACCATTCCACATTAACACAGTTTAAATTACAAATTTCACTTAAATTATGGTTATGTTGGATTCATTTTACTCAGGCTGTTGACTGAATTTTGGTGAGATGAATCTTCTTCATAAATTTCATTTAATTTTAATTAAGATTTAAAAAGCACCCTTATAAGCAAAAACCCCATCAAATTAAAAAAAACCATCTCATAACTTCAACACATTAAAATGAACACAATGAATTTATTCTTTTGTTTTTGTTTTTGTTAATTGTATTTTACTTTTTTTTTCAAAATCCCATAAAAGATACGTGACGGACCCTATGGGTTTTCGAACTTAATTGGAAAGTATTGCGGTGAGGACTTTCCACCAATGATCACATCAAAAGAACGACATCTCTGGTTACATTTTCATTCTGATGAAAGCATTGAATATTCAGGATTTACTGCTGTCTATGAATTCATCGATCGACCAAAGGAGGGTGAGTTAATCGAACCACATAAAATATATGATTCCTCGATTTTATAAATTTTATATCTTCTTCATTTTTATATACTCTTATGCATGTATAACAATTCCAAACCACAATCATGTTTCGTAGCATCATATTTATTATTTTAAATTACAAAATATTCATTGCAATAATAAATTTATTTATAAGAAATGTTTTATTTGAAGTTTATGTATAGGTTCATTTTGTATACGTTTTGAATTTTGTGTATGTCATTGGTGTAAGTGTGTCAAATAATATCTCACCCTTATTCTTCTTCTTGGTTTCTTTAGCTATCAGTACAGAATTGAATTGTACATTGGAAAAAGATGGTTATGAAGGATTCATAAATTCAACAGACGTTCCGGAATACGTGCAATCGAATGTCACAAAATACAAAATACCACTCGATTGCATGTGGATCATAAGGGTGACAGAAGGATGGAAGGTTGGTATATATATATATTTATATAATTTATGTGTATTTGATTTGCATATAAGAAAAATGTTTTATTGTATTATTTATTATTTGTTCACAAAAACCAATATTCTATAATAATATCAGGTTATGAATTCGTAAATCTTAAAAATTTAATTAGGAAATTTCATCAAAATCCTCTTTTCAAAGCTTTAATTTAAACCTTATTTATCATTTTGGACCACGTAAGATAGATTTATTACTATTTTATGAATCATTTTTATCTAAAAATTTAACATACCCTTATGAAGTGCTTTGGTTTTAAAAATGTCATAAAATGTTTTAAACAAAATCTTCAAATTCGCTAGATCACATTATTTTAAACCTTGTCTTTAGTATTTTTTTGATCTTCCACAACAATTATAAAAAATTAAATCAACTAAACTAATTACTGTGTTACAAAAAGTTCGTATGTTTTTTGAGTTTTTTTTTTAACTTATTTTTGTATAAACATACATTTTTGCGTATACCAAATATAAAAATATTATTAAGTCTTAATTAAAAATGGATTCACTTAAGAAAAAGTGTTTTTTTTTTTTTTAATTTTAACGATTGCTAAATTACATTTTTAAACGTGTATATTTTGTTCGTTTGAGATATCTTTGTTTGTCGGGCATTTTCAAATAACCAGAAAATATATTATTTATTTATTTATTTATTTGTAGCTTAATATACAATATCTTTTACATTTTAAATTATATTAAATTCAAACAATTGATGTTTTACAAAAACAGCATGATTTACCGAAAATACTTTCAAAAACACAGTGGTTTTAATTATTGTACTGCAACAATTTAAATATATACAAATTTGGTATATATCATGTATTTCCTATATAATTTTTTAAAATGTTAGTTTTGGTTTAATATATAATCAAAACAAACTTTAAAAATTATATTTCTCAGCCGGTATATTTAAAAAAAAAAAACATTAACAATAATTTGTATAGTTGTTAAATGACGTTTTTGATGGCTAGTAATATTTATAACTAAAAGAGGTTGGGTTGCGACCCACACTGATAACTTACCATCCCGTCTGTCGATTTGTCTTGCTTAAAAGTTTGTCTATATGTACTCGTATCAATTTTTACCAAATTTGCGTACTATTTTTTATAGATTTTATTTTTTATGAAAAAAACCGACTGTTGGATTTTTATATAAAAATTACTGAATATCGAAATCAATGTTCTCTGTAAGATAAGTTTGAAGCCAATATTTCAAATTTTTGAAAAGATATTAGAGTCGAAAATCAATTTTTACCAACTTTTATACATTTTTACTTGCGACATATAGGACCTATGTAGCAAGTTTTGCATTCGTGCAAAATTTCGAACTAGAGATTCTAGTCAAATATGATATTACGATGGTAGAGAAGTCGAAAAAAGTGGGTCCCGCGATTCCTTCCGGTCGGTTTTGTCTGTGTGTCCAAGCTCCTACAGCCTAAACCATTGGGCCGATTGAGGTCAATCTTGGAAGTTAAGGTTTTAAACAGATTCGCGTTAGGCTTTTTTTCATTTTTTTTTTAAGATCAAAACTAACAGTTTACAACATACAATTTTTGTGGTCAAAAGACGAAATTCGAATTTCCTCAAAAACAAACCAATAGATTTTTTAAAATTTACTCTAAAATTTTATTTTTTAACTTGGCTTCTTTCTATAAGAAAAACATATTTTTGTATTGCTCAGGAATGGTACCGCCGATAGAACCGTTATTTTGTTTTTTTTAATTTTCTCAGCAACTTATGAACCGATTTCATTAATTTTTCTGAATAAGCTTTTATATTGCTTTAACAATATATCATTAACAAAAGTGCAGTTTTTAATTGTTTGGAGTTTTAAAAAAATATTGAATTTTTTTTTTTTAGTAAGTTATTTTGACAAAATTTTAATTACATTCCTATCTTTTATCCAAATTAATGCATTTGGTACAAATTATGTATTTTTATACCAAATATGGCCGTGAAACGATTATTTTATGTTTAATCAACTATCTATTTTCAAGAAGTATTATCTTGGTACTTTTGTATATTAGATTTTAAAATATAATTCTTTAAGAATAAGGTTGTTTTACACATATTTTACTTGCTTTCGATTATATAAAATAATTAATACTTAGTACTATTTAAAGAAACGTCCAACCTCTACAACTACTGCTTACGTGTCACTTCATAACTAAAATCCAAAACGCACAAGAGCCTGACTGTAACCAACACATGAATAGCAATTTCTTAAACTTTAACGAAAAAAATAAACTGATCGGAATAACTCCATGTTTGCGCTGAAAACTTGTAGGAAAGAAGGATACCTACCAATGACATTCTTTCACTATCATCATAAGCATGTCATTATCTATCTGCATAAAGCTGAGCACACGGAGTGAACTATTCTATGTTCGTTTTAGACGCCTACCTAACTACGCAATCAATAGGTGATCGCTTTACAATTTAAACATACATATTCTTCCTCTTTCTTATCTTCAGATAATTTACTTTCCATCCTGGTTCTTCTAACATGAAATTAAAATAAGGCTATCCAATTGAACGAAATAGTTGAATACATAAACAATTGTTTTCGTTAAGTACGGTTACAAGTATATTTCACTTTCGGGATGAAATGTCTTAGGATGAGTTGTGTGGATGAATTGCTGTTTTCTTTACAAATCAAATGACATTTATATCTTTGAAGACAAACTTATTTTACAGATATAAATAATAATATAATAATATAAATCTTATATACGTACTTTTTAAACAGACTTTTTGCATACAGAAGCAAGTTCGTGCGACCCAGCCGTGCATTTTATTTGTTAGGTTTTTATTTTTTGTAAAAAAACTGTCAATTCGATATTTCTCAAAATTTGTTCTAATGTTGAAACCAATATTTCTTATAAGTAAAAATTAGTAAGAAGCTATTATCTTACATTTTTGAAAAGATATTTGAGTCGAAAATCTTTTTTTAACAACTTTTTTATTTTTTTGTCTATTTTTATTTTTATGTAAAAAGTGTTAATTCGATTTTTTTCACAATTTTACTGAATGTTGACAACAATATTTTTTGAAAGATTAAAATAAATTGAAGCCAATACCTCAAAGTTTTGAAAAGATATTTGAGTCGAAAATCAATTTTTACCAACTTCTATTAATTTTTTTAGTTTTTATTTTTTGTAAAAAAACTGTCTTCTTATACAATAAAAAAAACAATACTTTTTAAACGATAAAATAAGTTTGAAGCCTAAATTTTAAGTTTTTGAAAAGATATTTGAATCGATATTAAATTTGTACCAACTTTGGGTAATGTTTTTTTTAGATTTTTATTTTTTATAAAAAAACTGTCAATTTTATGTTTCTCAAAATTTTATCAGATCTCGAAAACATTATTTTTTGTTGCACAAAATTGTTTTGGAGATGAAATTATAATTTAATCGTAAAATTTTGAAGTTGACAGATTTTTTTCAATTTTTTTGATTGATAAAAAAAACCCTAAATGGATTTTTTTCAAAAATATCCTTTTTTGACATCACGATACAATTTACTAGCCGAAATTTTATTCGAGTGTCGAGCGTTTTTGTTTCGTAAGATATTTAGGATTTCTGCTATGGTAAAAAAACCACATACGCAATTTTCTTGCGCACCCTTTTTGCATCTTTCTGCTTTATTATCTGTATAAAAAAATTTATTTGAAATCGATATCTCTTCTGGTTCTTGAGCTATGGACGACGAAAAAAATGTAGCGAACGTACGGACGTACGCACTTACGAATGCACGTACACACGCACGCACAGACATCTTTCAAAAAATCTTTTATTTCGACTCCATTGAAATTGAAACGTCGAGAAATGTCAAATTTTTCAATTTTACAAATCGGACCCATTACAATAACTTCCTATGGGAAGTTAATAAAATTGAGTGTTTATAAAAACATACAAAGTACAACTAATAGGTGAAATATTTTTTCGACTTGATTCTCTCGAAAAAATTAAGGTACTGACTTCAAACTTGTTCAATAATATTTAAAATATTTGTTTAAATATAAATTATGTTTTATAAAAATTTAATTGACAGCTTTTGTTGTAAAGAACAAAATCGGCCAAAATAACATGTTATAAAAAATATCTTAACAATCAACCAATATATTTAGTTTACAAAAATTAAAATAAAATAAATAAATCACTACTGGGTCGCAAAAACCTGCTACTCTATTAAAAGACTTAGTTCAAAAACAGTAAATAACCTTTAATTAATAAAAAAAAATGATTTATTAATTTTTTTTTGAAAATTTTTAGTGATTTTTTTTAACATAATGAAATGTGTGAAAGAAAAATTGTTGCACAATCATTTTCACTAAAACTCAAATTTTATCCATGAAAGTATAACTTATGTAGATATTTTCATTGCAAACCCAGTCAAAAAACTGAAGTTAAACTATTAACAACGTACGAAAAATTACATCAGTCGATTGATGTCCATTTTTGTAAAAACACTCCTGCTGGAGCTGTAAGACGTTCTGCATACTCCTCTCAAGCATTGATGCAGATCTGCTCGAATGTCTTGAATTATCGTCTCACTTTGAGATAGCACCATAAAAAGTAATCTCACGGTAACAAATCTGTAATGGAGGGGGCCACTCCACATACCCTTGCTTTAAGATCAAACATCCATTACATGTTTCTCTTAAAAAACCCGATCGACAAGGTCTGGTTTCAACTGCTTCATGCACTCTTTCAATATTTTTTTGTGTAGTCCTTACCGTTCGATCATTTCCTCGTGCAAATCTAGTTCTCAAAGAACTAGTTTGGTCTTAAGCTATTTACTCACTTCATTAGCGTAACAAACTTTGGAACACGACCGTGTTGGCCAATATTAAAATAACTTCTAGATCGCCTCTGTTTTTGAATGACCAAAAGGTTTGTGTTGTAAGCAAGCACACTACGCGCAATCGATCATGGCTTAATGGTTATTGAAATATTATTTTGCAACAAGTCTCATAACAACACGCTTTCCCGCACCTCGAATGACACCCGCTCGAATCTTCTTTACCTCGCTGCCAGACCCTGAATACATTTTAGAGCTTAATATATTTGTTTGACATTTACGAGTAAATATCGTAAAAATATGATGACCCATTAACAAAATATAGAAATTCGAAAAAAGCTTGTAATATTTTTTCAAAAATTATTTATATATAAACAATGAATAACGTTTTTGACCTGCAAATATTTTTGAAACAGTATAAGTGCTTGTGCAAAAAAAGTTATTAAAATCGGTCTTCTGCAGCTGAATTTTTGTTTTAAGTCATAAAATTAACAATTCCATCCCAAGTTAAGTAGAATATGTTATTTTTCTATTTAACGCAAAATATTTCTTTGCCTGTTAAATTAGAACATAAATAATATTTAAAAAGTAATTGATTTGTTTGCATTAATTAATTTTACATTAAAGGAAAATTTTAATGTTTGTTTGGTTAATACAAATATTTTCACAAGTAATACAAAAAATTGTTATTATGTTAGAAAATAGTTATACTAAGAAATTAAAAAAAAAAACTTCAACAAAGTTTTTGAATATTAAAAAAAAAAGGGGGCTGGGATGCGACCCACACTGCTACGTTTCCATCCCATCTGTCGATTTGTCTTGCTTAAAAGTTTGTCTATATGTACTCGTATCAATTTTTACCAAATTTGCGTACTGTTTTTTGCAGATGTTATATTTTATATAAAAATTACTGAATATCGAAAACAATATTTTCTGTGAAATAAAATAAGTTTGAAGCCAATATTTCAAATTTTTTGAAAAGATACTTTAGTCGAAAGTAAATTTTTAACAAGTCTTAGTATTGTTTTTTTTTAGGTTTTTATTTTTTTTTTTAAGAAAACTGTCAATTTGATTTTTTTTTAAATTTTATCAAATGTTGAAAACAATATTTCTAATAAGATAAAATAAATTTGAAGCCTAAATTTGAAGGTTTGAAAAGATATTTGAATCGATATTCAATTTTTACCAACTTCGAGAAATGTTTTTTTAGATTTTTATTTTTTATAAAAAAAATTGTCAACTTGGTTTTTTTTTAAATATTGTCAGATGTCAAAAACATTATTCTTCGTTGCACAAAATTGTTTTGGAGATGAAATCATATTTTAGTCGTAACATTTTGGAGGTGACAAATTTTTTTTTTGATTTATAAAAAAACCGTTGAATGGATTTTTTTTCAAAAAATATACTTCTTTGATACACGTTACAATATATTATAAAATTTTGTTTTCAAGTTTCTAGCGTTTTTGGTTCGTAAGATATTTAGGGTTAACCAAAATGTTCACCTTTTTTCAAACTGCTATGGTAAGAAAACCACAAACGCAATTTTCTTTAGAGCCCGTACCGCATCTTTTTGTCTTATTATCTGTATAACAAAATTTATTAGAACTCGATATCTCTTCTGGTTTTTGAGCTATGGACGACGAAAAAAACGTCGCGAACGTACGGACGTACTGACGTACTGACGTACGTACACACTTACGCACAGACATCTTTCTAAAAATCTTTTATTTCGACTCTAGGGACCTTGAAACTTCGAGAAATGTCAAAATTTTCAATTTAACAATTATCTTGAACAAATTAAGATACTGGCTTCACTTCAAACTTCTTCAATAATATTTAAAATATTTTTTTGAATATTAATTATGTTTGCTAAAAATTGATTAACAGTTTTTTTTTAAGGAACAAAATCGGCCAAAATAACAATTTATAAATACCTACAAAATTAAACATTGTTTTTTCTATTTTTTGTTTTATAAAAATTGAAATTAAAAAAAAAAGAAACGCACTACTGGGTTTTACAAACCTGCTTTATTCAAAAACAGCAAATAATCAAAAAAGTCGTAATATTTTTTCAAAAAAATATTTACATATATATAAAGAACGATGTTTTTGACTATCAAATATTTTTGAAACATTATAGGAGCTTGTGGAGATAAAATGTATTGAAATTAATGATTACTTCTTGAGAAAACTTAAAAGCTAGATAACGGTTCTATTTGTGGAACCCTTCTGGAGCTGGATTGTTATTTTGAGCCTTAAGACAAATGAACAAAAAAAAAACGACTAACGCGAATCGCTACATCTTAATTTCCAAATTTGACGACAATCTACCCATTGTTTTGGGCTGTAGGGACCAGGACAGATTGGTCCACGAAATCGGGGGCCCATTTTTTTCGACTTCGATAACATCGGAATCTCATTTTTGATGCCAAATTTAGTAGAAATGTATTTTTAATTTAACGCAAAAGCTTCGAATATACAAAATATTTGTTGAATAAGAACATAAATAAAATTTCAAATTTAAATAAATTTTTTGCATTGATAATTTTTACATTAAGCATTTTAAGGAAAATTTAAATATTTGTCAGATTAATACAAACATTTGCACAAGTTCATACAAAAAGTGTTTATATTAGAAAAAAAAAATAAAAAACTTCAAAAAGTTTTTAAATATTTAAAAAAGAATAAACCCAAAAACAATACATTTAATTTTAAGACAAAACAAAAGTAAATCCTTGAATAAATAGAAAAATGTCATTGAATAAGTTTTAAGCTTATATTTGTTTATTTTTATTTTTATTTCTATATTGTTATTTTTTCTTGTCGAGTTGTCATCACCATTACTTACATTATGAGGGGATAAGCTGTTACTCATAATCATATCCTTCAAAATGGTTCATCTGTTAGTCCTTACTGAAGGAAATTACTCGCCTAATATGATTATGGTTTAATCTTTCATAGACCATTTGGCACGAGATTACACTGTTTGGGTATCTCAACTTATTGCTTGACCAAGATGTTTAAGGAGTATGTTTTTAGGTCAAAGACATTTTGGACTTGTTATTGCAAAAACAATGTAATTGTAATGGCTAAAGAAGACTTTCCAAACATTGTATAAAATATACTCGAAGGCTCTACGTTGAAAGAGATATATAAAATGATTGCTGTTATGTTATCGCTGATGAAAATCGTCGTTTTCATATCTGAAAAACAACATTTTCAAAAGAATACAATATTTAAACGCAAAAATATGCACATAGCTTCAAAATTGCAAAACTTTACCAAAAACCTTTAGTTTTGAGCAATTAATACAAAATTTAAGTTTTTAAGATTTATACGTGATTCTCATAGAAACAGAATGAAATGATTTATTAAAACGACAACGTGATTTTTAATGAATACCATGAATAAATTTCAATCAAAAAAGCTAATCCTTTTTATTGCTTTCTTCTTTCTCTTTGCAGATTCAAGTAAAATTTCTTCAATTTAGTTTGAACAAACCCAACGATTGTGAAATAAATTTTATTGATATATTTGCAAAAGACACAAATATACCCTCTAGGTAAGGATACAATTGTATGCATACATAAAATATTGTTTAAATAAATTTACTATATAAAAGCCTTCACTTTAACGATCATTTATATACATTTGTTTACCGTCTTTACTATCATAATAATTTACCTCTGTCAATTTGTTTATTTTTTTCTTATTTTTTCACACACGAAAACTCCTTGAAAAAAAAGGGTTAAGAACTTTTGTGGTTCGACAGGAGAACCCGTAGCATCTGAATCGAATATCTTACACATTAGATTTTATGCCGAACAAATAGCTATCAATTCATCGTTTAGTATTTTATATACAGCCTTCAGGGATAAAGGAACAGGTACAAACATTTTTATTTATATTTTATCATAAAAGCCATTTGTTTCTTTAAAATAACCTTTAAACTTTATACATAATGTATATCTTTCTCTTTTTTATATTTGTGTGAATCAAACGTGTGCTGTGCAGGTTGTGTTGCTGAAGAAGAGTACGATTGTGAAGATGCAACATGTATAGCAGCTAATTTAAAATGCAACGGACGAGCAAATTGCAAATTTCGTTGGGATGAAGAAGCTTGTGAGGTAATTGCCTTAAATTATATTTAATTAATAGCGAATCTATAAAATACTTCATGATCTAATAGCAATGCAACTTGTTCTTTCTTCCCCTGCTAAGACAAGTTTTTCGAATACATGCTATGAATACATAATTGATTTTTAAACTATTTTATTCAAAGACAAAGGCGTAATTTTTTTAAACGGATTAAACAAAATGTTAAATCCAATTAAATTAATATGCTTTAAAGACTATTTTGAAATTGTATACGTTTTTATATCATCTTAGTATTTGATAATATTTAACCCACGTTAAAATCATGAAATGGTTACCTTAACTTTCAGTTATTTGCTAAATGCAAACGATAGTTTTTATAAAGCATACATTTTTGAATATTTTTTTAAATACGTTTTTTTTGCATACCACAGGTCCCCAGATTATTTATTTATTTATTTATTCACATCAATTAGAGATCTTAACATCTACAATTAGATTACAAAAGGTCAAGAAATAAATAATAATTTATAACAACAACCAAAAAATGTCACTTATAAACGTTACTGAAAACATTTTCCTTCTATTTTCAAGTGACTTAGTTCCAAGAAGTTTACATCTAATCAAGTACGACGGGATTTCGATGTTCCAACCTATAATTATAAACCTTGTACATTTGATTTAGATCATTTCAATTCTATTTGAATAAATATTGTAGAAAGGATTCCAAATCACACAAAAGTATTCTTAGTTTGATCTTACATAGGAGTAAAATAGAGATTTAAGGACAAAAGCGCCCTTGAAGTATTTTGATTTACGTTAACTAAAACCTAACATTGAATTGGATCTAGCTACAATATATTCTATATGCTTGCTAAAGTTTAGTTTTGAATCAAACAACACACCAAGATATTTTTTCTCCAAAACTCTTTCAAGAACAAAGTTTCTAACTTTGGAATCAAAAGAAATTTTCGAAAAATTGCGACAAAAGGAACAAATTTGACATTTATTAACGTTCAAGAATAATTGGTTAGTTGTACACCATTCTGTTAACTTTTGGAGATCATTTTGCAAAAGAATACAATCATTTGAAGAATGTATGCATCTGAAAAACTTTAAATCATCTGCCAATAAAAGTGTACTAGACCTTAAGAAGATATCAGCGAAGTCGTTGATAAACATTACAAAAAGAAGGGGACCAAGATGACTTCCTTGCGGGACACCCGTGGTAACAATAATTCGGCTAGAGAGCACATTTGAGTGAAAACCAAATCGTTTAAGTTTTTCAATAAAAATAGTATGACTAACTCTATCAAAAGCCTTCGCAAAATCAGTATAGATAACATCAATTTGGTAGCCTCCTTCGAGTGATCTTCCTGCAATAAAGACATATTGAAATAGTGAAATATGCTCCTCAAGGAGAAATTTCAACTTTTCACATATAATTTTCTCCAAGAGTTTCGGTATACTTGATAATTTATAAATAGGACAGTATTTATTTACTTCCTGCTTAGGACCATTTTTATGAATTGGAGAAAGAAATAATTTCTTCCACACTGAAAGAAATTCACCTTACCCAAAAGAGGCATTGAAAATGATAAAGGAGGGAAAATAAATAATTGGTGGAATTTCATCAGGGCCTTCCTCGCAATCGTTATTTAAATTCAAAAGACCTTCTGCGATTTCCGAAATATTAATTTCTTACTGTCCAAAATCCTATGTCAACTATGATTAGATAATTCGTTTATTCTGAATGGATCTGAACTAGATTTTGAATAATTTGAATAGAAGTAATGGGCAAATGAATTACAAATATTTGAAAGATCCGAAAATGTAGAACCAAGGTTGTTTATACTGCTAGGAATACCATATGACATTTGTTTAATAGTAGTAGTAGTAGTAGTAGTAGTAGTAGTATTTTTATTCATAATTAAATTTTAACATTAAATTTTAACAAAAATGGTTTATATAGCATGGCAAAATGCCGTCTGCCAGATTGGCAATAAAGTATAATTACTAGTTTGTAATACAAGTTTTCCTCAAATTAAAATAAGTCGTGTTTTTTTCAGGTTCTTATTTATATACAGAATGATTGTTACAACAATAGTGAATAAGGGGGAACATATGCATATACATAATTATATATATTTTTTCTTCATTTAAAAGCTTTCATTTTGTATTCTTAATCCATATTTTAGTGCGATTTTGCAATACTCATAAAGTAGCGGAACATTTATCTGATTTAGTTGCATAATAACCTCTTCCTCCGATAAGAAATCGTGCCCAAAGACACTTCTCCTCGTTTCCCTTAAAGTTGGGCATCTTCCAATGAAGTGGATAACATCTTCACGTTCGGCCAGGTTACATATACTGCATTCCAATGGCAAATCTGCTCTGTGGGGAATATAATTAAGGTTCAGCAATTCACTTCGAAGCCTGATCATCGTAGAAATTTTTTGTACACTATTAGAGTCGTGAAAGTAATTTGTATTTACCAAGTTGTGGTTAAGTCTACTATAGATTGATCTGTACAACGACCCAGATGCTTCCGTTACGTAATCTTCTCTATATTGCTCATCTGCTTTTTCTATTATCTCGTACAAATTTCCTTTAGTACTTGCCACATCTTCAATGTTGATATTTAAGCTTAAATTACAACGCTGTGCCAATCCCATCCAGTCTGCATACCAACTTTTTCTACCTTCCATAGCTTTTACTACGATTTTCCTAATAAGTCGAGTCTCCGGCATCATCATAACCTTAAGTAAATAATCCGCTTGGAGCTTAAGCGTTTTTATGAACAGCGGTGATAGCCCCGTCTCAATCATAATAACATAATTAGGCGTGTTTGCTGGTAGATGAAATATCCTTTTCACATAAAACCTCAAAAGTTGTTCAACTGTGTCAAACTTCTTACTTCCCCAAACCTGAGATCCATATAGCAGAATGGTCTCCGCAACTGCTTCAAATACCTTGTATTTGGTGCTATGTGCGATGTTTTTGTTCATAAAACATTTCTTCCATGAGATATTGATAGCTGCTTTTGCTTTCTGGAGCTTTTCCTTAAAATGCTTCTCCATACTCAAGTTCTCCGAGAAGTAGACACCTAGATACTTATAATCGTTGACAATCTCAATATTTTCCCCATTGAATTTCCACTTTTCGTTTGATGCGGTTCTTCCACCACTTTTTCTAAAAATCATTACTTTCGATTTTTCGATATTGACTATGAGGTTCCATAACCGGCAATAATCATGTACTCTATTGATCATGAGTTGCAGAGTTTCAGGGGAATTTGCAAACATTACTTCGTAATCCGCAAAGAGAAGCGCCTTTATACTTTATACGCCGGGTCAATCAGATCATCTATGAAGAGAGCAAATAATATTGGACTTAATGCGCATCCCTGCCTGACACCGGATCCAGTTTCAAACCAGTCTGAAAGTTATGCTCCATTCCACACTGCTGCATGTGTTTCCTTATACAAAGCTTCCAGAACTCGCCCAAATTTTCGTGACAAGCCCACTCCATACAATTTGTATAATAAAGCTCTTCGGTCTATGGTATCAAAGGCTGCCTTGAAGTCGATAAAGAATACATACAATTTTTATTTTGCAACAAAAAGTTTTCCGATATACTTCTCAGAATGAAAACGTTGTCAACTGTCGAATACCCTGCTCTAAATCCAGCTTGAAACTCTTTTAACAAATTCTGCGAATCTATCCAAGTTGTAAGGCGTTTTTGTAGCACTGCTGTAAATATTTTATAAGTGAAGTTTTGGAACGAGATTCCTCTATAGTTTGCAGAATTCATTAAGCAGCCCTTTTTATGTATGGGGAATACGATCGAATCTCGGAACTCCTTTGGCGTTAAATTACCATTAAACACTTTATTAAAAAGTCTTGACAAGCAATCCTTCAAATTGTTAGTCCCATATTTATAAAATTCCACAGGTATCCCGTTTGCTCCTGGGGCCTTTCCATCTTTAAGGCCTCCCAAAATTAAGTCAATTTCATGCGAAGTGATTTCAGTATCTAAAATTTCGTTTTCAAATCCAGGAACTGCATATTGCCAATTTAAGGTACTTGGTGTTGGATTCAGCAAAACGTTGAAATGTTCCCTCAGTGCATTCTTACAGAGATTCGTATTTATAGTAAATTGTTTGCCATTAAGTTTCCATGCAAGCTTCCAGAATTCCGATGCATCTTTACAATTCGCCAACCTCGACGCTTCTAATTCACTGTAGCTTCTCTTTTTGCTTCTGCACAGCTCCTTGTATTTTTTATTCGCCTCGGTATATTTATCTCTAAAACGACTTTTATTTAAATTTCTGAACATATTAAGCCAACGAAATATATCCATGCGCGCAAGCTGACATTGTTCGTCGAACCACGGTTCTTTACTGCCTACTTTATTTTTAACTTGCTTTTGTGGGTATGAGGTCTTGATTATTTCTTCTAAATGACCAAAATCCAAATCCTCTTGAGTTTGAAGCTTCAAATCAAGTAAACGTCTATACGTAGGTGCTCTTGACTCTTTCCATTTTAGTTTTGGAAGCAGCTTCATGCTCGTAGTTTCTTCAGAAGTATTTATTTTATTATAAAAGGTTACAACTATTGGAAAGTGGTCCGAGTATGGTACTCCTTCGATTTCAAGGTCCGTAATATAGGGCTCCCATTCCTCACCTAAGATGCTATAGTCTATCACCGAAGTTCCTTGCCCGCTGGCAAATGTGAAATTGCCGACACCGTCGCTCAAACTAGTTTCATTTTGAATTCGAAGCGCAAAAGAATCGCAGAGCTCTAAGAGTTTTTTTCCCCTTGCATTGCATACTGCATCCTTTGATCGCCTATTTATTCCATTGATTGCGTTCATCACACTTGGTTCTTGTCCAACCCTTGCATTGAAATCTCCGATCATTAAAACGTTTGACGCATTTCTGTTGTTTAGTAGCTCGGTTAGTTGCTCGAAGTCAGTTTCCCAGTTGTTGCAATTTAAGTAAAGAGGTATTATCCACAAAATCTTGTTTTCCATTTTCAATTTCACACATGATGCTGCATTAAGCGTATGAAACTCGCATTTGATACCATTGAGATTTTTCTTGAATCCGAAGAAACAGCCTCCACTTGCTCTACCCCTCGTATGAGTTCTTACTGCAGGAATCCACTTAAAATTATAATCTATTAGCTTATTCTCAACATTTTTAAAATAATTTTCCGTCAAGAATGTCTCATATAAAAATACAAATTCAAAATTATTCACAAATTTATAAAACTCGGTAAAAAGTGATTTATTAAGAAGCCCTGACACATTGTAGGATAATATCTTAAAGAATTCTAACTTATTATAACTAAAATCATTACATACAATTTTTATTTGGCAGACGGCTTTAGTACTAAATATTATGTTTAGGAGTACTGACGACAGCACTGGTCGAAGGCATTGTGTTTACATCCTTGGTATATTGTGCATTCTGACGTGTGGTGAATAAACTGTCAGTTTCGCTGTCACAAATCAATTGCTGTAGCATATGTATTCCATCTTTTTCGTCGCATTTGAGTTTATTGTTGTGATCAAAATAAAATGTTTTATTGTTGACTTGTAATGTTTGTCCGCGAATTAGAACTCTAGCGTTTCTGTTTTTTGTGACTATATCTGTTTACATTTGTTTAATAGTAATAAATGACCAAACCTTTTGGGACATGCATATCAATTGACGCTTTCAAATTATCAATAATGAAATTTAAGCGCCACGGAATACCCGCCAAATAACTAGCATTGTCTGCGTAGTTAGAATTTGGGTATTCAAATTTAAATTTGTTACAATTTGTTATTTTGAAGTAATTATTGAATGAAAAATTAACATTAAGAGCTAAATGGTGAACAGAGTTAGGAAAAAAACAGGATAACAAGATCAAAAATACAATTTAAATTATTTTTGCAACAATTAAGTTGAGTCAAGTCATAACTTGCAAAAAATCAATTACTTCACATTCAAAATCTGTGTTAACATTAAATGATAACAGTCGTGGTTCTTCCTGATCAAAAACCCATTCAACATTAGTAAGATTAAAAATCTCCAACAATAATTATATGTTCATTATTTTTATTGAGGATGGTTTTCAAATTTCTCTCAACGCATATTTACTGTGAAGACATGTTTAGACTTTTTTAAAAAGGGTTAAAGCATGAAATAAATTGTAAGATTATTTTTGTTTTGTTTAGTAAATTGCGTTATACTTAGAAAATAAGTTACTATTATAATTGTAGGAACTTAAAAACATTTGTTTGAAATCCTAAATATATTTCTTAGAATAGTAATTTAAGAAAAATCTAGTAACTAATAACGATAATTTGTATACAAAACTTTAAATTTTGTCTCTAAGAATTTGTATAAAACTTATGAATGTGATAACTCAGGTTCACATGAAATTTGAAAAATATAAAATATTTGCATTTTTAGAGAGAAGAGATTTTTCAATACATTCTACCTTCAAAAAAAAAACACAGATTAAGTTCATTGAATGCTGTTTTCATTCAAAGTCTGCTTAATACTGGAGTTCTTGATTTACAAAAAAAATCTTTATAGAATGTTAAAAGTTAGAAACTTAGTTTAAACAAAGCTTTTACCAAATCGGACACAGACAAGCCATTGCTGTATATACTTTATGATATGCTTAACGGTAGAAAGTTTGTTGTCAAAAGTGGCAATTTAATTCTACCACAACATTCTCAATTAAAAATAGTCTTCAACAGGGAGCGGTGAGTTTGCCGCTGTAAGGGGTTAAGTAGTTTATAGGTAGAATAGGTAGTTTAACTTAGCTTTAATTTTTAAAGACCTAATTTTAAGTACAAACAAAAATTATATTGACATTAGTTTTTTTAAATTTTCTAATGAATACAAAAATAAATAAAATTGAATTGAAGTTAAAATAGATCTTAGGGCCGAAAGGGCATATAAAGCTAGTGTTATAGTTTAACTTAGAGTGGCTCTATGAGACCATTAAGTTAGTTGTAAGTTATGGATAATTAGGCTAGTTTTATGAATTTATGTCTAGCTTTAATATAGGTCCAAGATTGAATAAATAAAAATGAATTAAAATGAAATGCACGACTGGGTCGCACGAACTTGCTCCTGTATGCTTAGAGTCTGTTTAAAAAAGTACTTATATAAGATTTAAAAATATACCTGTAAAATAAGTTTCTCTTCAAAGTTCTTTGTATATGAAAACCATAGTACTGTCATGAGCAGAAACTTTGAGGGCGACCAGTTACCGAGTCGTTGGCGTGGCGTTAGTATCGAAAGTGGAGAAATTCAGAGGGAGCGAGAAAAAAATATTATTTCCATTCCCATAAGCAGCAAACAGAGTAAGGGAGATAATTAATTTTCGACCCAAAAAGTCTACACAATTTCCTTCATTCTATTTGATCTAAAGCCTAGTACATACTTCCTCGTGAAGTGAACGTTCGCCAGTGGAGAAAGTGAACTTTTACCATTGCTCACTGGTACACACTTGTGAGTACACGTTGTGAACATTTGACTTCAGCTTCACCAACAGTTCCCGTACATTTTGCACGTGAATTGCCCGTGAACGAAAACTCTCCACTTTGTTCTCCACTCAGCTTCACGAGCAAGTTCACGGGTGAACCAAAAACTGAAATTTGTATGGGTTCACGAGATGGTTCACAAGTATGTACTAGGCTTAACCTTGGATATGTTTTCACATAAAGAGCTTCCATATGAAGGTTGATGAATTTGTTTTTGTTCAATACACTTTATATAAAATACATAAAAGTAAAACAAAATGGCTTAATATTGAGTCTAATAAGGGGGTAAAAGTCACTTTTACATGCTTAGGACAGCTGTTTAGGATCTTTTACCGATATTTGTTTTTATTTATATTCATAAGTCTGCTTTTACTTGGGTACGATCTTTGTATATGAAAAATGGTGTCTATTATGTATAAAGCTACGATGCGATTCATATAGATTCAACTTGTTTCTTCAAAGCTTTTTTCCTTTAGATAGAGCTTTATTGTAATTTTATATTAGATGAACCAGGATGGAAAATAAATAAGATAAGAAAGAGGACCATGAATGTTTAAATTGTAAAGCGATCGCCGATTGGTTGTGTAGTTAGGTAGCAGGTAGATGTCTAAAACGAATAAAGAATAGTTCATTGGCGTGCTTTATGCAGATAGATAGATAAGGATATTTTTATGATGATAATGAAGGAATGTTATTGGTAGCTAGAAGGTACATACATTCCTTCTTTACTACAAGTTTTCAGCACAAACATGGAGTTATTACGTTCAGTTTATTTATTTTGTTAAAGTTAAAAAAAAAACAAGCATACGAACAGGTACAAGAAATTGCTGTTTATGTGTTGTCTGCAGTCAGGCTCTTGTGCGTTTTGGATTTTAGTTATGAAGTGACACGTGAGCAGTAGTTGTAGAAGTTGTACGTAATACTTTTATAAATAGGTATAATGTGTATATTGAAAAAGTGATTCTAATAAAAAAAAAAAACACATACTCTTTCTGGCCCGTTTCTTTAACTTGTACTAAGTATTTATTCTTTTATATAGGCGAAGGAAAGTAAATCATGTGTGAAACAACCTTATTCGTAAAGAATAATATTTTAAAATCACATAGGTATACAAAGTTACCAAGATATTACTTCTTCATAGACACTTTAAAATAGATTGTTGATTAAATATATCATATCCGATACAGTTGCGCTACATGGGCGGCCATATCGTTGGTATTTACAATAATTTTAGTTATAAAAATACATAAATATGTACCAAATGCACTAATTTAGCTAAAAGCTGGGAATTTAATTACAATTTTGTTAAAATAATGCGCTCTTTCGGGCTCATGCACAGTTAAAATATTAAAAAAAAAAAACTATTTTAAGATTGGAAATTTCGCCCGAAAAATAAGTTTGTTTAAATGTTGTTTTATAAATAAAAAAGCATTTGATTTTTCGAAATTTTTTTTTGAAAATCGTTAGAGCGGTTTTTTTTTAAATTAATTTTTTATATATGTATAAAATTTTTAAATTTTGTTCTAAAAATATATTTGGTACGCAGTTATTTAGAGATTATTAATTTCGTAAAAAAATGTTGACCCGTTTTCGAGATATCGAATTTTGAAAAAAAAAATTCAATATTTTTTTAAAAATCCAAACAATAAAAAATTGCACTTTTGATTATCAAATATTGTTAAAGCAATATAAGAGCATTGTATGGTGGCCCCTGTTAGTTTTGATCTTAAAAAAAAATGAAAAAAAACGCCTAACGCGAATCTGCTCAAAACCTTAACTTCCAAGTTTGAACTCAATCGACCCAATGGTTTAGGCTGTAGGAGCGTGGACAGACAGACAAAACCGACCGGACGGAATCGCGGGACCCACTTTTTTCGACTTGTCTACCATCGTAATATCATGTTTGATTAAAATCTCGAGTTCGAAATTTTGCACGAATGCAAAACTTGCCATATAGTTCCTATATGTCGCAAGTAAAAAAGTGCGTTGGACTGTCATGTCAGAGGTCTTGGGTTCGATCCCTGTCTATGCCATTTAATGTTTCTTCAAGGGTACTGCCTCTTGCGAGGAATTGACAGATTCTATAAGAGTAATTCTTTTCATGAAAAGTGCTTTCTCAAATTTTGCCGTTCGGATTCATCTTAAAACAGTAGGTACCCTCCATTCCTGACAACAGCACTCGCACGCAGGAATGGTTGAGAGTTTTAAGTCACTAGGCCCTATTTCTCAACGGACTGCTGCACCACCCAATTTATTTATTTTATTTTTTAGACAATGACATTCTTAAATCGCTTAAAGTAAAAACTGGCAAATTTTTTTCATATATTTGCAAAAAGTTGTTGAAGTAAATTTTCTTCAAAAAACTTCTTAATATTTAAAAACATAACAATTTTATAAGAATTTTTGTAAAAGTGTATATTTCCAATATTTTCTGTTTTGACAGTTTTTGTATAAATTTCTGTTATAGCATATTAGAGTATATACAAGGTGGCCAAATGTCCCCATATAAGTTATGAAATTTGTATTTCTGATGTTAAACAAAACAAAAGATAATTTTTGGGGTGGGTTTAGGGAGGATTGTGAGTCGTTGTAAAGTATAAGATCTATTTTTTGAATTTTTATGAGTAGTGTTTTTAATAGTTTAATAAATAAAAACCAACAAAATTTGTTAGAATTTCTTTGATTCGATAAAAAAACATCTGTGGTCACAAGGAAAAACAACTAAATTCTGTTTTACTCATTTATCAGGAGATCAGAGTAAAATTTTTGACAAGCGCGTGAAATTACAATTAAAAAAAAGCAAACATACGCCGCAGTGTACTTTCTAGGTTTTCTCTTCTCAGTGGTTCCGTCGGTAATTTATTGTTAAACGATTATGTATAATTTCAAAATGTAGTTCTTTTGGATTATAATAAATCATTTTAAGAAAAAAAATTAAACATTATTCAAAATTTAAGAATAAGTTTTATAACATACATTTTTAGAATTTGTGTAATTTGTGATTTAATTCAATTTAATTTTCGAGATTTCGGCCTTTTTTTTTGATTTTAGGGATCTTTGATTTTCATTTGGAAAACCTTTTTTCTTAAGAAACTAAGGCTTTTATTAGCTTACCACTTTTCGTTTATATGCAAAAATTAACAAAGTATTTCAAACTCTATGGTGATACAAATGCTCTTTGAAGGTAAAACTCATGTGTCAGGACATAGACACACCCAATTTTTCTTTTTTTAAATGTTTTATAAAGAAAATACACCGTTTACATATTTGTTAACAAAAAATTCCAGTCAAAATGAGAAGCCACAGGAAATTAAAAGTGAAAGCCATTGCTACGAGTACATACTTTTGAATGGATCCTGGGCCATGGCTGTTTTTGTTTTCTTATTGACTCTCTCTTATCTACTTTTTACCGGAAATCGTTAATCTTTGAAAAAGAATTTAAGATCTCAATGAAGGTAAGATAGTTATGTATATAAAAAATGCTAGATTCTATATACATACATATAAGGTGCGGTACCTTTACTAACTATACTGGTTGTGGTATTTGTATTTGTGTGAAACTTTGGAGCTATATATAATTTCATGAGTTTTACATTAAAGGTATCCTTAGTCCTTTCTATATGGAACAGTCCTATATACCATATAGGACTATAACCATACCATAGCTTATTCGAAAGGAAACAACCATAGTGGTAGGATGTTGTGGTTTCGTTGGTTTTTTGGGATAAGCACAAAAGTTGGCTAAGGCTGCAATCTGTTTTTAAGTCGACAAAGAAGACGGCAAATTTAAACCTTAAACAATTATTTTCTTTTTCATTTTTATATATTATGTTTTATTTTTTTAATGTTTTAACTGGGAACTGTTTTGTTACTCTACAAAAGAGCGACAGTTTTATTCGAATTTAGTAATCTGATGGTGGTTTTGTGTAATTTCTATACCGTGGGATTCTTTGAATTGTGGTTATTCGTTTTTTTTTCTCTTTTTATTTTATTCGTTCAGACTTTAATCTCTATACAAAACTTTTAAGGTTTTATCTGTAAGAATGGAACTAAAGTTTGTTGTGAATATGAATTATGAAAAAATTATAATATTTCTATTCGAAATGATTAAAAGTAAGAAGAAAAAAACTAATAAAGAAATTAGGGTAAATTTTCAAACTTACTTGCAAAATAGCTTTTAAAATATTTTTTTTTAATTTAATTTTACTTGTGAAATTTACTAACGCTTATCTTTAAGCCTTGAATTTGATACAATTTTCCAATGCGACTAAAAGTTAGTTTTTTTTACACTCAAAGAGACAAAGTGTTGGCAATATTGGACAATAACCAACAGTTAATAATTTTATAAAACTCTTAGGTCACCAAAGGTCTTTATTCTTATGATGATTCGTAGTCATAAAATAAGAGTAAAAAGTTTATGGATATTTTGAAGGGTATGTCAGTTGCATAAAATTAAACTTTAAAATTCAAATTGTTGACAGTACCATTGCATAAAAATACTATACCTGTTTTTGAATTGTATTCAAATTGTATAAGAAATTAAACCTCTCTTAACAAACAACGTATTTAATAAAATAAAAAAGTACGTATACGCCCAAGTGCACACTTTTATTACATCGTCATCATACGCTGTCAAAAGGATCATAATTTTGTAATTAGAGTTACGACACCTTAACCATACAATAGATTTTTAGTACAAAAGGTACCCTGTCTTAGCTCTTAACCATTGCGAATAATATTTACCTTACCTACACTATTGTTAATACCTACTGAATTATGTTCTCTATAAAATGTTAACCTATTCAAACTAAAAAAAAATAACAATACTCACGCAATACTCCTCTATTGTTCAATTTTATTCTTCTATTCTTCTACTATCTTTCCACAGAATAAAGAAGCCCAAATGTCAGAGCACCTTCAAATCATAATCGTTGTGTTTGGATTAATCCTAGGCGGTATGGTTGCGACATTCGTTTGGAATTGTGTACGCAAAATTATGAGGGATCAAAAGATCATCAGGGTGAGTACATGCTCGTGGTAGTATAAATGCTTGAATGCAGCAAGTCCCGCATAAAACCCTTACCTACTGCTGCTAGTATCTTAATATCCAGCTTGTTTTTTGTTTGTGTTCTGTTCAGTGTTCTATAGCAAGAACAGCAAGCTATAAACTGTCTGAGTATTGTTTGTTGGGTTTTGAAAATCCTACCTCATCTCTCATTTATGCCAATGATTGTTTCGTTTAGTTGGCATATTGTTTGTTGGTGTTGCACTTGCACACAATGGCTTTTCATTTAAACTTTTACTTATATTTACCTACCGCAAAAAGTCCTTTATACAGTAGCATAGCGCATTTTTGTTATTTTTCTAGGGCATGGCTTTGTGTGTGATTGCATGTTGATTGATGTGCGTTTTGCATGGTTGCATGCGGCATGTTGCATGTGCCATAGGAGCTCATTATTGTTAGTGTCTGCTGGTGAGTCTTTTAGTTGATTGTTTTTTTTTTTTTGTATAATCATCAATGTTTGTGATTTTTGTTGCTATTTTTTGTTTGCTCTTTTGCGAACTTTATTGTGGTTTTTAATGAGAACAGTTTTGAAATAGGATTTCCATTATGTTGGAAACATACAAATGTCAGCTTATTCCTCTATTATTATCATCATCATCATCATCAGATATCTATTGGTGAAAATACAAAAGACAAACCTTAACAATGAACCGCTTTATGTAGGCTCGATTCCTATATAGACTCCCAACCGTGATTGCTATTTGATGCTGTTTTAAGTTCAACTGCAGCTTAAAAGCTTTGGATTTTGTTTTCTGAACAATCTGTTTCTGAGAAATCTTGGCAAAAAAATTTGATATATCAATAAGTGAACATTTTTCTGAAAATTTATAGATACCGGAGTATTTGTATTGGCCGTAAAATTTAAGCAAATTAAATAGTATTTTATTTTATTGGTGAGATAGTGCTTTACAGATTTTTAAAATTTTAAAAATTTTCCCCGGTATCAATGACAATTTAAAATAAAATCAAAAGTCTTGTGAAGAATTATTTAACACAGGTTTCAACAGACTTTAATATGACAAATTGTCAGTGGCTAGTTCCCATTATTGTAATTCAGTTGAATTAAACCCTTTGTTTCCTTTTTTTAGTAAAATATATAAAATATTCGGAATTGTGTAGCCCTAGTTAATTCAACCAATTTGTAAGTTCGTTCATTTTAAAAATGAATGCATTTATATTTAAGAAATGTTCTCAAATTTTGTCGTTAGATCCGATACTGCTATGAACTTTTATTAACAAAAATGGACAAATAACAATAATTTAAATTCTTAGTAAAATTAGTGTTTTTAAGTTGGAATATTACTGGAATGTCTTTTTTTCTTTTATCTTCTGAATTGACTGTTTTTTACAAAAAAATAAGAACCTTAGAAAAACATTAGTGAAAGTTGGTAAAAATTAAGGCTTAAATCAGTACATTTGAGATTGTTGCTTCTAACTAATTTTATTTTCAAAAAAATATTGTCTTCAATATTTGATAACATTTTGAGAAAAACTCAATCGTCATTTTTTCTTACAACAAATAAAAACATACAGAATAAAAACAACATTAAAAATTGGTAAAAATTTACTTTCGGCTCAAATATCTTTTAAAAAGTAAAAAAATTGGATTCAAACCATTTTTTCTCATAGAAAATATTGTTTTTGACATTCTGTTAATTTTTAAAACCTACAAAAAAAAAAGGCTGGGATGCGACCCACACTGATAACTTCCCATCCCGTCTGTCGATTTGTCTTGCTTAAAAGTTTGTCTATATGTACTCGTATCAATTTTTACCAAATTTGTGTACTATTTTTTGTAGATTTTATTTTTTATGAAAAAACGGACTATTGGATTTTTATATAAAAATTACCCAATATCGAAAACAATATTTTGTGTGATTAAAATAAGTTTGAAGCCAATATTTTTAATTTTTGAAAAGCTATTTGAGTCGAAAGTAAATTTTTACCAAGTTTTAGTATTTTCTTTGTTTAGAGTTTTATTTTTTGTAAAAAACTGTCAATTAGATTTTTTTCAAAATTTTACCGAATGTTGCAAACATATTTCTTATAAGATAAAATTAGTTTGAAGCCAATATTTCAATTTTTGAAAAGATATTTGAGTCGAAAATCAATTTTTAATAACTTTTGATAATTTTTTGTAGGTTTTTATTTTTTTAACAAAAACTGTCAATTCGATTTTATTCAAAATTTTACTGAATGTTGACAAAAAATATTTTTTGAATGATAAAAGTAGTTTAAAGCCAATATGTACAATTTTTAAAAAGATATTTAAGTCGAAAATCAATTTTTACCAACTTTTATTAATTTTATTTTAGGTTTTTATTTTTTGTAAAAATACTGTCAATTTGATTTTTATCAAATTTCGTCCTAATGCTAAAAACAATATTTCTTATAAGTTAAAACTAGTAGGAAGCTATTACCTCAAATTTTTGAAAAGATATTTGAGTCGAAAACCAATTTTTACCAACTTTTGTTAATTTTTTGTAAAAACACTGTCAATCCGATTTTTCTCGACATTTTATCAAATGTCAAAAATGTTATTCTTCGTTGCACAAAATTGTTTTCTTTTTTTTTTTTTTTTTTTTTTTTTTTTTTCTTTATTAAACTTCTCATAATATCTCTTGTTTTAAGTGAATAGGTAAAATACATATATCTATTATATAAAAAAAAAAAAAAAAATCATATTTAAGTCATAAAATTTTGGAAGTGACAAAATTTTCTTCAGGTTTTTTGATTTATAAAAAAATCCGTTAAATGGATTTTTTTCAAAAATATTCTTCTATGATATCACGTTACGATATACTATATTCAATTTAATTCAAGTGTCTAGTGGGTTAACCAAAATTTTCACCTTTTTTTCAAACTGCTATGGTAAAAAAACCGCCCTTGCAATTTATTTGAGAACCCTTTCTGCATCTTTCTGCCTTATTATCTGTATAACAAAATTCTTTTAAAATCGATAACTCTTCTGGTTCTTTAGCTATGGACTACAAAAAAACGTCGCGAACGTACGAACATACGGACATCTTTCTAAAAATCTGTTATTTCGACTCTAGGGACCTTGAAACGTCGAGAAATGTCAAAATTTTCAGTTTGACAAATCGGAACCATTGCACTAACTTCCTATGGGAAGTTTATAAAACGCAACATTTTAAGGATTTTTGTCCTTTTATGTCCACAAACTGGTTAGAAAGGTTTCAAATTTCTAAAAGCTCCTACATTTTTGCCAAAAATTGTTCAACTATTAATTTAACTGTACTACAAGTATTTGCTTTTCAGAATTGTTTTTTTTTCTAAGTTCGAAACTGGTCACACAAATAACAAACATTTTGAATGATAGTAAACAATTTTTTTAGAGTTTGTAAATAAGAAATATATAAAAAAAATACAAACTCTTTTCTGAAATGAAATTTTGCCTGCTAAGATTTTGTTGGAAAACCTTGCATTTGAGATAAAATTCTTAATGAGAGATAATTGTCTTAAGCCAATTTAAATTACACTCAGAATTTTTGAATCATTTTTAAACAGATTTTAATAAAAATTGATTTTTTTTCTTACTATTTCTTACTGAAAAAAACTTTTACAAAATGTTTCGGTTTAAAAATAAAATCAGTGATATTTTCAAAAATTCGAATTAACATTTCGTTTCTTATTTTAAAAATTCTTCGAAATTAAAAATCTTTTGCCAAGAAACAATTTTTGTATTTTTTCATGTTTTAAAAAATTTGTTTTTTTTTAGAATGTGGAATAAAACTTCCATTTTTGATTTTTTTAATTTTGCATGTATTTCAATGGGTAAACACTGTATGACCTTGTTTCAAAATCAATACAAAATACATTTTGTTTTATAGTTAAATCAAATTTTGGAATTCTGCGCAAATGTCAACTATTATCATCCCAAAAAATATCAATCTCAGTTTTGTCTTGCTAAATTTTGTAACGGATGTGTGTTATTCCTAGTTCACTAATTGTGCGATCTTATGCAACTCCTTGAATATCCCTAAACCACAGGATCCTTAAAGATACCCATGAACGTGCAACTAGGTTGTCTAGTCGACTGGGTGCTGTAGGCACGCTAGCGAATGCCAATTTAACTAGCTCGTCGGATGGGTGGGATCTTGCAACCGCCACTGGACCGCCGTGTACCTTTTAACGTGCCTATATTAAATTAAATCTAAAAGAAAAACTAAAAGCAGCTAACAAATATCACTATTTTTATTCAACCTAATCTTCAATATGGAACTTTAGCTGGATTCAGTTCCCTATGGTGGCCCTCCCACGGTAAACTTCGTAAAGTTAACTCTCCTTTGGCTACCGTCCACATAAATTCTATTCACGATAACCCCTATAATGAAGTCAAAAATGTTTTATTTCTGACTTAACTTTTTATTGTCTAAACTACCCTTATTCATTTCCCTTTCCCAAGCTCACTTCATTAAATTATTCACTTGACATTTTAGATGTCATAAAAACGAAATATTTTAGAATTATTTTTCATAATAGGTAGGTTTTTATTCAAAAATTAAAACTAAAATAAGAAATTCTTTTAAAATAAACTTTATCATTTTTAAATTCAATTAATGATTTAATCAAATAACAAGAAATTCAAAAAAAAATAATCAATCAAAGGTTTAATGACCTTGCGCATTCTCTTATTTCTAAAGCAGATTTTTCATACAAAAAAAAAACATATACTCTTTTTCCTTAAGTATGAACTCTGGTTCAATGACCTTTCGCATAAAGCTCTCTTTTGAGGGTTTTTAAGTTTTTAAAATTACTTAATATCCCTTCAGTTCAAACAATCTAACACTATTCGGTTCATTGACCATACCCAAGATGCCGGTCTTAAAATTATTGTTAGTAAAAAAAAATTTATATATATTTAATTAAAACTTGATAAAAAAAAAGTTTATCGACATCACTCTTCATTCTATGCGTCTGTCTCAATAATAAATTAAAAAAAAAATAAACTATGCAATCAATAGCCTGTTAACTTTTTGTTAACTGACCTACGTCAACTCGAAAACTTTGAGATAAATTATGTGTCTCAATTATTGCACCAATCTTGTTACATATGATAAATATCAATAATAGCAAATAGTTATGTTTTAAAATTTTGACTCACCGATCAATCTCTCCTCAGCGAAGTTGTGCGCACGACTTGGTTGGGGTAGGATGAATTCAATTAGGTATAGAGTTATTGTTCTTAAACTCTTATACTAAAACGCTATTTTAAATGAAATAGAGAAGGAGATTTAAAATATGCAAATATTGGTGATCCTCAAAATGAGTTGGAACTTTAATACTTATCTTTTGTGGATCTTGATTCTTGAGTGATTACGATATTGCTTGAGAGTATCGAATTTCATATAGAAAAAAAAAAACTAGAGCTTTACTTAAAACTAGGTTAGTGGGATGCTGGACTTCGATGATGATGGATGCTGATGATGATGGCGGACGATGGCGTTGATTGACAGGTAAGTATAGGCTTAGCGGGTGAGTATTTCGGGTAGGTTTAGGTATGTTATGCAAAGCGAATCCGTATATATATAAACATAGGCATATATTTGCTATACGCGTATATAAAGCGTGTGTGTCAAACCTCGAAGCATATACGTAGCTTTACTCTTCAATGTCAAACCAATTTTGGGCCTTAATTACACACTGGCTGGTCCACTGTGCCTCAACGACGTCGACACACGTGGCCTTGGAAAGACTTGCACCAGCCAGCAAATGTGTAACGCACTCTTTTTTTATGTTCTCCTGATCAAGCTTTTGACGTAACCTCTTTGGACCTTATTATGGTTCGTTTGTAATTAGGTGGGATGATGGATCGGTAGGAATATGGTAGGAATTAGTAGTGGAATCCACGTGGTTTTGGGTATGGATACCTAAAATCTTTGGCTTTTAGGCACCTTGAAAGAGCCTACTTCTTTTGATCCCCAGTCACTAGTTTTGCACGCTTCCTTAGAACCTTGGTGCTAGACAGCGTGGCTTCGTTATAGACTTGGACTTGGATTAAAAATTCAGTCTGTGACTATGGATTGTGGCTTTTGCACTTACAGTACTTTTATAGTGTGGTCACTGGCGAAATTCTTGTAGCTTGCGAAGCTCGAATTAATTGTCGCTTCAAGGCGATTAAATTGTTTTAATTAACTTAAAACACTTGTATTTAAAAAGCGAATTCTCTCTCTGGCTTCTATGGCTGCGAATCTCTGATCTTGTCAGGTTGGAGGTTTTGATCGAAAAGGAAGCTTGAGCGCCATTTCGCTGTGAGGTAGGTCAGTTGGTACGACAAGAGAATGGAACAAAGAATCGATAACACAAAATCGATACATAAATTGAACGAATATTCATCGGCGGCTGTGTTCATATCATATATGTAAGGCATAGTGTTAAGTAAAAGAGATTTATATTAAAGAAAAAAAAAATTTGTTCTAAGGTAGTGTCCCATACAATTTGTCTAAAAATTATATATTTTAGGTTTTTCCGTTTACTAGATATTAGCAAAAATCAAGTATGTCCTGTGGTTTAATGGTCTATTGGTAAGAAATAAGCATATACAGCTATGGGAATATTTCCTGGGCAGATATTAGAAGGCGCCGCTTTACTGTAAACAATTTAAGAAAAAATAATTTCAACTTACGGTTTTTTACATTGAATCCTTGAAATGTCATTTGCAAGTACTATATATTGATTCATATTATTGTATAGAGTTTTCAGAGTTTTCAAAAGTTAACCAGAAATTAAAACAGAACCCTTAAGTTCTTCTTCAAATGCGCCTATAAAATAAGCACTTAGGAGGATTTCAAAACCTTAAGAACGCTGCTTAAGAAGATATGATTCCATGTATTAAATGTCATATATTAATTAGTTGAATATTCTTGTGTTTGTCTTAGCAAATATAATCAATCTTAAGGGGGCATTCTAGGATCTACTTCTCCTTGTAAAAACAATTACTGATTGCAGCTCTGATTATTCCAAACAAACAAGTATTTTGATCTTCCAAGAGTTGCATATATTTCCTGGAATTACAATACAAAATCAACTTTTTAAAACATCCCATGTCCTCTCATTTTACCCATATTCAAAATGTTTTGCATATTATTTCAGTGACCTACATACTTTTAAAATCAACAAGCTGTACGATATTTTGAAAAAAAATGTACAATAAAAAGATAAAAACTCTCTTTTGTTGCCATTTAAACTCAATACTTAGCATTCAACAAATAAAACATCCAATAAACCAATATTTTCTATTTCTGTCATGTTCTATATATTCTAACAAGAACAATAAACATGACACATAAGGAATTCTAATAGATATAAGGGCTTCTACATATATGAATGCGTACGACGATATGTATCACACTCCTCTTGTCTATTTAAAGTCAAAACATTATTGAATGGACTTAGATTTTCAAAGAAATTCCTATTTCAAGATTCGAAGCTTCCAAGGAGAGAACGAGAATAGCAAGCAATAGTTGTTCACATTCATAGAGTTCAACAATTCAAACACTAAAAATACATTCAAAAGAAATAAACTCAAACTTTCAACCCAGCCAAACGGGACCAGTGATAAATACATGCATCTTGACTTTTCTATATTGGCAATTTCATATATGTATGTATGAAGACATATATAATGTTCATCTTTAGAAAAATCATCACATTCTTTTTCTTAAACCAAACTAAACTAAAGCACCCTATATCTCTTTTCACAAAACATCTTGAGCATGCAGGACACTTTCCAAGAATCCAATATTTGATAAAGCAGCCAGCGCAACGCAACGCAACATAGAGGACGAGAAGGAGAAGAAGGACTACAAGGACGAGTATATAGTTACAATATACGAGTTTATCAAGACAAATATGTTCGCATTGCCTTAAGCAACATCCTCCTCAAACTTCAAGCTATTGGAAAAGCCCTCAATAAATATCCCTTAAACGATGAAAATCAATGATAAAATTCTTGTCACACGTTGCACAAATCACAATTCCTCGCCAACACCGCACAACCCCCTCCACCGGTCCAAACCTCTTTCGCCATGTCACAGCGCCACATTTGATATTATTTCTTCTTTCGCTTTGAGTTTCGTGGGTGATTGTTGAGAGTAGGTTGAGGGGATTGGGGGTGGAGGTATATTGGCCCCCTTTATCATGTCATGACACATGACTTCTGTTATAGTGGTAGGGTTATATGGAATTCCTCCTACCCATCAGCACGTATCCGCTAGAGCGCTTCCAAACAACGACCGACGACAACGACGATTCCAAAATCTAAATTTTTGGAGCCCCACTAAAAGGGGTTGTTAAGTTGCGTTGTTTTGTGTGGTTGGTTTTGTATCTTAAAGCATATGTGATGCGGTATGTGCTGTATATGATGCAAGCCTGAGAGGGTTGTTTTTGTGTACACCCGTTACAATGTGTTTTTGATCTTTGAGCACAAATCTAAAAGGCGAGGGCGTGGGTTGACGTAATTTCAACGAGCTGCCAAAGTTAAAAGGGAAAACATCACCAAACGATGTGAGGAAGTTGTGAATGGAATTGGTAAAACTAGAAAATATTCTGTAGCTATTATGCATGCATATGTGTGTTTTAAATGTGATCCAGAGGCGGATTAAGGTGTCCTTAAGGCTCTGAATCTAAAATTTTGTAATCAAAATTTAAAGTTTTAATAAAAAAATAGAGTTTAAAGTTTTCTAAACAAATCCAGATCACGTAAGAAAATTCGATTGAACTACTATCGATTGGACTATTGTCCCCTTCCTTTTTTTCTATAAATTGAATAGACAGAAAAATAGTCAAAACGATAGTCGTTTTGCCGAATTACCTAACGTGATCTTGCCGCAGGTTCTTAGCATGAGAATAAAGTTTGATTTTTTAGATCAACTAATCAGAGGCTTTTAGAAAGTTAGTACGATTTTTACTTAAATTCTTCAGTTGACTATATGTTATGTTTTCGGACTTAGCTAAAATGAAATTTATTGCATTTTTGAAATAAGAAAACTCCCGCTAAGGGAACTTAAATAATAAGACTCTCATTTGTTGAATTAAATGACAAAGTATAAACGAATTTTTTAAAAGGCCCCAGGGTAATTACCTGTCACCCGCTTCTTGTTTTATTTTTAAAGATATAAAGTCTTCCCTATGCATAAGGTAGATGTATATTTTTCAGAATCCAGACACACTGTGATTTTCTTATCGCTAAAAAATGTCGTGATAATTTACTGTTCAGTGCGTGTTGCTTTTAATTGAATTTTTAGGGGTGAATTAAGGTAAGTAGGTAGGTGAATTCCATCTCTTAAGTGTTAACTATAATTTTTTACTGAAACATGCCAAAAGGAGGTGTAATAATTCTGGGAATATTTAATTAGAAAATTTGTTTAATCAATAAACTGGGGGTAAAATTGTGATTTTGTCAGTTTTCTTCTTGTATTTGTCATGCACTAAAAAATGTCATCTTTTAATAAGTTTTACGTTTGAATGTTTTTTCGAGAATCTTTCAAATGTATTCTTGTGTTTACTTAGGACTTGTTAAAGAAAAGACATTTTTATTTTTTGTTTCTTTTTAAATTTTATTATCATGATAAGTGGGAAGAAAAATATTCCTGAGGGAAGATTAATCGTTAAACACAATCTGTACATCCAGCTTAACCATGATTTTTAGAGTGGGTTAGTGTTTGTTTTTTTTTGTTGTTGTTACTAAAAAGGGGTATTTGGCATATTTTAGAGAATTAAATTAATGGTTACGATTTGCAAATGGGACGGAAGATTAATATTGAAACATACTCAAAGCAGTGTTATTTTCAACAAACAGTTTAGAAGTACAATTTATTTAAAACCAGCAGATTGAGAAAGCACTACTAGTACAAAATTGGACCCCTTTTTTCAACGTACTTGAAACTTGGAAATAAGTATAACATGTCTAAGACAACCCAAGTTAAATTTAAAGTTAAGTTTTCATTGAAAGGCCAATATTAACATACGCATGTTAAGTATGGTGGCTATTCCTTAAGAGTTATCAATCTTAAAAATATGATACTCAAAAAATTGCAAGTAACAGTACGAGTACTACAAATGCAATGAGGACTAAACGAACTGCAGCTCAAGAGGAATTTACCCTCACTAGCCCCTCTCGATATTTTTGTGAGAAACTGGCGGGCAAAAGTACATTACGTCTTATATAGTTTAATAATTTTAAAAGGGTTTCATTTGGTCATAGGAACTTAAAGAGCATTTCTGACATAGACATTGGCACTCAAAAAGACTATTTAAAGGCGTACATAGATTTCAACTTAGTAGTACAAACAAAAACTCAGGGAAGGATAGAATGGACAACAGGAGGGTAGTACAAATAAATCATGTATCTGTCTATGGTCGGGTATTTAATCTTTTCATTCATATTTCCCGTAGAAAGATCAATAAAGCTTCCAAACAATTGCACTTTCTTTCAAACAGAAGTACTGGCGGTTTCTAAAGCCGCTAATAATCTTTTTACCCATAATTTGAAAAAAAAGAGGCTGGGATGCGACTCACACTGATAACTTCCCATCCCGTCTGTCGATTTGTCTTGCTTAAAACTTTGTCTATAATGTACTCGTATCAATTTTTGCCAAATTTTCGTACTATTTTTTGTAGATTTTATATTATTATGAAAAAAATGGAATGTTGGATTTTTATATAAAAATTACTAAATATCGAAAACAATATTTTCTGTGAAATAAAATACGTTTGAAGTCAATATTTTTAATTTTTGTAAAGGTTTTGAGTCGAAAGTAAATTTTTACCAAGTTTTAGTACTGTTTTTTTTTTTGGTAGATTTTATTTGTGGTAAAAACTGTCAATTCGATTTTTTTCAAAATTTTACTGAATGTTGAAAACAATATTTTTTATAAAATCAAATTAGTTTGAAGCCAAAATTTAAAATTTTTGAAAAGCTATTTAAGTCGAAAATCAATTTTTACCAACTTTTGTTAAATTTTTTTTTAGGTTTTTAAATTTTTGCACAAAAACTATCAATTCGATTTTTTTTCAAAATTTTACTGATTGTAACAACAATATTTTTGAAAGACAGAAGTATTTTCAAGCCAATATCTACAATTTTTGAAAAGATATTTGAGTCGAAAATCATTTTTTACCAACTTTTATTCAGTTTTTTTTTAGGTTTTTATTTAAAAAAAAAAAACTGTCAATTCGATTTTTCTCAACATCTCAATTTTATCAGATGTCAAAAAATGATTTTTCGGTGCACAAAATTGTTTTGGAGATGAAATCATATTTTAGTCGGAAAATTTTGGAGGTGACAAATTTTTTTTTCAGTTTTTTTAATTTATAAAAAAAACATTAAATGGCTTTTTTCAAAACAAAAAGTACTTCTTTGATATCACCTTACAATGTATTATATAAAATTTAATTCAAGTCTCTAACGTTTTTGGTTCATAATATATTTAGGGTTAACCAAAATTTTCACCATTTTTTTTTAACTGCTTTGGTAAAAAAACCACTCACGCAATTTTCCTGAGAGCCCTTTCTGCCCTATTATCTGTACAACAAAGTTTATTTGAAATCGATATCTCTTCTGGTTCCTGAGCTATGAACGATGAAAAAATTTAGTGAACGTACGGACGTACGTACAAACGCACGCTCAAACATCTTTCTAAAAATCTTTTATTTCGTCTCTAGGACCTTGAAACGTCGAGAAATGTCAAAATTTTCAATTTGACAAATCGGACCCATTACAATAACTTCCTATGGGAAGTTAAAAATGCATAGGCACATTTATTGACGACCAAGTCAAGGCCATCTCTGCCACTGACGATTGTCACAAAGTCAAAACTGAGCAAAGCAAACAAATTGCCCAAAAACAAATCATGCTTAGTCCAAACCATATGGTATAATTGATCTACAGGCCAATAAAGAAAATAAATGAACAAATCTACTCAATTTAGGTGTCCTTAAGTGTCACAACCCATGGGGAACCCACATGAACTGGATGGGTATTACCTCATCCAATTTATGTAGTGTATGTGAGGACGAAGTGACGAAGAAAGATGCCTTCCACTTTCCTTCCAAATGCCCAAATCTAGCCAAAACAAGAATGACAATATTAAGAAATTATTTTTTGATGACTTATGTGAAACTCGTTTTTGCCAAATAAAAACATTCTTAAAATTTAATAGAAATCAGAATGGTTCATTGAGGCACACTCAACCTAAATCCTCACCAACCTTTTGACTTGACGGATGCAACATCCCATACAACCTTACGTTACCTGATTTATCTGTTTCTGTATTGTAGAAAAGTAAAAAAAACATGTCTGGTCGTAATTATTAAAATATCAAAAATTCTATTACCCTAAGAATTATTTTAAATCACAAAGAGAGATCAAAATAGTTTGTTTTTAGTCCAGTATCTAGAAAAAAATGGTATTAACGACTTTAAATTAATAAAGATTTATTTACTGCTTTATTTCATGACAATCTCATTTACTTTTTTTCCAAAAACAGATTAAAAATAAAATTTAAACTTTTAATAAATTCTAGTAACATCTCGAATATTTTGAATCTCCAAAAGCTCCTATTTCAATTTCGTATTTAAAATTTTTAAAGTTCTTTAAATGAGAATTTTCTAATTGATATAAAACATCGGATGCAAGTTTCAAAGGGAAACAATGGAAAGTTATTACTGTAAATTATATCATGTTTTCCTTTGTACAATAAATAGGAAACAACCCTATCACCTCTAATTTTGTATTAAATCCAAAACAAATTGTGCCTTTACCTACCTATTTTGCCTTTTGATGTTTTAACTTCTGAACCTTTTATTGAAAAATAAAAATAAAAAAAATATGTTTTGCGCACATTCACTGCAAAGTGAACACAAAGCACAAAAACCATATATTTAGAATAGAACTAATCTCATTCACATCGTGTACAACTATACTTTTCAATTTTCCATTGACTCTCTCGCTATAATCGTCTGTCAATTTGCTTTCATCAGCAACATTCAATTCAATATTATAGAGTTTAGGTACCAACCAACCAACCAATACAAGGACGATGACGACGACTTCTACTCGCTGAAAGGACTTCATTTTTTTACTCTTTCTGGTAAAACTAAAAAAAATTAAAAACGAACAAAAACTGCAGTCTATTTATGTCTGTTTTTTTTTCAATCCTTTTTCCTTCTTTTAAAAAGCTATTTATACTTGACACTTTTGCAAGAGTGCAATCGTAGATTTATTGTCGTTGTGCACTTTTCTATTGAATTATAAAAATGAATCTGCTACTTGGTATTGGCTTTAGTTGGGAAAATATCTGCTTTAACGTTGAACAGCAACTGTTCATTCTCAGTAATGGTTTTTTATTATTAAAAATCTACTTTATACAGCTTTGTTGAAAAAGCTTTTATTTTTAAATGGAGATATTCCTCTTTTTTTTATTTTATAGCTTTAGATTTGAGTTTATATTTTAAGATAGTGGATCAATTAGGAATCTTAAAGATTTATTATATCTGAATATGCAGATGGCTCCGTTCAGGATAATTAAAGCTAATGGAATTCTATCTGTCTAGGTATACGAAATGGGAAGCATTTTTTACTTTTTTCTGACAGATAATTATGAAGAGGTTTTTTTCTGTCATTTAATAATGTCAACTGATGGTTCTACAACTGTCTACTGACCAATAAATTCTAGACCTCAATCAATCATTCTTTTAAATGAATTTATGTTCGTTTGATCATGGAAAAGAAAGTTAAGAAATTGAAGCAATTAGTGACGCTGCTGCAGTTATACCTGCGAACAAATAGTTATGCTTCGATTAACACATAAATGGATTTATATCATAGCCTTTTCATTATGATTCCTTGGAAAAGAGAATTCGTACAAATGTATGTATATATGTATTACGAACGAATTTCTTAATGCGGCTGAAATTAAAGCCCCACTTTGATTTATATCAAACATAAAAATTCTACAAAGGGTTCATTTTATTTTAAAAGTCAAACGGCATAATTGTTTACTGCTATAGTTCTCTTATTCAATAAAATATCTTAGCTGTTATATTCAAGAAGATCCTAGATCCACCTTCTGTAAGGTGTATTTGATTTTGAATACATATTTTTTTTTATTTTAATTTTTTCTAAAGCGTTATGAAAAGTATCGCAACCCAGACAAAAATGTTTTGTTAAAAAACTATTATATATGAAAAGAATTCAATATTCTGTCCATTCTAGCTTAGCTCCGGAAACGCAGTAAAAAGTAGCAATTTTTTAGACACACGCAGGAGGGATAGTTAGGCGACATGAACTTTCCCATTTGTATGACTTTTTTTTTTGTTGAAAGGACATTAAACTTACCATTTCCTTTCAACATTTTTGACTTCACATTACAATTTCTTGCAAAATTCCGACTTGTCGAATTTAAAATGTTGATATTTCTCTACGTTTTTAAGTGCCTAAAGTCTAAATAAATATTTTTAAACAGATGTATTTGTGTGCGTTTTTACGTACGTTCGAACGTCCGAAGAGCTTTTATCGTAATCCATATCTCAAGAACCAGTAGAAATATTGACTTCAAATATTTTTTTGTTAATACAGATAATACCACAGAAAATGCATGAAGGACTCTCAAAAAAATAAGTTGATGATTTGTTACCATATGAATTTAAACATGTTGGTGAACCCAAAATAAAGGTTGATAAATATCTCCCTTCTGCCTTTTTGTCTTTAAAATTTTACGGCCATGTACAAAGCGCTACAGAGCTTATATCTGAAAATATTATACATCATTTTTATTGTCGTGGCATAACCTACAAAACGACGCGATGTATGATTAGTTTGGATATTGCGTACAACAGTTATAGACGTGTACACATAGAGTTTACTAAGCGCAAAATTCACGCTATTTTAAAGTTTTCCTTCGTTAAAGGCAAATCCGCTAGAGAAACGTTCCATAAGATTGATTGTTTTTTGAGGGATGGTACCCTATCCCTTCTCTTCACATCGTTCAGGAGATGGGTCGAGTTAGTCGCCAAACCATTTTAAACCACCTGCAGAAGGCTGGATACAAAAAGGCTTGTGAAAAGCGGCTGTCCGAGTTCTTTGCAAATAAGTAGGTGTGCTTCTAAGTGGGGGGATATTATAAATATCATCGAACAAAACCGATCACTGTAACACTTTTTATAAACCAATGAATAAAGAACAAAAAAGCAAAAGGGAGATATTTTTTTTTATTTTATCTCACGAACCAAAAACGCTAGCAACTATTTTATATTATACAATTTGACGTGATCCCAAACTGATATAATTTTCAGTTCAATCAATCTTCTTTTTATAACTCAAAAAAAATCACCTCGAATATTTTTCGAACATAAATGATTTTACCTCCAAAATATTTGTATGCAATGAAAAATAACGCTTTTGGCACCTGGTATAATTTTGAGAAAAATCAAATTGTCACTTTTTTACAATATAAATAAAACCTAAAAAAATACATTACTAAAACTACGTAAAATTGATTTTCTACCAAAAGTATTTTCCAAAAATTAAAGATACTGCCTTCTAACTTCAGTAATTTTGTATACAAATCTGACTGTCAGATTTTTCATAAAAATTAAAAATCTTAAAAAATACTACTCAAAATTTTCGAAAAAGAGGCTGGGATGCGACCCACACTGATAACTTCTTATCCCGTCTGTCTATTTGTCTTGCTCAAAAGTTTGTTTTTTTCGTGTTGGGTTCAAAAAACTGTTAGTTGAATTATTCTTACAAATTTTAAAATTACCAAAAATATTTTTCATATAAAGAAATAGTTTAGTTTGAAAATCCGGTTTTGTTAAATAGATTTTAGTGTACAAAAATTTTTCACCAAATTAAGACCATTTCTTAATTTTTTACAAATTAGATGAATGAAATTAATTTGAGAGATATCAAGAAAGGAACATCAATTTGTACCATATTTGCGTACCATTTTTTGTAGATTTTATTTTTTTTATAAAAAAAACGGACTGTTGGATTTTTATGAAAAAAACTACTGCATATCGAAAACAATATTTTCAGTGAAATAAAAAGAGGTGGTAGACAATATCTTTAATTTTTAAAAAGCTTATTGAGTTGTTAGAAAATTTTTACAAAGTTTTAGTATTGTTTTTTTTGTTCCGTTTTTATTTTTTGTAAGAAAAACTGGCAATTCGATTTTCCTCAAAATTTAACTTTGTATTGACAACACTAGTTTTTAAAAGATAAAATTAGTTTAAAGCCAATGTCTCAAAGTTTTTAAGATATATTTGAGTCGAAAATCAATTTTTACTTAATTTTCTTATTTTTTTTGTTTAGGTTTTTATTTTTTGTAAAAAACGGTCAAATAGATTTTTCTCAAAATTTAATTGAATGTTGAAAACAATGTTTTTTTTTAAGATAAAAATTGTAAGAAGCCATATTCTCAAATGTTTGAAAAAATATTTGAGTCGAAAATCAATTTTTACCAACTTTTAATAAATTTTCTTTTAAGTTTTTATTTTTTGTAAAAAAACCGTCAATTATTTTTTTCTCAAAATTTTACAGAATGTTATAAACAATATTTTTTAAAAGAAAAAATATTGGCTTCAAACATATTTTATATCACAGAAAATATTGTTTTCGATATTCAGTAATTTTTATATAAAAATCCAACAGTCCGTTTTTCATAAAAAATAAAATCTACAAAAAATAGTACGCAAATTTGGTAAAAATTGATACGGGTACATATAGACAAACTTTTAAGCAAGACAAATCGACAGACGGGATGGAAAGTTATCAGTGTGGGTGGCAAACCACCCACGTAATTTTCTTGACAGCCCCTTCTGCATCTTTTTGTCTTATTATCTGTATGACAAAATTTATTTGAAGTCGATATCTCTTCTGGTTCTTGAGCTATGGACAACGAAAAAAACTTCGCGAACGTACAGACCCTTAGATATCTTTCTAAAAATCTTTTATTTCGACTTTAGGAAACTTGAACCTTCGAAAAATGTCATAATTTTCAATTTTACAAATCGAAATGATATTGATTTAAGCTTTTTCTTCTCACACCGTTGTTTTCTCTAATCCTTGTTTGTAATATTTAATTAAACTTTTAGACAAAACGATATGCGGTTTAGAAAGTTTCCAGTGTACTTCGCATCCCAAGCTCTTTTTTTCGTTTTTTCAAAAATGGATTTCTGATATATACCTTTTTTTTTGTAAGCTGTATGTTTGGTTTTAAAAAAGAATATTGATAATTAATAAGTCAGAAAGTCATATCCTAATTATAAATTCTAAGACATTGTCTCTTCTGCTAGTCTCATATTGGTCTTGTCTCAGATAGTGTTGGTTTTATCTAACTGAATCTCATCTTGGTCTCGTAATTTTTTATGTAAACAGGTTAATTGGTAGTCTCTCTTCTCGTTTAGTTATTTTTAGTATTGTCTTAAATGTTTAAAGATAAAACCTAAACTAAGTTTTAAAAACATAAGAAAATAGTATACAAATATCCATATAGCTTTCCACATAAAAGTTTTTAAAAGTTTACTTTTTCATCAATGGACTTTTACATCAATTTTTGTTACTATAATTTTTTAAAGAAAAAATCAGAATATAATGACGTCCTTTTTGTTTAAATTTTAAAACCTAAAAGACTAACGAAACCACAAGATGATTAGATTACATAGTTGCACAGTAAATGTAAAAAGGGCGCTCTGATCTCTAAACATTGTTTCTTAATTTTTGTTTCAGCTCAACTTAAGATGTTCTTAACTTATACCATGGATTTGTAGGAAGTTAACCTTTTTAGTTTTTCAATAGAAAATTATAATTGAAAAATTATCAGTTTCTTAAAAATGAGCATGGTCGATATTTTTGACATTTAAGTTATCTTTTTTCACCATGTAAAAAAATGAAGATTGTCAGAAATGATGTCACTTTATATTTCGTCTTTACAAAACTTTTGATGAAGTATCAGTTCTATGTACCTTATTGTTCATTTCTTAAAATTATAATCAAAAACAACTAATTTCAAGTAAAGTATAGACTTTTTGATGCTTATTATACAAATCAATAATGTATGTATCTTCTTTTTCAAAAAAAAAAAAAACAATTTTCACTTCCTAAAATTCATTAAGCTGTTCGGAAAAATGTTCATTATCTCGATTTTACAAATTTCCGAATAATCCATTATCTATTTTGCTATTGCATCAATATCAAAGAAATACAAGAAATAGAAAATGATTGAAAAACTATGACATTGGATTTTAAAGATTGCAAGTTATTTCCGAAGAAAAAAAAGTGATGTTCGTACAGAATTAAAAAGCTTATTCCGGGAATAATACAAATAAACTATCATTTTGTCTTTTTCTTTACTTGAAACTAAATTCAACCTTAAAATAGGGTGAAAAACAATTTTTTACAATAATCTTCAAATATTTTGTCCATGATCCGTAGCTAGTTTATGTTTATTGCTCTCGGTCTCGAGTTTGCATACAATGACTGTTCATTAACAACCATCTAGAACTTCTCGAATAGTTTAGTCTTATTAATTCAACCCTTCCGGATAAATAATTTTATATAGTTTATGTTTAAGAGAAAATGTATATTCAAACATTTGAACCAGATAATCAACAAGCTGCAATAAACTATTAAACGCTTACGCTTGTAACTAAAAGCAACAAATAATAACAATACAATAGTTCAGTGTCAATGCTCCTCGCTGCGTGTGTCAAGATTAATGATTTTGTCCTTGTACGAGTCGAGTGTACCCTAATACAAACTTATGTGCATACGTAGACGTAGCAGGAATAAGTGTCTCGCCCCCCACAACTATGTGTGCAAATTATCCCCAATTTATCTATGATACTCTAAGCATAAAACATCCCTAGCAACCCCACCCCGCTTTCCTCCTCCACCACCATTGTCTTTGGCAAACAGATTGGTGTATCTATCTATATTTACTATATTATAAGTTACGTGGGAAAATGAAAATTGATTTTCTCCATAAATCAACAAAGCTGAGAAAGAGATATAGGGAAAGAGACAGACAGAGCTAAAGGACTAAACTGAGATTACCTTGTCATCTTGATGATGGCTACAAATTACTGGCTATCGGTTAGGACTTTGCATAAATGCATAATGCGAGACAAGAAGATAGCATCCTCTCTAGGAGTAGGTAATATAATTAATAACTTGCAGCTTGTCTGGTCTTATGCAGTTATCTGTATTCCATCCTTTTCCTTACCTTATCTATAGGAACATTTGTATATATTATATAGAAAAGACAACTAGAATAAACCTGATATGAAAAATAATATTATAATGCATTTGTATAAGTTAGTTACTCCTTATTCCCATTCAAACGAACTGATGCTGGAAGCTTGAAGAACCGAGTGTCCTTTGGGATCTCTCATGACATTTGTAGTTGTTGGTATACATGCTTGGACTCTCAAGAAAACATTAAGTCTAAACAATATGCGCAATGATCTATAAAATTAAAACAATTAATGCTTGACCAAAATTATTAAGGCTGAAATATTATGAGAATCGGGTCGATGTTAAGGATGAATATTTATTAAAGGAAAATAAGATTGATATTCTGCCTTAGATTTTGAGACATTTAAGGAATTAGGTTTACTTCTATTTGAATGGTTTTGCGATGAAATTTTAGACTTTGGAAAATTATTCGTACTCATGTACGCATCATTTGATATGCGTCTTACTGCTTTATAGTATAGATTGATTTAATATCAAATGTGAAAATTTAGTTAAGCATAATGGCTTACATTTAAACCCAGAACCAAAAATATTTGTATCGAATAACCCAGTGCTTCTGTTTTCAAGCTCAAATTATGATCTTAAGAAAAATTTCTCCAACTGGGTAGAAACAACCTGTTTGAAAAGTTAGTATTTTTCGTGGCCTTAAAAAAGCTAGATGAGGACTTAAAGTCTTAGAAACTTGTAAGTGAGAACATTATTTTATAAGAAATGTTTATGTCTTTCCATTTCTATGGAATTTGACTAGCAATTTGTTTTTAATCAACAACCTTTTTTGTTTTGAATTTTACTAAAACTAAATGTTCATATATTAAAAGCAAATGTTGCAACATGTTTTTCAAAAATTAACATAAATACAATTTGTGAATGCAAGACAAGCAAAACGTTATTTTTTTTTTTTTGAAGTTTATGCTTAGACAAGACATGTGGGAGTTCCCAACACGGTACGCAAGTATTTAAATTCTTTGTAGAAATTTCAAGGATGTTTCAAAAATATTTGACGAAATAATTGGTCACCAAAGTCAAAAGGGTGTTTTTGCATTTAACAAAAAATTAAAAAAATAATAAAAGGTAGGTAGGTAGAAATGGCGATCTGAAGGCAACCTAGCCTGTGATCCAATTAGCGCTGTAGTGCGCCGTTTTGATACCAAAAACTCGTTTGACCTTTAATTGAAAGGGACAGATTTATAGAGAAGCTTCATGGCGATTATGTAAGAGCCATTTTGTCGCATTGGGAAAAAAGATTAGGTCTCTAATCTTTGAATCAGATAGCTCATCAAGTTCGTGACAGAATGCTTTTCCAAAGCATTTCATTCTGGTGTTTGCCAAAGCAGGACATTTGCAGAGGAAATGGATTATCGTTTCACTTTCTCTTTGGTCACTACAACTACCGCAAAAGGTGTTGTAGAAGGTACCCAACTTCTTCGCATGAACTTCTATAGGCCAATGTCCGGTACAAACCGCAACAATCCTGGCCTGGCTATGTCTTGCCTTGGCCTGCATAGAAGATCGTTGTAGGGGTTTTATTATAGGTGGGCCATATCTTACTAGATATAATGCTGTTGGGTAAATTGCTCCACCTTCGGTTTGATTCAGTTTGGTAGATAGAAAAGATTTTACTCTTCACAGCTCCAAGAGGAATGTTAACCATTTCCGCAAATGAGCTATGAAGGGCCGATCCTTGCCTGGCTAGCTCGTCAGCCCGTTCATTTCCCACGATACCACTATGGCCCGGAACCCAGATCAAGGTGACACCGAGGTTAATATTCGGCTCGCAAGCTCATCGCGACATTGCTGGACCAATTAAGATGAGGATATAGCCGAGTTAATGGCTTTGACAGCTGCCTGACTGTCTGTAAAGATAGAATCATTTTTGGTTTTGGTTTGGGCTTTGTTTAAGTATCTAACATGCCTCCCTTATTGCCAACAGTTTAGGCTGAAAAACGCTAGCAAAGTCAGGAAGCCTAAGGGATTTAGCGACATTTAGGGACTCAGAAAAGATCCCAGAACCAACTTCTTACTCCATCTTTGAGCGATGTCATCCTCCCAATCTGCTCTGTATGGAAAAATAACCTTAAGACCCTTACTAAGGCTCAAAGTAGGAGTGCAGTAGTCAGTGTCTACCGAGATAATATCTGAGGGAATCAATTTCGTTGTGTAGCTGTGACCATAAGGTTTTGACAACCAGCTGTTTGATTCCTTCAGCCTAATAGCGCTGCAGGAAACTATGTATTTAATAAAAAGGTCGATTGGTAGAAGATCCAAAATAATGTTTAAGGCGTCCGTTGGGCAAGAACGCATGGCCCCTGTGGTGCCCACGCAAGTTGAACCTTCTTTAGCTTATCAATATTATAGGCTTTGTTAAGAGCAGGCCACCACACAATCGAACGATATGTTAAGATTGGACGTACTACGGCTGTGTACGTCCATAAGATCATCTTTGACTGAAGTCCCCACTTTTTGCCGAAAGTTTTTCTGCAGGCGTAGAAGGCAACACAGGCCTTCTTAACCCGTACTTCAATATTTAGTTTCCAGTTTAGTGTAGGGTCGAGTATAACTCCCAAATATTTTGCACTGGAAAACAATGATAGGATTTGACCATTGAGTAGCGTGAAGGGCGGTACTTTAGTTTTGGTGTTAAAGAGCAAAAGTTCAGTTTTACTTTGGTTAACTCCACAACACGTGGCCTAGCTGCTAACTTTCTTCAAAGCTGACTCCGTGACTTCACTAATCACAGAGGTGTACTTTCCTGACACCAATAGCACCAAATCATCCGCATAGGCTACCGCCTTCACTCCACATCTCTCTAATTTAACGATAATTGTATCCATGACTAGAGGCCATAAAAGAGGTGAAAGGACACCACCCTGGGGTGTTCCCCTACTCACGTGTTCTGTTGCGATTTTATTGCCTAGAGTGGCTCGAATCTTCCTACTACTGAGCATGGAAATAATCCATTCTCGAATGAAGTATTCTAAACCGAAATTAAGGAGTGATTCTTCTATGGATTCGGTAAGGACGTTGTTAAAAGCACCTTCTATGTCTAGGAAGGTGTCAAGAGTGAATTCTTTATAATGGTTTGTTTGTTCTACAGTACGCACTTCCTCATGGAGGGCAGTCTCCGTAGATTTGCCCTTAAGATAAGCATGCTGAGAGCTCGAGAGGTCCTCCAACTAGGAATTCTCAAATATTTTAATCAAGAATGCGCTTCAAGGTTTTAAGCACAAAAGATGTTAAGCTTATTCTGAAATCCTTGTTGGATTCATGACCTCGCCTACCCACTTTCGGGATAAAAACTACTTTGACCTGTCTCCACGACATGGGCACATGTTTAAGAAGGATGCATCCTTTGAAAATTTGTTCCATCCATGGATCTGCCACATGATGCAACTTTTGAAGCATAACTGGCAGCATGCCATCCATGCCTGGGGATTTATATGGAGAAAAAGTATTGATGGCCCACAAAATATTTTCTCTGGTTATAACGGAATTGACTTGTTCCACATGAGCTACTTTAAGCTCTGTGGTTTCAAGCGGTTCGGGGTTATCACTCTCGCAACCCGGAAAGTGCGTCTTCATCATTAGCTCAAGAGATTCGGCTGGAAAGGCTGTCCAGGTTCCATCAGGCCTTTTTAGAAATGAAAGATTACAATGTTCTTTCGATAAAACTTTGCTGAGCCTTGCAGAGTTCTTTATGTCTTCGATCGATTGACAGTATAAAAAAAAGAAACAAAAATAATAAAAATAAAGAATATTTTTTAGAGGAGTGGTTTTCAAGTGCATACAGTTTTATTTTATAGCCAAGAATGTATCTGTATAATCAAGATAAAAGTTTGTCAATATATTTTAAATGATTTTGGACAAGTGGCAAATTTTCAAATAGTTTTTGTAGAAAAAGAAGCCGTATGTCAGTAATATAGCACCAAATATTCTCTATCAAGGTTTTGATCTTCTCGACCACTCCACAAAAAAAGTGGTTTAAGTCGTATGATTTTAAAGCCCCAGCCAAGGTCCCGGAATAATCATACATTTTTGTGGTTCCCTAACCAAATTATTATTTTGGTTATAAATTTGCATGAATTACAAGCTTTTTTTCCGGAGAAAATTAAATTTTTTTATAAAATGGGAAATCAATCTAAGCAAATATCTAGTCACAATTATAAAAGCACCAACTTTAAAAATATATTTCTTCTTAAGAATTATTTCGTTTTGAATACTTCTGATAAGAGATACATTTTAATTTGTTTAAATTTTCTTTTTTTATTTATGAAAAAATATTTTTGTTTGGAATTATGAAATTGATAAACTTAATCGCTGTGTGAAATATTTGATCATTTACAAATATAAATGAAGGGTCGTAAAATTTTAAGGGCCGAAGTTGATTTTGAGTTAAAAATAAATTATTCTCACTTATTTTTATTATGATAATACTGTGCGTGGTTCAATTTTGTATAAAACAAAAAATATGCCAAATGGCCGCTTCGACCTCGACGGCACCCCTCTATACGACGGTCCAAATTTTCGAAGATGCTGAGGCATAATTGAGGTTATAAGCTTAATTATCTCATCCTTTAGCTGTTAAGTTATTACTGGCTTATTGGCGTACACCTACAAATATCCCCAAAGAAAGAAGCATAACGGTGTCAAATCAAATGACTTTGGCGACCAATTGAAATCGTCAACAGTGGAGATAATACGGCAATTAAATTTGTTGCGTAAAACAGCCATTGTTTCGTTAGTTTTGTGGCAAGTGTTCAAAGTGTACAAAGTTCGTTATTATTTCACGGTAGCGAACACCACCACAGTAACCGGTCTCATTTTGGAAAAATACGGCGTGATGATGCCACCAGCCCCTCCTTATGTAGATGCATTGGTTTTTTGAAAATCACTTTTGTATATTAGCCAAAATGCGACAGTTCTGCTTTTTGATTAATCCACTAAGGTGAAAATGTGCCTTATCACTGAAGATCATTTTCTTCGAAAATTGATCATCAACTGTTGCAATTTTTCAATGACGACGCTTGTCATCGTCAAAAGGCTTTAGTTCGTTAGTTGATTGCACCTTGTTAGCGTGTGAGATGCAATCAGCAGCAATAATTCATGCAGTAAAAGCTGTACAAGAATGCACTTTGTATTCGGATCTCCTACAGACCCGGTTCGTACACACATTTCAAGATTGAATTGACCAAAAATCACGAAGTCCACGATATGCATTTTGATTTGAACCCTAAGTCTCATAAAAAGCCTGAACTTTAAAGCGTTGCTCGATTATGAAGGTTGATAATTTAAATTGATTTTGTCTTAAATTGAAAAATGTCAAACAAAAAGCAGAAAAAAACCTCGCGCTCACATTCAACATCACCCTTTATTTTGGAAATTTGACTCTGTCAACTAATTGGTAAAAGCCAAAGTGATCCTAGCTTAAGTGCCTTGCCTCATTGTCTTTAACAGATCGTATTTTGTTTAAACAAAATAAGTTTTAGTTTGAAAAAAAAAATATATTGCTTTTTCAGGACATTTTCTTTTTTCTTTTCTAAATATTTTTTGTTTTTAAAGTTTGATTGCATTAATAAATGTCAATATTGTCTATCAAATAAAATCACAATCCTTTTTTTCTGCAAGTGATTCCGCATATTCAGATCAAAAAATAGTCGTAATTTCGCTTTCCCCATACAAACACAAATTCCAAAAGAAAAATCACACCTACCCCATTGTTGTAGTTCTCCATAGATATTGTTGCTATTGTATTTTTATTTTTTTCTAGAGATAATTGTATCAGCCAAAAAAACGCTCCCGCCATTCCTCAACAACCACTGATTGTAAACTCATTGCATATTTCCCGGTGTTATATAGGCTAAAAAAAGCAAACAACAAAATCATATTCAAGCATATCCGTTGTCCCCATAAAAGCAAAAATAAAAAACTCACATCGTGCAAACATTTTTCCACTCTCAGTTTGTATTCGGTGCTGCATAAAGCATACATACATATATAAAAATAGTATCCTATTCTGCTATAGTTTTTGTTTTTGTTTGTGATGTCTCTTCTCTGTGTTTTCTGTTTGGTGTCCTTGTCGTGTCATATTTTTATTTCACAGGAAGTTCCCGCTGGAATCTATCACATTGATTCATATGTACGGGATGCCCCGAAAACAGCGATATTCGTTGGACTTCAGGATGATTTTTTCATTGATTATCCCGAAATTTTGACACCTTCTTCGACGTGCCCCACATTTTCGCCTTCTTCGTCGGCGTCGTCGTCGTCAACACCATCGCAAATGCCTGACGATGAACAGGATCACTGTCTTCATCATCAACATCATTATGACGAAATAACAAATAGCAATAAGAATTACAACAATAAAGAATACAACAACAACATCATCGATAATTTAGACAATTACTCCTGCAATAATAATCAGCAGCAGGATTACCATTTGGATTCTCCATATCTGGAGGACGACCATTCAGTATCCTTCTAAATCGAAAAAAATAAAACAAAAACAAAAACCAACATAACAATAACAAAATAAAAACAAATAACAGCTAAATCCTGGCCAGGAATTCTATAGTTCCTTCGGCCAAAAACACCAATCGATGTCCTTGCGGACAACAACAAAATAGAGAAAACGAAACAACAAATATCAATCGACGTTGTTGTCACTGAATTTATCGCCACAAGGCATAAGGATTTATAAAAGAGCACAGGAAGTGGTGGTTATTCCGCAATGGTCTGATGAAAATGGCAGCAATGTCGCCACAGTAACGGATGAGGCGACAATATTAATTTTTTACATTGTAAAAAAGTAACGTTTCAAGCTAATAGACAAAAATAAAAATAAAATCAAATCGCTAAAAATATTCAAAAACAAATTGTTATCATTGGTGTGACAGAGTGGCGTTGAGCTTTTATGGTTATTTTGTCATTGTTTGCGTGTGTTTGGTAAATCATTTTTAAAAACGCTTGAATTTGATGTCCTTTTATTGAACTTTAAACAAAAACTAAGCTATTTTTGTTGTTTGTTTCATATATTGAATAAAATTATTCTTCTAAATCGTGTTTCGTGTGTGGAAATAAAGATTGGCAGTGATAAATTCGATGATTTTTTTGTTTTATGTTTTAATCAAATTTCATATAGTCACGTTATTATTTGCTACTTTTTTTTTGCGTTTTTGTTATTTTTTTTTTTTGTTATTTAATGTTTTTTATTCAATTTGAATAGGAAAAGTAAAAAAATATGATACGATTTATTATTAATATAAATCAATTTTTCCCACTTTAAAATCAATTTTTTATAAAACTATAATTAAATTGCTTTTAATTTTTTGTTCTGCTTGTCCTTTTGAATAAAATGCGTACATATTATATTTTATTTTTAAAATATTCTATAATACATAGTAACATATACTTTTTTTATTTTGATTAATTTCTTTGTTTAACATCTTTTTGATAAGAAAAATTAATAATCCTAATGTAAATTATATTTAATGAATAATTTTAATTTTTAGGAACATATCCGACAATCGAAAGAGAGTAAACTGGATGAGATGGGGCGTTCTAGGTCCCGTTCAAAACAGCGTTCGAGAGATAATGTATCAGGGGTTCTGTCACCGCGGTAAGTTTCATTACTAAACACGATAAACCAACGTATTTTTTTTAAATTATGTTCTTTACGTTTATTCAAAGTTGAACCCTCCTGGCATTTTTTTACTACGACTTAGTTGTGTTACCTTAAAAAATAGGGTCAAATAAACACCCATAGGTTTCACCTATCATGAGACATTTTTTTCTGAAAAATGTCAATATTTTATTTACAATGTGAGTTATTGAATATTCTCGTTGCTTAAAAACTTCAGTACAAAAAAGTGAAATCCAAAATTGATATCGATTTTCAAAGCATCTAGAAATCATATTTTCGTGTTTGGTTTTAACAAGCCAGCTGTTCTGGCATTGACTGAAACCCAGGTTGGTAAAATCACCAGAATTTAACCTTTATGGTTACAGCTTTATGCCGCTAACGTAAGCTATGATGTTGCCTATCAGCTTTTACAAAGGCGCCTTAACTCTGATCTTAATGAAAATGTGGTCAATATAAAAGCACTTCAACCGAAATGAGTTCAAAGAAGTAAGAAAGCCATGTAACGGACATATTCGACGCAATAATTTTTTTCTTGACAAGAAATTACAACACAAAATATTACAATTTCCCAAAGGTAGCACAAATTTTAGTCATTTGTAAACTACGTGCGCAAATATAGTGGCCCAGTTAGTGTTCCTGCGGTTATTCTAAAGAGGTGTTCTTAAACCTTAACGTAAGCTTTTCCATTTATTCCACTCCACATGCCTCTTTCCGAGTGGATTTAAACAGTATTTATCCAGCTTGTCCTTAAGAACGGTTAATCTTTCTCGCCCTCTTACTATCGTCCGATTGCATTTACGTCCCCACTTTTCATAGTCATTTAAATTCTGATCAATTTGCAGCTTAAGATATATCTTGGAAAACGAAAGTTTATTAATGTTCGGCAGTATGGCAATAAGTCCACTGGTGATCTTTTACCGAACAGTGAAACAAATCCTCACATCAATTTGGAGAGAGAAAGATTATTGCACTTAATTTTTTTAAAGGGTTTTGAAAGAGTTTGGCATCAAGATCCCTTATCGAAAATGCGTGCGTTTTGGTATTGATGAATCTCTTCTTCGTTGGGATAAAAATCACCTTTTGGACCTTTCAACTCCAGTTGTATTGGACGAGTTCAAATGATATTCACAAAATTAAAGTTGGTGTGCCTCAGGGCTCCGTTTTATGTCCAACACTCTTAAATATTTTTATAAATGATCGTTTGTCTTAAACTTCAAACCTACTTAATTCTTTAGCTGAAGAAAGTACACTCAGGTTTTCACATCTTCGTTCTTCGGATGTGGACTACCAAGAGAGCGTATGATAAGCTTATTATTTTCTGCTCTGACAGCAGTTAAAAATGGGGAATTAAAATCCATGTAAAATTTAACACTTCGAAAACTCAATTCTATCTACAGTCGCAAAAGCGTAACCCTCTCACAATGCAACTTTCCATGGGTGGTACTTGCATCGAGGATACTAAACAGTTGTGGAGTGATCACATATTCGATATACCCAAAAATGCTGCTAGTTGTTTAGGCTTTCGCCCACGACGCAAGAAGTTTTGTACTACTTCTGATCTGGCTAAAAATTTACAAAGCTTTTATTTGTCCAAAACTTGTATAATTTTCATATTACGTGCTTGAATCTTTTGGACAAAATTGAAGAAAGAGCCCTATAGATAATGGGTAATCAATCTATCACTGAGATATTTGTAGAGACATTTGAACCCTGCCTCAAGGTATCATGCCTATCATTGTTCTATTTATATTTTCACAAAACAGTGCTTAAGTGAAATTGAAAGTTGCATATACCTGACCTCAAACGTAATACCCGTATTGCCTTCGTATAAATAGGAATGCTTATCAGTTTACCCTTTAGCTCGGACTAACTGTATTCATATTCCCTTATGTAAAACAAAGTTCTTTGCATTCCAAAAAATATTCGAAAGTTGTATGAAAAGTCATGTTTTGTTTGTAAACGGTGATTTTTTAAGAGCTTGAGAACTTTTTTTAAAAAAAAACGCATAAAATTTACAAAATCTCATCGATTCTTTATTTGAAACGTTAGATTGGTCCATGACATTTACTTTTTGAAGATAATTTCATTTAAATGTTGACCGCGGCTGCGTCTTAGGTGGTCCATTCGGAAAGTCCAATTTTGGGTAACTTTTTCGAGCATTTCGGCCGGAATAGCCCGAATTTCTTCGGAAATGTTGTCTTCCAAAGCTGGAATAGTTGCTGGCTTATTTGTGTAGACTTTAGACTTGACGTAACCCCACAAAAAATGGTCTAAAGGCGTCAAATCGCATGATCTTGGTGGCCAACTTACCGGCCCATTCCTTGAGATGAATTGTTCTCCGAAGTTTTCCCTCAAAATGGCCATAGAATCGCGAGCTGTGTGGCATGTAGCGCCATCTTGTTGAAACCACATGTCAACCAAGTTTAGTTCTTCCATTTTTGGCAACAAAAAGTTTGTTAGCATTAAACGATAGCGATCGCCATTCACCGTAACGTTGCGTCCAACAGCATCTTTGAAAAAATACGGTCCAATGATTCCACCAGCGTACAAAGCACACCAAACAGTGCATTTTTCGGGATGCATGGGCAGTTCTTGAACGGCTTCTGGCTGCTCTTCACTCCAAATGCGGCAATTTTGCTTATTTACGTAGCCATTCAACCAGAAATGAGCCTCATCGCTGAACAAAATTTGTCGAAAGCGGATTTTCTGCCAACTTTTCTAGGGCCCATTCACTGAAAATTCGACGTTGTGGCAGATCGTTCGGCTTCAGTTCTTGCACAAGCTGTATTTTATACGGTTTTACACCAAGATCTTTGCGTAAAATCTTCCATGTGGTCGAATAACACAAACCCAATTGCTGCGAACGGCGACGAATCGACATTTCACGGTCTTCAGCAACACTCTCAGAAACAGACGCAATATTCTCTTCTGTACGCACTGTACGCATTCGTGTGGTTGGTTTAATGTCCAATAAAGTAAACTAAGTGCGAAACTTGGTCACAATCGCATTAATTGTTTGCTCACTTGGTCGATTATGTAGACCATAAATCGGACGTAAAGCGCGAAACACATTTCGAACCGAACACTGATTTTGGTAATAAAATTTAATGATTTGCAAGCGTTGCTCGTTAGTAAGTCTATTCATGATGAAATGTCAAAGCATACTGAGCATCTTTCTTTTTGACACCATGTCTGAAATCCCGCGTGATCTGTCAAATACTAATGCATGAAAATCCTAAACTCCAAAAAATCACCCTATATTAAAATAATTCAAATATTTATCCCTTCAAAATTAATGTTTTTATAAAACTATTAGCGAAATAAGTGTGTTGCTTCAGAAAAAAAGAAGTCTTTTTTGCTGCATCATAGGTTCTTATGATTGTTAGTTTGGTTAGCAACATCTTTTTATATTTCAATACATTTTCTGATAAAATAAATTTTATTTTACATCGAAATTTTCTATACATTTATTTTCTTTTTTTATTTTCCGCAAATTTTCAAGTCACCGCACATTTGTTTCTAATTTCCAGCTAAATCTAATGGGGAAAATTCTCAAATTACAGCCCTTAATAATAATGGATCTTAAATTCATTATCCATTCAATCTCAAACTCCTTCTTGTTAAAAGCATAATTATATCAAGCCATAAAATATAAATCTAATAAAAAAAATAATTCAAGACATACAAAAGAAATTCAATAACATCGATGAAAAAATAAATACACTTTATTTCGAAACACTCAACTTGAGTATAAAAACATACATCCAATTGTGTCTATATCTAAGGTAAATAAAGGATCTACAACGAAATTCTGATGAAAATTTGATTTAACTTTCTTTCTTTATTACAAATTCCTTGAAATCCCTATCGCTTTATTTTCGTGGGTTTTATTTTAAAATTGATTGAAAAAGGTATATATTCATTTCATAAAGAGAGTACATAATATAGGTAGGATCATTTTAAACCGAAATACAAGTAAAACAAGAAAAAAACGAAAATATATCAACTCTTTTAACTCTTCAATCTTTTATCAAAAATTAATATAAATAATAAGAAAGTTTATTGAGATAAAAAGTCCCTGGCAGGATTCTTTAGTTCTTTGTTGTCATTTATCAATTTGAAAAATTCAAATTTTCTCTTTTGAAAAAAAAATCAGAGCTGAAAAACCCTTTCGATTTAATGTCAGCCCAAAAAACCACATTAATTCGTTAGTCCCCCTCAGCAATCAATTCAGATAATCGAGCAAAGCTTAAAGTTTTTATATAGCAACATAAATGTTGATAAGGATTATACAATGTTTCGTCATAAATCACTGAATCTATTGATTGACAGGATGAAAGGCGAAATGCCACCAACCATCACCAACACAAATGAATACTATTAAACTTACCTTATGGATGATGCTAGAATATGTCCTCTGTCCTGTCCACATTGAAACATATTGGATTTTGGGTGAAATACAAAAGGGATTATCGAAACCAAAAATAAAATGGATCTCTAGACCTTACGCAATAAAAAAAAATGATATGGAAAATGTCAATATAATATTTGCCAAATGAAAACAAAACAAAGGAAGACGAAAAAAAGATAGGAAGTGGCGGAAGAGACAAATTGCATAAAACCTTTTTCCTGAAAGGATCTGCTCTATATAGTATAATACGAGTGGTTACGTATAGATGATATTCCAGGAATAAAAAGGTCAGTCAATTTGAACCCTCTGTAATTTACCAGATAAAAGGAAGATTATACGGGTAGAGGGTTAATGAAAAAGGTCAAGTGCTTTGGAAATGCTTTAACAAATCAACCGGTACGTACATGATAAGAATCTAGGATTTCTATTTAAGGTATATAAAGGACCTAACATATAGATCAGTGATGAAATATTTGTATGTATATGTTTTTATAATTTGTGTGTTTACAAGAAACATATCCTTTTCTATTTGTAAAGGACTAAATTGTGGTGGGAAGAAGGATGAACAAAAAAATCAAATAAAGTAAAATGATTTAAAATGTGAAAATGTGTAGATGTATAGGTCTTCAATACTACTGATTATTTGATTGGTTTAAAGTTGTACCTATATCCATAAGTACTTTTGTAGGTTAGGTCTATAGCTATTGTTAAAAGATATTGGGCTGGGCGCATTCATACATTAATAAAATATATTGATTTGAAAGCAAAATGAGTTGTATGTAGGGTTATCAGAGTCTTTCATTAAGAACTTTTTAACTGTAAAGAGAGATGTCATTGAAATGATTTGTTTCAATTGATGCCAATGTCTATCAAATTTAGGATTTTTCAAATAGAGGTTACATTTTGAGAATAAACAAAAAAAAGGATCTTTAAGAGAAATTAAAAATTGGATACCTTTTTCATTGCAAAGAGTAAGGTTTCCTATTAATAATAGAAAGCTACATTTCAATGGGCTCTATGGCCTGGAAAACTTCAAGAATTTCAAAGTTTTCTTGTGTGAATGGTTAAACTTTTAATAATGGTGTAGTTTTTAATTATTAATTAAAAGCTGCCCAAAAATGCAAGTGTTCAAAATAAAACTACTTATTGGAGATCTAGGGATAGGCACCCAAAATTTCAATTTCCAATTTTGCATGACTTAAGCATGGTTTGTTTAGGTAAGCTTAGATTGAAGGAAGCCATACTACTTAAGCTAGTTTATTGGCCCATTGTGAGACCATATGAATATTGAGGCTGTCTTCTGAGCCCAATTAAACCATTTTGAGTTACTTACGAAATTTGAAAGACTGATTATGTAAATATGATAGAGATTGTTTAGATCTTTAAAGAAGAATTGTCTTGCGTTTTAGAGCTGATGCAGAGCTGCTGAAAGAGTCATTTGAGAATACGCTTTCCATTAGCTCACGGTTATAACAACGATTGAATTTAATGAGCTTATGATACGCTGCCGTTGGTAGTGCCCATTTGAGGAACATGGAAGAGACGAAAAATGAATACGAAAATCTGAGGTTACAATCATCAGCGAAACGATGTAGTGGATAAAAAGTTTTATACTAAAAACCATTTTTAAAAATAAGGAAAAGCGTCGGAGACAAAATAGAGCCCTGGGGTACACCAGCGTTTATTTTGTGGATATCAGATTTGAACTTGTCTCTGCTGACGAATCTTTTAGCGGAATAGTCGCTGAGTTCTGAGTTAAATATTCTGCTAGTGAGCATTAAATGAATTAACTCCTTAAGCGAACCCTCTGCATTCTCAGATGTAAGTATAGATTTCATCATCATTCAAAAGACAAGGCTGGAGAGAATACTGTCAATCAATCGAGGACATAAAGGACTCCGTAAGGCTCAGCAAAGTTTTATCGAAGGAACATTGTAATCCTTCATTTCTAAAAAAAACCAGATGGAACCTGGACAGACTCTCCAGCCGAATCTCTTGAGCTACTGATGAAAACGCACTTTCCGGGTTGCGAGAGTGATAACCCCGAACCGCTTGAAACCACAGAGCTAAACGTAGCTCATGTGAAGCAAGTCAATTTCGTATAACCAGAGAAAATATTTTGTGGGCCATTAATACTTTCTCTCCATATAAATCCACAGGCATGAATGGCATACTGCCAGTTGTGCTTCAAAAGTTGCATGATGCGGCAGCTCCATGGCTGGAACAAGTTTTCAAAGGATGTCTTCTTCTAAAACATGTGTTTACGTCTCGTGGAGACAGGTCAAAGTAGTTTTTATCCAGAAAGTGGGTAAGTGAGGTCACGAATCCGCGAAGGATTTGAGACCAATAACCTTAACATCTTTTGTGCTTAAAACCTTGGAGCGCATTCTTGATTATCATATTAGAGAATTCCTAGTTTGACGACCTCTCTAAAGCTCTCAGGTCCCAGCATGCTTATCTTAAGGGCAAATCTACGGAGACTGCCCTCCATGAGGTAGTGCGTACTGTAGAACAAACAATCCGTTATAAAGAATTTACTCTTGCCAACTTCCTAGACATAGAAGGTGCTTTTAACAACGTCCTTACAGAATCCATAGAAGAATCGCTCGTTAAGTTCGGTGTTAAAGACTTCATTCGAGAATGGATTATTTCCATGATCAGTGGTAGGAAGATTCGAGCCACTCTGGGCAATACAATCGCAACAAAACACGTGAGTAGGGGAACACCCAGGGTGGTGTCCTTTCAGCTCTTTTATGGCCTCTGGTCATGGATACAATTCTCGTTAAATTAGAGAGATGTGGAGTGAATGCGGTAGCCTATGCGGATGATTTGGTGCTATTGGTGTCAGGAAAGTACACCTCTGTGATTAGTGAAGTCACGGAGTCAGCTTTGAAGAAAGTTAGCAGCTAGGCCACGTGTTGTGGAGTTAACCAAAGTAAAACTGAACTTTTGCTCTTTAACACCAAAACTAAAGTACCGCCCTTCACTCTACCTCGACTCAACGGTCAAATCCTATCATTGTCTTCCAGTGCAAAATATTTGGGAGTTATACTCGACCCTAAACTAAACTGGAAACTAAATATTGAAGTACGGGTTAAGAAGGCCTGTGTTGCCTTCTACGCCTGCAGCAAAACTTTCTTCAAAAAGTGGGGTCTTCAGTCGAAGATAACATATGGTTCGATTGTGTGGTGGCCTGCTCTAAGCAAAGCCTATAATATTGATAAGCTAAAGAATGTTCAGAGAACAGCTTGCGTGGGCACCACAGGGGCCATGCGTACTTGCCCAACGGACTTCTTAAAAGTTTTTTTGGATCTTCTACCAATCGACCTTTTTATTAAATACATAGTTTCCTGCAGCGCTATTAGGCTGAAGGAATCAAACAGCTGGTTGTCAAAACCTTATGGTCACATCTACACAACGAAATTGATTCCCTCAGATATTATCTCGGTAGACACTGACTACTGCACTCCTACTTTGAACCTTAGTAAGGGTTTTAAGGTTATTTTTCCATCGAGAGAAGATTGGGAGGATGACATCGTGACTATTTTTCAGGCTGAACTGCTGGCAATTAGGGAGGCATGTAAGATACTTAAACAAAGCCCAAACCAAAACCCAAATGCGGCTATCTTCACAGACAGTCAGGCAGCTGTCAAAGCCAGGACTGTTGCGGTTTGTACCGGACATTGGCCTATAGAAGTTCTTGCAGAGAAGTTTGGTATCTCTTACAACACCTTTTGCCGTAGTTGTAGTGACCAAAGAGAAAGTGAAACGATAGTCCATTTCCTCTGCAAATGTCCTGCTTTGACATACACCAGAATGAAATGCTTTGGAAAAGCATTCTTTCACGAACTTGATGAGCTATCTGATACAAAGATTAGAGACCTAATGTTTTTTCTCAATGCGACAAAATGGCTCTAACATAATCACTATGAAGTTTCTCTATAAATCTGTCCCTTTCAATCACCGGTCAAACGAGTTTTTGGTATCCAAAAGGCGCTAATTGGATCTCAGGCTAGGTAGCCTTGAGATTGCCATTTCTACCTACCACAGATTTGATTACAGATGTGTCCACGTTGTTTAAAACAGCTTCGATGTCAAGGAAAGCAACCATATTATACTTTATAGGATGGAGGGAAGTTTTCTAATAATACTTGCTCTTAAATGGATATCAATTAATCGTTCAAACTCGATAATTTGGAAACTAAGCTTACTTTGGCCTTGGGCTTGTTCAAATCCTTGAGCTCTTTGGTACATAGAAATTACATCGTGATTGGTGTCCTGTCCATATGCTACATTTCAGACGAAGGTAATAAACGTATCTAGAGCGTCGTTCAAAAAATATGCACCAAATACGCCGATCCTTATCCGAAATTAATGCTCAAAAGTGACATTTTTGGGATAGAACTTATGTGGATTAGTTTCGTTGTTGATTTGAGAACTTTCTTGGCCAACGTATCCATTCCTCCAGAAATAGGTCATATCGCTAAACAATTTTTTTTTAACAAAACTTTTAGTGAATAATTGCACCACATAAGAGAATCTTGAACGGCTGCAGGTCCCAATCAATTTAATGATAAAAATTTGACATATTGTGGTCAACCTGTTTCAGTGATTGACGCGAAATGTACTGCTTCCACCTTTACCTTGTAGATTAGATAAGATAAATTTTTGTTGTTCGTCTTTAATAATTATTTTATTTATTTTTTTAGGACGAGCAATAAAAATCCTTGTATTTCTTGGCTTTCTCTCGAGGTAGGAACTTGGAACTTGGAACTTGGAACTTGCATTGGAACTATGAATAGTTCTCTAACAATACGGTAGTGATATTTAACCTTTTAACACCAAAGTGCAAGGATTAGAAATGAAAAAGAAGACGGTTTCATGGTTGTTACTTTAATAAAATTTAAAATTTCACATTTTGATCTAACTTATGTAATATTAGAAAGACTTACAAGAAAGAGATTAATCTTAGGGCTTTGGACCTAAGAATCTCATTATATTTTACTCGTAATACATACAACAAAATAGCAAACACTGAAAAACAAAACACAAATCGCTTGGTCTCAAGTACAAGTTGTTAAGTCGATGTTTGAAAAAAAAAAAAAGGATAATAATATTTTCCAGCACCATCTTCTATCTATCCAAGTTTAATAGGCTTCTTTATCTATTTATTGTATTAAAAAGAAAACAATGATTTTTTCACCTCGTTATATTTTTTGATTTCAAAAACTGCCCCTTTAAAAATATACATACCTACAACCTCAAGTATAAAGATATTGTTTCATCCCAAGACCTCTTAAATAAAAGCTAATGATCCAGACGGGGATTATCTGGTATAATACCAAGATTTATAGAATTTCAGTATACCTTATTAAGCAGGTTATACTTCTAGCTCCCTACTCTCTGTCTATTCGGATCCTTTTCATATTTTTTTGTTTGATTTTATAAATTTTGTGTTATAATGGTTTTTGTTTCATTTCATTTTATTTTTTGCAGACAAAAACACTCACAGACCTCGCTTCAAATCCTTGATGATGTTTCGCAACGCTATTACCGGGAGGCGGTACCCATTTCAGTACAGACTGGCAAAACCGATTTAAAGGACCACAGTATCCTCCGTCATCATCATGATATGGTTGTGCAAACGAGCCTTTGCGATGACTCATCTACTCCTGACCGTGGAATCATAACTGGTGTTGGCGGTGGTAACGTCTGTGATATGGGTTGTCAGACACGGTAGGTAATTTTTTGGGAAGACACACAAAAACCTAAATCTATTCCAATTTTGCTGCCAGAATCTGAATCTCTAATTTTGTTCTTGTTTTTTTCTTTTTCTTTTTGTTCACATTTTAATTAGAGAGTCGTTGTTTCAGCCACAACTGGCGAGGCAAAAATCGATAACTTCCTCATCGCCGAATCAGTCCACGGCAGCAGCTATCCGCTTTTCAACATTCGGCTACGATGTCCCACCGCCTCCCTCTCATGGGGGTGGCCAGAAATCCGGCACCTTATCCCGCCAGAGCTCAATAAACAATCACCCTGAGAGCATCGAACTGGAAGAACGGCTCCGAACCGCTTCGCATAATTCACAGCATCATTACAGTCACACCCACGGTCACATGTACAGCACCAGCTCTGGAGACCCTGCCCAGGCGCCTGCAATGCGTCCACCTCAAGAAATGTGCCACCATCATCATCAGCATCAACAGCACTTGCAGAAACATCAAATGCAGCAGTTGCAGCAGCAGCCTGTCTCGAATACCGGAACGATAGGCGGTCATCATCATTCGCACCAGGCGGCGCCACCTGGTGTTAAAACAGGGAGTAGTGTCGGCACTACCGGTGGCGGGGGAGGGGGCAAACACCATAAGCTCGATGAAACATCGAAGGTTTTCATTGACATCAGAAACTCAGCGCCGGATGTGATAATCATGACGTCCCATTGACAATTAAGGAAACGTCAACAGTTTTCTTGTGGCCATTGTAGATGTCGCTGTTTGGCAGATAAACTTGTTACTGACTCGTGTTCGATGAGAAGGACAACTATGACGATGATGACTACGACGACGACGAAAACGAGAACTAGGGTGTCTGCTACAACTACAGTGACATCGGCATTCGCATCGACAGCAACAGTGACAACAACGTTGACTGCTCGACTAAATGCATCAGTTGACCTCATCATCACATGGTGGTACAATAAGGTTGTGATGCTAATGCAAAGGGTCCCGCTTGTTTATTCATTATCAACAATGGCATGGACGGGAAGGATAAATTCAGCCTTACCTATAATATAGCAAAGTTCAAAATGGCATAACGTCACGACGACGACGACGATGACAAGGTATAAAGATTGGTGCTGTCAAGCCGACTACAACTACCTATCCTAAAATCCATTTTGCTTGTGATGTCACATTTTGTTGGGAATGGTAACCTATGAGCTTCTGACACCTGACACTTCTAACTTGGGATACTAATATCCAGGGTCGTTACTCGTTATATTATGGAAGCTAACAGTGTAAATACGTAATGTGTAAATTTACTTAGGCTATACTCGTATAGGTATATGTATGTATTATGCTAGGTCAATAAATTCGAGAGAGTACTTGATGCAAATGTAATTAATTATTTATAATGTGTGTGTGTGTCTGTGTGTGTGTGCTTGGGAGTGTGTTTGTTTATACAATACGTATGTAGGTGTTAATCATTAAAAGTTAATTCTGTCTGTATAGCTAATTATATTTGTATTCTCTTGACAATTATTTTAGATAGACATTTTATTGGTGCTTATTATGATTATAAAATATTGTTTATAGAAATATAGAAAAGCTTATAATATGAAATTACATTCAATTTCATTCGATGGTTTATTTTATTGCATAATATTTAATAGTGTTTTCTGTTTTATAGGGAAAAAACACATTGAAATTATTTATAATTATATTGTTTTTTTTTTTTATTTTTTAGGTTTTTGTAAGCTTTGTTATGTTTAGAATATTAATTGGAATATTAATGAGATGCAGTTTTTTTTAATTGATTGTTTTGTATTTAGATTACAATCCGAGATTAATTTTAATTTACTAATATTGCTAATGTTCGATAATGGAAACACATTTTATTTAAATTTTAAACTTTTATTGGTTATAAAAGTGTATAATATTGGTTTTGGAAATAAAGGAGCTTATGTCCTCTAATTTTTTTGAATATGTGAATTGCGTTCTATTTTTAAAACAGACACGATACAAAATTGTATTCTCTTTTTTGTTGAGCTCATAAACTCGACTTTATTAGAAAATTATTTAAAAAAGTTGTCTTAGTCTCTTCATTTTCTTCAATGGGAGGTTCTTAAGTTTATCTTAAATCATGATTTTTTTTATTATCAAATCCACCCAACAAGATACAACTTTTCTAATTTAAACAAACAACTAGGTTGTAAGTACTTACTTTGTCTTTTGCTTCAAGGAGCTTGATATTTTTAAAATTTTCTTATAAATAAAACGTTGTTGCGACAAAAATAAAATTGGGTTTTTTTCAAATTATTTCGAAACACAATAATTTTGTATGAAATTTATAAATCCGATTATAGTATTTAATAATACAAAATTGAAAATAATTTCAAAATTTGTAAGTTAACTAAATTTCTTTGTTTTGTTTTAAGAGTGAGCAAAATATTCTAACATCAAATATTTTTAAAAAATATGCTGTTGACGGTACCAACCACAACGCAAAATCAATGTTTTGTTTTCAAGATTTTGAATTTAAATTTGATTTCGATCAAAAATTTGTATGCAGAAGATCTTTATATGTATATACATTAGAAATTTGTAAAATTAGAAAATTTCTTTAATCATTTTTACAATATTTTGAAATTTCCTTTGATATTTGAAGGTATTTTTTCAAAACTCATATTTATCCAGACAAATTTTGTTAACGGAAAACAAATGTTTACCTTCAAATTTAAAGTTTTTGTAATATTTTTCATTAAAATCGTATCAGCCGAATTTAAAATGATGACTGGAGCTGGAGTGACGTTACAATGTCTCTAGTTTATTAAGATATAAAGGGTGGTTAAATTTTAAGGGCCGATGTTGATTTTGAATAAAAGAAAGATGTTTACCAAATTATAGGAATTTTTTCTATTACGGTGATATTAATATAGTTCAATTATGTGTGAAACAAAATATTAGCCAAAAGGCAGCCGTGACCTCGATGTCATGCTTCGACGATGATCCAAATTTTCGATGACGCTAAAGCATAATTGAAGTTCTATGCCGTTAATATGCCGAATTATCTCATATTTGAGCTCACCACCGGAAAATATAACACGTCCATTGACTTTTTCGGCATTGTTCGTTAGCAAACACCATTCTCTGTAGCTGATGATTTCCAAAGCCCATAAACCGCAACAAACAGTCAATCTTTGTTTGTGTATTGGTTTTTTGACAAACACTCTTTGGATTATCATTCGCCCAAATGTGGCAATTCTACCATTCCACTACTTTTCTATCTACCAAACTGAATCAAACCGAAGGTGGAGCAATTTACCCAACTGCATTATATCTAGTAAGATATGGCCCACCTATAACAAAACCCGTACAAACGATCTTCTATGCAGGCCAAGGCAAGACATAGCCAGGATTGTTGCGGTTTGTACCGGACATTGGCCTATAGGAGTTCATGCAGAGAAGTTGGGTATCTCTTACAACACCTTTTGCCGTAGCTGTAGTGACCAAAGAGAAAGTGAAACTATAATCCATTTCCTCTGCAAATGTCCTGCTTTGGCAAACACCAGAATGAAATGCTTTGGAAAAGCATTCTTTCAAGAACTTGATGAGCTATCTGAGACAAGAATTAGAGACCTAATCTTTTTTCTCAATGCGACAAAATGGCTCTAACATAATCGCTATGAAGCTTCTCTATCAATCTATCCCTTTCAATAAAAGTTCAAACGAGTTTTTGGTATCAAAACGGCGCACTACAGCGCTAATTGGAACTCAGGCTAGGTTGCCTTGAGATCGCCATTTCTACCTACCACTGCCTCACTGTAGATGATTTTCTTCTTAAATTGACTGTTGCTATTTCTTGCAACCATTCTGACCATTGACGACGACGCTTGAAATGAGGCTTTAGTTTTTGATTCAATTGCACCTTTTATAGATTGCAAATGCAAGTCCTTAAGCTTTAGGTTCATATAGCCTAAGAGGTGCGATTGTTGGACGCGATGACGAATTGCAGTGGAAAGCACTCCAGCCACAGTATCACGAACACCAGCAACATTTTCTGCAGTACGAGCTTTACAAGCATGCACTTATATTTTCACATCTCCTACAGACCCGTTTTGCTCAAATTTTTGAACGATTTTTTTGATTGTATGCACATTTGGACGATCAAATTGACCGAAAAAATCAAGAAGTGCAAAAATCATAATAAGCCTGAATAACTTTATGGACTTCCTCGATTGTGAATCTTAAAATGGTTAAAATTGAGTTTGCCTGAAATTGACCAATGTCAAATGGAATGCAGACAAAACTAAGGTGTGGTCGGTCAGCCAGTTAAATTTAAACACTCTTTATGTCTTTATTTTTAATATTGGAAAACATTTCAACTTATTTAATTTTGTACAAAAATATTGTTGTTAAAAAAAGATTGACACTCCTGAGTCTGCGCTCAAATAGGGCAATTTTTAGAGTCGGCTCTGAACCTTAAATATTTAGGTCTTTTTTTATAGAAATAAAGTTGGTAGCTTTCAGGTTTTTTTCAGCTTAAAGAACCAATTGGCTTTGGCTAGGCTATACATTTTTAATACAACAGAATTTTGGAGTGCCATTCAGTCAATCAATTAGTTTTGGATTTCCATTCTTATTGTCATTTCTCAAACTAAAGATTAGATTAGATTAAATTGTTTATTTCGATAATAAAATTACATTAATTTAAAGCTAAGAATATAAGGACATGGCGTTGTTGCCGTCTGCCTGATAGACATTTCAGTTAAAAATAGTTTAACATTATTTTTTTTTTGTTTTGCTTTTAGTATAAGAAATAAAAACTGTATTTTTTAGTGATTAACAATTTTCAAATATAACAGATGAATAATTTATTAACTTAAATATGTATAAAAAGATGATAAATAATGATTTTATACTCTTTAAAGATATGTAGGTACACAATTTTGACATGATTTAAAACACAACAAATTTGAGTTAAAATAGCTCTATTTTTTTGATTTTGCATTCTCATTGATTCGAGACTTAAAACATCAATTTTACCGTGATTTGAAACACAAAATCGTTTAAATAAAATTTTCCGTTCTTGAAAACAATTTTAGTAGATGAAAACAGCTTCAATTTTGCCGTGATTTGAAACACAAAAAATATTAAATTCTCAATTGTCATAACTGAATACATGACCGCTCAAAAGCTACTTCTATAAGCTAAAGCATGTTTGCAAAATTTGAACAGATTCGTCCAACAACTTAGCCCGTTAAGAATGTCAATAAGTTGGTCCGTAGACAAAATATAGCTGTCGTATTTCTTGTAATATTGGACAAACTGCTATGAAATGATTTATATCCTCCACGTCTCTTCTAATGCAGAGAGTGCAAATTTGTGAGAGGTCCGATCTATGGGGGACAAAGTTGAAATTAAGGATCTCGACTCTAGCTTTAAAAATTGTGCCGATAGCATCCGAAGTCATTTCTTTACGAAAATAGGTTGAAGTTGATGGTTTAAGCTCTTGAATATGTCTCTGCTTGCCGATGAGGATGCGCTTTGCAGGTGTTCTAAATAAAGTTTTTTATCAATTTTAGCTTTTAAAACCACGAACATATTTAGCCATTCCTCTACATTATTTTCTTCATTTTTACGGAGCAGTCTTATCAAGATCGTCTTATGAAGCCTATTTTCTCTTTTCATAACCTTAGCTATTTAGCTATCGTCGGAGTGCCGTTTGCAGATTCTGAATATTTATACCGGTGCTATTCCCGATTCGACATGTATTGCGTACGTAGGTGTAGCGTTAGGCAGTTTAAAAAGTATTTTAATTTGTATTTCTCAAACTAAAATACATTGTTTTTACACAAATTTTAATTTAAGTTAAAAAAAAAAACTGACTCAAAATTTGCTTACTAATAAAATGAATCACTTTGACATGGGCTAACGTTAGTCCTGGATTTAACTTGTAAACACGAAAAACATGTAAAAAAAGGAGTAAATTGAAGAAACATACACAGTGGGACCATTGTTTACAAAAAATTAAAACACGAACAAAATTATTAAAAAATGCAGACATTATACTCTACAGTGAGATAAGAAAGCTTTCACCCTATTTTTTAATTATAATACCCAGAATGTCATCATCACTATTAACACATCTCCAATTCGAAAAAAAAACGTTTGTATACAGCTACACCTACAGTACCGTACTTATGATACCTGCAGCGAAAAAAACGCACAGTGAAATACACGAGCAAGCAAGTATTATATGCAATGCATATAATGCATGCAGTGTGCAAATTGTCGGTTGTTGTGAATGACAGGTCGGAAATATTTACATTTAAACAGAAAACTTGACATAACTTTTGTATTTTAACGACGAAAACAGAATTCATTGTGCTTTTGTTTATCAGTTTATTCACACGCATTTATTACTTATATTACATATAATATGCATGCATAACTATGCTATGTGAATATAATATAATGCAATGGTTTCTCTATTAAATGAAGTTTTCAATATTGTACCGCGTTCAGCTCTTAATTATAATTGATTTTAATTCAAAAATGGAAGCAATTAATTGCAAAGTATTTTTGCAATTTAAATACATACACATACATACAATTAAACATTATTGCTTAATTTTGTATTCTGAGAATAAAATATATAAAAGAGTTAATCCTTTTGATAAATTAATGTGGTTTCATTGAACGTTTTTTTATTGGATTTTTTACTCTTTTTTTAAGGATTGATCGAATTTTCATTTTGTTTGTAAATATCTTATATTTTAAATATTTGAAACAATTTAAGTGGATATAAAAAAAATGTAAAATAATTCAAGAATAGTTAGTTGTAAAAACTTTAAATAGAATAATTACTATATGGTACTTAAAAAACTTAGACACTAAACAAACGGAACATTATATTTTAAGAAGCTTATAAAGTATGAGTAAATATTAAATTAAAATATAAGAAAGTTTGTACATTTAATGAATAAAACTATAGAACTTAAGTAAACAATAAACTTTATAAAAACTGACATAAATATTGATTGATTAAAAAATGAAGAATTTATGAAACGTTTGTACGAATTATGTCCTTCAGATAATTTCCTTTTTTCTTTTTAAATAAATTTGTAAATAAGATATTGTTAGTGTTGAATAAATTTAATAGACAAATTTGTTAATATTAATATATACAAAATTTATATTTATGTCAGGTTTAGTTACTCTACATAATTTATTTATTTTTCATAATTTTGTTTGGGAATAATTGGCTAAACCTTAATAATTGGTTATTCTATTATATTTTGTTGTTAATATAAATATTGTTGTTAGTTTTATTGTAAAATATTTGAGAAAAAAAAACACTTCTGAAAATCAATCATTTTAAATTTGTTTATATGAATGTAGGTAAATATTAAAATAAATAAAACCAAAATTAACGAAATATTTATAATAATAAGATAAATTATAAAATTTGTTACTGTATTGGAATAAAAACATGTCGAATGGCAAGCATTTGAAAATTAATTGTGTTTTATTTCTTATCAAAAAACAATAACGTATTGGAAAATGTATGGTGACTGCATAATTTAAAAGGTATTAAAAGTTGATACCGACGTATCTCCATTTTTAAATAGAATACTAGACCGCTCAATTATTAGGGATCAAAGAGAAATTTGTTGCAACTGTTTTTTTTTTCGTGTAAGCGGCAATTAAATTCTTATTATGCTATATTTTTAAAAGATTTTTATTAATATTTCAGTGTTCTTTATCTGAGCTTGCAAAGTGAACTGAAAAACTAAGCCGATGCTTAGTCGTTCATTTTAATGTTCATTTTGAGATAATTGAGGTCAAACGCTGTTTCTTTGGACTAAGAAAGCAATTTAGTGGTAAAGTCCTCTCTCGAGGGACCAAAGTGTTGCTATATAAGACCCTTATCATCCCCGTCCTGCTATACGGTGCAGAAGCATGGACCATGACAAAAGCGGATGAAAGCACCTTGGGTCGCTTCGAGAGAAAAGTTCTTCATGTGATTTACGGTCCCGTATGCATCGAAGTGGAGTGGAGGAGAAGATGGAACGACGAACTGTACGGGCTGTACAGCGACGTAGACTTAGCCAGAAGAGTAAAAGTCCAACGACTAAGATGGCTGGGTCACGTAGAGCGCATGGAAACCAATGCTCCGGCTTGGAAAGTCTTCGAATCCGCACCCACAGGACAGCGCAGTAGAGGAAGACCGCACCTCACCCGACTTGGAGCGCGAAACTGGAGACATCTAGCTAGGGACCGAGCTAGATGGAGAAGTTTGTTGGGTGAGGCCCTAGTTCACACAAGACTGTAGCGCCACCTTAAGTAAGTAAGTAAGTTTGAGATAATTGTTGTTTAGACAAGTATGCTTAGAGATGGGACATTATACATCATCTTCCTTCTTTTAGTTTACAATGGATTCAAATAATAACATTTAGATGTTAAGGTACAAATAAAACATTAGTAATAATAATTTTGTTCTATTCTAATTCATGATGTATTATAGAACAATTCAAAATTTCATGTATTAGAATTCAATTTTACTGAGGTATATAAAAGTTTGGTTTCCGACTTATTCTACCAGACCTTGTGGTATACCCTCGGTTCGATTGCTGCACTGACTCGAAATCTTGTTCGACATTGTTGCTATTAGGTAACGGAGATGAGTTAGTGTGATAAGTGTCTGACAATTCAAGAGAAGGGTTATCATTATTTCCAGAGACAACAGGCTTCCTCTCTTACGCCTCGGGTAGTCTTTGTGGAGAATGCATTGACCTACGTAAGTGTAATGTATTTCTACGAATGACTCTATTATTTTAATTTTGGAGTAAGTATGACCTCGGACTATCTTGTTTGGATACTATTCTACCTGGTTCCCATACTTTCCATTATTTCTATATACTACGTTTTTACTGGATTATTATGTTTTAAAATTCTTTCTTGACGTCTTTCTTATACCACCTGCAAGTTGTTTGGAATTTTCGGTTCAAGGTCTTCATCTTTTATTGGTATCCACGTAATTTACGATTCATGCGCATTTCTGCTGGTGAATACCCAATTCCTGGAATTGGCGTGCTCCTATACTCTAAAAGAGCTTCTTCTAATCTACCTTTGGATTGGCGGATTTTATTAAGTATTGATTTAATATGATTATGGACTGCTTTCTCAGCAAGACCATTAGATCTTAGATATCTTGGACTACTGTATATAAAATCAAAATTTTGAAAAGTTCGAAAAATTTCCGAGTTCATATGAGACAATGTTCTGTGGAATACCATGAATGGAAAACATTTTTTTCAAAATTTTAATTATGCTTGATGCAGTTTTGTCTGCGATTTCGTGAAGTTCAATCCAATTTTAATAGTAATCAATTCCAACCAAATGCGATCTTCCCCCGTAATTGAGCCAATCCATCCCAAGTTTTTGGAAAGGCTATTTCGGAATAGGGTGGGGAAATAACGAATGCTTCTTGTTTTCAGATTTAATTTTTCGCATTTTTTACACTTGAAAATCGTGTTTTTAATGTCCCTATTCATGTTAGGCCGAAAAACATTGTTATTAGCTTTATTTAATGTCTTTGTTATTCCCATGTGAGACTTATGAAGTCCATCTAGCATACCTCTGATTAAATTGTTTGGGACCAGAACTCGATCTTCATAAAAAACTAGGCTGTCTTCTACAAAGGTTTTATTTTTAAACTACTAAAAGAACCTAGCATTTTCTGGAACCCGTTGCTTACCTGAGGGCCACCCATCGTCGTAAAAATGTACAAGAGTCTGTAACGCAACACTGTCCAATTTAAATTTAATCAAACTACTTTCTACCGCGATATTTTCATACCAACTCTTGAAACTTTGTCGAATCTGATTTATCGAATAAATGTCACCAACTGAACTAAAACCGACCACCTCAATCGAATCAATATATGAGTCATCCTCATATTTCATACGTAATTTCGTTTCTGTTAATGTCATTTACACTCTTAAATCTACATGCTAAGGCTAAATGATTGTACTTGCCACATCTCAAACATCTTTGTCCAAATGCCGGACAGCGATTTGGAATATGATTTCTTTTACACTTGTCGCATCCGATAATGTTTATATTTTTTCCCGAACTCAAAAATCTGTATTCTTCGCTAGTGAGGTGATCTCTCCTCTTCGTCACATTATTTGGAAATCTAGTATTAGAATAAGATGGAGATTTAGAAACATTGCTATTGAAATTAAGATTAGAACTATTATTGTATTTTTTTGTTGACGATTTGTATTTGCTATTACTGCAATTGATCCTCGTTCTCCTTGCATCTGTTCAGCTTGTATACTTGCTTGCTCTGCCACGCGACAAAGCTCCTTGGCTTAAGTCAGATCAAGGTTGTCTGTCTTCAGAAGTTGCAATCGAATGTTTTGCTCTGCAATACCCATGACGATTCGATCTCTGATCATGTCCTCCTTTTGGCAATCAAAATCACAGCTTTCTGCCAATTTAATGATATCAGATAAAAACTGTTCGAATGGCTCTCCTTCTTTTTGGTTTCGTGAGAAAAATATATATCACTCATAGACCACGTTGCTCCTTGGCATGCAATACGCTTCAAACGCTTTTATTACTTCATTAATTTTTGTTTTATTAGATTCGTTAAAGGAAGTGTTTGAAATATTTCAATGGCCTTTTCTTAAGCACATGATAAATATCTAGCTGTGTGGATAGCCTCACTTTCCGTGTTCATTTTTGTAGCCACCGTATATATTTTAAACGTGTTATTAAATTTGCGCCAATTCTCTTTGACATTTCCATCCAATAGTAAGGGGCCGGGCTTTTGAAAGTCACAATTTGCCATTGTATTTTAAATTAATATTTAGTAGGTATAGTAAATTTTATATCGTTTTTACTAGTTTATTTTTTTTTTTTGTTGAAACGTTTTTCGGTTTTTTTTTTTAAGTTCTTTAAAGCGGCTGCATCATGCTTTATTTTTAAAAGACTTTTATTAATATTTCAAAGTTCTTTATTTGAGCTTGCAAATTGAACTGAAAAACTAAGAAAAACTAAAATTGCAAAGCACTTAAGAGGGACATAATTAAGCTTTCTCTAATTATTTTCATATTTTACTATACATACAATTAGAATAGATAATTTTGTTTCTTAAGGTAGGAATTTTTTTTTCTGGAGGAAATAGAAATTTAAAGTTTTATAACACAAGCAGGATAAATTCGTATTGTTCTTATTTACATAAATTCAAGTAGATATTTTATTAATAGCCTATTTTACCAAAAAATGTAAGACCAACCCATTTGTTGTAAATTAAGGCAAAACAAGACAATAAAATTCATGACCACACGAGCTCACCTTTTTCAACACTAAGGAATAGTTAAAATTAATTAACGCAATATGTTATTATGATGACAAAAATTTAAAGAAGAATTTTCTAGTCTACAAAACTGCGTTTTTTAAGGCTTAGTTTTATATTATTTTAAGTTCAAATCTTTTAAAATTCAATACGGTTGAAACTGTTTTAGTTAGTCTACCACGAAATATTAAAAATTATAATCTAAATAGCGAAAACATAAAATTCAAAAACCTCTAAAGCAATAGTCAAGAATGAAGAAAAATCAAAAATAATGTTTAATGAAAAACCATGAATGTAGTTCCATTATGTTTTTGAATAATTCGTTTTAGAGTTAATTTAAAGAAGTGATTTCGAACCTAAGCTCATTTTTTTTTTATATTTTTTTTTGTCAATGGTTTTTAAAAAATTGTTGTTATAACCTCAAACTATTTATTCATAACAAAATTAAAAATTACTTTTTTACGCTTTTATGTTTTTCTCTTAAAAACCGTTTTAGCGCGTTCATTGAAGTTAATGTTTGACAGGTGAAGACTAAAAGAATTTTTGGTCCTCCTATACGGTGCAGATGCATGGACTATGACAAAACGGATGGAAGCACGATGGGTCGTTTCGAAAGAAAAGTTCTTCGTGTGATCTACGGTCCCATGTGCATCGAAGGGGTGTGAAGGAGAAGGTGGAACGACGAGCTGTACGGGCTGTACAGCGACGTAGACTTAGCCAGAAGGCTAAGTCCAACGACTAAGATGGCTGGGTCACGTAGAGCACATGGAAGCCAATGCTCCGGCCTGCAAAGTCTTCGAATCCACACCCAGAAGACAGCGCGGAAGAGGAAGTCCGCGAATCAAGTGACCTCACCCACCTTGGAGCAACTGGCAAATTTTAACTCGAATTTGAAAGTAAGGGATTGAATAATTGAAAAATCCTCACAAATTTTAATGTAAAAATAGGCTGGGATGCGACCCAAACTGATAACTTATCAACCCGTCTGTCAATTTATCTTGCTTAAAAGGTTTGTACGTTTTCGTGTTTTGTTAAAAAAGATTTCAGTCGAATTATTTAAAAAAAAATGTAATTACCAAGAATATTTTGCATTTTTTAGCATACGACATTTAGTTGAAAACCAATTTTTAACAGTTTTAGTAATATTTCTTTAGAGTTTTAATTTCTTATATAAACAAATACAAATTAGAGGAATGTAATTTATTTGAAGTCATTATTTTCTATTGTTTACGACATATCAAAAACCGAACATGAATTTTTAAAAATTTTGCGTACTTTTTCTTGTAGATTTTAATTTTGTATGCAAAAACTAACTATTAGATTTTGATACAAAATTTATTTAATGTTAGATTTTTATAAAAAATTCATTGAATTTCAAAAAAAAAATATATTCTGTAAGATAAAAATAGTTTGAAATTAATATTTTCAAATTGTGAGAAGAGATCTAAATCGAAAATTATTTTTTATCAAGTTTTAGTATTGTTTTGTTAAGGCTTTTATTTTTTTTTAAACAAAACTGCCAATTCAATTTTTACGAAATGATACCGAATGTCGAAAACAATGCTTTCAATAAAAAAAATTAGTTTGAAGCCGTAATCTCAAATTTTTGAAAAGATATTTAAGTTGAAAATTACTTAAACCTTACCAATTTTTAGAAATCTTTTATTTAGATTCTTATCTTTGGTAAGCAACTATCAGTATGATTTTTCTCAAAATTTAGTTGAATGTTGAAAATAATATTGTTTGTAACATTAAATTAAGTTGAAGCCAATATCTCCAATTTTTGAAAAGATATTTGGGTCGAAAATCAATTTTACCAATTTTCATTACTTTTATTTAGGTCATAAATTTTTGTTAAAAAACTGTCAACTTGATTTGCACAAATTTATTTTATAAAAAAAACCTTTTTTGTTCGTAAAATTTTCGAGGTGACGAATATTTTTAACTTTCCATAGGAAGTTATTATAATGGGCCCGATTTGTCAAATTGAAAATGGCATTTCGCCATTGAGGTCCTCTACCACCTGCGTGCGCCACCTGAGTCGCGGTTTTCCTCTACTGCGCCGTCCCTCGGGATTGGATTCTAAGACCTTCCGGGCTGGAGCGTTGATGTCCATCCGCTCTACATAACCTAGCCATCTAAGCCGTTGGACTTTAATTCTGCTAACTAGGTCAGTGTCGCTGTACAGCCCGTAAAGTTCGTCGTTATATCTTCTCCTCCATTATCCATCTATGCTTACGGGACCAAAAATCACCCGAAGAATTTTTCTCTCGAAGTATCCTAAGACGCTCTCATCTTTCTTTGACCGGGTCCAGGCCTCAGCGCCATAAATGAGAATCGGGATGATGAGTGTCTTATAGATGGTGATTTTACATGCTCGAGAGAGGACTTTACTTCTCAATTGTCTTCTAAGTCCATAGAAGCAGCGATTTGCAAGAGTTATTCTTCGTTTGATTTCAGCTGGTGTCGTTGTCTGTGTTAATAGCGGTGCCTAGGTACACAAAGTCCTTAACTACCTCAAAGTTATAGCTGTCCATGGTGACGTTTTGTCCAAGACGTCGTCGTTCAGTGTCCTTTTCTGATGACAGCATATACTTGGTCTTGCCTTCATTGACCACTAAACCCATCTTCTTCGCTTCCGTCGCAATGCTCAAAAACGCTTCACTGACATCACGCTTTGATCTTCCAATTATGTCAATATCATCTGCGTATCCGAGTAATTGGATGAATCTTTGGAAGATTGTGCCTCTAGTGTTGACGGTTGAGTTTTGCACAATTCTTTCCAGAACGATGTTGAAGAAGTCGCATGACAGTGCATCGCCTTGTCTAAAACCTTTTTTGACATCAAATGCATCGGTAAGATCTTTTCCGACCTTGATAGAGCAGCGTGCATTCTCCATCGTCATTCTGCACAAACGGATAAGTTTGACAGGGATTTCAAAACTAGACATTGCTCGGTAGAGCTCTTCCCTATAGATGCTGTCATACGCGGCTTTAAAATCGATAAAGAGATGGTGGGTATCGATTTGAAGCTCCTGGGTTTTTTCCAAGATCTGCCGTAGTGTGAATATTTGGTCGATAGTGGACTTTCCTGGTCTGAAGCCACACTGATAAGGACCAATCAGATTGTTGACGAATGGCTTCAGGCGTTCACATAATACGGCAGAGAGGATCTTATACGCAATGTTAAGGAGACTGATGCCTCTGTAGTTGGCGCAGTTTAGAGGGTCTCCTTTCTTATGTATCGGGCACACTATGCTGAGATTCCACTCATCGGGCATGCTTTCTTCCGACCAAATTTTGCAGATGAGTTGGTGCATGCTCCCTACCAAGTCATCGCCTGCTGCTTTGAATAGTTCGGAGGTGATGCCGTCAGCTCCAGCAGCTTTGTTTGACTTAAGTTTAGATATAGCTATCTTCACTTCGTCAAGGTCGGGTAGGCGGAATTGTTGATCTGCGTCGCCGAGGTTGAGTGGTTCTATCTCCCTTACATCGGAATTTGGTTCGTCATCGCCGTTATATAATTTGGAGAAGTGATCTTTCCATATTCTCAGCATCGACTGTGGTTCTACTACGATGTTCCCTTGATCGTCTTTACAGGCTTCGGTTCGTGGCTGGTACCCTTGGGAGTTTTTTTTTTTACCTTTTGGTAAAATTTACGAACCTCATTCCTGTTGTGACATCCCTCTATATCCTCGATCGCGCGCTTCTCATGCTCTCTTTTTTTCCGTCTAAGAAGCCGGTGTTCCTCTCTCCTCTTCTGCTCGTAGAGCTCGCGAGCAGCTCTAGTCCTTTTGTGCAGCACCGTTTTGTATCCCTGCTGTTTCGCTGCGTGAGCTTGCCGGCATTCGTCGTCAAACCAGGGATTTCGCTGTGATGGCCGTGTGAAACCTAGCACTTCAGAGGCGGCATCTCTGATGGCTGCAAGGCAGTGTTGCCACTGGTTTTCAATGCTTAATGCAGGAAGCATAGGACTCCTTAGGAGGTTATTGGAGACTCGATCGGAAAAGGACATGGCAGTCTCTTGCGATTGTAGCCGTCTAACGTCGAATCTTCTCACAGTAGTTCCTTGCTTTGGCGTCAAGGTCAATAGAGTCGAAATTAAAGATTTTTAGAAAAATGTCTGTGCGTGCGTCTGTACGTATGTACGTTCGTACGTCCGTACGTTCACGAAGTTTTTTTCGTCGTCCATAGCTCAAATTAATTTTGTTATACAGATAATAAGGCAGAAAATTGCAGAAAGGGCTCTCAAGAAAATTGCGTCGGTGTTTTTTTTTACCATAGCAATTTGAAAAAAGTTGACAATTTTGGTTAACCCTAAATATCTTACGAACCAAAAACGCTAATGACTTGAATTAAATTTTATAAAATATATTGTATCGTGATATCAATGAAGTATATTTTGTGAAAAAAATCCAATTAACGATTTTTTTTATAAATAAAAAAAAAATGAAACAAAAATTTGTAACCTCCAAAATTTTACGACTTAAATATGATTTTATCTTCAAAACAATTTTGTGCAACGAAGAATAATGTTTTTGACATCTGATAAAATTTTGAGTAAAATCGAAGTAAGGGTTTTTTATAAAAAAGTAAAAATCTAAAAAAACATTACTCAAAGTTGGTAAAAATTGAATATCGATCCAAATACCTTTTCAAAAACTTAAAATTTTGGCTTCAAACTTATTTCGTCTTATAAGAAATACTGTTTTCAACATTCGGTAAAATTTTGAGAAAAATCGATTTGACCGTTTTTTACAAAAAATAAAACTCTAAAAAAACAATATTAATACTTGGTAAAAATTTACTTTCGACTCAAATAGCTTTTCAAAAATTTAAAATATTGGCTTCAAACTTATTTTATTTCACAGAAAATATTGTTTTCGATATTCAGTAATTTTTATATAAAAATCCAACAGTCCGTTGGAATAGTACTGAAATTTGGTAAAAATTGATACGAGTACATAAAGACAAACTTTTAAGCAGGACAAATCGACAGACGGGATGGGAAGTTATCAGTGTGGGTCGCATCTCAGCCTCTTTCTTTAATTTTGTTTTGTTTGTATAAAAAATGACCGTTAATTAGATTTTTGTCCAAAAATACAATTGTTCGGTATCACGTTCATCGTTTTTAAATTCTTATGGTAAAAAAAGACATATTCAATTCAACATTTATTTGACGACAATATCTCTACTGGCTCTTGAGGTATTGACGACGAAAAAAAATCCCGAAAGTATAGACGTACGAACAAAAATCGTTCTAAAAATCTTTAATTTCGACTCTAGGGACCTTGAAACGTCGAGAAATGTCAAAATGTTCAATTAGACAAATAGGACCGAATACAATTACTTCCTATTGGAAGCTAATAAATATCATCCTTATAATAAAAGATTAATTCGAATTTATTAATATTTTGTCTTTAAAAATATTTCACTAATACGTTTACACATTTCAAATTTGTAAACAGTCACCAAATTCTGACTCGTTTTCGTGGTACGTATCAAAATTTGAAAAATAAAAATTAATATTTTTTTTTTAAACCACTTGCCGAACTTGCTCAAGTATCTAAAGAGTTTGTTTAAAAATATGCAATGTATTTTAAGAACTAAAAATGTGTTTGTAAAAAAAATATTGTTTTTAAAAATTTAAACGCTCCACGGAAAAAGATACAGCTTGATAAGACAAATCTTGAAAATTCTTCTTTCATTTCCCGACAAAACCGAATTACAAATTTAATTTCACCAAAATAATGCGAAGGAGTTATTTTACACTTGTTGTTAAGAACATTGCAAACAAGACTAATATCATTTAAAAGATCATAGGTCCGAGTCTTAACCTCGCAATTTTAATGATTTCAATTCAAACTTTGTTTAAGGACGTAGATATATGGAAATAAAAGGAACTCAACAGGACTATTGGTTTTAAACGAAAACTTAAATCAAAATACTTTAATATTAATAGATGTTTCTTTTTAAATCAAACTTTGATTTGTCCCCAAAATGTAAAACAATTCCTCATAACCTAAAATAAATTTACAAAAACTATATCTCGATTTCAAGAAATATCATTAAATTACATTAAAAATAGGATTTCCTATAGCAAATTGTGAAACATAGTAAATACTCAAATGTAAATATTTAAATGTATGAATTCAGTTTAACTTTTTAAAAATTGCAATACTACTCCTAAAAGCCTTTTATAACATTCCATTCCAATGTGTAACAGAATACTTATAGGAGTTATCTTGGTCGCGCTCCAAAATATAGTCTGAAATATCTACGGAACAAATATTCCCCAAACTTGTATAAGTACCTACATATATAAGTATCTCTGTAGAAGTCACTCGCAAATTTAACTAATTCTGGCTCAAGTTACACGAGAAATAAGGGCTAAAACAACGGATTTAGCGCCCTTAACCGAATACCTAGCAATTAGGAGGGTGTGATTCAATTATAAGTTCAAATAGTTTAACGATTCTTGAAAATTCGTTTCGTAATTTGACATAATGCGGTTAAGTGGTGTTTCCTATTGAATTTGATTTTGTATCCAAAATTGAAGTACAAACATATACGAGGACTCGTAGTTAGCGGTAGTGATGCTGGTGGTGGTGGCAGTGATAGTGGTTACGAACTGAGATTAGACGTATACATACATGTATACTTTGGTTAGGGCCAGTAAAGTACCATTATATGCACACAATTAGGCTTTCGTTATGAGAGCATTAACTTTGGTTAAAATTGATCGCAAAATGCTTTGTTTCTATATAATTCCGCTATATAGTTTTGACATATGTATAAGTGAGTGTGAGTAATTATATAATTCCAAAAGGAGTGGATGTTTGTATATCCTTAGTAAAGTGCAGTGCGGATGGTAAATGGTGGTAAGTGCAACACATTTCTTGACATGGAGCCGCCCTTGTTTATCCGTGGTAATAAAGGATGTTTGGCAATTAGAAATTTTTTAAATTCTGCCTTTATTTGTTATCCTCATTGCCAACAAAAAAACATAATCAAGTTTAAAAATATTTTTGAAAGCCAATTCGAGGATTAATAAAAAAATAGACTCATAGCACCATAGAGATAGTTTAGAAAGAACTAAGGACAAAAACCGTGGTACCCGTGGCATGATGGTTAGTGCGTTAAATCCGTATGGGACCAGTAAGTTAGTTGTAAGTTATGGTTAGTTAGGCTAGTTTTATGAATATTTGTCCAGCTTTAAAATAGTTTTAAGAATAAATTAATACAAAAGAAAAAGGCGTTGGACTTTCATACCCGAGGGGTTTTGGGTTAAATGCCTGCCTGTGCCATCTAAAGTTGTTTGCACGGATACTGCCTCTTTGGAAGAATTGAAAAATCCTCCAAGAGTAATTTTTGTCATGAAAAGTGCTTTCTCAAATTAGCCGTTTTGATTCGGCTTAAAACTGTAGGTTGAGTTGAGAGTATGGTAATTCCACATTCTCGTAGTACCGCTAAAGAACGAATCTCTGTATTTGATAGTATGGCTGAAGTTGGGCTTGAAGGTATACTGATGAAAATTCATAAAAGCACGAGTATTACGGTTGAACTGTTTAAGGGAAGGTACAAAAGGGTCAGACAAGAAACCTACCGACGATGTTCAAGCGAAGTAAATAAACTTATGCTGATATTATCGTTTATAAATTTAAATGCTCTACGTTCTATACTATCCTAGAAGCTTAAATAAGTTGCAGGAGCACCAGTCCAGAGATAGGAGTTATATTCAAGCTTTGAACTTATATAAGCCTTTAAGATAACAACCAGGTCAGAAGGGGTGAAATATTTCTTACATCGCCTAAGGAAACCCAAACACTCGCTTTAACGATACAAGACAGCATTGGGTTCTCAAAGCATTAAATTCCACGCTGTTTTTTAATCCCCATAGAACAGTGCTGTTTAGGTCGTAATTCAATGAGCTTATCATATTGTGTGGTTGCAGTTCCACATCCGAAGAAGAGGAATGTGATGTGAGCCTGAAAACGAATATGAAAAGCTAAGAGTACTATCGCCACGAAACAATGTATTGGATAAGAAGTTGCAGACAGGAGATCATTAATATAAATGAGAACAAATGTTGGAGATAGAACAGAGCCCTGTGGCACACCAGCATTCATTTTATGGTTTTCAGACTTGAATCCAAAAAAATGTGAAGGAAGAGTTGATCCCAAATATCTCACAAACCAATTATGCTATTGACTTGAATAAAATTTTGTGTTACATATTATGACATCATACATAATTGAAATGAATGCAAAAATAAACAATACATTTTTTATAAATTAAAAAAAACTGAAAACAAATTGTTCAACCCGAATATTTTACAGTCTTAAATGATATTTTTAATATGGTACAAGATTTTTATAAAAATTCAATACACAGTTGTAATGCTTACTTTTACATATCACATTACTAAATGGGAATAAAAAAAAAACTAACTTTATTTCACGACAGAGTTATTCAAGTTTCGTACATAAAACAGAACTTGTTGTTGAACTTGCATTCGTAAAAAAATCACAAACTCGAGACTTTAATCAGACATGACATTACGGTGGTATATAAGTCGAAAAAAATGGGTCCCTCGATTCCGTCTGTCTGTCTGTTCGGCCCCTAGATCCCAACGAGAATAGGGTCTACTGACTTTAAAGTTAAAAATCAAGTTTTTGAGCCGATTCGCGTTAAGTGTTTTTCATTTTTGTGTTAAGACTAAATATAAAAAACCATCAGTTTGGCTTTAGAAATAAACATTTCACGATAGACCAAGTTCATATAGAATATCAGATGTAATAGAAAAAGCATTAGAAGAAAAACAAGTATGTTCAGTTATTTTCTTAGATGTTGCCTCAAGCTTTTGACAAGGTTTGGCATGAGGGACTTGAGTACAAACTGCAAAGGGATCTTCCCAGGAAGTACTTTGAAATATTAAAATCGTACATCTCGAAGCGATTGTTTAGAGTAAGGTACGATCAAGATTACTCGGAATTGAAGAATGGCTACTTTTGCAGATGATACCGCAATTTTGGTACCCGACAAATATGTCTATAAGGCAGCAGTAAAACTACAAAATGCCATCGACACAGTAAGAGCTTGGACCGAAAAATCGTGTATCAAACTAAAAGAAACAAAATCTTCACATATATAAACTTTACAAATAAAAAGATAAACAATATTCCAATAATCATAAATAATCAAGCTGTACCTTACGCCAATACGGCCAAATACCTTGGAATGACTTTGGATGCAAAGCTTAAGTGGAAAAAGCACATCAAAAAGAAAAGAGAAGAACTAAACTTGAAATATAGAAAATTGTACTCGTTACTTGGTAACAACTCTGATTTATCAATCCAAAACAAAATAATGCTGTATGATCAAGTACTAAAGCCTGTTTGGACCTATGTAATCCAATTTTGGGGCTGTACAAAGAAAACAAATACTGAAACCATCCAAAAATTCCAAAACAAAGTCTTTCGTGGAATAGTTAATGCACCTTGGTACATAAGAAATACCGATCTACATCGTGACTTACAAATAGAAATGGTTACAGAAGTTGTTAAAAAATACGCTGTATCGCACAGCCAGAGACTGCAAAGTCATACAAATTCTGAAATGGAGTCCGCCTTGAATATAAGAAACCATGTTCGAAGAACCAAGCACCAAGAAAACATGGGAAAGTATTAAAAGTTTAAACTTCCCCCAAAGTGATTGTACAAAGTTAATAAAGAAAAATCTGCAGTCGATTGATCCTTCGAGATTGGTCTTGATGAAGAGGTGGTTTTAGTGGTTAAGAGTCCCACACTACTTGGTGTCGAATACTGCCAAGTGTATTTTGAAGATTTCCTCCTGTCAAAAAAAAAATCCAACATTCGATTTTAATCAAAAACAAACCAATTGATTTTGAAAAAAAGGTTAACATAAATTGGCTTCTATTAATATTAGAAAAATATTTGTGTATTGTCCCAGATAGATACTCCCCTTAGAACTGTTATTTTGTATTTAAGTTTTCTCAAGAATTAATCTATCAATTTTCATTTTTTTTTTCGAAATTCGATATCTCGAAAATGGATTGTTAGTTGTTTGCGAAAGTGTAATATTGAATGAGCTTTTAATATCCGCTTACTAGGAATATTTGTAAACTAAACTAATTTAAAAAAAAAAACACTAAGATTTTTAAAAATAAAGGTTTTTCAGATATAAAATGTTTTTAAAATTTTTAAAACACACTTAGTACATGTTCAAATTTTTAAATACAAAAAATATTTCTTAAATAGACTTTTTGTTTGTTCTTTATGTTTTTGGTGTGATTACTTAAAAAAAACACAACCTGGAATAAGCTATCAGCTTAATACAGGCTGAGTAGGGGGCTTGGTACAGGCCAAGAGTAGGGGGCCCTTACTCCTCACTGGTACGGTCGAGCGAGGTGGGGATGGGCTCGTTTGAAACCTCAGGTAGTGCCGTTTTGTTACCACAATGGATCGTTGGGAAGCGATTCATCGTGTCTTCACACTGAAGGAATTTATTAAAAACAACGAATCGGTGGTGGCAGTGCATCGGCCTTTCCAAATCAGATTCAACATTGGACGTCACGGTAGGTACTGTTCCTTCAAGAAACACAATTAAGAGATGGGTAACTCCTTTTCGGAGTACGGGCAGTGTAATGAAAAAGAAACCACCTGGCCCCGTATGGACAGCTGCAACTGAACAAAACGTTGACCGAGTGAGAGTACCTGTTCTCCAGAGCCCTGGCCATTCCGTGCTCAAGTGAGCTCAATCACTGCACATTCTCTTCAGTGAGTCGAATTATCAAGCATAATTTAAAGTTTCATGCGCACAAGTTGGCAATCGTTCAGAAGTTGCAACCTACTGAGTACGCACAGCGTTCTTCATTCGCATTGGAGATTCTCTCGTTGTTTGAAGTGAATGACGATATGTTGCTGCTCATGAGCGATGAGACGCACTTCCATCTCAATCGTTCTGTTAATCGACAGAACTGCTGCTATTATGACCCTGAAAACCCTCAACACCTCCATGAACGACCACTGCATAGCCCTAAAGTAACTGTTTGGTGCGCAATGTCAAGAAAATGTATCATCGGTCCAAGACCTACTGGAGCGCGTCCACCGAAACTTCTTGGACCGACTTGCCACCCGTTACGAACAGGATGGGCACCATATGCCCGACGTTATTTTTAAAACTTAAAATAGCATTTAATTCCCTACCTTCTGATATTAAATAAAAAAATGTAAGACTTTAACTTTTGGAGTTACATTCATTTGTTAACTTCCCATAGGAAGTTATTGTAATGGGTCCGATTTGTCAAATTAAAAATTTTGACATTTCTCGACGTTTCAAGGTCCCTAGAGTCGAAATAAAAGATTTTTAGAAAGATGTCTGTGCGTGCGTGTGTACGTACGTTCGTACGTCCGTACGTCCGTACGTCCGTACGTTCCCGACGTTTTTTTTTGTCGTCCATAGCTCAAGAACCAGAAGAGATATCGACTTCAAATAAATTTTGTTATACAGATAATAAGGCAGAAAGATGCAGAAAGGGCTCTCAAAAAAATTGCGTGGGTGGTTTTTTTACCATAGCAGTTTAAAAAAAAGGTGAAAATTTTGGTTAACCCTAAATATCTTACGAACCAAAAACGCTAGAGACTTGAATTAAATTTATATAATAAATTGTAACGTGATCTCAAAGAAATATATTTTTTAAAAAAATCTATCTAACGGTTTTTTTCTAAATCAAAAAAACTGAAAAAAAAAATTTGTCTCCTACTAAATTTAACGACTAAATATGATTTCATCTCCAAAACAATTTTGAGCAACGGAGAATAATGTTTTTGAAGTCTGATAAAATTTTGAGAAAAATCGAATTGACAGTTTTTTTTTATAAAAAATAAAAATCTAAAAAAAACATTACTCAAAGTTCGTAAAAATTAAATATCGATTCAAATATCTTTTCAAAAACTTAAAATTTAGGCTCAAGCTTATTTTATCTTATAAGAAATAATAAGAATTGACAGTTTTTTTACAAAAAATAAAAACCTAAAAAAAAAATTAATAAAAGGTGGTAAAAATTGATTTTCGACTCAAATATCTTTTCAAAACTTTGAGATATTGGCTTTAATTTACTTTTATCTTTCAAATATTATAATATTAAAAAAATATTGTTGTCAACATTCAGTAAAATTTTGAACAAAATCGATTTGACAATTTTTTTATAAAAAATTAAAAACCGAACAAAAATTAACAAAAGTTGGTAAAAATTGAATATGGATTCAAATATCTTTTCAAAAACTTGAAAGTTAGACTTCGAACTTATTTTATCTTATAAGAAATATTGTTTTAAGCATTCTGAAAGCTGTTGAGAAAAATCGAATTGACATTTTTTTTACAAAAAATAAAAATCTAAAAAAACAAAACTAAAACTTGGTAAAAATTTACTTTCGACTTAAATAGCTTTTCAAAAATTTTAAATATTTTCTTCAAACTTATTTTATTTTACAGAAAATATTGTTTTCGATATTCAGTGATTTTTATATAAAAATCCAACAGTCCGTTTTTTCATAAAAAATAAAATCTATATAAAATAGTACGCAAATTTGGTAAAATTGATACTAGTACATATAGACAAACTTTTAAGCAAGACAAATCGACAGACGGGATGGGAAGTTATCAGTGTGGGTCGCATCCCAGCCTCTTTTTTTTGATCCGGTTGCCATGGGACACCCTGTATATACCTGGTCACGAAAAAAGACCAAGACGATACTTATAAAAGTCCTTTAAAAAATATCAGTCGCTCATCGTCTCAATATCGTCTAATTAAGTCGTTATCGTTATACAGGTCTGGTTCTCTTACCTCTTCTTTGTTTTAAACTTAAATCAGCAAGATTTTGGTATTTTATAAAGATTACTCTAATAGTTTCATCAATTTGAATTATTGAAAATTAGGTACATCTGATTAGGCTTCCTACAATTGTTTCCAAGATTTCTTTTTGTATAGTATTATATACATACGTATATATCTTTATACGTACAAATGTTGATCAGTAAAATCAACAAAATTAAATTAAACGAAGTTTAGCAAGAAATGAAAAATTCAAAGTAAATCAATAAAACAATCGAACTTACAAAGAGAACTATTTTATAATCCAATTTTTTAACCATGTACATATAGTGGGTTGAATTCGAAGTGAAAACGTTATTGGATAACCTTTTCAATAGAAAATGACTGATGCTGGACTATAACCCAACATTTATAGTTCATCGAACAATAGAAAACCTACACATTCGCTACATATTTTACTATTATTATTATGTATTTGGTTATATTTCGAAAAATATTTGATGGTTGCAGTTGCATCCAATGTTATTTTGTTTTAATCGTGTAATTCAATGAAATATTAAATTCCGCGACTCCAACCAACGTCCTTTCGTTAAAAACATAATTCTCAGAACACATAATAATGGGTCGACCTCAATGGCTAAACTGTGTTACACATCACATGATAAGTTGAAACACAAATAGAATTATCAGAAGAGGTGCGGGTCTGGGTCGGTATGAAAAATGTACAATGTTTTTTTTTTCAACATAATAATTTACATATTTTGAAAATTTATTCATGTATCTATTTAACATATATCTAGCAGTACGATTTTATATAGAACCTCTCTTATTATGGTTTTATCGATTAGGTAATTGTATGTATGTAAGTTTTAGCATAAAGTTATGGGTCTCATTTTTTTTTTAAATTAATTAAAACAAAATTAAATTGTGTCGGTTACATAAAATATGGGTTTAGGTACATACCTATACTACATAAATGACAATTATTAAATTATTATATGTTTATGTAAGAATTAATTTGTGTGAGCTTTAAAAACAAACGAATTTGTGCATAAATTGAGTATTTTATAAATATTTGTGTCAACATTCCATAAACGGTTCGGTTTTCTATAAAATGTTGTTTTTATCTGGTATTTTTTTTATGTTAACAACTTATATCAGAGAGTATTGTTTTAATTTAAAGTCTCTGTTAAAAACCATTTTTTTCAAAACAAGCTTACATATGTTTCACACTTCATTGACGTATCTGAAAAATAGACAAAGGTTCCTACATGCTACTTATCATTTTCACTACCGCTTTAATTTTTCAAATTCAAAACAGAATATTTACAGAACGAGAAGAATTAAGGACTTTCAAAAAAATTCAGTGTTTTTCTTAAGAAAATAGTTAAAAAAATGATTGTTCCCGAATATCAGACGAAAAGAATTTTATTTTCAAGTAAAATAATATTTAAAAATAAATTTAGTTGAACTTTTAAGAAAATCAACTAAAATTATAAATATGAAATAATTAAAATTTCAATAAATTAATTTTTTGAAATCTAAGGGCGGGTAGATGCTGAAATGGAATAAAACAAGCTGCGTGTGAGGTATTACGAACATTATTAACTTCCCATAGAAAGTTATTGTAATGGGTCCGATTTGTCGAATTGAAAATTTTGACATTTCTCGACGTTTCAAGGTCCCTAGAGTCGAATTATAAGATTTTTATAAAGATGTCTGTGCGTGAGTGTGTACGTACATTCGTACGTCCACGTCCGTTCGTCCGTACGTTCACGACGTTTTTTTCGTCGTCCATAACTCAAAAACCAGAAAGGACATCGATTTTAAATAAATTTTGTTTTGCAGATAATAAAGCAAAAAGACGCAAAAAGGGCTCTCAAGAAAATTGCCGGGGTGGTTTTTTTTTTTTTAAATGGCAGTTTGAAAAAAAGGTGAAAATTTTGGTTAACCCTAAATATCTTATGAACCAAAACGCTAGAGACTTGAATTAAATTTTATATAATATATTGTAACGTGATATCAAAGAAGTATATTTTTTGAAAAAAAATCCATTTCACGGTTGTTTTTATAAATCAAAAAAACTAAAAAAAATATTGTCACTTCCAAAATTTTACGACTAAAATATGATTTCATATCCAAAACAATTTTGTGCAACGAAAAATAATGTTTTTGACATCTGATACAATTTTGAGAAAAATCGAATTGACAGTTTTTTTACAAAAAATTAAAACCTAAAAAAAATGTATAAAAGTTGGTAAAAATTGATTTTCGATTCAAATATCTTTTCAGAAGTTTGAAATATTGGCTTCAAACTTATTTTATCTTATAAGAAATATTGTTTTCAACATTCGGTAAAATTTTGAAAAAAATGGAATTTACAGGTTTTTTACAAAAAATTGAAAACCGAACAAAATTAACAAAAGTTGGTAAAAAATGATTTTCGACTCAAATATTTTTTCAAAAGTTTGAAATATTGGCTTCAAGCTAATTTTATCTTTCAAAAAATGTTGTTGTTAACATTCAGTACAATTTTGAAAAAAATCTAATTGACAGTTTTTGTACAAAAAATCAAAAAACCTAAAAAAATTTAACAAAAGTTGGTAAAAATTTATTTTCGACTCAAATAGCTTTTCAAAAATTAAAAATATTGGCTTCAAACTAATTTTATTTTATAGAAAATATTTTTTTTCGATATTCAGTAATTTTTTTTATAAAAACCTAACAGTCTCTTTTTAAATAAAAAATAAAATCTACAAAAATAGTACGTAAATTTGGTAAAAATTAGTACGAGTACATATAGACAAACTTTTAAGCAAGACAAATCGACAGACGGGATGGGAAGTTATCAGTGTGGGTCGCATCCCAGCCTCTTTTTTTATTATTTAATAGGGCGCTTGTGTTCCATTAAGTGTGGAATATGATATCATTCAAATGCCCGCCTCGGCTTACAATTTTCAACGACTCTTCCGCACAGATCTGGTTGAATTAAGACTCCACAGGAAAAAGTCTATCTGGGTCAAATAGCATCAATCTGGCCAATTCACATCACCCCCGTGAGAAAAACTTAACCATCAAGTCTTTCATAAAAAAATGTCAATCGTGGCGTTTGCTGTGGGGCACGTAGCACCGTCCTGTTGGAACCACATGTCGTTTAGGTCCGTACGGTTCAATATGGGTCATAAGAAATTAATTATCATCGTTATGTAGCGCTCTCTGTTGACGGTAACCGCCACACTAACGTCGTTTTCAAAAAAGTACGGAACACTTATGCTGCCGCGCCACGCCGACCCAAAATCCACAACCAACGCTAATTTTTTGAGGAGACATTATCACCTGGTGAACCTCGCTTGAGTTTGTGGTCGTCCCGTTACGGCAATTTTGCTTGTTAACACCGCCAATTATCCAAAAATGAGCCCATTCACTATAGATGATTTTTCGGCCAAAATTGGAGTCCTCTTTCAAAAGATTCGAAGCCCAGTCAGCGAACAAACGGCGTTGTCTATGGTCATGAACTTTGAGCTCCTGGGTCAAATGGATCTTGTACGGGTGCGGAAAAAACGTAAAATTCGCCAAGTTGAAGTATGCGAAAGACCAAGTACTTGTGCACGGTGAGGAATAGACTGCCTCGGGTTCTGCTCTACACTTTTACGGAGCGCGGCGATGTTCTCAGCCGGTCCGATCTTGCGTTTCTTGAACGTACGGGTGTTGGCTGATTGTTTACTATATTTGGCCACTAAACTTGAAGAATCGACTGTAAAGGGCTATCATGTTTTCCGTAAAACGTTTGTGTAAACGAACACATATTTTGATAATAGTGTTTTATCATTATATAATAATAATAATAAGTAAACGATTTCACAGATGTGACCAAGACAAAATGGGTGCCACGGGGCGCTTAAATCTATCCGCACCAATTGACAAACTCTTTACTTAGGGCAGTTTATTTGCCCATTATGACACCACATGAATCTCGAGGCTATATGCTGAGCTCAATAAACCCAATTAGAGCTGAAAGACTTGATAGATGCATGATTATTTGAAAAAATACAGATTTCAGACGTTAATATCAAGGTTTCTTTAAGCCAGGACAAGACTTCTTTTATCGCCAAAAGTTCCGCGTCAAAACACGTCGAAATGATAGTTAAGGCGGAATAAGAGACTTTAGTTTTTTTAAAGTACACACCTCCAACAACTCCTTTGTTTGGTGTTTAAATGTTTACTGTTTCGTCATCTAAGAATGCCCTATCCTCCCAGAAATTGCTGGAAGAAATAGAAATCTGGAAGTTTCTTTCGAATTTCAGTTGGGGGATGGTGTAGTATGTGTGATTTTAAATTGATTATAAATACAAACAACTTACGGAGTGGCCAATGTGTTTGTTGACCCATTGAGGAGAACAGCAGGCCTTAGAGCTATTTGTTTGCTACGTATATCAAGAGGTGTTGGTTAGAGTATAGGTTGTCCAGTGCCGCAGATGGAATCGTGTGAAGCTATCCGCTTATACATAGGCAAGCTGAATGTTGGACTTTGTTTAGATTGTCGTGGTTTATTGATTTTTCTAAAGCAATGTACCATACTGCCACACTGTACAGTAAAATCGGCCTGATTACCAATGTGTATTTCTAATGCTTAGTTTGGGGTTGTAAGCCCCATTTATTACCAATAGCTTTTTTGAAACAGAATAAGCTACTGTAGCTTTTTTGAATTTTGGATACCTTTGTTGTAGGGAGGGTTATTTTATGGAATTTTATATTTCCTCAAATATATGACACTTAATCCACACCGGTCAGCCCAAAGTTTTAGTTCATCTAAAGCTTTTTGTAAGAGTAGTTACATAACAAACTAGATTATTTTTTACTCAGGTTTATTCGAAAACCCAGCATAATTTTTCATAGCTTCGTATATTTTATAAAATAACTAGCTGACCCGACACACGTTGTTTTGTCATATTAATTATTTCTGGAGAATATGTTGCTAGCAATAAATAACTTATTGTAATTGTGTAAGGATGTGGAATATAAGTGGGAGAGATATAGAGCACTGTAAACGGTGACAAAATATTAAAATAACTAATCATCAAACAATTTTTTTTAATTTATTAAAATTAATTATTTAAAATTATAAAAATATCGCTAATTATGACAATACTACAAAAAAACAATATCAATCCCTTAATGCAACAAAGTGTACAATATTTTTTGTGACCCCATCTTTCCCTTATACAAACAAACTGGGTGGTTTGCCCACTCGAGAACACGCCACGTATTATGTGAAAAACATGAATTGCTCAAATCTAAGCCGCAGACAGACATCGTTTGGCCTTGAGACTTATTGATAGTCATTGCAAATGCCAATCTAATTTGAAATTGAGGGTGTTTGAATTGAATTGACACATCTGTGGGTATAATAGGGACTCGCTATTATAATTTTTTTTCAACTCGGAATTTGCCATTTGGAACTACTGCTTCGATAACATTTTTCATTAATTTTTTAATTACTAATCGCATGCCGTTGCACAACCTCGGTGGATTCAATTTACGAAGAAAAATTATCGGAGATCCAACCTTAAGTTGTAAATTATGCGGTGGCACGCCTGGTAAATCCAATGAGTTGAAAACTCAGTTGGATAATTTACAACTTCGGTAGTATTACAAACTGTATCAATAGATTTGTATGACACGAAGTTTCCTGGTAACAAATGTTTTATCTTGAGATTTAATTCGTTGACATCCACATTTTATGCTGCGAAAATTACTTTTTCGTCCGGCCACTCATGATTTGTATATTGTCTGTGTACATCGGGAAATGTCTGGAAATATCTAATGAGAGCTTCTTGTGAACCAATAATCGTGCAGAAATCGACCGGTAATTTTATGCATCCAGTTTCATCTGTAGTAACTTTTCCGTCGACTAAATCTGACAATTGATTTGGAAATGTTTTAGCGGATGGATTTTAAATAACGCGCGGAGTAACGGGAAGTCTTTGTCTGAAAGAAGTAACAGAGTGCCCCAAATTAGTCTGTCGTTGTTTTTTATACCTTTCAATGTCTTGTTCAACGCATCAAGCTTATGCTTGTGTGCCATAGTGCATTCATCCGATGATAATTTTACATTGTTTCAGCACAATGGCCATTGATGGTGGTTTTTTATATTGCACACCGCGTCTGAGTTATTTTGAATATTGAGTGGCAGTTTAAGAACTGAATAAGCTGTTCTGCCTCCATTCAATAAAATTGCCGCAACGCCAGAAGATGCAACAGCCAATGCGATACCACTATTATTAGCGAAATAATGAATGTTTTGCAGGTTCCAGCTGGTGCATCAACAAAAAAAAAGAGTCCACCTTGTCCTGCGGAAACTGCGAGCATGATGTGGTTATAAATGCTTCTTTGTTCTTCATTCAGTATTGGAACATGTCTACGATGTTGATGCATTTAAACAGTACCACTTAGGAGTTTAAAAAATAGATAAAAACCTATTCTCAGACCTACCGAATGTATATGTAAAATTTCATTGAAATTAGTTAAGCCGTTTCGGAGGAGTATGGCAACTAACACTGTGACAGGAGAATTTTATATATTAGATAATAATTTATTGTATTGTATTCCAAATAATCTAAACAGAAGTTCGTTTTATATACATATGTAAACGGTGATTTTTTAAGAGCTTGAGCACTTTAAAAACAAAAAACCCATACAATTTGCAAAATCTCATCTTATTTGAAACGTTAGATTGGTCCATGACATTTACTTTTTGAAGATAATTTCATTTAAATGTTGACCGCGGCTGCGTCTTAGGTGGTCCATTCGGAAAGTCCAATTTTAGGTAACTTTTTCGAGCATTTCGGCTGGAATAGCCCGAATTTCTTCGGAAATGTTGTATTCCAAAGCTGGAATAGTTGCTGGCTTATTTGTGAAGACTTTAGACTTGACCTAGCCCCACAACAAAATAGTCTAAAGGCGTCAAATCGCATGATCTTGGTGGCCAACTTACGGGTCCATTCCTTTGAGATGAATTGTTCTCCGAATTTTTCCCTCAAAATGGCCATAGAATCGCGAGCTGTGTGGCATGTAGCGCCATCTTGTTGAAACTACATGTCAACCAAGTTCAGTTCTTCCATTTTTGGCAACAAAAAGTTTGTTAGCATTGAACGATAGCGATCGCCATTCACCGTAACGTTGCGTCCAACAGCATCTTTGAAAAAATACGGTCCAATGATTCCACCAGCGTACAAACCACACCAAACAGTGCATTTTTCGGGATGCATGGGCAGTTCTTGAACGGCTTCTGGTTGCTCTTCACTCCAAATGCGGCAATTTTGCTTATTTACGTAGCCATTCAACCAGAAATGAGCCTCATCGCTGAACAAAATTTGCCGATAAAAAAGCGGATTTTCTGGCAACTTTTCTAGGGCCCATTCACTGAAAATTCGACGTTGTGGCAGATGGTTCGGCTTCAGTTCTTGCACGAGCTGTATTTTATACGGTTTTACACCAAGATCTTTGCGTAAAATCTTCCATGTGGTCGAATAACACAAACCCAATTGCTGCGAACGGCTACGAATCGACATTTCACGGTCTTCAGCAACACTCTCAGAAACAGACGCAATATTCTCTTCTGTACGCACTGTACGCATTCATGTGGTTGGTTTAATGTCCAATAAAGTAAACTGAGTGCGAAACTTGGTCACAATCGCATTAATTGTTTGCTCAATTGGTCGATTATGTAGACCATAAATCGGACGTAAAGCGCGAAACACATTTCGAACCGAACACTGATTTTGGTAATAAAACTCAATGATTTGCAAGCGTTGCTCGTTAGTAAGTCTATTCATGATGAAATGTCAAAGCATACTGAGCATCTTTCTCTTTCACACCATGTCTGAAATCCCACGTGATCTGTCAAATACTAATGCATGAAAATCCTAACCTCAAAAAAACAATTTAAAAAAATCAAAAAAAAAACATAATAAATTTCGACTTGATTGAGAAAAGTTTAACTTCAAAATGGAGGTGTCATTAAATTAACCTAACTTTAAACTTTTCTTTCAAAAAATCTAATTTTGTAATATTTTATTTTACAAATTCAAACTAATTAGAATTTAGTTATCACATTATCAAGTCTTTGAGTATAATTGTTTATCCCTTTTTATAAGTCGGCTTATTGTGCATAAGTAAATATTAAATCCTTAACACAATAAAATCTAGAAAAAATGTTAAGTAAAGCAAGAAAGAAAAACTCTTAATTGTATTCTAAACCGAACATTGAAAACTTGTTTATTGTTTTCTATATTCAAATGTAAATTTCTTGAATAAACGGGTATAAACCAAGTTGACATCCTCATATACTTTTCGTACATATGTACATAGATATACCATGTATCCATAGGGGAACATATGCATCAAGTGAATTAAAATCTTTTCAGGTTTAACATAATTGGGTCTTTTGCAGGTTTTCAAGCATACATTTAAAACTTGCACCATATACCCTATTAATACAAATATTCTGTTTAGTACTTACTTGATTTTATTTCTCTATTTTCTACAAACATGAAGGTAGCTACAAAATATATTTTGTTAAAATTTGATTAAGTATAGAAATTCAACCCAAAACTTTTTCACATCGTAGAGAGAAGCAGGAGATTGGGAGAGTAAAGAAAGAAAAACAGAATTCATCCTCATGAATATTTAATATTATTTCACAAAACGAATCCTATCATGGCGATTTAAGGATCTGAATTTTAAGTTTTATACTTGAAAAACAATTTTTTATCCTTTAATGTTGCAGAAACTTTTTTTCTGTACAAATTAAAACACAAACAAAAATAATGTAGATACAAATGGATGGAATCTAAATTCAGTTTTCGGAAAATTTATTCGTTTCAAGGGTATGTGTATCTTCATTCACATTCATATATAATACATATTTGAATTGTGGGAGTGAAAAGTATCTATGTTTGTATTTTATGAAATAAATTGATGTTAATAAAAGTCCCTTAACCCAATGTCATGTCATCAGTAAAAAAAAATGGTTCGGTGTTGAATTCGATATAGATTGGGATGAGAAAACGTGTCGCAGTATTTTTGAAAAACATGCTTTTTATTTGTGTTTGATATATACAAATATTTAAACAATCGGTGTAGTTTTGTGGTAGTTCATAAAACAACATAACTTACGTGTCAGTATTTCCTAGTTAGGTATTTCATATATCAAAAACTGTAAACATAATTCAAAATTCTTCCACTGTTAAAAATTAGCTGGCAAAACACACTTAATTAACGGAAAAAGTGAAAAAACGTTCCATTATATTAATAACTTCCTGAAGTATATAAGTTGATCTTAAACTGACGTATTTGTATACATATTACCACCATCGACACATATTCAAGTGTATGTATCTTACTTTTATAAAATAAAAATAAACCTTACAAAATATTTCTTATCAATTTTATATGAATCCTTTTTGCTATTAATATGATGATGATATATTGGCAGCTGTCACTTCAATATTTTTCTACGATATTTTATATCCTTTATTTTTAGAAATAATAATCAATCATTTACGATTGGTTACTTATTTATGTTCGGATCTCAAATACGTTTAGAATGTTGACCATGTAAAAGTAAATACTTATAGGCTCTTGTCAAAATAGAATAGATATTATAATTAACTTGATACCTAAATGATTGTTAGTATAATAAATCAATATTAACTTCAGCGTACTACGTAGTTGTATACTGTATTTCAATACAAAACCTGTTGTTGTGGTGGTTGTTTCTGAAATGTACTTGCTTTATGAAAAACTGTCAGAAACTGGAACTTCAATAACAAGGTTGGATATTATTATATAGTTTCAGTTTAATTATTTATAAAGCTTACACTTAAGTTTAAGTCGCTAGAATTACTAGTTCTTGAGAAATTTTGGGTTATCCAGCAGCTGGAGATAATTTGGTTAGGAGGATGCACCACCTTATCTGTACGATATGGTCGAAAGAAAGAATTCCCGATGTAGGTAACCTTACTATTGTTTGCCCGATTTGTGAAAAAAGTTGACCCTCTAAACTGCACCAACTGTAGAGGCATACTTAACATCGATTGCAAAGTCTTCCCTGCCGTAATATGTGAACGTCTAAAGCCATTGTTAACAACCTGATAGGTCTTTATTCACATTACCCAAAAATGTCCCATCACACTATTGCCGATCCTCGACCAATCGCACTTATCTGCCAACAGAATACTTTAGCATATCCAATTTGTACAGGAACTATAAATCAAAACAAGTGGAAGAAGGTAAAAATGCTGTTTCCGAAAAAATATTTCGAAGGATTTTCAAACCCTATAATATTGGCATCCACGTTCCGAAAAAAGACAAGTGCATCTTTTGTGAAGCACATAAATCCCGCGTGTTGGAGGACAAAGAAAAAGTTCTTGTTTTGAAGCACTCCCAACTAAAGGAAAACAGCCAAATATTATTTATGGATGATCAGGAAAAGGCCAAAAACTGTCCATCATTCGTGTGTGCTGTTTTGATCTACAGAAAGTCTTAAACGTTCCACATACACAAAGCATGCTCTTTTGCTATTCAAGAAAGTACTCATTTTATAACGAGACTATCTATGAAAGTGGAACTCAAAATGGCTATGCTTTTCTTTGGGGTGAGATTGATGGAATGCGGGGAGCAAATGAAATTTGTTCAATTCTCTTTAAGTACTTAAGTATTGTTGATGCCGGAGAAACTGTGACTTCCATTGCCCTGTATTGGAATAGCAGTCCCGGCCAAAACGAAAATCGTCAGATTATAACAATGATTTTTTTGTTTCAAAAGAAAGCTAAGAACATAAATCAAATCTCTCTCACCTTTCTTTTGCCAGGGCATACTTATATGCTGTTGACTCTGTTCATGCCACCATAGAGCGATTCGTCAAAAAGAGAACAATTTGGACGCCGAAGGAATGGATAACCATGATTGCCAATTCAAGGATAAATCCAAGGACTTACGAGGTTATAAAACTAACTATAGATGATTTTCGCGACTGGAAGAAAGAAGCTTTGAAATATTTTTCACCGTAGGGAGTTAAAACTAGGGAACAAACAAGTTTTAAAATATCTGAATCCAACATTTTTTGTTCTCTAAGTCATCCTGTGATATCAAGTATTCAATTTGTGTCGGACTCGAAATCAAGTTAAATTTCTTGAAAATTTTGATGAGCCTGATATTTTATACACCGCAAAACTGCCAATATCGGGGCCAAAGAAAAAGGACTTAGAAACTCTGCTCAAGAAGAAGTTTGGTGAAAAGGAAGATGTTTTACCAGAGACTGATGAAGAAGACGACTTATCAGAAAATCAACTGAATCAGTGATCTGTAAATTTTCATATCTGAAAAGTTAATTATTTTTATTTATTTTAAAGTTGAACTGTTTTCTTTTTTATTTTCTGAAGTATAATGTTATTTTTAATGATTATTTTAACTTTGTTGATATAAAAACTCAATAAAGCAAATGAACTAAATGACAGTATTTCTTGGAATCCTGTAATATTTCCTACCACCCATTGGTCTAAGCGCAATTTAGCCACTGTATCAAGCGACAATCTGTAGACCATGAAAATGTTCTAAGCGACAAAAACTTTTTATCTGATCGAAATTTCGTCCATGTAATGTACAAAAAAATGTGGCCTAAATCTCAATCAAAATTATGCTTCTCACTTTAAAATACACAAATAATTGCCTACACAGGAGGCAATTCGTCTCCTGTAAAATTATTAAAATGTCGCTTAATACATTCTTCCGGGAAGGTATCGACGACACCCACGATCTTTTCATCGATTTCAAGGGCACATATATGACAGCTTCTACAGGGACGAGCTTTATAAAGCCGTATCTAGTGGCCACCCTGCCAAACTCATCCGTTTGTGCAGGATGACCATGAAAAATTTGATGTACAAAAAAGGCTTTAGACAAAGTGATGCAGTGTCATTCGTTTTTTTACTATCGTACTTGAAAGAATAGTGCATAGCTCTTACTTCAACACTAGAGGCACACTTTCAAAAGGCTGCCAAATTACTAGCATATGCTGATAATATTAACATAATCGGTAGAATTCAGCGTGATGTCAATGAAGTATTGAGGCAGAGGCGGCAAAAATGTGTTTATAGGTTAATGAGGGCAAAACAAAAATTCATGCTGTCATCAAGAAAGCACTTACAATACCGACGACGACGTCTCGGTAGAAAAATCGAGAGACCTAACTTTGAGGTCGTTAAGGACTTCGTCTACCAAGGCTCCGCTATGAACGTAGAAAACTACACCAGCTCTGAGATCAAACAAAGAATAACTCTTACAAATCACTGTTTCCTTGGACTAAGAAAGCAATTGAGCAGCATAGCCCTATCTCGAGGGACCAAAGTATCGCTATATTTAATGCCCTCATCATCCCCGTCCTGATATACTGTGCAAAAGCATGGACTATGACAAAAACGTATGGAAGCACCTTGGGTCGTTTCGAGAGCAGAGTTCTTTGTGTGATCTACGGTCCCGTATGCATAGAAGGGAATTGTAGGAGAAAATGGAACCACGAGCTATACGGGCTAAACAGCGAAGTAGAATTAGCCAGAAAAGGGTAAGAGTCCACGACTAAGGTACTAAGGCTGGGTCACATGGAGCGATTGGAAACCAATGATCCGGACCGGAAAGTTTTAAAATCCACACCCAGTGGACAGCGCAGTAGAGGAAGACCGCGGATCAGGTGGCACGCACAAGTGGAAAGTGACCTCATACAGGGCTGTAGCGCCACCTTAAGTAAATAAGTAAGTAAGACCTTGAAACATCCGGAATTTTCAACATTTATTTTGTTCTTCAGGTTATATGAGATTCTTGATCAGACAGACAGTCTTTAGGATTGCTATGTCTAAGTTTTGTAAAAAAAAATAAATACTTGTTAGAAACTAAATAATTTATCTTTTCATCTATCTAAATGCAATTAATGGCATATTTTCATATAAAAAAGAAAACAAATATTTATACAGTATAGTTTCAAAATGACTTAAGTCCAATAAGTTTCACTTAAACTGAAATACGTATATAAAAGGTTTACAAATTATTTGAACTCGATTCTGGCCAAACAAAAGAATCTTTTTACAAACCATTAAAATAAATAATTCCATCATCATCTTCATGCATATTGTCAAATTTGATTCAATTTGATCTTCAGCTTTTATCGAATTTATCACTTTATAGCTTGTTAAAAAAGCACTTACTTACACATTCATTAAAAAAAAGATATAATGAATCTTTCAACGAATTTTGTTTACTTTTACTCATATACTTTGCGTTTTGGCAATAGCTAAGTAATTTTAAGTGATTTAAAATTGCTTGTACTTAGATAAAAGTTAACTTTTCTTCTTCTAATAAATAATGTACGTATTATATTCTTCATCTCTTCATGAACTCATCATTTTTTTTTTGTTTAATGATTGGACATAAATTTCAAATTTGTTCTTATACCTTTTTATCTAAACAGTTTTGATTTTATGTTTCTTTGCCAGAGGCATCAGACTTATAGATAGGTTGAAGGTGTAGGTACCTATGTTTTGTTTTGTTGGGTGATTTAATTTTCTGATGGTACAGAATATTTTGGTGCGCTCATAAATCCCAAAGATACAAAGAGTGTAGCATCAGTATACCTGATGATAATAGAAAGATAGATACCTTCTTTACAAGGGAATTTGAGGTTATTACCATGTTGTATTTTGATGCTTGTTTAGGGAAGTAAGTATATAGAGCTGAAATAATGGGTGGAGCAAATAAATTTATAATTCTAAGGTAGGTATAGGTTGGTATAGATTGTACCTACCTTTCAACAGTTAAACTTTTAATAATAAAATGAAATACTTAGTTGTAATTTATTGATACTTTAGATATTTTAGGCATTTTTAAGAACCTTATATAGGGAAGTAAAACAAAGAGTACAAAAGTAAGTAATTATTATTGAACTTAAGGAGCCAGTTAAGGAATCAAGAGTTGAAAGCATTATTTGCAATTTTATTGCATATAAATAGGTTTATATAAAATTAAGAGATAAGAGAAACAAGCTTACGAAGAATTGTTTGTAAAATTTAATTAAAATAACAGGACAAAACAATAGAAAAGAAAGAACGGATTTGGAAATTTGTTATTATGTATAGTATGGTGTTAAAATAAAGACTTCGGAACTTCTTTCGATCTAATTTATGTATGCTCTCTGTTGACTTTGTCATCAACTTGAAGAACATACAAAATATTAAGTGATTTCCAAGAAAGTTTTAAAATATGAACATACAGTGATGGAAAAAACAATTCCATTAAATAAAAAGTAGGATATTTAAATCAAATTGAAAAAAATGGATAGTATGTCAGCAACACAAATAACTACATATTTTTTCCCTTAAAAATATAATTTTTCGTAGAATTTAAAGTAATAAAGAATAAATTTAGAAATATTTGAAATGAAAATTGTTTTTTTTATTTATTAAAAATGACAGATTTTTTAAATATTACTTGTTTAGTATCGGTTCGTGAGATATTTTTAGTCAAACAATTGTTCGGTTTTTTTTTAAATTGCTATAAAAAAACACAATTCAATTTTGTTTAAGTTTTTTCTGTATCTTTTTGAGATATTATCGGCATAACAAAATCTATTTCAAGTCAATATCCTTACTGATCCTTGCGATATGAACGAAGAAAAATGATATCCCTATGCCTCACATGCACACATTGTAATCTCTCTTAAAATCCTTAATTTACATGGATTCTAAGGACTAAAGAAATTGGTCAGATTGCAATAGACAATTGAAAAAAAAATACTCAAAATGATAATTCCTTTTATTTATAGGGAAAATTTTATAAAATACCCAACAAAAGAAGACTAAAATAAGACTGTTAATAAATTAATTCAAGAATACAGTTGAAACTAACATTTTGGCTGTTTACTTAAACTTAATTGAATTTCTGTGAATGACAATTTGGCTAATTACAAAAAATATCATGTGCAGGTTTTTAAGGACACCAAAAGGGGTTCCGTGGAATAAAGTGCAGTTTTAAGCAGTGGGTGAAATGAAATTTTACTTATTTTCGCACCAAAAGGAATTCATCGTGGTGGTTAATAATAACTTAGCCTCTTTGTTGTTTATTTCATTTATTATCTAATTAAAAATGTTGCATTTAATAAAAATAAGCTAAGGATCAAACCGTCTTTTTTCCAATTTATCACTTGTGGCGATATTTCACTCCCTCCTCATTTTTTTCCGATTTGAACGTTGAATGCAGAGTTGTAAACCTCTTTTTTTTATCATTTTAAGACTTATTAACTTCCCATAGGAAGTTATTTTAATGGGTCCGATTTGTCAAATTGAAAATTTTGAATTGAAAATTTTTCCTACGTCCGTACGTTCACGACGTTTTTTCGTCGTACATAACTAAAAACCAGAAGAGATATCGATTTTAAATAAATTTTGTTATACAGATAATAAAGCAGAAAGATGCAGCAAGGGCTCTCAAAAAAATTGTGTGGACGGTTTTTTTTACCTTTTTGAATAAAAGGTGAAAATTTGGTTAACCCTAAATATCTTACGAACCAAAAAGGCTAGAGACTTGAATTAAATTTTATATAATATATTGTAACGTGATATCGAAGAAGTAAATTTTTTGAAAAAAATCCATTTAATGGTTTTTTTTATATATCAAAAAAACTGAAAAAAAAATTTGTCACAACATTACTCAAAGTTGGTAAAAATTGAATATCGATTCAAATATCTTTTCAAAAACTTAAAATTTAGGCTCCAAACTTATTGTAGCTTATAAAAAATATTGTTTTCAACATTAGGCTAAATTTTTAGAAAAATCGAATTGACAGTTTTTTTTACAAAACATAAAAACCTTAAAAAAAATGTATAAATGTTGTTAAAAATTGATTTTTGACTCAAATATCTTTTCAAAACTTGTAGATATTGGCTTTAAACTCTTTATCTTTCAAAAAATATTGTTCTTAACATTCAGTAAAATTTTGAAAAAAATCGAATTGACAGTTTTCTTACAAAAAAATAAAATCCTAAAAAAAATTTAACAAAAGCTGGTAAAAATTGATTGTTTCAAACTAATTTTATCTTATAAAAATTATTCTTTTCAACATTCGATACAATTTTGAAATAAATTGAATTCACAGTTTGTTTTGCAAAAAATAAAATTCTACAAAAAACAATACTAAAACTTGGTAAAAAATTACTTTCGACTCAAAAAGCTTTTCAAAAATTAAAAATGTTGGCTTCAAACTTATTTAATTTCACAGAAAATATTGTTTTCGATATTCAGTAATTTTTATATAAAAATCCAACAGTCCGTTTTTTTTTTTTATAAAAAATAAAATCTACAAAAAATAGTACCCAAAGTTGGTAAAAATTGATACGAGTACATATAAACAAACTTTTAAGCAAAACAAATCGACAGACGGGATGGGAAGTTATCAGTGTGGGTCGCATCCCAGCCACTTTTTTTCATTTCAAATAACTTTTAATTAGATTTTTAAATTATTAACAAATGTTTAAAAGAAATGTTTAAATATTAGTTTAAAGTCAATATTTTTTTTTTGGCAACATTTTAAATTCAAAACTAAATTTTTTGCAACTTTTAGTATAATTTCGTATTTGTTTGGATTTGTAAAAAATAAAATAGGAAGTTATTGTAATCGGTACGATTTTTCGAATTGAAAATTTTGATATTTCTCAACGTTTCAAGGTCTCTAGAATCTAAATAATTGTATGCAACGAAGAATAATTTTTTTTTTTAATTTGATAAGTATTTCAGAAAAATCGGATTGATAGTTTTTTTTACGAAAAATAAAAACCTAAAAAAAAACATAACTAAAATTTTGTAAAAATAATTTTCGACTTAAATATCTTTTTAAAATTGTTAGATATTTTCTTCAAATTAATTTCATTATAAACAAAAATATTGTTTTCAACATTCAGTAAAATTGTGTCAAGTATCGAACTGACATTTTTCAACTTAAAAAAATATTACTAAAATTTGGTTAAAATTGATTTTTGACTCAGAAATTTTATTTTAGAAATTTAAAATATTATTTTTTAAACTAATGTTATCTTATAAGAAATATTGTTTTCACAAGATTGGTAAAAATCTATGTTTGATTCTCGAAATGATCCTAAAATTATTTCTTTGTGTGCTAAATTTTGTTGTTAACGTAAGATTATGGTTATATGAGAAATTAAAACTGTAAAGAAAGGCAACTACAGTTTGTAAATTGTTTGCGATTAAAAATTGAAATCAGAATAAAAACAACAAAAAAATGATAATAAATATTTTCGATTCAATTATTAGGAGAATAAAGAAAAATATTGACTTCAAGTTATTTATCTCTCACAAAATATTGTTAAAAACATTTTGTTTAAGGTTTAAGCAAGACAATTCAACAGAGTGGATGAAAACCTATCAGTGGTGGTTGCCTCCCAGCTTCTTTTTGGTACTGGTTCTAAGACGGAAAATTAAAACGATATTTGGAAAAAAACATACATTTTTCGAAAAGTGCACATGAATAAATTAAATTTGTTGAATTTCCTCTTTTTAACCCCAAAGTCTAAAGCTGAACAAATAAATCTTCCTAATAATAAAATAAATCGACAAGATAAAATAACAAAAAAGTTCCCTAAAACGTAACTTCCATAAGCTCAATTTATTTATATGGGACAATAGAATTGCATGAGAGACTTTAGACTATGGAAATCGTGTATGCAAATTGCAGCCCCATTTAAAACCAAAATGACAGCTCATCTCCATTTGTCCAATCCATTAACCTCAATAATATTCATGACTGCCCCAGTCCAATGTGCATCCCGAAAAAGCTTTGAGTATACCTGTCTGTTTTAAATATTTTAATTAAATTGTCTAGACAAAAGTTCGTTGATTTCTCATCCGCTCCGCACTCACACTCAAAAATTATAACAACACGCCGCCGCACGAAATTCATTAAAATAATACCTTACCTCTATTCCATAATTTGATTTGTGATTTCCATGGATGTGTAACTCATAAAGTCGCCGCTAGGTCCGGGCTGGGTCGGGTACTACGTGAATTCTTATGGTGTGTTAAATTCTGCAATTGTCATTATCTAGAGAGAGAGATTCTAATCAAAAATATGCAACGGAATGGACTATAACTGCAAGCATAATTATATTCGGACCATAGATAGATGGACTAAAATCCTACATCCATTCACAGTAATTCAATTATTATTTTTGTTGAACTGAATTGAACATGATGAGGATGAGGATGATGATGATAGTGGTGATGGCTCTATGGATGGTTTTATAAGGGAAAGAGTCTAAAACGTCTAACGACACAGAATTTTGTGTTGGAAATATTATAAACTTAAAACCATGGCCTCAGGGGAAATTTCCATTCAATTGTTTGGTCCACATCATTTTGGGGTTTTGGTTTTTTGTTTGGAGAGAATTTGAAAATATAAGGTTTGGAATTCTAGGAAAGATTCCTCTTATTTTTTTGATTTTGTTTTAATTTTATTTTGTATTTTTATTGTTTGTATTTTTGCCTCTGGGACTGAGCAAAAGCTACAAAAATACTTTTGATTTTATTTGAGAAATTTTCAAATAAACAATTGTTCTATATGTAACCGTGTGTTGATACAAGAGGACATCATGAACGTGACCAAAAAGCATTTTGAGAATGGGTAAATATGGAAGGAGATGATCAAAACCAACACATACAGAATAGGTTGGGTTATAGGTTAGGTTGGGAATATGGTTTGGTATGTTGATAACAAGAATTAAACATTTCTTCGGTGGTTGTGGGTTCGCTTCGTACGTACAGTAATGGGAAAGAGTATTAGAAACGTAGAATTTTATTTAAATTTCAATTACTTGTAACTGAATTTATAGTGAATTTCTTGTTCGCAGTTTGTTTGAAAATGGTATCACTTTTTTTGTAGGAGCTTTTGGTAAGATTCTCGAAAAATACACAATTTTTGTTATAAATTATGATATTGAAAGCTTTATTAATTTGAAAGTTAGTATCACAAATTTTGAGATAAATAGGGGGATAGTATTAAAAAGTAAAAAAGAGGCTGGGATGCGACCCACACTGTAACTTCCCATCCCGTCTGTCGATTTGTCTTGCCTAAAAGTTTGTCTTTATGTACTCGTATCAATTTTAACCAACTTTTTGTACTTTTTTTTATAGATTTTATTTTTTATAAAAAAAACGGACTGTTGGATTTTTATATAAAATTACTGAATATGGAAAACAATATTTTCTGTGAAATAAAATAAGTTTGAAGCCAATATTTTTAATGTTTGAAAAGATATTTAAGTCGAAAATTAATGTTTACCAACTTTTACTGAATATTGACAACAATATTTTTTGAGAGATAAAAGTAAATTAAAGCCAAGGTATCAAAGTTTTGAAAAGATATTTGAGTCGATATTCAACTTTTACCAACTTTGAGTAATATTTTTTTTTCAGATTTTTATTTTTTATAAAAAAAGCTGTCAATTTGATTTTTCTCAAAATTATATCAGATGTCAAAAACATTATTCTTCGTTGCACAAAATTGTTTTGGAGATGAAATCATATTTTAGTCCTAAAATTTTGGAGGTGACAATTTTTTTTTTCAGTTTTTTTGATTTATAAAAATACCGTTCAATTGATTTTTTTCAAAAAATATACTTCTTTGATATCACGTTACAATATATTATATAAAATTTAATTCAAGTCTCTAGCGTTTTTAGTTCGTAAGATATTTAGGGCTAACCAAAATGTTCAACTTTTTTTCAAACTACTAGGGAAATAAAACCACCCACGCAATTTTCTTGAGAGCCCTTTCTGCTTTTTTGTCTGTATAACAAAATTTATTTGAAATCGATATCTCTTCTGGTTCTTGAGCTATGGACGACGAAAAAAACGTCGCGAACGTACGTACACACGCACGCACAGAGATGTTTCTAAAAATCTTTTATTTTGACTCTAGGGACCTTGAAACGTCAAAAAGTGTCGACATTTTTTAATTTGACAAAACGTACCCATTACAATAACTTTCTTATAAATAATAAATAACGTTCGTCTAGTGAAAAGAGCTTTTCTAGATCCAAGTCGTTGTTATTAAAATACGATCTAGACATTTTCAACAGCCCTTTTGATTAGAATTCATTGTATAGGTCCTTCTAGGCCCTTTCATAGATATACATACATTCATGGAATGATTTTTTTTAAGATCTCACTCTCAAATACTTTTAAGATCCAGAAATTGCGAATTTCATGCAATCAATCTTAATCATCAGTTAACTTTCGTCTACCTACCTTTGTCCGAAGGAACTTGTCAATACATAAAGTTAAAAGCAGTTTATCAAATCAGTATTACCAATAACAAGTTCAATTAAATACAGGAACTGCTACTCTTGGCCTTATGTCATACCATCACGACAATAAGACCACCATCACCTTACCATCCTTTCGATAATTTTTTTATTTTTTCTTATTGTTATAACATTGAATGGAATTTTCAGATACCGCACATAACAATGAGTAAAAATATTCACAAGAGTAAAAAAATCTGTTTTATTCAGATAATCTTTGTTGACAGATCACTGACAAATTGAATTTGATTGATGATTTTCCGCCCAGATACACTCGCTGCGCTGGATGGTCCAGACCAGTGGAATGCTGATTGTAAAGCACATGTACCTGTCTGCCAAAACCAATGTCTTCAAAAAATTGACTGAAATGCTGTTGGCATGTTGCTCCTGAAGTCGATGCTATTGCTGGTTGCCATTTCCAAAACTGCTGTATAGCTTGAACGTCGCCGTCTGCGTCGTCGTCTATACATGATGGAACTCACGGTGTATTTCTTTTTATGGTCACATAAATAAATAAAAAATTATAGCTCTCTCAACAGCCAACAGCAATAAGAAAAAGAAATTTCCCAAAAGTCTCCATCAACACACGACACACATCACCACACATATAGCCTCTTGGTCTCGAAGATAACTCGGTGATTTATTTTGTGTTTATTGGGCATAAAACGGATCGATTTTCTGTCATTAAATCAGCCGTGAAGGTTAAAACCTGACTTCGACTGCATGTAATGTGCTTCCCCGTCATATGGTCAAGACCGCACCCTGCTTCATATGAAGTCACCCTATATAAGAAAACCAACATAAAGGCGATAGTGATGCAGCCATCAGGCAATAAGTCCACTTAAGGGAACCCTTAAGTGGTCTTTAACCAAATTCTCGGCAAACCTACTAGCTGCTCCTAAAATATTAACATCGTAAGTAATATGCAATTATAATGAATGTCCTATCCCCATGTGTGGTATTATAAGGCGGATCATCATCAGCATCATTCAATCTTGGTATAAATCAAAAGGCTCGTGTCTTTCTGTAATTTCTTGTCTGTCTGTCTGTCTTTTGGGTTGTCTGTCTGTTTGCTTGTCTTTGTCTTATGTTGGATTCTTCTTTTTCTTGTGTTTTGTCTTGTGTAGCTTTAAAAATTTAATCTTTGGACAGTTGTTGCAAGCTGAGGTCAGCATAATTTTTTTGATGTTAATTCAAGGTGAGTGAATGGGCAATTATCATATCAAGATGCGAAGGTTTATTGAATTCCTTCCTGACGCGTACAAAGTAGCCACAGTGGGTTGGGTCTGAGATGGGTACTGATTTACTCCTGATGTGTGTGGGACGTGTTTAATATCATTTGGGACTTACGGTGTCATTCCGCACAGTAATAATTATTTATTTAGGGTAACAAGTGATTTAAGGATTTAAGATGACACAGTTTTCAAGTGACATTGAATTAGTATGGTTGACTAATTAAATATACGAGTAAACGTTTATAAAGCAATATTGGAGTGTGATAGATTTTAAGTGGACATTAACATGACTTCAAGGAATTCGGGTGGTTAGTTTGAAATGTTGCGGATTAAGATAAGTAAATCGATAAACTTTTGAGGAGGTAGGTACTTAATTTTTCATTTTTACCCTCTTTATACATAAATATTCAAATGAAAAAAAATAAAACGAAATCGGGCAATGAAAACTTTGGTGACACTAAAACGAGTATCAATGCTTTTTATTTCGTAATTCATTTTGAGTTTAATCGAGCTTACAGCAACTTAAGGAGAATTTAAATTTGTTGCAAACTATAAAATGAAATATTTTCGAAGAAAGTTTTGACTTTTACTGGATTAAAAATTTTGATTACACCAAACTAAATATAAAAAACATACTTATGTTTGGTATAAAAAAGATCTGTTATGATGGCTGGGAAGCGATCTACTTGGATTATGTCCCGCAGATGCATTTATAAAAATGTGCATCTGTTATTTATTGGTGGTAACTAAAATTGACTTTTTCTAAAAATTCTACTAACAATCAAAAACTTCATTTTTCGTAGCATTTCCTTATTCCGAAAGTGATATTAATTTGTATTCTTATGATTTTCTATCTGGAAAATTTTAATTTAATATTGTTTTTTTGGTTTTAAAAAAAAAAGATATGGAAATGTTCAATCTTTTAAATACGAACAATAAGTTCCAATGAAAAATAAAGAAATTGACAATGGTCAAGAGAAACGTTGTTTAAAAAACTTTGAAAAACATTTCTAAATGTTGCCTTTGTTTGCTTTTAAATAAACAAGTGTTTTATTTGAATAATAAAATTGAACTCATCATGAGGAAAATTAAAAAATAAAATATACGACTGGGTCACACTAACCTGCTCATCTATTCAAAGATACTGTTTAAAAATATTTCCTGTATTTTAAGATTTAAAAATGTACCTGACAAATTTAACTTGAATTCATATATATATATTTTTTTTAGTATTACAAATTATTTTTAGTTCAGTCCTTACAAGTTTAAAACACAAATAGTAAGTTAAAAAAAAGGATATTGAGAAAAAATTAAATCAACTTCATTTCGCAATTTTTTTTAAAAAAAAAGGCTCCTAATATGGGCCGCCTGGTTTCAAATATGGAACAGGGTGGGCCATATTTGAAACAATAAAATATTTATTTTCATTGCCCGAGCAGTCTTCATGGGCCCACATTGTGCATACAAAGCATTGCACCCATTCCTCTCCTCCCTTATCATCGCAAAATAAACTACAGTAGTAAATGCATTTGCCATCTTCCTGGTTGATTCTATCAGGACTCGCAACTGATGATTCGTCTGGAGCGTAATCTTCCTCATTTTTTTATGAAGACGATACTTCTTTACGATTAATCTTCTTTTCTCTTAGCTTTAAATTATTTAGAACCTTCCGAAATGTAAACCATAAAAAGAAAAATAAGTTGAAGTCTATCATATGATTAAGATATTTCTACCTTCCTCTCGAAACAAAGCTTAGTTTTTATTTCTCTTTCCGCCTTTGGCCTCTTTAATTGTGGTTGACTTTTTTTTTCATCGATTCTTCCAAAAGAAGCTTATAAGGGGAAGATGAAATAATTTCGAATTTCCCTCGTTTTCTTCCACAAATTGATATTTTCTTAGTCCGGATGGGAATTGGAAAAATTTCATGGGGTGTTGTGAAAGAAGAAGGTTCCGAAAAGTGAAGTTCTGTTGCTACTGGTTTAGAATTGGATTCCAAAATTTCAGCAATTGATCTTATTCCCGTAGAAGTTGAAGGTTCATCTATACCTGGTTCCGTCTGCATAATCTCGTGAGGACTAGTAGGCACATTCAACTGACCAGGATTTTCTAAGTTGGTTCCATCAACCTCTTCTGCGGACATATGGATATTGGCACATGCCAGTCGAAGCAAATCCATTCACCGTAGATGTCTCCTGCTTGAGTTCTTAAGTAGGCCCGCCTGAATAACTCAATTATAACGAAATGCGTCAAAGCCCTTGCGTTGTTGATTACCCGGCGTCTAATTTCTTCTGTTAAATATTTTTTGAGGGGCCCCATAAATGTCTTGTCTAGCGGTTGAATTTTGTGAATTGAGTTCGGGGGGATGAAAAGAATGTGGACGTGATTATTCCTAGCCAAGTCCACAAGTTCAATATGGCTTGTTGATGCCGATGGCTTAACCTTATCCAAAAAATGCTTGAACCATTTCGTGAATAAATTCGTTTGAACCTATCCGGATGGATGATTAGCGTTAATGGAACCTGGCGGTGTACATTTCATTAGAATTGGATTGTCTCTTTTAATAGGGAAAATAAACATTGGTGGTACAAACGATCCCCCAGCACTCATTTACAAAATTGCGGTTATCAACGAGCCTCTTCGACCTTTGAGTGCCAACACGGTATGTCACCATTAGTTTTTCAAAGTGGTTGAAAAAAATGTCAACGTTTTCTTTTGAAAATCCACTAGCTCGAGCAAAAGACGTCCCAGTCGGCTGCCGACTGCCGTATTTAAAAATTGGTACAACTGAAAGAAGATCTGTAAAAATAATAATAAAAAAACTTCAAAAAGGGGGTTTGTTCGTAGACTACTACATTAACATGTGGTGTTGAAGCGAGCTTGATGCTCGACTCAATTCTTTATATACCTGAATCGAGTTGAGATTTATCTATTCTAAACTGAGATAAACCTTTTTTGGAAACATAGCAAAACATAAATATCTTTTCTATTGTTTTTTCTTGCAAAATAAGCCCAGTTAATCCATTTTCACTAAGAAAACTAAATAATATCAACAGTAATAGATTCGTTTCTTCCGCAATAAAAAACACACATGATTTCAAATGCATAACTACTCAACGAACACAGCCATCGAGATACAAATGCAATATCAATCGTACCAACATTTGAGAACGAAATCACATAAGTTCCATTCGAGGCTCGTATAAATGTCAAAAACCTATCCATAGTGATATTCTACTCTAACTTTTATCGGTGTTATTCTCACTATGGATATTGTTTTTGTTATTCGTGTAAAATCCTACTTTACTATGGATAGATTTACCAACAAAACACGGGTATTGCAAGATGCCAAATTTCGAAAAAAAAACTTTTTTTGAGAAAATTCGAATTTGCGATTTTTGACCAAAAAAATGTATGTGAACTACTGTTATTTAAAAAAAACAAAAAATAAAAATAAAAAAAAACTCTTAACGCGAATCTGCTAAGAACCTAAATTTCCAAATTATGAATACATAAATGAACCCAATGCATTGCTATGTATGGGGCCAGGACAGAAAAACAAACATATGGAATTGGGGGACACACTTTTTCGACTTCTCTACCATCGCAATGTTATGTTTGATTAAAAATCTCGATTTTGAAATTTTTACAAATGCAGAACTTGCCATATATGTAGTTTCTTTAATACTAAGGTTTTGAGTCGGTTCACGTTAGTAATTTTTTTTTTTCATATTTTTTAAAGACTTAAACATTTGTAGAAAACATACATGTTCCTGTCCTGTTGTTAACATAAATTGTTATTCCTTCTGTTAATAAATTAAGTATACTAGGTATTGTATTCGATTGTAAATTTAGCTTTAAGGAACATTGTTTAGCTTTTAGAATTAACTTGGCTACCAGGCTTAACATCATAGGGTATTTAGCATCAAAAAATAGTTTCATCCATACGAATTCATTGATCAATGTTACAAAAGTCATAATACTGTCAAAACTTGATTATTGCGTTGTTATGCCTGTTCAATCAGCATATCACGCCTGAAGTAGGTTTTTCGTCGATCACAAAAAGAAAAGAAGTCTTTACATCAAGACTTGGGGGAAAAGTACTTGAATCCTATCTACGAATCTACGAAAATCCTTAAACGCTTTAAGACACCTAAAAAACCATCAGCTCTCCACTTAACTTTAATGTATGCGAGAGAAATCGGCAGTGAACCGAAAATTAAAAAAAAAGATGTCGAGTGTAGTCCTCCTTGGCTATGCCCGAAGGAATGCATCAACACTTCACTCGCTCAATTTAAAAAAGATTCAACTCCGAAAGATTTATGTCTTCAGCATTTTGAGGAATTGATGAATCCTTTCATCAGAAATAATTGAGGAAGGTACCTCTTTCGCAATTATTGATTCAAACAACAATCTAATTTTTAGAGAAAAGCTACCATCATTCTTCTCTGTTTTCGCCTACAAATCCAAGAAAAATACAGTGATATGCACAGACAGTCTTTCAACTTTAGCCGCCATTGAAAACGTCAACAATCGATCATTCTACATCGGCAAATTTAGAGACAACTTCATTAAACTTGGAAAACCGTTAAAGATCTTTTGGTTACCAGGTCACATCGGTGTAAAAGGCAATGAGCACGCAGACAATGCACCCAAAATAACAGAAAGGAACAGAAACTTAGCAATATTAAAATACCAACCTACCAAAGTTGACTTCCTCCATTTTACATAATCAAAAAATAATAGATTGGTCTCGTTATCATCACCACTATTCTTCCATCAACCAAAATTGCAGACCAGTTATCTACCCCACCTCTACGCCTGCAATCGTCAACAATCAGGTTGTTGAGGATTAGACACACCCAGCTCACCCACAGTCACCTACTCAGCAAAGATCCCCCAACCATTTACCATAATCAACCATTTAACTACAGACTGCCCGAAAATCAAGAATTTTCAAAATTTTAAAACTTTTAAATCTTTATCAGAATATTTAACATTTATTTATTAAAAAACCCTGCGGGAGCGGTCAAACTAAGTCTTACTTACTCTGACCGTCCCCTGCAGCTGGCAAATGTAAAACATCATAACATCCAAAAATACTACTTTAATCATTTCAGCTAGAAGCGCTGGTAGCTATTAGCTTTTAAGTATTGTTTTTACATTTATGTATAGTTCAATAAATAATAATAATAATAATTTTTGTTTGTTTGTTTTTATGTACTCGTATCAATTTTTACCAAATTTGCGTAGATACTATTTTTTGTAGATTTTTATATAAAAAATACTGAATATCGAAAACAATATTTTCTGTGAAGTAAAATAAGTTTGAAACCAATATTTTTAATTTTTGAAAAGCTATTTGAGTCGAAAATCAATTTTTACCAACTGTTGTTAATTTGTTTTTAATTTTTTGTACAAAAACTGTCAATTCGATTTTTTTCAAATTTTACGAATTGTTAAAAACAATATTTCTTATAAGATAAATTAGTTTAAAGCCAATATTTCAAATTTTTGTAAAAGATATTTGAATCGATATTCAATTTTTACCAATTTTGAGTAACGTTTTTTTAGATTTTTATTTTTTATAAAAAAAACTGTCAATTCGATTTTTTTCAGTTTTTCTGATTTATAAAAAAAACCGTTAAATGGAATTTTTCCAAAAAATATACTTGTTTGGTTTCACGTTACAGTTTATTATATAAAATTTAATTCAATTCTCTAGCGTTTTTAGTTCATAAGATATTTAGGGTTAACCAAAATGTTCACCTTTTTTTTCAAACTGTTATGGTAAAAAAATCACCCACGCAATTTTCTTGAGAGCCCTTTCTGCATCTTTCTGCCTTATCATCTGTATAAGAAAATTTATTTGAAATCGATATCTCTTCAGGTTTTTGAGCTATTGAAGACGAAAAAACGGACGTATGAACGTACGTACACACGCACGAACAGACATAATAACGGTACTCACTCCAAAAAAAGTTACTAATCAACTTATACATTTTTTTAAAACTCGATTAGAATGTAAATTATTTAAAACAAAAACCTTAAATAAGAATTTTCACCTAAATTTGACACTAAAAACTCACTACTGATTACCGTATATTCGTATAATTATTTAAAAAAAATACATTCCGCTACCATTGCTTATAACTTACACAACTTTAAAGCGTTTTATGTACAATTAATAGCACTCTTTTAAAAATTTAATTCGTTTAAATCTTTTTATAATTGGCCATCCTTAACCATATAATTTGTGTACTGCAAAGCATCAATTATTGACGCGTTATTATAATTTTTATTGTTCAATCATACATTCTATTCGATAGTTAACCTTGAGACAATTTAAGCCTCTTATTATAAATGCATCAGCAAATTACGTGTTAACTGAAGTAAACATGTGTTTATATTATTTTTATTTAAGAATATCAAAAGTGTATATCTTCTCACTTAAAATTAAAAAAGTATGTTTTTATTTAAAGAATGGACCATATCCTTGAGCAACTTACAAGAAGATAAATATTTAGCTTAATTGCTCTTGATATACGGACATATGTTGAAGTATACATAGGTACATGATGTTAATAAATGAATAATGAATATTTAATGTACTCTCCCATAATTAAAACAAAATGAAAAGATAACTATTTATCTTGTCATCATCATCCGCAACTGACCCAAATAATTTTCGAACAAGGTAACCATAATTTTCCTGTTAAAAATCATGACCAAGATAATGCATAACATGATATCCTGCGATCAGAAAATCATCTACATAAAAAAAACATACAACAAGCTCAATCATCAATATTTATGTGACTCCTCAAGAACACACCTCTTTTGCACTTTAAATTTGTTTCGGAACTTAAAACCGATAAAATTGACAACACAAATCAATGCTTCCATTTTCTTTTTTTATTATTATAATTGATGCAACATCACACATTCAGTCATGGCAATTAATAATTTAACAGCTGAGGAAATAATTACAAGTGTTGGCTATAAGATAAGATACAAATTTTATTATAAGGCGACCTCTAAAATTCAACGTGTGAAAATCAACGCCTTATAAATAAATTAAAAATAACCATCCCATCAAAATGAAGAGTTCAAATGTCACTTTTGATGCATGTCTGCAGCACGCATTTCAGAAATTGGCCAAAAAATACAAAATAAAAATAAACCGGTCCTTTTGTATAAGTTCAGATGGCTTGGGAATATTCTTCAAATCACCTCCGCAGCTACTTCATCCTACTGCCAATCAATTAAGCGTTTATTTTATGCAGTAAAATTTTGGGGCTGCATTTTGAAATTCGGGGCCTTAGAATCTATAGGAATATTGAAACCTAAAAATTCGATTAAGTACATTTTTTGTTAAAAGGGTTTCTTAAAGATTTGAATTCAAATGTTAAGTATAAAAGTGGCAGAGAACTAAAGTTTAGTGACTTAAAACGTTTAAGTATTGCTGTGTGAGAGGGGTAAGAGGGACGGAGCGGACCTACAGTTTTTATTACGAATTTGAAAGTTTAATTTGAGTAAACAATTTTCATGACAAGAATTACTAAAGGAACTTGCGGCCAAAAGCGCATTACGTGTAACAAGTGCAAAAGGTCACAGAAACATGAAAGAACTATTGATATAGACATTGGCACTCAAAAAGACAAAGAACAAACAGAAATTCTTACAAGAAAAGACTGGATGGAAATCAGGGTCACACAAATAAATCATTTATCTGTCTTTACAAATGGAACGCTAGAGCAAAAATACTCCATTACCAAGATCGGAATCTCAGACTGACATTTCGGTTTGCCTACAAGCTAAGTACACACTAAATATGAGAAAGTGTGCGTGAAATAATGCAAAAACCAAACACATTCTCACATTTAGTGTTCCGGCCCATCAAAATGCTTCATTATAGTCTGCAGGCACATCTAAATGCTTTATTCAGAATGTTTTATGGCCTCGTTCAAAAACTAAACAATCCTAACCAACAGAATCTGAAGTGCTGACACGGTCTTAAATTGGAAGATTTGTATAGCTTGATTTCAATCCAAATAAATGTTGTTAATGGATATAAAATAAGATTGACCAAATACATATTTAATGATTTATTAGTGCTGGTTTTTATTTACTTAAATTATTTTCGAACGCAATATGAGCTGCAACTGGTTAAGGATAATTAGAAATGCACAAAAGTGTAACACAATACTTTGTAAAACGACAAAACAGACAATTTTTTCAGGTGTAGTTGGCTTAGATCATTTTTTTGGTGACGTTAGAAGTTCAATTGGAAACAATAGGCGGATGCCTCCGTATTTCTTTGTACAGACAATGCTACGAGAAGCATACTTGCGAAGTTCCATTGCCACCTTTAGCTAGTTTAGATTCCTCAATTAAATTAGTATTTTCATCATTTAAGCAGTTCGATAATTGCAAGACCAAATTTTAGTTTTGTTTGTTGCAGGAATATTCCTGCAAATTTCTTTTTGAGGGACTATTTTAGAGTTAGAATTTCGTTTGTAGTTAAATTTTGGATTACAAATTTGTGGTAACCATGTTTTAAAAATAAGTTGCTTTGTGTAAAGCATTTTTAATATATACGTAACTCATTAACTTTGTTATTATTAGCAGAACTTTTATTAAACATAACCTTTAAACATTATTAAGTTAACTTGAACTTTGGTAACTAAACATTTTTACGGAATGAATGAAAATTATATTTTGCGTTAAACTGTGTAAATTTAGAACGATTTTTCACGTTTTCATTTTGTGATACATCTCAAAATTTTCATTTTATTTGTTCTGCATTTATTCAACAGGTTCGCTATAATCGTTCTGATTAGTTTTTTAAAAGATTGGTGTTCCTTTGATGCAAAGTTTTTTTTATAGCAAACACATGTATGTATGTATCCATCAATCAAGAATGTTATGGATAAGGTACATATTTTTCGATTATAACTCTTTTTTTAAACTTAATATTTATTAATCAAAACGGAATTGAAGAATATTTGCAAGCTTAAATCATTAAAAAAAAACTATAAATATACTTGGATTAGTTTAATTAATACAGATTTTAATTACTTGCAAAAAAAAAATATTTGGGCCGTTCATTAACGAAAATTTATTAGAATTCAATACAAAAAAATTGCGGTCGCACCCTTAGTTTGATGGTTCTTCGAACGCATCTTTGATACAATAATTCGAGGTTAATTATGAAATTCAAAGAATTTCGTGGTGATAACTCTAAATTAGTGAATTAATTGCAATAAAATGATGTTGAACATGCTTTTTCCAAGACAAAAATGTGCATTGGTTGGCTATCAACAAAATGAGTGCAAAATTAAAGCTTAAAACTGAGTTTTTCATCCAAAAAAGTAAAAATAAAAACCTGAAAAAAGCATATTAACCCCCCATTTTGTTTTTGCTTTGCAAAGTGCCGCTAGCCCACTGCATCGTTTTTTTTGTTGTTTGTTTTCACATCTATTCATGGACTAATTTTCAAAATTACAAATACAACAATGTAAACAAACGAGTTTGGGAGAGTGAAACGTACGAAAGATTCCGATCTTGGTAAATGGAGTATTTTTGCGCTAGAGTGTGGTATCTTTTAATATTATCTTCCCCTAGAAAGATCAATAAAGCAAACAGATTACTGCAGTGTCTTTCAAGCAGAAGTACTGGCGCTTTCTGAATTTGCTACGGATCTTTCTCTGTACAATTTAGAAAACAAAAACAGATAACCTGTAATCAAGGCAAAATCTGCCATTGTCCCACAGTGAAAAAAGGTAAAGCCATGCCGTAGAGAGCTTCACCTTCTCTGAGAAGCCAATACGGGTACCCTCTGTTGGATCCCAGGACACTGTGATGTTAACGGTGGTTAAAAGGATTACAAACTGATCAAAAACGGATCAATGCTCAGTCCGAGCCATATGGTATTGAAATCTCAAACAGCAGTTGCCCAGCTCTTGAAACTTGCAGAGTTTCAAGGAATCTATGGGCAGATATTTTACAAAGACCAAATTAAATACCTTCTACAACAATTGTAAGCCTTAGCTTTCCTCATTAAAATGTATCCTAACGGGGCACAACTTATTATGAATAGAATTGGTATCAACTAATGCGATTTATGTAGAGAATGTGAAGACAGAGGACGACTGACCAAGCCTAGCCAAAAAAACAATGACAATATTAGGAAATTATTTTTTCGACGACTTATTCGACGTCTCCTTGCCACCTAGAGACGCTCTTACATTTTACAGAAATCAGGATGACTCAGAAAGAAAAAAGAGGCTGGGATGCGACCCACACTGACTGATAACTTTCCATCCCGTCTGTCGATTTGTCTTGCTTTAAAGTTTGTCTATGTTTTGAAAAGCTATTTGAGACGAAAGTAAGTTTTTACCAAGTTTTAGTATTGTTTTTTTTTAGAGCTTTATTTTTTGTAAAAAAACTTTCAATTCAAATTTTTTAAAAATTTTTCCAAATGTTGAAAGCAATATTTCTTATAAGATAAAATTAGTTTGAAGCTATTATTTCAAATTTTTGAAAAGATATTTGAGTTGAAAATCATTTTTTACCAACTTTTGTTAATTTTTTTTTCGGTTTTTAATTTTTTGTAAGAAAACTGTCAATTCGATTTTTTTCAAACTTTAACTGAATGTTGACAACAAGATTTTTTGAAAGATAAAAGTAAATTAAAGCCAATATCTAAAAGTTTTGAAAAGATATTTGAGTCGAAAATCAATTTTTACCAACTTTTATACATTTTTGTATAGGTTTTTATTTTTTGTAAAAAAAAACTGTCAATTTGATTTTTTTTTTAAATTTGTTCTAATGTTGAAAACAATATTTCTTACAAAAACAAATTAGTTAAAACCTATTATCTCAAATTTTTGAAAAGATATTTCAGTCGAAAATCATTTTTTTCCAACTTTTGTTAATTTTTTTTTCGGTTTATAATTTTTTGTAAAAAAAACTGTAAAGTCGATTTTTTTTCAAACTTTAACTGAATGTTGACAACAAGATTTTTTGAAAGATAAAAGTAAATTAAAGCCAATATCTCAAAGTTTTGAAATGATATTTGAGTCGAAAATCAATTTTTACCAACTTTTATACATTTTTGTACAGGTTTTTATTTTTTGTAAAAAAAACTGTCAATTCGATTTTTTTCAAAATTTGTCCTAATATTTAAAACAATATTTCTTATAAGATAGAATTAGTTTGAAGCCAATATTTCAAATTTTTGAAAAGATATTTGAGTCGAAAAACAATTTTTACCAACTTTTAAACATTTTTGTACAGGTTTTTATTTTTTGTAAAAAAAACTGTCAATTCAATTTTTCTCAAAATTTGTATAAATTTTAAAAACAATATTTTTTATAAGCAAATTTTTATTTTTATTTTTTGTAAAAAAAACTGTCAATTCGATTCTTCTCAAAATTTTATCAGATTTCAAAAACATTATTCTTTGTTGCACAAAATTGTTTTGAGATGAAATCATATAAAGTTGTAAAATTTTGGAGGTGACATATTTTTGTTTTCAGTTTTTTGATTTATAAAAAAACCGTTAAATGGATTTTTTTCAAAAAATATAATTCTTTGATATTACGTTAAAATATATTATATAAAATTTAATTAAGTCTCCAGCGTTCTGGGTTCGTGAAATATTCACGGTTAACCAAAATTTTCACCTTTTTTTAAACTTCTATGGTAAAAAACCACAAACGCAATTTTCTTGAGAGTCCTTTCTGCATCTTTCTTCCTTATTATCTGTATAACAAAATTTATTTGAAATCGATATCTCTTCTGGTTCTTGAGCTATGGACAACGAAAAAAACGTCGTGAACGTACGGACGTACGAACGTACGTACACACTCACGCTCAGACATCTTTCTAAAATTCTTTTATTTCGACTCAAGGGACCTTGAAACGTCGTTGAAATGACGAAAAATATTATATCGCCCCCTTAAATTCTCAGCTTTTCTGTACACTGTTATTCCGCTGCTGCCATAGTTCAATGAACAGGTATAGGTACCTACAGAAACCCACCTACCTATAGCTACTCCAATGCGGCACACCCGACCTAAAAAAATGGAGCATAAATTATGCCTCGCGCACTATGGCAAAGACACACTTTCCAGCTTACCGACTCGTCTCCCCCATCAACTTTTTCTCCACAATGGTTTTTTGTTGGCTTTTCACAGAGATTGTCATCGCACGTTGGTTATGTTTCGGAATGAATCCCAAAATCTGAAATGTTGAGTTTTTTTTGCTTATTTAAAAATTTAATGTTAACACTTTTTTGGCAGTTTGTTGCGGGTTAATTTGTATTTCAAAGAATGGGACAATCCCTTTAAACATAAAAAAATAAGTTAAATATTAAAATAAAAAGTTGTGACTTAAAGCACCTTTGGTTAGGGAAGGCAGTCGTCATCAGGGACAACGACAGTTTGGTTTGGTTTGCTTTGAATTGGCTTACCGCAGTTTTAAGTGCCAACATCTCTGGAGAGATGAATATTATTGTGCGTGTTATTTGCAGAGCGAGAAACGTTGACTGGAAACATAACTTAAAGTTGTTAAAACAAGAACAACGCTACACAAAAATGAGATGTATCTTCCATCGTCAGGTTGATGAACTAGTTTAAGTTTTTGTTGAAGATCTCGTGATTATGGTGGATGCAGTAAGTGGATGTGTTGTCAAAACATTTTTGTATTCGGGAGTTTTTATGGGCAGTTGAATGGAATTTATGACCTTGTCATTCAATCATTTTCAGATGAATTGGTTTGGCCCGAGACGACTGACGCGATGACCAACGACGCAATGCCAATGGACGGATTGGAAGTCTTATTATGAGAAGATGATTTAATGAACAAACGATTTTAAAATTATTAAAAATTATTTATTATTGTTTGTACTTGTATTTATAGTTTGTGCAAATAAACCTGCCCTATAAACCTGCCTGTGCCTTCCTTATTGATTCTTAAAATGGTATACAACGAGTTGGAGCTAATTAATTCTTCCATGAATAATTTATGCAACGAAGAGTTATGAAAAACTTCTTATTCCATAAGTCATTTATATTATAGTCGTAAAATGCAAAAGGAATCATGCCGAGTGAAACAAATTGCATTTAAGATGAAGTTTTTGATGATGATGATGCATTCAAGCAAGGCATTGAAATACGAACTCCAACATTGTTGATGGTACCTATATTTAATAATAAGTCAAAGTTTTATGATTGTATATGAAATGTTTCAAGAGGTTTATGGGATAGGGTTCATAATATTTTATGGTTATTGTGCTATGATGATATACATAGGTATTGTACTTAAGTCATTTTTCTTTGAGAACATCAGTCAAAATTGTATACCTATAGGGTTAAGGGTACCTTAAGGTTTTAAGTGAAGTCAAGTTTTACTTTAAATAAAAACATATTTTTATTTATAACTAGGTACATGGTTTGTTGATGTACGTTACTTTGTACATATGAAGATAAACCTTAATACAATTTTCAAAAATATTTGTTTTTTTTTTTTGGGAAATTCAGTGGTCAAAGAGTTCTTCAGTAAGGATGTTTATTTACAGTCTCACAAGTTCGATTGTGGCTAAATTTTCATAATAATTGATTACAAATATAGCGGGCTTAAATTACATGTCCTTGATGGTAATTCAGAAAAAAATAATCACATGTTAAATTTAAAATCCTCAAAAACGAGGAGGATCTAATTCAATTCACTTTTTAAGTTTTCGATAAACAAAACTTGTCAATAATTTGAAAAATGTGTACTAGTATATTTCATCATGGGCTGGATCGAAATTCCATAACTTTACTTTATCGCAAACATTTCTAAAGATTTAGTTTGAAAAAGTCTTTATAGTGTATATACATAAATGTGTGAATAGGGATTGAGAAAAAAATTTTTGATTTTGATACTAAAGGGTGATTTTTTTGACGTTAGGATTTTCATGCATTAGTATTTGACAGATCACGCGGGATTTCAGACATGGTGTCAAAGAGAAAGATGCTCAGTATGCTTTGACATTTCATCATGAATAGACTTACTAACGAGCAACGCTTGCAAATCATTGAATTTTATTACCAAAATCAGTGTTCGGTTCGAAATGTGTTTCGCGCTTTACGTCCGATTTATGGTCTACATAATCGACCAAGTGAGCAAACAATTAATGGGATTGTGACCAAGTTTTGCACTCAGTTTACTTTATTGGACATTAAACCAACCACACGAATGCGTACAGTGCGTACAGAAGAGAATATTGCGTCTGTTTCTGAGAGTGTTGTTGAAGACCGTGAAATGTCGATTCGTCGCCGTTCGCACCAATTGGGTTTGTGTTATTCGACCACATGGAAGATTTTACGCAAAGATCTTGGTGTAAAACCGTATAAAATACAGCTCGTGCAAGAACTGAAGCCGAACGATCTGCCACAACGTCGAATTTTCAGTGAATGGGCCCTAGAAAAGTTGGCAGAAAATCCGCTTTTTTATCGACAAATTTTGTTCAGCGATGAGGCTCATTTCTGGTTGAATGGCTGAGTAAATAAGCAAAATTGCCGCATTTGGAGTGAAGAGCAACCAGAAGCCGTTCAAGAACTGCCCATGCATCCCGAAAAATGCACTGTTTGGTGTGCTTTGTACGCTGGTGGAATCATTGGACCGTATTTTTTCAAAGATGCTGTTGGACGCAACGTTACGGTGAATGGCGATCGCTATTGTTCAATGCTAACAAACTTTTTGTTTGTTGCCAAAAATGGAAGAACTGAACTTGGTTGACATGTGGTTTCAACAAGATGGCGCTACATGCCACACAGCTCGTGATTCTATGGCCATTTTGAGGGAAAACTTCGGAGAACAATTCATCTCAAGGATTGGACCAGTAAGTTGGCCACCAAGATCATGCGATTTGACGCCTTTAGACTATTTTTTGTGGGGCTACGTCAAGTCTAAAGTCTACACAAATAAGCCAGCAACTATTCCAACTTTGGAAGACAACATTTCCGAAGAAATTCTGGCTATTCCGGCCGAAATGCTCGAAAAAGTTACCCAAAATTGGACTTTCCGAATGGACCACCTAAGACGAAGCCGCGGTCAACATTTAAATGAAAAAAGAGGCTGGGATGCGACCCACACTGATAACTTCCCATCCCGTCTGTCGATTTGTCTTGCTTAAAAGTTTGTCTATATGTACTCGTATCAATTTTTACCAAATTTGCGTTCTATTTTTTTGTAGATTTTATTTTTTATGAAAAAACAGAATTATTGAATATCGAAAACAATATTTTCTGTGAAATAAAATAAGTTTGAAGCCAATATTTTTAAGTTTTGAAAAGCTATTTGAGTCGAAAGTAAATTTTTACGAAGTTTTAGTATTGTTTTTTTTTATAGTTTTATTTTTTGTAAAAAAAACTGTCAATTCGATTTTTCTCAACATTTTTCAGAATGTTGAAAACAATATTTCTTATAAGATAAAATAAGCTTGAAGCCTAAATTTCAAGTTTTTGAAAAGATATTTGAATCGATATTCAATTTTTACGAACTATGAGTAATGTTTTTTTTAGATTTTTATTTTTTATAAAAAAAACTGTCAATTCGATTTTTCTCAAAATTTTATCAGATGTCAAAAACATTTTTCTTCGTTGCACAAAATTGTTTTAGAGATGAAATCATATTTCAGTCGTAAAATTTTGGAGGTGACAAATTTTTTTTTTCAGTTTTATTGATTTTTAAAAAAAAACCGTTATATTGATTTTTTTCAAAAAATATACCTGTTTGGTATCACGTTACAATATATTATATAAAATTTAATTCAAGTCCCTAGCGTTTTTGGTTCGTAAGATATTTAGTGTTAACCAAAATTTTCACCTTTTTTTCAAACTGCTATGGTAAAAAAACCACCCATCCAATTTTCTTGAGAGCCTTTTCTGCATCTTTCTGCCTCATTATCTGTATAACAAAATTTATTTGAAGTCGATATCTCTTCTGGTTCTTGAGCTATGGACGACGAAAAAAACGTCGCGAACGTACGGACGTACGGACGTACAAACGTACGTACACACGCACGCACAGACATCTTTCTAAAAATCTTTTATTTCGACTCTAGGGACCTTGAAACGTCGAGAAATGTCAAAATTTTCAATTTGACAAATCGGACCCATTACAATAACTTCCTATGGGAAGTTAATTATCTTCAAAAAGTAAATGTCATGGACCAATCTAAAGAATCGATAAGATTTTGCAAATTTTATGCGTTTTTTTTTTTAAAGTTCTCAAGCTCTTAAAAAATCACCGTTTATTTACCTTCAGTTTAATAAGTAGAAGTTGTAGTGGATGCGCACACACCTTAAATAAGCATTCATACTTAAAGCTCAACGTTAAAATGTTATCTAGCAAAATCTAAAGCTCAATGTTATCTAGCAAAATCTAAAGCTCAAATCTAAGAAAACGATATAGAAACACGGAATGCAGATGCAAACATCTTGCATTTCCGCTTTTCTCTCGTTCATTTTGATCGTGCTTTTCACCCGAGTAGGTGCTAGGAATATAGCAACTAGAGACCGTCCATTTGTGCTGGAGCGAAAAACAACTCCTACCTAAATTAAGTTGTAAAATAAAGTTTTATATATTTATAAGAGTAAAAAGTTGGTTCTTTCATTGCAGTTCCGAGAGTTGCACACAAGGAACCACAAAGGCAATATACATACTTTTTTCTGGTAATTTTTTTTCCATTTCAGATGTTTACTTAAAATTGTGTATATAAATTGCAAATCATTAGATACAGTCGCTGCATTGGATCGCTAATCAAACAATATTTTCCTTTTTTTCCAATCTCCCACGATAATAAGTCCCAGCTTCTCTGCTGATACTTCAGTCATCAGCTTCTCTGCTGATGCATCAGTCAGTTTCGGGTTAGTTAATAAGATGCATAAGGATGATGTAAGTGGCCAGCTTCTGTTCTTTCATAACGTATGTATTAAAACCGTGTATGCAAAGTATTCCCTGATTATTACGCATATACACACAAAGCAGTGTGACTCCATATGTTCTTTTTTACTGATTCCTATTGATCAAGAAGCTCTCCGTAACCATGGATGATCAAATCTTCAATGGTGGCCAGAAGGATATTGTTGATAAAGAAGAAGAATGTTATATCAAAGATGATTCCATAGAATTCAAAGTCGTCACCATAGAGGTCGCCGATTACATCACTTATACACCCTTTTACGTATAAAAAACAAAGCAGGTAAAAACGCCGTGGCACTTCTTGTGAAATTCATCGTCTGCTTCCTGAATGTTGAACTAAGGGAAGAATTTGAATGCAACCACCGTTTATATAAATATAACTAGTGAGCAGTTAACACCAACAAAAAGTTGTTGAAGTTTCCCATGACCGAGAAAGTGAAGTACCACAGGGAATTAAGAAAGCCATTATCCGGTATTGTGAAAAATGTACTTAATGAATCCTTGAATAAGTTTCTCTCCACCAGATCCACCATCGTCATCATCGAACGAAGTTCGTAGAACAACAGCATGAAATTGATGCTGAAAGCAATGGCTAGAGCCAATCATTTGAGGGTTTAGAAGGTTCTAGAGAGGAAACTGACAGCACGAACAATCTATGGGTAAAAGTCAATTTGATGAACAGCTGGAGTTTCCTGTGAAGCCGCAAATGACTTCTTTGCTTCAGCTTCAATGAATGCTATCTCATCCAAGCAGATCCACATACTAGACGTAGTTTTCTACTGTTGCTTATCCAATACCGCTTAAGGTGTCCTGTTCTGACTTCGAGGCTAGATTCGCATGTTTCCTCTATTAAAGGAGTGGGACTTACACCCGGAGACTCTTAAGGTGCCATTCTCTTTCTAGATGATATTAAAACTAAAGGCTTCGATAGTACCTGTAGGCTCTTCGATTGGCCATGTAGGAAGTGTTCTTCCACTGAACTTATCCTCATCAGTTGGTAACATAACCTCCGCTTTACCTATCGATGATCCACGCATGAGATCCGAAGATGTAATATAAGCAAAGCAAAAACATTTCCGTAGCTTGTGTGGTAGAAGGTGTATAGAAGATTATTTAAAAGAATCCAACATTAAGATCCTGCATGGACTTGGCTCGCATGACCTAGATTTGATCTTTTTTTAATAGCCGAGCTCAAAATATGTATTTTATCAAAATTTTACAAAATAACTTCAAGGAACAATGAGGAACCTAAATACTAAGTGGCCATGAAACACGCGCTTAATTGGCACTCTAACTTTTATGAATTTCATCTTTGAGAATTTTAAAACTAAATAGGAAAAGAAAGGAAAAGTCACCTAGAACGTTACTTTGTGTGAAAGAAAGTAATGGTTCTCCAAATAGTAAAGTTTCCTCAAAAATAAACTTAAGATCAGCCAACTTTAAACATAGCCAAAAGGTGCATAATTTTTAGAATAAACTGCAACACTTCTAAACTAAATTTCTTAGTCTTCTATTAATCATGTTCTCATTAAAAATTAAGAAATCATTTTGAACAGATTTCGTTCGGCCAAGACCTTTTTAACTTGGTGATGTTCCACAGTGGGATGTCATACCGTAAGACTTGGTATCAAATAAATTGATTCAGCTTTATAGGAAACAAAAACCAACCTATATTACAGCTAAAGAATTAAAATTCAACTTTTATAGCGGACTTATCTTTAGTGTCTTCAACTAAAAGCGTATTAAAGTGCATTTTATTAAGATATTGTGTTTATTTTAAGACTGGGAGTGTGAAAACCACTTACATCTTCATTCTTTTAAATTTTTAGTATTGTAATTTTTATGTTTAACTTTAAGGGTCAACTTTTTCCAATATGTCTCTAATAGTATTTTGGATTTGTTTTTGTTTTTAACTTAATTCCACGCCAGTGAGTTTCTTAACTTTTGCACTATTCAAATCGATTCGTCACTGTCCGTCGTCAGATATACATAGTTAGTGATTGACCCTGAGTAAATATTGTGTCATCGCTTCAACTTCAGCAGTTAGCACAAAGATTTAACAGTTGTTTATTTATTAATTCTGAATGACTTTAGAGTCATTTACCAAAAAAATTGGCTAAAGACAAAAAAAGTACTAAAAAACACACAATGGGGCAATAAAAACAATAAAAATATGAAAACATGTACAAAAATGAGTACGAAGAAATTCATTTTTCCAACGTTTCATCCTCCTCTCATTCGGGAATTCTCCCTGAGTTTAATCTTATTAACGACATCTTCAATTTAGTCAAAAAAATAAAAATTTAATTTTGGACTGACACAGATTCAAACGTTCCTACATACTCGTATTTTGTGTTTGTATTTTTGTATAACGTGTGTAAACTCAAAGCAATTTTAAGTTTCAAAGTGCGACATCAATCTCAGAACAAAATTCATTGTTTTTTATTTGCTTTTATGTGCATGTATAGAGGAGCGGGAAGAACAGATAAATTTGGTATTTTGTGTATTCTGTTCTGGATTAAGGAATTTCATGTTGGTGACTCCTCTCAGTTATTTTTTGGATTTTGTATAAGATCTGTGAGATTAGCAGAGAAAAGTTTATACACGTCATACATCAGGTATAATTGGAGCTTCTATAAAACTGTATAAAAGCTTTAAACATAAGATCTGAAGTCATCATTAGCATTTGAAGTTCACAACAGGTGAAATGTATTTTAAAAATATTTGTTTTATTCTGTTGGCCTCTATTGGTCCTTACGTGATTGGAGGGGCTCAAAACTTCGAAAGTACGAATAGCCAAAACCCTTGGATTCAGAACGAGAAGGATAATAAGCATCATCCACATTCATCAGCTCAACATAGTCCTCAATATACATCGGAATACCCCTCGGAGTACACCCCCTACTACCCACCTCAATACACACCACCCTATCCAACCCAAAGTAGACCTCAGAATCCATGGCAATCTAAGCCACCACTCACAGTACAAAATAAGCCTCGGCCATCAACGTCGACGACAACGACACTACGACCATCACCACCACCACCACCACCAGTTCAACATCAACATCACCAACCGCATCCAGTTCATCATAATCAAATTTCAAATCCGTCAATAAAACCAACGACGACGACGCCCACCGGGTATCCGTCCCAGGCTTTAGACCAATACAACCATGTTTACCCCGATGGCAGTTACGAATTTAGGTAAGAAATTAAATTCCCCCAGTTATTGGTTTTCATTTTATTCTTTTTGCTTATCGAACGTTACTTTTGGCGATATCTGCAGATATGAGCTACCCGATGAGACCGTTCGCTACGAGAAAGGTTACTTTATCCATTACCATCACAAGCAGAGCCTTGTTGTTAGGGGTTATTATTCGTACAGACTTCCTGGAAAAGGCTACTTGACAGTGTTTTACACAGCTGATCACTATGGATATCGGCAAGATTCATGTAAGGTTCTTGGACTTTTTTTCAAATAGCTATTTATTGATTTTCTTTTAATTTTTTTTTTAAAGATGGGATTACACAAAACCGTCCGCAACTACCACGTTCGTTGGGGGAGAGGAGACTTTTGGAAGATGAAGAGGCAATTAATATTGTATCTAGTATAAATGAAAATAAGTTGCAATGAGGATTTTTAAACATTATTAAGGAGATAAATTAATTTTTTTATATATAAAACATGGAGCAAACGAACTTTTCCTTTTAACGTTTTTAAACTTTGAAGCCATTAAATAATGCAATCTTGAAAATCGAATTCAAGAAAAATGAAAATATGTATTTCTTCATTAAATCTTATAACAGACACTGAAAACTTCCTTTTGGTGACACATAAAAGCTTACATTTTGTTGATGTTTCATAGGAAGTGTTGAAAGTTTATATTCGAGATGGAAACATTTGTTTTCGGTTGATATTTTTAAGTCTTACCATATTTCCTCGAAAGATGTTTTAGATCCATCCTGGAAACATTTTGTTTATAACTATATAAATTAATTAAGGCATTCTTTCAACGAACATCAGATTTGAAATAAGTACAACGGGTTACCCATTTTGCGGTTTCAAAACTATAGGGCTCTGCCACAACAGGCGGCGGCGAACGGCGATTTTTCGAACAAAATGTTCTTGACTGACGAAGCACATTTCTCACAAGGTGGGAAGGTAATTTAATTGATAGGCCATTACATCCACATATTCCTTTTTTGAAAAGGACGATGGAACGACTGTTTCAACTATATGGCAAGTATTGCGTTCGTAAAAAAATTGAACTCAAGTTTTCAATCCAACATGACATTACAATTGCAGAAAAGTGCAAAAAAGTCCGCGATTTCGTCTGTCATCTGTCTGTCATTCCTCGTCTCTCCTTCCCAAACCATTTGGTCGATTGAGTTCAAACTTGATTGAATTCAAACTTGGAAGTTTAGTTTCTAATAATATTTGCGTTAGTCGTTTTTTGAATTTTTTTAAAGGCTAAAAATAACAGTAGTCTCCACACAAATTAATTAATCAAAACTAGAAAATTCAAAATTCAAAGTCAAATGTTCTTTTAACGTGGCTTCCAGAAGTGAGTTCTACGAATGGTAAAAGGAAATCTTATGGTTTACCACTCAACATGAGGTTTGAAGATAAAATTTCATGCGATGAAACAGAGATTTGTGATATGTTTGCTGATTTTTTTCAGTCGAATTTTGTATTTGAAAACTCAAATCCAAACATTGTCATAAACCAACAGCCAATAACATTTTTAGGTCAAATGGAATTAACGGAAGAAGAAGTTTTGGAAGAACTTTCGTCTTTGGATGACAATAAAAAACATGACAGTGATGAAATTGCTCCTATATTCCTAAAATTCTGCAGATATGGTCTTTCTAAACCTCTTTTAAAATTATTTAATTTATCGCTCAGTCTTGGTCAGTTCTTAGATACTTGGATAATTTCAGTCATTACGCCAATTCATAAAACAGGCTCGAAGCAGGATGTCCTTAACTACAGACCGATTTCAAAGCTTCAAACTATTCCAAAAATTTTTGAAGCCATTGTCAAAAAAAGGATTTATGAAAATATTAAGCAAGGGATTTCAGACAATCAACACGGGTTTGTGAGTAAACGGTCAACTACAACTAACTTGTCTCTTTTTTCACACTTTTGTACGAAAGGTATTGAACGGGGTAAGCAAGTTGATGTCATATACACCGACTTTTCAAAGGCGTTTGATAGGGTGCAGCATGACGTGTTATTAAAAAAACTAGAACACCTTGGTTTTCATTCTCAATTATTGAATTGGTTGAATCAATATTTAACAGATCGTACACAGTTTGTGAAAATTGGATGTAAAACATCAAAAAGAATTTATAACTTTTCAGGGGTTCCACAAGGAAGCCATATCGGACCACTTTTGTTTGTTCTTTTTATAAACGACCTTCCCGACTGTGTCAAATTTTCTGAAAATTTAATATTTGCTGACGATTTCAAAATTTACAAACGTATCAATTGTCCACTTGATTGCAATCTTTTGCAAGATGACCTCAATTGAATTTTTCAGTGGTGTGAAGATAACTGCCTTCATCTCAATATCTCCAAGTGTAAGCAAATGTCTTATACTAGATCACGCAACCCTATTCACTTTGAATATAAGGTTAATAATACAAGCCTTGATAAGGTTTCAGTTTTTAAGGATTTAGGTGTTGTTTTCGATAGGAAGTTAACTTTTAATGATCACTATGACTATATGATTTCGAAGTCAAATAAAATGCTGGGTTTTCTAATGAGAAATTCAAAGGAATTTACGGATCCGCATACTTTAAAAATGCTTTATATCTCATTGGTGAGATCTTCGTTAGAATATGCTAGTTGTATTGTGTGCCCAGTATATGCAGTAAGCATTAATAGAATAGAAGCTGTTCAGCGTAAATTCACTAGATATGCTCTACGTAAATTGAACTGGGTAGATAATATTATGCCCTCCTATAACCAGAGATGCTTACTTTTAGGTTTGGAAACCCTTCAAATCAGAAGGAAACAGTGTTTTGTTCTTTTAGCCAGAGATGTTATATGTAACCTTATAGATTGTTCTATGCTGCTTGCACTTTACCCAATTCATGTTCCTCCAAGACCTCTCAGGGAAAGAAATATCTTTTTTTCTATACCGCGTCATTACACCAACTATGGAAAAAGTGATCCCATATCTCGTTCTTGTGCTTTTTTTAATTCTGTATGCGATGTAATTAACTTACAATGGAGTAGAGTAAAATTTAAAAATGCTTTAAATGAAATTCTTTTATGAGGCGTTTTAAATTGTAAATTATTTTACTATTTATTTAAGATTATATATGTAGGTATTTATATTTATATTTTTTTTATATATATAAACATTATAATTAAGAATGTTAGTCTAAAAGAGATTGTACTCGATAGATGGAATAAATAAATAAACTAGGAAGTCAAAAAAACCTAAATTACACCATCATTTGTTTTTAAAAATGTAGTTCAGTTTAGAAAATCGCTAAAAAATTAGCTTTGTGACTACTAAGGGGTAAGGGAACTTAGGAGTCCAAAAAAAGGCCAAAATATAATCATGATAAGTGTTTTCTTTTTTAATTTTGAAACTTTGGGTGTGGTGTTTTCAGCTTGGCGCCTAGTTGCGATCAAAACAAGTAAGAGCGAGAAGGGATTTTTAAGCCCAACCGGGGTTAGAGCACTAAATTAGCACAAAAGAAAATAAAATCATTTTTTGTACATAGAAGATTCAAGGACACAAATATTTTATTTAATTTTTTGGAATTATTAAAAAAACTAAAACTACAAAATTAAAAATTGTTGTTTTTTTGTTCAAAACTATCACAACACATTAAATAAGTAAAATTTAACTGAATTCGATCGCGATATTAGCTCATGAGATATTTTGGATAAAAACAAAATTTCGACATACAAACTATGTGGCAAGTTTTGAAGTCGTAAAAAATTCAAACTCAAAATTTGAAACAAATATGACATTATGATGGTGGAGAAGTTGAAAAAGGTGAATCTCCCCCTTTCCATTCCTCTGTATGTCTGTGTGTCCTGGACCCTACAGTCTAAAGCATTAATTCGATTGACTTCAAATTTGAAAATAACGCTTTAAAGCCAATTCACGTTTGGCCTTTTTTTCCTTTTTTTTAAGACTAAACTAAAAGTAGTTGCCTTACAAAATTTTTTGTCAAAAATCGAAGATTGGAATTTTCTCAAAATCAAACCGTTGGATTTTTTTATTTAAATTTTGTTCTTAATTTGGCTTCTCTCAATATTAAAAAAATAAAATGAGGCTGAGATGCGACCCACACTGATAACTTCCCATCCAGTCTGTCGATTTGTCTGGCTTAAAAGTTTGTCTATACGTACTCGTATCAATTTTTACCAAATTTGAGTACTATTTTTTGTAGATTGTATTTTTTATGAAAAAACGGACTGTTGGATTTACATATAGAAATTACTGAATATTGAAAACAATATTTTCTGTGAAATAAAATAAGTTTGAAGCCAATGTTTTTAATTTTTGCAAAGGTCTTTGAGTCGAAAGTAAATTTTTACCAAGTTTTAGTATTATTTTTTTAGAGTTTTATTTTTTGTAAAAAAAACTGTCAATTCGATTTTTCTCAAAATTTGTTCTTATGTAGAAAACAATATTTCTTAGAAGTAAAATTAAGTTAGAAGCTATTATCTCTAATTTTAGAAAAGATATGCACTCACGTACCGTTAAAAACTAAAATTTTAAAACCACATAATAAGCCATGGCTTACGAGTAACATACGAGTCTTAATGCAACAACGGGATGATGCGTACAACAATTGGAAGCGTTATCGGTTGATTGAGTTGCGACGTACGTATTGTTTGCTTCGTAACAAAGTTGTTGCTTAAATACGATTAGTCAAATCACAAACTTTTTTTTTCATCAGCTTAGTACTTCTTTGAACGGGCGACTATTGTGGAAGAACTTACGCAATATTGGTATTGGAAAGTCAAGAAATGTGGCAGTTGAGGTTGTAGATGTTAATACACTCAACCAAACCTTTGCCTCTTTGCCATTGACACTGGTGTCTTCGTCGAGTACATCAGAAATTTTACCATTTACGGATCAGTCAGATAATCTTGGTTTTGGTTTTTGCTCTGTAGATACTGCTGATGTTGTTGAAGGTCCGCTGTTCACCCTAAATTTTTGAATATGATTTTGCCTATCGTTTTGCCATATCGTGCGTTCGCTTTCAATACGATTTTAATGTCGGGAGTGTATCCTGACCTGTGGAGGGTAGCCAAAATCATACCACTCCCAAAAAACGCAAAAGGCGTTGAATTCAGGCCTATCTCAGTCTTTTCCTACTTGTCGAAAGTCTTTGAGAAAATTTTGCAGAAACAAATCAATATTTATCTTACGGCGAGTTCTATGCTTACACCTAAACAGTCTAGTTTTCGTAAAAAGCACAGCTGCATCACAGCACTTTTGAACGTCACTGAAGACATAACATTTTTGGTTCTGCTTGAATTCTCAAAGGCTTTCGACACAGTTAACCATCTCAATTTTTGTAAAAAGCTTATCCAGAAGTTTGATTTTTCACCATGTACTACGAAGCTTATTTATTCTTATTTGACTAATAGAACACAAGCAGTTCAAGTTGGTGACACCTTGGCTAATTTTTTGCCGCTTGCTTGTGGTGTTCCTCAGGGGTCCATATTGGGTCCTCTATTGTTCTCTATTTACGTCAATGAACTTCCATCCTTGGTTGATAATTGTTCTTGTCAAATGTATGCTGATGACGTTCAGCTGTACCTTAGCTGCCCACTTGGACTCATTGAGCATTGAGCTTTCTATGTCAATGAAGACCTTGAACAAATTTCAAATTGGTCCCAATTAAATGGTCTTTTGCTAACTCGCATAGATCACGTCAACTGATTCATCCTCGCTGTTCGTTTTTAACATCCGAGCGCCAATTTTTTGTAAATTCAGTCCATCTTTGGAATTCTTTACCACGCAATATTAAGGAAATTCAAAACACAACAATATTTAAAAAGGTTTTTAAAAAGTAATTTTTCAGTAAATACTTAAATGAAATTTAAAAATTGTATTATACATAAATATATGAAAGGGCCAAGAAGGACTTTTATAATAAATTATGTATAATTAAAAGGGCTATTAAAATGTCTAGGTCGTATTCCAATCACAAGGACTTGCTTCTAGAAAAGCTACGATGAGAATGCCCCAATTCTCATCGTTTCAAAGCTTATCGATCTGCTAATAACAAATTTACAAAGTGTTAATTTTGAATATCTTTATCTATCATATATATTCTTATCTCTCTCTCATTATCGTTTAATTATATTTGATTCAATTTTAATATTAATTTAACTAATTGCTTGCTCAACTCTGTAAAATTAGCTTATAACTATCTTATAAGATGTTGTATCTTACAGTTATTTAGCAATCACAAAATAAATTAAATATTTGAGTCGAAAATCATTTTTGACAACTTTTGTTAATTTTTTTTTTCGGTTTTTAATTTTTTGTAAGAAACTGTCAATTCGATTTTTTTTCAAAATTTTACTGAATGTTGACAACAATATTTTTTGAAAGATAAAAGTAAATTAAAGCCAATATCTCAAAGTTTTGAAAAGATATTTGAGTCGAAAATCAGTTTTTACCAACTTTTATACATTTTTTTTAGGTTTTTATTTTTTGTAAAAAAACTATCAATTCGATTTGATTTTTCTGAACATTTTTCAGAATGTTGAAAACAATATTTCTTATAAGTTTGAAGCCTAGATTTCAAGTTTTTGAAAAGATATTTGAATCGATATTCAACTTTTACCAACTTTGAGTAATGTTTTTTTTAGATTTTTATTTTTTATAAAAAAAAAACTGTCAATTCGATTTTTCTCATCGGATGTCAAAAACATTATTTTTCGTTGCACAAAATTGTTTTGGATATGAAATCATATTTTAGTCATAAAATTTGTGGTGGTGACAAATTTTTTTGATTTATAAAAAAAAAACGTTAAATGGATTTTTTCCAAAAAATATACTTCTTTGATATCACGTTACAATATATTATATAAAATTTAATTCAATTCTCTAGCGTTTTTGGTTCGTAAGATATTTAGGGTTAGCCAAAATGTTCACCTTTTTTTCAAACTGCTATGGTATGAAAACCACCCACGCAATTTTCTTGAGAGCCCTTTCTGCATCTTTCTGCCTTATTATTTGTATAACAAAATTTATTTGAAATCAATATCTCTTCTGGTTCTTGAGCTATGGACGACGAAAAAAACGTCGCGAACGTACGGACGTACGGATATCGGAATTCGATATCTCGAATTTTTAAACTTAAATTGAACAAATTTGTAAATAAAAAAAAAACAGTTTTTCATTAAAAAAATGAAAAATTTATTTTGTTTTTTTAAAACCAAATTGCGTTTAATTTTTGATAACAAAAGTTTTTTTTTTAGATTTATCATTAAATTTTAAAATACAGAAAATGTGTTTAAATTGTTCGGATACATAAACAAGTTCGTGCGACCCAGACGTGTTTTATTTTAATTGCAATACTAAAAAAACCACCCACTCAATTTTTCTTAAAGCCGTTTTTGCATCTTCCGGTGTTGTTATCTGTTCTGTATTTAATTTCGACATCTCTTTTGGTTCCTTGAATATGGACGGCAAATTCAAAATTTGTACAGTAAAAAATACTCAGCATTGGGTTTCAGAAATGAAACTTCCAGACAAAAAGTTTATTAATTTTGAAGTGACCTAGAAGACGATGAAGTTATGGCTGTGTAGATAATTTTATGGTACAAACTTAAAAACTTTTTCAAAAATCTCAAATTTCCTGTTAAACGAAATTTTGTTCTCTTACTACCAATTTTAGAATATTTGAAGTTTGACCGCTTTTCAAAATTAGGTAAACTTATTTTTGGATTGAATACAAAAATTGCAATATGCCTTTGTACTTTTTTAAATTTGAATGTAATTTTGGGCAATGTTTTAAACTTGTGTTTTTTGATTATATATAATTTAAATTTGTATTGTTATGTTTCCAAATTAATATTGAGCTTTTATTTATCAAATTTATTTATGATTTTTGACGAGATTGAATTTGGGTATACATTTTCTTATCCGCGCTATCATTTTCTACTTAATGCTTTACGATATACTAATAACGGGACCCCTGCTGCATTAGGTAATGTATAAGTTTTAAAATATCACATGCATACACAAACTTTAAGTAATAATAAGTAATATGTATAACGTAAGGCAATTTGTTTATCTTGTTTAGCTCCTCCTATGCCACAATTATGATGACAAGGCTTTGGTTAGCCCTATATTTGGTTTGTTTTAATTAATCGTAATTTATAACAACTTATACCAACAGTAAGCCTGCTTCAAGGTGGAAAAAGGTTGACAAGAATTAATTATTCAACCTGGAGGTGTTTTTTCCATACAAGTACACATTATGTAATTCACAATTGTAATCTTTTATTTTTCTGGTGATATTTAAAAAAGTAATTTTTTATTTGATTCTCCTTAAAAGCGAATCACCTGCCAAATTAGCTTTCTCACGGTTTCATTTAATCATCGTTTTATAAACCATAAAATTTAACTGCCATCACTTAAACTCGAATTCAATAATAAACAAAAAAATAAAAAAGAACGTTTTAAGCGTTTTTTAATAACTTTACACAAGTGCAAGGATTCATCAAGTGAATAAACCCTAACAAAATTTTCGATTGTAAATTCATCAGCTTATCTCATCTGTCAATCCATTAATCCAAGGTACTTTAATAAATTCTGGATTTTTGGTTGATAAAATCTTAGCATTCCAAAACATTCCTCCATCTGGAGCATTTGACAGTGGCGGGTTATTCACATTTCCGCATTGAAATCTCTGGAAACTGTCATCCCAATATAGCACTCTGATGGGCAATCCCTAAGACACTATAACATACATTTTATTCGTGCAAAACGAAAAAAAGTGCCACAAAAGTCTTAACGACCCGTCACCCTACTTTACAAATTGCTACACCAACTCATGTTCTTTGTCATTAAACACAAACCGACCAGAGGCAGCCAAGAACTGCGCTCCAACACCGACAACACTCGTTCACACGTGCGACCATCATTTGGATTTGGCGAAAATAAAGAAGTCTCCCAAAAGTCAAGTCGGTACATATATTTGTGTCCCCAATCATGTTCATTGCAATTTATTGTACCAAAAATACCCCCACATAAATTGCAAATAAAATACCGATGTAACACATCGTTCTGACAGGTTACCGAAATCTCCTTTTGACAGGAAAAAAGGGGCAGGTACTGGGTAGATTGGTACAACTCTATACTTCGCTTCGTGGTGCATGTGTATGTATTTTATTTTGCTTTTTTACGAGAGTACATAGCGCCGAAAATTGGCACACTGTTCCGATATGAAGTTGAAGCTAAAGTATTGAGGCATCGAAGCATCGAAGCAGCGGCAGCAATAAAAAAGCTACCTTATCTGTAACATTTTGCTAACGAACATTCACTTTTTATTTCGCTGACAGGTTCGTCAATTTTGGCATCATAAGCTTGAGCAATCTTACCATCAAGAGCGAGCCTTTAACTGTGTATAGAGGTAATGTGGAAGTAGAAGCCGCCAAAGGGCAAATGCTGAAATGCTCTATCGCGTTGAACAATCAGGGCGTTTCTCTTCGCGTTATGTGCGTATAAATGGTTGTCATGTGTGCTCTTTAAAATGAAGAGTCAATGATGGATGATGGAAATTTAGGAACTACTTCCAAAAGAACCATCGACGATGGTGTTACCAGTTTTGTTTTTTTTTTTATTCGAAAAATTCAAATGTGATTTTTATTTAATACTCCAATTTTTATGATTATGAAGCCACGAAGATACTTTTTATTCCAAACTATAGCTGGCATTCCAAACGCTCTAAGTTTCATATAAACGCCTAAGCTATAAAGGGTTTTTTCAATAAGGGCGGGTAGATGTTGAAATGGAATAAAACAATTTTATTAACTTCCCATAGGAGTTTATTGCAATGGGTCCGATTTGTCATATTGAAAAGTTTGACATTTCTCGACGTTTCAAGGTCCCTAGAGTCGAAATAAAAGTTTTTTAGAAAGATGTCTGTGCGTGCGTATATCCGTACGGCGACGACGTTTTTTTCGTCGTCCATAGCTCAAGAACCAGAAGAGATATCGATTTCAAATAAATTTTGTTATGCAGATAATAAGGCAGAAAGATTCAAAATGCGTTCTCAAGAAAATTGCGTGATTGGTTTTTTTACCATAGCAGTTTGAAAAAATGTTGAAAATATTGGTTAACCCTAAATATCTTACGAACCAATGACGCTAGCGATTCGAATTAAATTTTATATAATATATTGTAACGTGAAATCAAAGGAGTATACTTTTGAAGAACAATATTTTTGACATCTGATAAAATTTTGAGCAAGATCAAATTGACAGTTTTTTTTTATAAAAAATAGAAATCTAAAAAAAAACATTACTCAAAGTTGGTAAAAACTGAATATCGGTTCAAATATCTTTTCAAGAACTTGAAATTTAGGTTTCAAACTTATTTTATCTTATAAAAAATATTGTTTTCAACATTCTGAAAAATTTTGAGAAAAATCGAATTGATAGTTTTTTTACGAAAAATAAAAGTCTAAACAAATATTAATAAAAGTTGATTTTCGACTCAAATATCGTTGCAAAACTTTGTGATATTGGCTTTAATTTACTTTAATCTTGCAAAAACTATTGTTGTCAACATTCAGTACAACTTTGAAAAAAAGCGGATTGACAGTTTTTGTACAAAAAAATAAAAACTGAAAAAAAATTAACAAAAGTTGGTAAAAAATGATTTTCGACTCAAATATCTTTTCAAAAATTTGAGATAATGGCTTCCAACTAATTTTAGCTTATAAGAAATATTGTTTTCAACATTAGGACGAATTTTGAGAAAAATCGAATTGACAGTTTTTTTGAACAAAAAATAAAAACCTAAAAAAAATGCATAAAAATTGGTAAAAATTGATTTTCGACACAAATAGCTTTTCAAAAATTTGAAATATTGGCTTCAAATTAATTTTTACTTATAAGAAATATTGGTTTCAACATTCGATAAAATTTTTAAAAAAATCGAATTGACAGTTTTTTACAAAAAATAAAACAAAAAATTTACTTTCGACTGAAATAGCTTTTCACAAATTAAAAATATTGGCTTCAAACTTATTTTATTTCACAGAAAATATTGTTTTCGATATTCAGTAATTTTTATATAAAAATCCAACAGTCCGTTTTATCATAAAAAATAAAATCTACAAAAAATAGTACGCAAATTTGGTAAAAATTGATACTATTATATATAGACAAACTTTTAAACAAGACAAATCGATAGACGGGATAGGAAGCTATCAGTGTGGGTCACATCCCAGCTATTTTTTATTTTTAAGATAGTCTGCACATCAGAAGTTTTTGAGTCTCATGTCTAAATGTACTCTTTCTTTTAAAAGGTCTTTAAAATGTCTATTTGTTTGTGTATACCTTAATAAATGGTACCAAATAAATTAATTTCCAAAAACCGAAATTTTGAGCTCCAGGAATTTTATATTTCAGTTGAATGGAACTGAGTTCTAATGTGTGTTTGTTATTTTTGTAGCACCCCGCACCTGGTTCTGACTCAAAACTCTAATAAGTTACGAACAAAATTAATTAAGTTTTCCATTTGAACATTGATAATTTTAGATTGGATGTCATTTCTTGACATAATTTAAACAGCTCATTTGCATTTGTGCAGTTTCAAATTTGTGGTCTTTATAAACGCTTAAATATGTACAAATTAAGCTCCTTATACATCATGAAACATTTTTTTATTATGCAGCTATCAATTGAAGTTGGTGAGAAAAATGAGGTAAAGCTGAACCGAGTTCTATTTATTAATAAACTGAACAATAAAAATTAAAAACTTACAACGATTCACAAACTTCTGGGTGCAGAGCAGTGAAAATTAACAGTTCCTTTCTTTTTTCTCGAAATGTTTGTAAAAACAAACAAATACAAAGTACAAATATTAAATTAAATCCATTGATCCATTGAAAGCGCGAAGATAAGCGAAGATAAGCTCTCACCATTTTCGAGACCACAATTTAAGTGGCATATTGTCCTCAGTATACGGAGGCATTAACTTTTTCAAAATGTCACGTTATGTTTTCTTATTCATGATTATCATTAATTTAAAAGATAGGGCCAACACTAAACCAAGAAAAGAAGACCCACACCACGATGCTACTGCCTCCGCCTTAGATCGTTTTTTCTATAACGGAAATAAAACTTCTTTCGTTGAGGAATCCTAACATCTCTTCAGCAGTCAAACCTAATAAGGTTTATATTTGTTTTATCATTCCAAAGATTGTGGGGGAATATCGTTGACCTTGTCAGAGTAATTCGCTATTATTTTGAACATATTTAATATTTGATAGTTGCAGTTTCCTTATCGCCTGCTTCTTGAAATGTCCGCCTTGAACTTAAAAATATTGATAAGCATTTTTTTTATTGAGAATATATTTTTTCTTATTCAAAATACCTTAATAAATTATATTGAGGATGTTCAATGTTTAAAAAAAAAATAAAAAAACAATATACACATCACTCTTATAAATCAATTTCAATAAAACTGATCTTATAAGACTTCCATAAAATTACAATTTTATTGGTTAACGAACTGAATTACAGAATTCTAAAGCATACAAACAACGAAATTTGTATAAGATTAAAGTTCTTAACTCACGCAATCATCATTCGAGAATTAATTAAAGTCCATCACTCTCATAAGAGGTCAACAATAGACTGCCCTGCTTACGTTCGGCGCCATACCCTATCCAACAGATCGTTCATTCATCATTCACCAGATACATTTTTATTGTATTGCCCTTCCATCCCGCAAAAAAATAAAACTTCAAATCAAGTCAAGTGCGGGTTTGGTCAATAAAATTCGCAAACCCCTATATGCGCGTGTGCGCAACCTTTTGGGTTTGGGCTCTCATCAGCCTCAACTTACTTCAAGTAAGTTCGGAATTTATATAAAAACCATCGCACGGTACAAAGAACTTATACAATACCATCGGCAACTTCAACCGGGAATAACGTCTTAAAGTTAGGTACAGAAACATCAGATATAAAACTTTTTTGAGAATGATGGATAAAAGGATTTGTTTTGCTTTGGCCTGTTTGGGGCTGAGTGTCGCGGCACGTTCGACCTCGACGACGACGACGAGGATGCCGACGAAATTCACAATTAACCCTTATAGACCTCCTGCAGCCCATCATCAGACAAATCCTGATCGACGAGATTACAGCAATCAACCGAGGATAATTGAGCAATTTAACCATAGGAATCCTGATGGCAGCTACGAGTTCAGGTGAGATAATCAGGTATTAATAGTGTAATTGGGATCACATCACACCACCAACCGACCGCAACATCGCACGCGGGTATGCGTGCCCGTGCGTCGCGTCGTGCGTCGTTGCTCTTTATTTTCCACAGGTACGAGTTGAGTGATGGCAACACACGATACGAACGTGGATACTTCTTGAATCGCAATAATTCTCCAAGCCTAGTTGTTACCGGTTACTATGCCTATCGTTTGGACGATGGAAGATACACAACTGTCTTCTACAATGCAGATCACAATGGCTACCGACAACAAGCCTGTAAGATCTGATTACTTTTAAAGAATTTTTGTGGTGTTGTGTTTTTTTTTTAATTAAGAAATTTGTCTCGTCTGAATTATTTTAGCAACGACCTCACAAGGATGGCCAGACCTCCCAAGGACAATTGATATACAAGACGAAAAAATTTTCAAAAGTGTAGTGTCACCAAATGCGATAACACAGGGTGCTGCAAAGGATCAGAAATATAATAGGAAACAAATCTAAGTTTGAAAAAAAAAAATGGGATAAGTGAATGAATGAGGATGGGATAGATTTTCTGAATTATTGTGTAAAAGTGTAAATTAATGTGGAAAATAATTAAAAGTATAGTGAATTTTAAATATCAATTAATTGTTTTATTTTAAAAGGTTTTAATAATCAAAATAAGTAATTATTAGAATGAAACGTTATTCACTATTTAAAATTTCTAAATTAAAGTGGGAACATAGAAAGTGTTTTAAAAAAGTGCCAAAATAAAATATCAAACGAATTGCGAATTCTTCTTCTTAAAAATGTATGTTATTGGTTATATATTCACTGACAAACCTTAGTTAGTATTATCCAAAAAAAAAAACTATATAGGCGAAAGTTTTAGGAAATTGAGTGGTTTACTACGTCTCTTGTAAAACTTTTCCGATTTGAGAGAGTAGAAAAAAAGAAACTAACATTTTTTTAAATATAAAACAATTTGTTGGTACAAAAACTTTCTAACGATAAACACTTTTATTTGAAGCACATACATATTTTGTACAGAATTCAATTTTCTAAAATTTTGGTGGTAAATTTTATTTATAAAAAAAACACATGACTAATGTGCAGTAAAAACAATCCAATGCGATATCGATTAAACACATAAAATATCGCTTACTTTAGGATCTGGATCTTGTGGGTACTTTTATTGTGACATAAAGGAACTACATATGTATGTGTATGGCAAGTTTTGCATTTATAAAAAAGAGAGATTTTTAGAGATTTTAATCAAATATGTAAATATTGTAGTTGTAGTACCCGTGGCATGATGGTTTGTGCGTTGGACTGTTACAGTCCCGATGTGTTTATGGCTAGCGAAACTAATCTAAACCACAAACACAAATTGACTCATAAAAATTACAATATCGTAAGAAGAGACCGGCCCAACGCCACTCAAGTGGGTGGTGTCGCTCTCTTTATAGGAAAAGACATTAATTATAAAGTCATATACAACAATGAATTGCGAAAGCTCAAGATGCTAGAAGTTTGCGTTGTATGCATCTCTCTCTGTATATGATGTATATGATTGCGGCTTATGCGGTTGGAGCTCCACAGGTTACTTACTTTGCTTCAGAACTCGAGACTCTTTTAAGGGAACTTAAACTGAGACTGGAAGAAAACTATTTCATCTTTGCCGGCGATTTGAACGCAAAACATGAAGATTGGATAAAGGAACATAGTAATCCCAGAGGTAATCATCTTTTTAATTTGATGAATCTTTACAACGTTGAATATGGCGTCAAACTGCTGGCTACTGAAAAGCCATCGTATCCAAGAAGCGGCTCCTTTCTGGATCTTTTGCTGTACGACACTAGACTGACAATTACAGACAGAGTGGGTAATCACCCTCGCAACTGCTTACAGACAGTTGAGATCGACAGTGATCACTGCGGACTGGCTGCTGTAATGCAGATTCCGAACGAACGCGTAGAATTGGAAGAATACGTTGCAACGTACTCTTACAATTACAGTAAGATGCGTTGGTGTCGTTTCACCAACGCCTTAGCGAGAGAACTTCGTTCGAGTGACATAGCCCCACCAAACAACAGAAACCTGACAAATACAGAATTGACCAACATTTACAACAGATGGACGAAACAATAAAACGAACGATGGAACGGACAATTCCAAAGTACAAAGAACGGGACCAAATGGACGCTCACAGAAACGCGACAATTGACGCAATTGACAAGACTCAAAAACTTGTACAGACGACTTACAGACCCACACGGCTTGGAGGTTAGTACACTGAAGTCGTCAATAAAAAATGTCAATCTGTTGATTAAGGAGAACTACAGGCTATCAATTAACAAGTACTGGGACCTCAAGATCCGGTCAGTTAATTCAAGTGACCCTAGTATGTTCCCTTAAATCAACAAGATATTCAGGAAAAAGAACGACAGTGACCTTCCGAGTCTGAAACTCCAAAGAACCGAAGAAAACAGAGACGTACTCATGACAGCGCAAATAGATCCAGAAGAAGCCATCTTTGACGATGACTTTTACATAATTGTAGATCCGAAGGAAAAAGTGGAGGCGGTGGGAGCTGCTTTCCAGCAAGTGTACAAGGTAAATGTTAGCATTATCCCCAACTACGACCTGGAAAACAGAGCCCTACTTAATTAATTTTACCTTCGAAATGATATGACACAATGGCGATCTGAGAACAGCGGCTTCATGCGCTGTAATATTCATAATGAATATTATACATATCTATAAGTCTTCTTCCAAGCATCAGCAAAGTTTTCGAGAAGATCATCAATACAGGTTTGGCATAAGCAAGCCATTGTTGTATATATGAAATGCTTAAGGGTAGAAAGTTTGTTGTATAAAGTGGCAATGTCACTTCTACCACAATATTCTCAATTAAAAATGGTCTTCAACAGGGAGCGGTGAATTCGCCGATTTTCTTCAGTGTTTACACCAGTGGTCTGATAGGTAGTCTAACAAAGGCAATTGCGTACGCCGACGATCTAATTTTGTACAGAACGGCCCGAAAGGTTGAGGTTATTAGAATTCTCTTGCAGCGTGATTTCAACAGTCGGCTTGACCCCAGAGTGAAGGTAATTTGCTACATGGCCCTCGTACGGCCAATGATCGTTTATGGTTGTCCTGTGTGGTTCAACGTTGCCCCTTCCCAGATGCAGAGGTTTCGGGTGTTCGAGCGGCAGTGTTTACGAGGCTGTACCGGCTTATATCGAACAGCCGAATCTTCTTATGTACATTACTTTTCCAACGAGGTCTTATTCAACGGGGCTCGAATCAACAGAATTGAGAATTTCGTAATAAAACTCGTTCGAAGTCACATTGCAAGAGCTATGTCTTCCACCAACAATTTAATTTTCAGGGCGTTTTATCCGAACGACGAGTATTTTGAAAGTGCACGCTTGGTTGGCTTCATTCCACCAGAAGCATTCCTTTTTTAAGACAAATGCGGTCATGGTGGAAAAGTCGAAAAAAGTGAGTCCACCGATTCCGTCTGTCTTTCTATCCTCGCTCGTACAGTCCAAACGATTTAGTTCAAACTTGTAAATAAAGGTTTAGAGCCCCAAACAAATTTGCTGGCCAAAAACGAAAACTTAAATGTTCTCCAAAAAAAACCCTAAAATGTTTGTTCTTGACTTGGTTCTTTTCAAAAAATAAAAAAAAATATTTGTTTATTGCTTTGCTTTTTCAATTTTCTCCAGAACTAATGAACCATTTTCCGTAATTTTCTCGATAAGCTCTTATACTGTCTTTATAATATTTGATGATCAAAGATGTCATTGTTGATATTTTTGGATTTTTTTTTCACAATTCGATATCTCAGGAAGAGGTCAACGTTTTTTCTTACAAAAATTTAAATTTAAAATGTATATTTGTAAGCACCAAACAACTGCATACCAAAAATATTTCCAATACAAAATTTAAAAATTGTATAGATTAAAAATTAATTAAAAAAAACGTATTCGACAAAAAATAATAAATAAAGTTTGTTTTGTTATTGATAATTCGTATTTAAATGTCATCTTTTTTTTGGTTTAAAAAAATTGCTTTAAATTTATACAATTTATCACTTAAGTTTAATGATAAATAGACATAGTTATGAATTTAAAAAAATTATATTTAAAACAAAATATCTTATAGAAATAGCTCCAATAAATCTTGTTAATTTTTTAAAATTCAAAACTGCATTGCTATATTTTCAATTTCAAAATTCTCATTAAGTTTTTGTTTAAAATTTATCTAATCACAAATAATTGAACTTCTTAATTTGGTTATTAAAAAAAATGTATATATTTTCTTTTTTACAGTTGCTGTTGAATAAAAATAAACGGTGATTTTTTAAGAGCTTGAGAACTTTTTTTAAAAAAAACGCATACAATTTGCAAAATCTCATCGATTCTTTATTTGAAACGTTAGATTGGTCCATGACATTTACTTTTTGAAGATAATTTCATTTAAATGTTGACCGTGGCTGCGTCTTAGGTGGTCCATTCGGAAAGTCCAATTTTGGGTAACTTTTTCGAGCATTTCGGCCGGAATAGCCCGAATTTCTTCGGAAATGTTGTCTTCCAAAGCTGGAATAGTTGCTGGCTTATTTGTGTAGACTTTAGACTTGACGTAGCCCCAAAAAAATGGTCTAAAGGCGTCAAATCGCATGATCGTAGTGGCCAACTTACCGGCCCATTCCTTGAGATGAATTGTTCTCCGAAGTTTTCCCTCAATGGCCATAGAATCGCGAGCTGTGTGGCATGTAGGGCCATCTTGTTGAAACCACATGTCAACCAAGTTCAGTTCTTCCATTTTTGGCAACAAAAAGTTTGTTAGCATTGAACGATAGCGATCGCCATTCACCGTAACGTTGCGTCCAACAGCATCTTTGAAAAAATACGGTCCAATGATTCCACCAGCGTACAAACCGTGCATTTTTCGGGATGCATGGTTAGTTCTTGAACGGCTTCTGGTTGCTCTTCACTCCAAATGCGGCAAATTTGCTTATTTACGTAGCCATTCAACCAGAAATGAGCCTCATCGCTGAACAAAATTTGTCGATAAAAAAGCGAATTTTCTGCCAACTTTTCTAGGGCCCATTCACTGAAAATTCGACGTTGTGGCAGATCGTTCGGCTTCAGTTCTTGCACGAACTGTATTTTATACGGTTTTACACCAAGATCTTTGCGTAAAATCTTCCATGTGGTCGAATAACACAAACCCAATTGCTGCGAACGGCGACGAATCGACATTTCACGGTATTCAGCAACACTCTCAGAAACAGACGCAATATTCTCTTCTGTACGCACTGTACGCATTCGTGTGGTTGGTTTAATGTCCACTAAAGTAAACTGAGTGCGAAACTTGGTCACAATCGCATTAATTGTTTGCTCACTTGGTCGATTATGTAGACCATAAATCGGACGCAAAGCGCGAAACACATTTCGAACCGAACACTGATTTTGGTAATATAATTCAATGATTTGCAAGCGTTGCTCGTTAGTAAGTCTATTCATGATGAAATGTCAAAGCATACTGAGCATCTTTCTCTTTCACACCATGTCTGAAATCCCGCGTGATCTGTCAAATACTAATGCATGAAAATCCTAACTTCAAAAAATCACCCTTTATAAGTGAACAATTGTGATTCTCAAAATGTGAATTGTCGGAGAAGAACTGGAACATATATTACCCAAATTAACCAAACGAGTGCGACATTTTTGGAACCCAATAGTTTTGAATGGGTGAAATCGCTTGGATTCATGTTCTTACCAGTAGAAAACTCTAATTCTACCAATTTCGAGTACCATATTTATATGTTTAATGATAATCTGACTTATTTTTTAAACCTTTTGGACGTACATAAAATTATGTCATGTTTCCATGTTTCTATTTTTGTGACACCATTTTTTTCAAAATATTAATTTTTTAAATGTATTTGGTTCAGTAATCCCAAAATTGATAAAATAAAACATGAAGTAAATTTAAACATATACATACTTATATAAAATATCAAAATAAAAATCAACAAGAGTTAAGCTATAAATCATTAAATCTATTTTATATCACATTAGTTCCACTTTTAAGCCATAAGAAGAGCCACGAGTACCTATGCCATAGAACTTAGTCTATTCTCGTACAAAACCCCTAATTTATTATTCCGTTTGTATTCAAAATCTACATGTTAAGCGTTTGCATGCTGTGATGCTTTTGACTGATGTTATTTCTCATCATATAATAAGCCTAAGCCAATATAATTCTACAGGTCTGTATATCATTCTCTATGGTCTATACAATATGCGAGCACAACAACGTGACAAACTTTTATCATCATCAAAATAGATAATATGATATTCAAATTAAGTTATAAAGTTTAGATTTATTATTATCTTAACAACTTATCATATAAAGTATATCCATAAGCCAAGATTCCAAAATGTCAGTGAGTCATATTTTATGTACGAGTATACCAACCTACAACTCAATTGTAATTATTATGTGTTTAAGACTGAATTTTGAAGTGCGTGGGAATTTGTTAAAAGTATAAAAACTTACGTACTTGAAATTCAGGGATATGAACATTTTCACGATATAATTTATTTTGTGTTTATTTGGAAAGTGTAATAAAAGATGTCGATCAAATAAGGAACTTGGTAAGTCAAATGTTCTTGCTTTAAAAATAAAATGTTTTTTTTTGCCTCCCATTATGCATTGATTTTTTTTAAATTCAATTAAATATAATTATTTTGAAATAGAAAAATGTAAGCTTAAAAAAATACTAATTAATAAATTTATATTTAAATATAAAAATCAACAAGAAAATCATTGTTCACTTTTTAAAAAATAGTCAATTTTTGAGAGTTGGTATCAAATGTTTCTTAAACTTAGAAGACACGAAGTTTTTTTCTAGAATTTTTTCAATCTTATTGGATTGTAAGAAAATTACGTGGTGAAATATTTAAGAAAATGATATGCAATACTGGATCACACGAACTTGCTCCTGTATCCAAAGAGTATATTCAAAAATAAAATCCATAATTTAAAAATATAGCTAAGAAATTAGTTTTTTTTTTTAAATTTGTTTTGTATCCTATTTTTTGTTTGCGTGTTTTTTTTTATTAAATAAATTGTGTACACATAAAATTTTTTAATTTTTGTTTAAAAATATTTTTGATATGCAATTTTCAGCATATATTAAAACACATTTAATATTTGATTAAATGAAAATTTTAAACATTGTTCTAAAAATCCAAAACATTATTAAGATAGCATTAAATCTTGTGCAGAAAAATGATTGAAATTGTTTCATTAATTCCTAAGAAAAAAAAAACAAAAAAATATGGTAAAATGGATAGCACCCTTCTGAAGCAATGCAAACATTTGTTTTTTTTTATTAAAAGTAGCAGTCGAATTTTGAACTAAAAAATTTATATGAGGGTTTCGATATTGTTCATTTAAAAAAATGATAAAAAAACCTAACGCGAATCTCCTTAACAAATTAATTGCGAAGTTTGAAATCAATCGACTGTGGGGAAGGGACAAACAGACGGACGGAATCAGGGGACTAAGTTTTTTCAACTTGTTTAATTAAAATCTCGAGTTTGATTTTTTTACGAATGCAAAATCTGCAACCATATATCGCAAGTAAAAAGGTTTTTCGAAAAAACTCGATAAAAAAAGTTTGGTTTATCAAAAATACTAAAAAAAATTAAGTGTGACTTGACAAAATGCAATTTGAAGTCTTACGAACTTTTTGAATTCAATATTGATTCGAATCATGTGAACTACCCATTTTTGAAAAAACAGAAAATACGTTTAATGGTATTACGAATAAATGAACTTATTCTTTGCATAAGCGCAGCCAGTTTTCAAATAATTGCTTATTAGGAAAAAAATAAAATCTTAATATTATTATAAAGAAGTGGCTAGGATGCAAACCACACTGATAACTTCCCATCCCATCTGTCGATTTGTCTTGCTTAAAAGTTTGTCTCGTATCAATTTTTACCAAATTTGCGTACTATTTATTTTTTGATTTAATTTTTTATGAAAAAACGGACTGTTACTGAATATCCAAAACATTATTTTCTGTGAAATAAAATCAGTTTGAAGAGAATATTTTTATTTTTTGAAAAGCTGTTTGAGTCGAAAGTAAATTTTTTCCAAGTTTTAGTAATGTTTTTTTTTTAGAGTTTTATTTTTTGTAAGAAAACTATCAATTCGATTTTTCTCAAAACTTGTCCTAATGTTAAAAACAATATTTTTTATAAGTAAAAATTAGTTAGAAGCTATTATCTCAGATATTTGAGTCGAAAATCATTTTTTACCAACTTTTGTTAATTTTGTTCGGTTTTTAATTTTTTGTCAATTCCATTTTTTTTCAAAAATTTTACTAAATGTTAAAAACAATATTTATTATAAGATAAAATTAGTTTGATGAATAAATTTCAAGTTTTTGAAAAGATATTTGAATCGATATTGAATTTTTACCATGTTTTTTTATATTTTGATTTTTTATGAAAAAAATTGTCAATTCGATTTTTCTCAAAATTTTATCAGATGTCGAAAACATTATTCGTAAAATTTGGAGGTGAACATTTTTTTTTTCAGTTTTGTTGATGTATAAAAAAACGGTTAAATGGGTTTATTCAAAAAATATACTTCTTTGATATTATGTTACAATATACAATGCATCTTTCTGCTTAATTGTCTGTATAACAAAATTTATTTGAAGTTTATATCTCTTCTGGTTCTTGAGCTATGGAGACACGCACGCACAGACATCTTTCTAAAAATCTTTTATTTCGACTCTAGGGACGAGAAATGTCAAAATTTTCAATTTGAAAAATCTTACCCATTACAAAAACTTCCTATGGGAAGTTAATATACAAATTATTAAATAACAATAAAAATGTTGTCAGTTGAATTTTTATCTTTTGATTACAAAATTTTTAACTAAAAACCTATTTTTAAAAATTTTAGTAACACTTCTTGAAACTTTTTATTTCTAGTGTAAACAAGTACACATTAGATTTTTGTAATAAAAATTATCACAGAATGAAATCATTTTGAAGTCAATATATTAATTTATTAATTCACGTCAAGGGTAATCACCCAGCAAGCTATAGAGGCTGCCAAAAAATTCCAAGAGTTCAGAAGCAAAAATACATCTGCTAGAGACAAACTCAGAAACACAGTAAATATCAATTTAACTGCTGAAAGCAATTCTCAGAAGGAACCGCCTAAAAAAGCTGTTCAAAGTAAAAGCCTATTCTCAGATTGTTAAAAATGTCCGGAAGAATGAAATGTCCATAAAAGAAATGCCACAACTTATTCTTCAAAGAGTTGATAAACAGGAATTGAATATCAAACACCTAAGCAAAAAAGTCGCTTTTAAAACACAATAATGGACAGAACACTTAAAATAGCTGCATGGAATGCAAACGGTCTTACACAACATTCATCCGAATTAAAAAAAATTTTTAGTAATAGAAAACTATTCATGTTACCACGCTCCATTTCCAGCTGACAAGGCAAGAGCTGGATCGGCGATTCTTATAAAAGAAAGCTTACAACATTATGAAGTAACCACGTTCACTAGTGAAAATATGCAAGTAACAACTATTAGTATTGGTATAAAAAGAAAGAGTTTAAGATAGCAGCTATATACTGCCCACCAAAGCGCTCCCCGACAGAAGATGACTATACAGATCTTTTTAATCTTCTTGGGCATAACTTTCTTGTTGTCGGAGACTTTAATGCGAAACACTCCCATTGGGGTTCAAGACTTATATCAACAAAAGGCAAAAGACTTTACCAAGCAGGCCGTAAATACAATTGCGAATTCTATTCCTCCAGGTCGCCAACTTACTGGCCTTCCGATACTAACAAAATACCAGACGTTATTATCTTTTTCGTAGCTAAAGGAATCAAACGAAATCACATAAGTGTCGAAGGTAATTATGACCTGTCTTCAGATCGTACTCCAGTGATTCTATCACTAAGTGAATTGGAAGTACTAGAAAAAAGTAATCCAAAGCTTGTAAATAACAAAACAAACTGGAATGATTTGAGAGAAAGGCTTTTAAGTTTTATAAGTTTAAGATCTCCCATGAATACAATCGAACAAATTGACCATGAAGTGGAACAATTTATTGCTGATGTGCAACAGGCAGCTAAAGAAAGTACTCCAACATTTTCTGATAGAAGACAAAATGAAATAAAATATCCTTTAGAGATAAGAGAGTTGATAATAGAGAAAAGAAAAGCTCGAAGAAAATGGCAAAATACTAGATTTACAGATGATAAAACAACGTTTTACCGTATAAGCAACAATCTTAAAAAACAAATTTACAAATTCAAAAATGATTCACTCAGTAAATTCCTAAGGAATTTAACGACTGATGCTTCAACCGCTATGGAAAGCAGCCAAGCGCCTGAAAAGACCGCAGATACAAAACTCCCCCTGAAATCTCAAGATGGGAAATGGATCGGTAACCCGAAAGAAAAAGCTAACCTTTTCGCTGAACATCTTGCGAATGTTTTTAAGCCATACTCATCAAACGCGGCTGAAAATAACTTACAATTTGTTGATAAGATAGATGAAAGTGAAATACCAAAGACTTAAAGAAATAAAAAGTATGTGTTTACAACAACTACCAAATAAAAAATCACCAGGTTACGATATAATTACTGCTCAGGTTATGAAAAAAATGCCATTGAAAGCCTTCATAAAGCTCCAATATATAATAAATGCAGGCCTAAAGCACCGGTATGTCCCGCACCATTGAAAATTGCTGAAGTAACTGTCATACGAAAGCAAGGTAAACCCCCTCCAGAAGTGACGGCTTACAGTCCAATATCGCTTATACCAATTATGGCAAAAGTTTTTGAAAAACTGCTTCTGAAGAGACTTAGCAAAATAATAGAAGAAGAAAGGTTTATCCCAAATCATCAGTTTGGATTTAGAAATAAACATTCCACGATATTCCACGATATACCAACTTCAATATCGGATGCAATAGAAAAAGCATTAGAAGAAAAACAAGTATATTCAGATATTTTCTTAGATGTTGCTCAAGCTTTTGACAAGGTATGACATGAGGGACCTAAGTAAAGGGATCTTCCCAGGCAGTTCTTTAAAATATTAAAAATCGTACATCTCAGACCTATTGTTTAGAGTAAGGTACGATCAAGAATACTCGGAATTGAAGAAAATAGAAGTGTCCTAGGTCCTACCCTGTATTTACTATACACAAGGGATATTCCAGTTGGTAATCACACCACAATGGTTACTTTTGCAGATGATACCGCAATTCTGGTACCCGACAAATGTGTCTCTAACGCAGCAGTTAAACTACAAAATGCCGTCGACACAAAGAGAGCTTGGACCGAAAAATGGCGAATCAAACTAAATGAAACAAAATCTTCACATATAAACTTTACAAATAAAAAGATACACAATATTCCAATAATCATTAATAATAAAGCTGTACTTTACGCCAATACAGCCAAATACCTTGGAATGACTTTGGATGCAAAGCTTAAGTGGAAAGAGCACATCAAAAAGAAAAGAGAAGAACTAAACTTGAAATATAGAAAAATGTACTGGTTGCTTGTCAACAACTCTGATTTATCAATCCAAAACAAAATAATGCTGTATAATCAAGTACTAAGGCATGTTTGGACCTATGGAATCCAATTATGGGGCTGTACAAAGAAAACAAATACCGAAATCATCCCAAAATTCCAAAAGAAAGTCCTTCGTGGAATAGTTAATGCACCTTGATACATAATAAATACCGATCTACATCGTGACTTACAAATGTTCTAAAATGGAGTCCGTCTTGAATATAAGAAAGAAACCATGTTTGGAGATTAAGAAGAACCAAGCCTCATGAGCTTATGGTCTAAAAAAACATGGGAAAAAATTAAAAGTTTAAACTTCCCCCAAAGTGATTGTACAAAGTTAAGAAAGAAAAATCTATAGTCGATCCTTCAAGATTGGTCCTGATGAAGAGGTGGTTTTAGTGGTTAAGAATCCCACACTACTTGGTGTCGAATACTGCCAAGTGACTTTTGGAAAAAAATAGTAAGCAAAATTACCAATTTTGCCTACTACTAGTGACTGTTGGATATTTATAAAAATTGTATTAAGCTTTAAACAATATTTTCCAAAGGATAAAATTAATTTAAAGCCAATATTTTAAATTTTGAATTTTTCAATGCTATTTTTCCCAAAACTTGAAAGTTTTTGAAAAAAAAATTCTATTAGATGGAAATAGTTTGAACCCAATATCTTTATCTTTATGTGTTTTTTAACTTCCCATAGGAAGTTATTATAATGATTCCGATTTGTCAAATTGAAAACTTTCACTTTTCTCGACGTTTCAAGGTTCCTAGAGTCGAAATAAAAGATTTTTAGAAAGATGTCTGTGTGTGCGTGTGTACGTCTTTACGTTCGCGAAGTTTTTTTTTGTCGTCCATATCTCAAAAAAATGCCGTCGACACAAAGATAAAATCTAAATAGATGTTCAATTTGACAAATTGGAATTTAAAAAATATATATACTAATAAGAATTAAAATGTGCCACGAATTTATCAAACTGTTATGTTATAAACATTTCATAAAAATAAAATCAAAACTTTTATTGTGTGTTCAACATTTGTTCCTTGTAGTATTGTAGTACTTATAAAAATTGGAATACAAATTTTATAAGTACTACTGTTCTTATTAAGTGTTCACTTTAAATTTGTGGTAAGTGTTTTAGCTAAATTTTAACACCAAATTTGGTATTAACAACATTTTGAAGACAAATGGTTAAAAAAAAAAACAATAGGAACCATGAGTCTTAAATTTGAATATCAGAATTTTACCAATTTTGATAACTGATTCCAAATTTTGTTGAAGAAGGAATAAAAATATTATCTTTTTGTTAGACTTCTTAAATTATATTTTAAAATTTTAGTTTGCCTTGACTTTTTTCTTGCACGTATCCAATACATTTTCCTTAGACTGGCCTCAAAGTTTTGAATATAATGGTGTTCTGAAACACATTATTATAGTAAACGCACATACATTTCATCAAAACATTTCTTTTTAATTTTTATGAAAACTTTATTTTAAAATTAAAAACTAAAAAGTTTTGTTTTGGGTAAAAACAAATTATTTCTTCCTTAAACCTACTCATAAAATTCGCACAAAAACTCTTTTCAAATTCTTAAGGATTTCTCAAGTTTCTTAAAGAAATTACAAAAATAATGAATAAAAAAAAATAAAAATGTAATTCATTCACATTTCTTCAAGCTGACATCTTTATGTCGTTAACAAAAACACCCTCAAGTTAGTTATATTTTCTAGAGGATTTTGTGTGTTTTATTTTCTATTTTTTGAAAGAGAAAAATCCCTTTGATATAAATTTAAGTGTATAAAAATATCAAGGTCATTTACAATAAAAATCCTTGTAAAAATTATCGCTAATCTTGACCTAGCTGCGAGTGTTTCTTATTTCCCTTTTCCCTACCCATACCTACCTACACAACTCTCTTTATGCTGTTTGGAAACAGCAAATAAGAGTCGCTTTTCATTTCCAACAAGCCCCAAGTGGTCTCTTTTAACTTTCATATACCGGAAGGCTTTTTTTTGTTGTTGCAAAAGCAAGGAGTTTTGAGATTGACATTAAAATTAAAAGAACTATAAGGCCACACTATCATACACTTATACAATTTTATATAACCGCTCACAGGCTGCATGGTTAAGGTCGGCATTTGTAGAATAAGTCTTTGTTTTTATTTTCTATTAATTTTTAAACATTATGTATCCGATCTTCATAAATTTATCAGGGCTGACTTCAAATAGTCACTGACCAGACCATGTCAATGCCGGGTTTGTAATGCTCATTAGGTCATCCTTTAAGATTTTTGTTTGTCATTCAACATAAATTACTTGAATCCTAGGGAAGCGTGTGTATTTATCCTTAGATCTCCTGAAATATAATCTTCTTCTCTTTAGGCGCATATACAATATACATACCTTGACATAAAAGTCCTTTTTATCCTTTATATGAATTTGTACGCGATATGCGTGCTCCGGCCACCGACATATATATTTATTAACACAATGAAAAAACAGTTAAAAGGACTCAAAGCCACGGACTGGATCTGGACTCGAAGAGACTATAATAAAGCTCTTAATTACGGCTAAAATGCTTGTGGCTGTTTTCAACTAAATCATTTGCTCTCGCGCTTCCGTAATCCTTACATAGAATTATTCATAAATATCTCAAGTACCTAGATAAAGGTATTACAAATATGTATGTAGGTACGTTAAAAACCCAATGTGTTTATTATAAGTAGAACTTTTTTGCGATGTTGATTTTATGCAAATATAAATTTGCATATATTTTTTTAATTTAAATAAAAATTCATATTAATTATAACCTTATGATGCAGGTTTTTATTCATTCAACTAGAATCCTTAAAAAAATAGTGTTAGTAGTCGGTGCAATTTTTCCAAGTTCCAATTGTTTTTGTTTGCTAAATCCAGCTTCCGGCATAGTTAGCTGTTTTTGCATATACGAGTATTTGTATACTCGTGTATTCGGACATTGGTATGCCTTCCGGACTTTGTATTTGAAGCCATTTCCAATTAACCATGTCCACTTTGTGCCAACACATTTACCCTTGACCGGACTCATGCAATTTTTATGAATACAAGAGACTGTTGTATGGCATAGTGGTATAGTCCTGTAGAGGGATTCCTTCAAGCTATAGAATCTTGTATTCTCGAGCTATTCAGGACAATCATTTGGAAATACGGTTGTTTCCTTTTTCTTTTTTTTCTTTCTAGTATTCTTTTCTCTGTCTACTCTCCCAGGGGACAATCCGCATGTTGATATGACGAGGATGCCCGTATACGAAAATAAAAGGACGAGATCATCCCTTTGTGGTCTGTGTATATAGGTATATGCGGCTCATTCACTTAAATACAAAAAAGTACAAACAAACAAAACAAAAGACAAAACAAAACATAAAAACTCTGAATATACTGCTGATGGTGACCTAGTCGGTTCTCGACGAGGCTTGGTTTCTATATAGAATCTACATACATATTTATATGGAAAAGGAGGCTTTCAGGAAAACTGGCCAAAGTATGGAGTAGGTATTTACCTATGGTGTGTGTGTCTGTGCATATGTACGTTGTGTATATCCTTTCCTCTTCAGTCCAGTCAGCCAGCCACTGGAGCATTTAATAATCATAATTGTTTGCAAACAGGTTGAATAAACGGAATTTGTGGAACATAAACATGAGATTGTATCGTTGTTTGGTGTCCTAGTTGGAAAATTCCTGGCGCATGTGGTGAAAGCTGTGTTTATATTTTATTTTGTTCTTTTTTTTTTGTTTTTGTCAATTTAGGAAATAGGCTAAAGTAAATTGTTTGAAAATAATATTTAGACCGATCTGGAGTTTTGTTTCATTTATTTTTGTATGGTAGTATTTTGTTTTGTTCTTTCGTAGAAAAAGGATACTTTGTGTAATTTAATTATGAATGGATAATTTATCTAGGATTTTGAATCCTCTTAAAAAAACAAAAGCTTATTATCATTTTGCCAACATTTCATCAGTTACGAAAATATGTCCCTTAAGTGTACGTAAATAAAAATGGAATGCTTATCATAAATCTTGTAATAAATTGTCATATCTGGAAGAGCTCCTAGGTCTTCTTAATTCATAAAAAAAACGTATGGTTATTTTTCCTATACTAACAGTTCAGCAAAGTTGGATATTTACTTTTAACAAAAATTACCTCAGAACTAAGCTTTGGTAGAGAAATTAAGTTTTATGTATCTATGAGTCCTCTTGATACTTTAATAAAAGAACCCTATGTTGAGATGAGTTTTAAAACCAACTAATCGAGAACTACTGCTTCGACTAAGAAATATTGCAAGAAAATGAATTGCAGTAAAAACACTAATAACTTTTGAAGAAGTGAAATTCCTCAAAACAAAATCCTCACTTTTTTGAAAAACATTTGAAAGCCGTTAAAGAAAAATTCAAACTCATGATTTACGTTATAAAACAGAGAACCAAAAAAGCCTATAGCTTACATACAATCTGTAAGAAAAACCACAATGAGCGATATTTATTAATCTGAAATTTTGGACAATAGTATTTTTAAGTAATCAAAATAAAAACATTTTAGGTTTTCTATATTTTTTATAAAATATTAAAATATACTTTTTCAATACAATTGACGTAGAACAAAAAAAGACTTTACTAGTTGAATTTGTTTGAAAGAGAAGACCCAATCAAATAACCAGACTCCAAACTTTTTCGTCTTTAAGTATTTTGTTAAGAATCAAGCAACAATACTTTATCCGATTTTTGTTATAGATAAAAGAAAAAGCTTCACAGAAAATATTATATGTAAGTATTTTCTAAAAAAAAAAATTCAAGTTTAACAACTCCCACTGCGACAAAAATTTAATTTTACATCTCTACAATTAAAAAATAAATTAGAGTACAGACGCTGTTGAGACGCGTTGTGTCAAGACTCCAAGAACTCCAGACTACCTCACTATGACACGAACTAATAGATTAAAGAATGAGGGTAAAACCATAGTAACCAAAAAAAGCCATAGTAACCAATGAAAAATCATTGCAACCAAGAAAAACAACATAGTAACGCCACTCAGTGGATCATGAGGCTTTAAATACACAGGCACACAGGTATGACAATTAGGTATGCCATTTTACAGATACAGTTCAAACAATCACCATAATAACTAATTTACAAATAGATGTTTAAAGTGACATATGTCAAAAGTGACAGATATCAAAAGTGACAGATGTCAAAAGTAAAAGATGTCAAAAGGGAAAGATGTCAAAAGTGACAGATATCAAAATTAACAGATGTCCAAAGTGACAGATGTCAAAAGTGACAGATATCAAAAGTGACAGATGTCAATAGTAACAGATAGGAAAAATGACAGACAAAAATGATTAACAAGTTTCATCTTTACGATCATTTCATTTAGAAATTTGCTTTACTATTGCTAAACTCTACTTTAATACCCATCAGAGAAGGATCATGTACCACTTTTTGACTTCCCATAGGAAGTTATTGTAATGGGTCCGATTTGTCAAATTGAAAATTTTGACATTTCTCGACGTTTCAAGGTCCCTAGATTTGAAATAAAAGATTTTTAGAAAGATGTCTGTGCGTGCGTGTGTACGTACGTTTGTACGTCCGTACGTTCGCGACGTTTTTTTCGTTGTCCATAGCTCAAGAACCAGAAGAGATATCGACTTCAAATAAATTTTGTTATACAGATAATAAGGCAGAAAAATGCAGAAAGGGCTCTCAAGAAAATTGCGTTTGTGTTTTTTTTACTATAGCAGTTTGAAAAAATGGTAAAAATTTTGGTTAACCCTAAATATCTTACGAACCAAAAACGCTAGAGACTTGAATTAAATTTTATATAATAGATTGTAACGTGATACCAAACAGGTATATTTTTTGAAAAAAATCAATATAACGGTTTTTTTTTTAAATCAATAAAACTGAAAAAAAAATTTGTCACCTCCAAAATTTTACGACCGAAATATGATTTTATCTCTAAAACAATTTTGTGCAACGAAGAATAATGTTTTTGACATCTGATAAAATTTTGAGAAAAATCTAATTGACAGTTTTTTTATAAAAAATAAAAATCTAAAAAAAACATTACTCAAAGTTCGTAAAAATTGAACATCGATTCAAATATCTTTTCAAAAACTTGAAATTAAGGCTTCAATTTTATTTTATCTTATAAGAAATATTGTTTTCAACATTCTGAAAAATTTTGAGAAAAATCGAATTGACAGTTTTTTTTACAAAAAATAAAAACCTAAAAAAAAATTTATAAAAGTTGGTAAAAATTGATTTTCGACTCGAATATCTTTTCAAAACTTTGAGATATTGGCTTTAATTTACTTTTATCTTTCAAAAAACTTTGTTGTCAACATACAATTAAAGTTTGAAAAAAATCGAATTGACAGTTTTTTTTACAAAAAATAAAAACCTAAACAAAAAATTTATAAAAGTTGGTAAAAATTGATTTTCGACTCAAATATCTTTTCAAAACTTTGAGATATTGGCTTTTATTTACTTTTATCTTTCAAAAAATCTTGTTGTCAACATTCAGTTAAAGTTTGAAAAAAATAGAATTGACAGTTTTTTACATAAATTAAAAACCTAAAAAAAAAATTATAAAAGTTTGTAAAAATTGATTTTCGACTCAAATATCTTTTCAAAACTTTGAGATATTGGCTTTTATTTACTTTTATATTTCAAAAAATCTTGTTGTCAACATTCAGTTAAAGTTTGAAAAAAATAGAATTGACAGTTTTTTTACATAAAATAAAAACCTAAAAAAAAAATTATAAAAGTTGGTAAAAATTGATTTCCGACTCAAATATCTTTTCAAAACTTTGAGATATTGGCTTTAATTATCTTTTATCTTTCAAAAAATCTTGTTGTCAACATACAATTAAAGTTTGAAAAAATTGAATTGATAGTTTTTTTACAAAAACTCAAAACCTAAAAAAAATAATTTAAAAAAATTGGTAAAAATTGATTTTTGACTCAAATATCTTTTCAAAACTTTGAGATATTGGCTTTAATTATCTTTTGTCTTTCAAAAAATCTTGTTGTCAACATACAATTAAAGTTTGAAAAAAATCGAATTGATAGTTTTTTTACAAAAAATAAAAACCTAAAAAAAATGTATAAAAGTTGGTAAAAATTGATTTTCGACTCAAATATCTCTTAAAAAAGTATTTGCTTTAAAGTAATTTTATCTTATAAGAAATATTGTTGGTAAAATTTTTAAAAAATCGAATTGACAGTTTTTTTTACAAAAAATAAAACTCTAAAATAAAAACAATACTAAAACTTGGTAAAAATTTACTTTCGGCTCAAATAGCTTTTCAAAACTTAAAAATATTGGCTTGAAACTTATTTTATTTCACAGAAAATATTGTTTTCGATATTCAGTAATTTCAATATAAAAATCCAACAGTCCGTTTTTTCATATAAAAAATAAGATCTACAAAAAGAGTACGCAAATTTGGTAAAAATTGATACGAGTACATAAAGCCAAACTTTTAAGCAAGACAAATCGACAGACGGGATGGGAAGTTATCAGTGTGGGTCGCATCCCAGCCTCTTTTTTCTTTATGGAACGATTTAACCGAAACCGAATTTTATTTTATTTACAAAAAAATTAAAAACGAAACGACGAAGACCACGATGTTTGCCAGAATGCAAAACGTCAAACTAAAGTCGAATTAAAAAGGAAAGCGAAGCGAATTAAAAAGTGTTACAAGACAGCAAAATAAGTGCTGCCACCAAGCTAGTTCACTAAGGGGGTGGGTTCACTAGTTGATTGATTGGACAATTAATTTTATTGAAGAACGATAAATCTATAAAAAAAAATATTTTTGATTAAATTGATTTAATGCTACAATGATGTACTTACTTTTTGTAAGCTAAAAAAAAGGGTGCCAGCAATTTTTTCTGAAAAATAAATAAGGAATTGCAAACCTTTTTTTTTTTAAAGAACAACGGTGAAGGAAAATTATAAACCACAATGTAAATAAAAGAATCAAATTATTTTTGTTAGTATTTTAATCTTTTTATTGTCTGAGAAACCTTACGGAAAGGAGAAAAACTCAGATTCCTTTCGAAATCAAAGTGCACAGTTTAGAGAAAATTATATAGATACAGTAAGGTGCGTTGCACTTTATTTTGCCGAATATTTTTTAACAAAAAAAAGAAATTAAAATTAAAGAAAATACCCGCGCGAAATATTCAATTGCACGAAGTAAATTATGCCGAAAGCCGAACTGTCAAACAATAGCGGCGAATAAGCGACGAGGCAAAATTTCAACAAGCAGCAAATTAAGTGCTGCCACCACGACGAGCTCAGTGACGGGCGGGTTCAGCAACTAATGATTAATCGATTGATTAAATTGCATGAAGATGTGATATCACGTTAATATCAAAATTATTACTTGAATTAGTGATGGCCACAGGGGCGGTCTTACGTTTCATAAGAAGATAAAACAAAAAAATTTATTTATTAGAATATGCCTGAGAAACCTTTCAAAAGCAGGATAAAACTCAGGATCTTTTCAAAAATTAATGAAAGGTTTTATGGACTTTGGACCGTTAAGGTCTTAATTCCCACAAACAAAATTGGGGTAAAAGAATTAAAACAAGTTAACCGAAAATAAACAAATTTGTACTTATCTTTTTCCTGCAGAGGCCCAAATAGGTATTTTTCCTTTCCTTCTTTTTCTGTTTCACTTTTCTTTTTAAAAAAAAACGACACTATACTAAATTCTCTTAGTTATTCACAATTTTTCACTCAGTCTAGGTACAAAAATCAGACAAATTATATTTTCTTTTTTTTCTTTATGTTCACGCTCTCAATGCTCGAAAAGAATTGACGGCCACATTCCAAGATCTGTCCTATCTCTTCTTTTCCATCTCCCGCCATTTTAGCTTTCAGCCAATATGAAGTGGCGGATTTAAATCACTTGATCAACAGCCAATCGGAGATAGGCTTGTTGATCTCAACTTGTGATGAAATTCTCGCGATCCCGCTTACTCGCTCTTCTCTCACAGCTAAATGCAAGTCATCCTGGAATTCGCCGTCCGCTGAATTCACTCCAGGTAACGTCGATTCCAGGAGCTGCATTGAGCCACTCCCACTTTCTACTTCGATATGGAATAAAGACCGAGAAATTTAAAATTGAGAAAACCTTTAAAGTAATTAGCTTAACTTTAACTTTGACTTAATGACCGCTCGAAAGGGAAGGAAAAATAGCCATACTTCAGGATCTGTTAATTAAACACCGATTTAAGTTGCCCGAAACGTAACCGCCCATAAGTCCATAAAACTTGTCTCCCGTATTACATTCTTTTCAAAATTAATACAATTAACGTTAAAGAAAACAAATTAACAATATAAACAAAAGAATTTAACTAAAGGAATTACAAAATTTACAATTTTTAGACGTTATGTTGGGCCGTGGCCCATTCTCCGGTTGCAGTAACTTCACGCGTTTGTTTCTGCTTAAAGTTCACCTTCCCCAGACCGTCCGTCTGGTTTGGTTTCACTTACATGGAACCATTCCCCTTTGGTTACCTGAAACGAAACTTGGTTCTTTTTTTCCTCACGAAAATGACAGAGAGAACCATGGTCAGAAGGACTATGGCCGTCCCGCTCGTTCTCGTGTAAAAGGATTGTCACATTTGTCAAATCGAATTAATTATACAAAACAAGTGGATGCAAATGCATCGTCTTTCTTAAAAATATAAATTAAATATTAAAAGAACTTGTGGTGTTCATTTATAACGCAACAGATGGACCGTTATCAAAACGGCGCACTACAGCGCTAATTGGATCTCAGGCTAGGGTGCCTTGAGATCGCCATTTCTACCTAAGATGGACCGTTAAGGCCTGTTTCTTGAATATATATATAATATATATACTTAGAGAACGGGACGCATGTAGACAAAATGTATATTTCTTTGAAAAACTATTTCTCAAAATTGACCAAAAATTTCGCAACAATTTCCGCTCCTTCTACCACTTCCCTGCTACGAATTTCTCCCAATGCCTTTTCCTTTTATCTTCCACACCAACAATTTTTCTTTTAATCACAACTTTCTTTATCCAAACACTAATATACATTAATATCTCGATTTTTAATTTGTCTTAAGTTCCGTAAATTTTGATCTTCTTGCTACTAATTTTTGTGACCTTCGGTCTGCACCAGCGAACAATCAGAATTCAATTATCAATTCCTGAACAATCGCTGCTTTTTCATTAACCACCATAACTTTCAGCCAATGTGGGATGACGGATCTCAATCACGTCATCTTTGGCCACTCATCAAGTATGCTGAAGATCACTTACGTGATTTCTTTCCCATCAGAATGCAAGTCATTCTCAGGAATTCGCCGTGCTGGTATCACTTCCAGGTCACGGCGATTCCATAAGTGCATTCAGCCAAAACCCACTATTTATTCGCAAGAAAATTAAAACCTCGAAACCTAAGAAAAACTTAATCAACTCACCGACAATTCTTTCCCACCGAATAAAAAAATAAAAGTAGTAAAAACGTTTGGTGTAGAAGTAATTTTAAACCCCATTGATGGAGAGGAAAAAGTGGTAGCTTTCCCTGTTTTTAATCGACGCTTTTAAACATTTTGTCTCCTACTCAGATTTTGGGTTAAGAGAACCCACTCTTAACGCTCCATCTTACATACAAATTTGTATCAACAGAAATCAATTATATAAAATTACAATTTTAGTTTTAATGCATTACGTTGGGCCAGCGACCATTCTCAATATGAGTAACTTCAGCGTTGGGGACCAAGTATCTACCGCTCTTAAGGTTTTTTATTTCGTTTTTGAAAAAGACATCCCGCCTACGAAATATCGCTTTGTAAAACATCCAATAAGTGATTTGGCATATGTCTTTGGCATCACTCATTCACCGTGTATTTTGTGACATCCATTCGCCAAATCTATTTTCGATCTTCTTCACTATACTGAGGGAGAGAACAAGTAGCTGGTAAACCATGGCCGTCCTACTCTCCATCAGTAAGGTGAAGAAAGAAACCTATAGAGAAAAACAAAATTAAGATGGAAGTGGGGATGGAAATAAGAAAAGTTTTTGGTAAGGCAAATTTTCACCGTAACAATCAGATAATCCTTATTATCAAAAAGACCACAAAAGCTCAAAGTGGCCGTCAATAACGGTTATGCATTAGTACAACCTTTTGAGTGTCTTCATCAGATAATCATTTACTATGTGTTATTCGTCTTTTTTTAATAGATTCCTATATGTAGGGCTATTTCTCATCTTGTCCGTGAGTCACCACGAGGAGGTACTATAACCCTATCCAATTTTCAAAAAAGTCTGTTTGCAAAGAATTTTAAATCGATATTCAAGTCTTCCAACTCATAAACAAACAGAATTTTCTGAACACAATAATTTCTATATTGGTTTTGTAATCAAAGATATTTTTCGAAACATGAGCCAGACATGCATAATTATTAAAAGTATGCATTTCCAGCTTCACAATTTGGAAATCACTCTAAAAAATTTAACACTAAAGTGGAAATTGTTAAGCTTATATATTTTTTGATTTTTTATGTTTTTCTCTTTATTTCTTGTCCTCAGTTCGTAAAATTGTTCTTACGAAAATATTAACAATGAAAATAACGAACTGTTGAAAACTTAATATTGATGTGGGTTTAATGCTTAAATAAAGCGCTAAGCACAACATTTATTCGCATCAGCTTATCTTATTTGGTTGAATAGGTACTACGAATCTCCATCATTTTGCATTATTTAATGCCACCTAAAATCCTCAAGTATTTCATTAGGTGAGTTAATAACGATGGAAAACACCGGCTACCCAGCCACAACTTTAATCTCTCTCCATATTTCTATATCTCTACAATATTAGGGTTATTCTTAAATGGCCATCTGCTAAACGATAAACAGGAACAATTTATGCCAATCGCACACATTAAATTTATCCCAAACAAAACCTATCCTCAGAGCCTCAGACATCTGTGACTAGTTTTGCCTGGAGGAAAATCCCACCGCACTATCACAATTAACATCATCAATTGAAGTGAATACAAAAGACTGATTCTATGGCCACTTCTGCAACCTCGAAAACATACATTTACCAAAACCAACATTTTCAACCCATATGTACATATCTTGTATATACTCAAAGCTAGCTGACTTTTGAAAAGTTATAGAGAACTAAATTTGCATTCCATTTCCAAAAACCCAAACCGGATGAGTAGGCAGTCCTCAGAATTATTGGGTAAAATTTTCAAATTCAAATAAATTTTCTGAATAATCATATATAGGCACATGGATGTGGTATATATGTACATTCATACATACGTATTTATGTATATACGTATAATATGTATAGATATAATGGAAGCGGATATCCGTTTCTAGCCACATATTCTGGACCAGTGTAAACAGCCTTTTGCACACCAGTCAACCGCTACCATCATGGCCAGATTGTGGTCAAAATGGTAGATGAATGCATCGGGAAAGCTGGAACATCGCATACACACAACCAATAGAGAACAGTCCATTCACTTTGGTATCGATTTAAGGTTTGGTTATACGGCATTCCGTGGTAGAAACGACTAAAGTGTTATACCAAAGTCTTATTCGGCCAGATGCCTTCTAGGAAGCAGTTTCTGCATAGAGTTATGGTAATAGAAATTCACCAGGAAATCAGAATATTTATATTAACTTCCCATAGGAAGTTATTTATTGTATTGTTTTAAGCCAAGATACTCCTGTGTATAAGATGCGATAAGATATGAGCATGAGATACAAAATAGTGTGAAATCAAATAATAATAACTTGTAAAATTGTGTTGCATAGTTATAGGACGGTAAAGTTACTAAGTACTTCAAAGATGGTTAGAAATTAACTTTAAAAGGTGATATCACTTGTAGTAAGTCAGCCTTGGTAAGCCTTAGTTCCATTTTTGTTTTGTTTTATGAGATTTCTTTTTAATCTTTTTAACTTCTAAGCACTTGCTCGTAGAAAAAAAAGAGATTCAAGCCGCTTGTCAATTCCTCCCAAGTGGCTGAACCATTGAAAAATAACTTTAACTGGCAAAGGTAGGGATTGAATCATACGCCAGCGGTCTAATAGACTTGACCTTAAGAGAGCCATTTGACTACGGTTAATAGTTTAATAAAATTAGATAAGAAAATTAATGCACTTCGAAAAACTTCTGCGAAACCCAAATATTCCTTCTTTTAGATAGATGGATAAATTCTTTATTTTTTCATCACAAAGTTTACAAATTTTTCTACTTAAGAATAAGGACATGGCAATACTGCCATGGTTTAAACTACAATAAGCGGGTAATCGACTAGGTTTAATATGTGAAACTGTTACGGTAAGAAAGAGCATGTTGGCTATATTTAAAGAGGCTGTTTTACCAAGGATATAAAACTTTCCCGAAAATGCAACCGACGAATTTCTTGTAGAATAGGACAAGCAGCAACGAAATGGTAAATATCTTCATTCACTCTTCCGTTACAAAGATCACATAGCTGGGGCAAGTCTGGTCGATGAGGTACAAAGTTTAAATTTAAAATTTCAACTCTAGCTCTAAAAATAATACTTATAACCGAGGCTTAAAATTCATTACGAAAGTAAGAGACTTCCGAGGGCAGTTGGTGGTTTAAAGACAATAAATAGTTCTTGAAGTAGATGAAGAATGCTCTGGAAAGATTATCCAGAAACATTTAGTGATCCACCTTAGCAATCACATAAAGCAAACTGAGCCTACCAATTGGTCACATTAGTTTCTGATAAGTTTAAAATTGTTTCGTAAAAGTAAGCTAGTTCGTTCCAGTCTTTAAACGGGGAAGCATTCCCTCGAATTTTCTTCAAATGATTTTGTGACGACAAGTTTCACTTCTTTTCATCACTCTTGCTCTGGCTCTACATATATATCGTAGTTGGGTGATGAGTTAGGCAAACGAAATATCCTCTTTTAAAAGTACCTTTGTACAGTTTCAAAAGCTCCGAAGTGTGTGTATCCGAAGACTTCAACGCCATATGCCATGCATGCATTTAATGTCGCGTTGAAAGCTTTGTACTTGGACGTTAAATCAACATTTTGATTCGAAAAAAACTTTGGCCACATTATGTTAAGTGTCAATTAAGCTTCGTTGATTTTTTCTTTAGAGTGCTTTAGATAGCTTAAATTGTAGGTCAAGACACCCAAATATTTAAACTCCTGTACAACCTAAATATGTGTACTATTTAGAGACCATTTTTCTTCCGCTCGCCTTCTTTATTGTCTCTTTTCAATTACAACAATCTTAGTTTTTTGGATATTAATTTGCAAGCCCCAAGACTCTCAAAATGAACTTAGACGGTTTATTTGCATTTGTAGCGTAAAAGGATTACCAGCAAGTATAACTAGATCGTCCGCATACAACAGGACTTTGATTAAATTAACTCCAACTGGATGAAGATCGCCGACATCATCTATGAACCGGGCAAATAATAAAGGGCTGAGGATACAACCTTGAGGAACACCTGAAGTTGTTTCAAATCGATTTGAAAATGTGATACCGTCCCATACCCTTGCATTTGTTGACGAAATAAAACTTGCATACACTTGGAGAAACTTTCGTGACAAACCAATACAAGAGAGTTTGTAAATTAAAGCTTGTCTATTGACTTAATCAAATGCAGCTTTAAAATCAACATAGCAAGTATTGAATAGTTTCTTTTTCCTATCTATAATTTATTGAGCATTGCTTGAAATGGCAAAGATATGATATATGGTTGAAAAACCTGGGCGGAAACCGGTTTGAAAGATGCTCAAAAGACTATTATCCTCAATCCATTTTGTGAGCCTTTCATAAAGGATTGCATTAAAAGTTTTTCTTATTGAATTTAAAATTAAAATATCTCTATAATTTTCCGCAGCGTTAGCATCACCTTTTTTTAAAAATGGCAAAAATTATACAGATTCGTTGAAATTGATAAGTACACATCCATCATTGTACAACTTGTTATAAAAGGACACGAGGTAGTTTTTGAAATCAATATTGCTGTTTTTATAAAACTCGACTGGTATGCCGTCTAGGCCAGGAGCCTTATTATTTTTCATTTTTTGGAGCGTTACTTCCAATTCGGGCAATGAGAATTCTAAATCCAGCTCGTTGACTCTAGTATCAGATAGCGCGTAATCAAAAGTATGAAAGTCTTCATCAGCTGAGAGTAGAGTTTTGAAATGAGCTGCTAACGTCTCAGCTTCTAAAGAGAACCTAATACCCTGATTGCGCCCACCAAGTTCGCGCACTGTCTCCCAAAATATCTTTGAGTTTGTGCAGTTTTCGAATTTCTTAGCCCCGTTTTTTAAATAGGTGATTTTCTTTACTGAGCACATTTTTTTAAAATAATTATTAACGCGAAGCTGGATGTTTTTGAAAAATTGAGAATTGGTCGTTCTAAACATTTTTAAGTAAACAAACGAAATTTTACGGAAATTTCTGCATTCCTTATCAAACCATACATTTTTAGCTACAAAAGTGTGTGTACTCTTCAAAAGGGGCATGTACATGAAAGGGCTGCAGTCTTTATAACCCGTTCTATACTTTCACACACCACTTCAGACGAGACTGCGGGTTGTTGGGGCAGAGATAGTAAGTGCCGAGAGAGGAGGCTTCTATAGAGTGTTGCATTGCTCTCCGACTACTTCAGCTTATTAAAACTAGAAGGTTTAGCTAGGTTTGACTCCGTTAGCTGATATTTAGTAACAATTGGAAAATGAGCCGAATAGTTGACAAGTGCAACTTCAAAGTCATCGATAATGTTCAGCCAGTCCCCTGAAGTCGCAGCAAAGTCGATCACGGATTGTCTCTGCCCGATACATACCTTCTTTAATACATACGCTCTTAACACTATTTTGGACTAAAACAGAGAAGTTGAAATGCAGTTTTTGACATGTTAGAACCATTAAATTCGAAAGGTCTAAAATTCAATAAATCAAATGTCTTATTTGTTAGGTTGATATATTACCTTTCAAATCTAATAAATTTGAAGTCTCCAAAAACGATCTAAACTGTTTTGATTTTCTCCGCCGCGCCAGATAAAAAAGTTTGTAACCCCTTCTGAATAATTTGAAAAGGTTGTATTTATCCCAAACTCGAGTAAACTTCCAATTTTTTGTCTGGTGCTCAGACATTTGCTGTTTTTGAACATCACTGCAAGTTCTCATTCATATCATTGCTTTATCAATATTTTCAAAAACCATGGTCTAGTGCAAAATAACCAGTTGTATTTTTGCCCTCTAACAATTCAAACGTAATATCCGAACCTGTAAGAAAGCTTATCAGTTTGTTCTGCCCAATTTTCGACGTGCTGTTAAGTATAGAGATTCTTTCTTTAGTCGCACTATACGAATGTAGTATGCTTTGCAGATATTCAAAACCAATGTGCATTTGTATATCCTTTTCTAATTTGCTAGAAAGTCTGTTTAAAAATATTTCCCATATTTCAATATTAAATATGAAAGAAAGTTTGTTTTTAAACTTTTAAATGTCATTTCATTTCTCAAAAAACATTAATTTTTCAAAATTTTTATTTGAAAATCGTTAAGGGTTTTTTTTTTATTTCAGTTATATGTAGGTGTAAGTAATTTTTAGTATGCAGTTATTTAGAGCTTATTAATCTACGTCTTACGCTTTAATTTTGTAATAAAGACCGATTTTCGAGATAAAGAATTTCGAAAAAAATTTGAATATGTTTAAAGCTCAAAATCAAAAACAATGATATTTTTGGTCATCAAACATTATTGAGACAGTATAAAAGCTTGAACAGCAAAAATATTATTGAAATCGGTAGATTTGCTCTTGAGATATCTTAAAAACAAAATGAAGGTTTTATTGGGGGGGGGGACCCTTCAGGTGCAATCAAAGAATATTTTTTTTGTTAAAATAAACGAAGCCAAATTAAATAAATAGATAACGAAGTTACCGATTTTGACTAACATATTTTTATGGGGACTGCTGTTATTTTTGGTCTTAAACAATGAAAAAAACGGCTAATGCGAATCGGCTCAAAACCTTAATTTCTAAAATTGTAATTTATTAAAATCTAATCTAGAGTTAACATTTTTTTACGAATGCAAAACTTGCCATATAGCCTAGATGTCGCAAGTCGAATATTGCTTAATAGTCTCTAGAAATTCACCTTACATTCAATTTCAGTCAGTAAGGGCTGCTGTTATTCCTATTCCGATATACTCGTATATAGTCAGTCCCTTAAGCAAGATTAATCACCTGGAATGCGTATACGAAGTTATTTGACCTTATTCATCTGACCATCAGTGATTTGTTGGCTCTTTGCTGCTGCTTATATAAGTACATACTTCCTATAGGAGAATGCCGACCAAGAGTACATTAAAACGATGGGCATACTATGGTCAAACACTGTACCGGCTTTAAGGATATCAACTGGATATCTTTGATGTTATTTTGGCTTCTAATTTATGGGATTTTATTGAGTCAGGTGCCTTATACGAATATGTGTAGACTTATGTACAGTTGTTATATGAGTTAGTGAAATGTGAGTTTAAATTTACAATTTGCTAACGCAACTCTTTTCATCTAATGCTACCTTTAATATATGTAGGTACACATGAAAATTGTCTCATCTCATTGGACACATGATGCTGCGAAAATATCTTGATTTAGGTTCAATTTATTGATTAACCTTCAATACTGCTAACAAAGGAGTCGACGCACGTTTTAATAATTACTATGCAGCCAGAGTTATGATTTATAGCTTCTTTTGCTTCAAACGAGTCTGCACATTCGTGGTTATGAGCGAGCGGTGAGATCTGAACATGACCTTATCCTTCGCAGCCCATTATAAGGTTTGATAACTTAATTGTTTTGAACAGCAGGCGATATAGCGTTACTGCAATTACCGAGCTACTTAATCTTACATAAGTGGACCCTAGAGAGGCAAGTATAACGTCAAAGTGAAAGAATTGCTACACTTTAAGTGTTGCCATTATTATAGTGAGTGATGAAAAATTAGTTAACCGCGAACTTTTGAAATACATATATAAGTAAGTAGGTTTGTGTAAGGAAATGCTTTATGTTGGCCTCCGCTTTATGTGGCCAGAAGTGCCTTTTTTTATTGTTAAAAAACTTAAGTGGCAACGAAATGAAGTGTCATTAATTTGCAGAAGCCTAGTTGGTAATTTTATTAAATATTTTTGTATTTTTCTTTATTTTTTATTTCTTACAAAAGAATGATGACAAAATTAGTTTGCTTTGAGAAAGGTCGTCTGGCCTTCTCTTATTAGCCTCAAGATGGTAATTTTATGGTTTTTTCTTTAATTATATGCAACAATTAATCTTTCATTTAATCATTGTCAAAAGGAAAGAATTTTATAAAGGAACTTTAAAACGAAAAAATGGTGGTATGAATTTTCAAATATAAAGAACGAAACGACAATGGGTTTTGATTTAACAAAATTAAATTGAAAAGGCAAAAGGAGATATATTTCGATTTGCAACAAAACCGCTGTTCTCAATGTAACACTTTCAAAGGCGGAAACGTAAGAGGAATGGGTTGTTTTTCATTTCATTTGTATGCGGTTCCTTGTCACTATTCAGCAACACTTGTTAAGAAGTTTGATTCACTAATTTTAACATAGACAACAGCTTCGCTAACAAGTTGCCAATATCCTTTTTTTAAGACAAAGCATATCCGCAAAATTCACTATGCACGATGCATGCTTTTCCATACATTTTTCAAGCAATGCGGTGTCGGTCACAAAAATTCTAAAGAATAGAGCTGACAACGAATGGAGAAAAGTCTGTACATCGTCTGCTGAAACCAAAATGAGATTATACTAGGTCTTCCAATAAGAGGTTTTCATTTTAAATAGCCCGCTATTTGGTAAGCTGTCATCAATCTTAAATTTTTATATAGATAATAAGGCAGAAAGATGCAAAAAGGGCTCTCAAGAAAATTGTGTGGGTGGTTTTTTTACCATAGCAGTTTGAAAAAAAGGTGAACATTTTGGTTAACCCTAAATATCTTACGATCCAAAAACGCTAGAGACTTGAAATAAATTTTATATAATATACTGTAAAGTGATATCAAAGAAGTATAACTGTTTTTTTATAAATCAATAAAACTGAAAAAAAATTAGTTACCTCCAAAATTTTACGACTAAAATATGATTTCATCTTCAAAACAATTTTGAAGAATATTGAAAAATGTTGAGAAAAATCGAATAGACAGTTTTCTTACAAAAAATAAAAACCTAAAAAAATAAAATGCACGAATGGGTCGCACGAACTTGCTCCTGTATGCTAAGAGTCGGTTCAAAAAAGTACTTATATAAGATTTAAAAATATACCTGTAAAATAAGTTTGGCTTTAAAGATATAAATGCCATTTAATTTGTCAAAAAAAAACGCACGATCTTTGTATATAAAAACCATAGTACTCTCATGAGCAGAAACTTTTAAGCCTAGTACATACATACTTGTGAACCATCTCGTAAACCCACACAAATTTCAGTTTTTGGTTCACCCGTGAACTTGCTCGTGAAGCTGAGTGGAGAACAAAGTGGAGAGTTTTCGTTCACGGGCAATTCAGGTGCAAAATGTACGGGAACTGTTGGTGAAGCTTTGACATTTGGTTTCCGCATTTTAAAGTTTGTGGCTGCTTGTGCGTTGTTCTAACAAAAAAGTTAAAATGGTGTCATATGAAATAGAATACCTATTTAAAGATTCAACTGATAAAGTTGACGATGTTCACAACGTGTACTCACAAGTGTGTACCAGTAAGCAATGTCAAAAGTTAAAGCCTAGTACATACTTGCTCGTGAAGTGAACGTTCGCCAGTGGAGAAAGTGAACTTTTGACATTGCTCACTGGTACACACTTGTGAGTACACGTTGTGAACATGAACAAACCAAATGTCAAAGCTTCACCAACAGTTCCCGTACATTTTGCACGTGAATTGCCCGTGAACGAAAACTCTCCACTTTGCTTCACGAGCAAGTTCACGGGTGAACCAAAAACTGAAATTTGTATGGGTTCACGAGATGGTTCACAAGTATGTACTAGGCTTTAGGGCGACCAGATGCCGAGTCGTTGGCGTGGCGTTAAGGCCCAACTATAATAGGCATAAGCAAGCATATGCGCGCATAAGTAAACGTGCGAATACAGAGAATCTCAATACGAGTGAACATAATGGAGTCTAGCTCCGTTTCGTTCAATTTTTCTCAGTTTCGTTAACTTAAGCACACTTAAGCAAGAGCGATCCCAGTCGCTCGCCGCATAAGTAAAATCTGACATTTAGATACGTGAGCAAAATTGCATTATGGCTATGCAGTAATTTCGTTGGGTTTTTGACATAAGCTTATGTTTGCTTATGCCTACTATAGTTGGGCCTTTAGTGTCGAAAGTGGAGAAATTCAGCGGAACGAGAGAAAAATATTATTTGCATTCCCATAAGCAGCCAGCAGAATAAGGGAGATAATTAATTTTCGACCCAAAAAGTCTTCACAATTTACCTCATTCTATTTGAGTCTATCCTTCTATATGTTTTCACATAAAGAGTTTCCATATGAAGGTTGATGAATTTGTTTTCGTTTTTTATATCAATGCACTTTATATAAAAAACGGAAAAGTAAAACAAAATGGCTTAATATTGTATCTAATAAGGGGATGAAAGACACTTTTGCATGCTTACGTCAGCTGTTTAGGATCTTTTACCGATATTTGTTTTTATTTACATTCATAAGTCTGCTTTTACTTGGGTACGATCTTTGTAAATGAAAAATGTTTTCTATTATGTTTAAAGCTACGATGCGATTCAAATAGATTCAACTTGTTCCTTCAAAGCTTTTTTCCTTTAGATAGCTTTATTGTAATTCCATGTTATGAGAACCAGGATAAAAAATAAATAAGATAAGTAAGAGGCAGACCATGAATTTTTAAATTGTAAAGCGATCGCCTATTGGTTTTGTAGTTAGGTAGGTATATAGTTCATTGGCGTGCTTAGCTTTATGCAGATAGATAGATAAGGACATGTTGTGATGATAATGAAGGAATGTTATTGGTAGCTAAAAGGTACATACTACATTCCTTCTTTACTATAAGTTCTCAGCGCTAACATGAAGTTTTTACGTTCAGTTATTTATTTTGTTAAAGTTTAAAAAAATAACAAGCATACGAACAGGTACAAGAAATTGCTATTCATTTGTTGTTTACAGTCAGGCTCTTGTGCGCTTTGGATTTTAGTTATGAAGTGACACGTAAGCAGTAGTTGTAGAAGTTGTACGTAATACCTTTATAAATAGGTATAATGTGTGTACGTTGAAAAAGTGATTCTAATAGAAAATACATATAGTCTTTCTGGCCCGTTTCTTTAACTTGTACTAAGTATTTATTCTTATATATAATCGAAGCAAGTAAATCATGTGTGAAACAACCTTATTCGTAAAGAATAATATTTTAAAATCACATATACAAAGTTACCAAGATATTACTTCTTGATAGACACTTTAAAATAGATTGTTGATTAAATATATCATATTCGTTCCGATACAGTTGGACTACATGGGCGGCCATATCGTTGGTATTTACAATAATTTTAGTTATAAAAATACATAAATATGCACCAAATGCACTAATTTAGATAAAAGCTAGGAATGTAATTACAATTTTGTCAAAATAATGCGCTCTTTCGGGCTCATGCACAGTTTGAATATTAAAAACAAATATTTTAAGATTCAAAATTTCGCCCCAAAAATAAGTTTGTCTTCAAAAATTTAAATGCCATTTTATATATAAAAAACATTTGATTTTTCAAATTTTTTTTTGAAAATCGTTAGAGCGGTTTTTTTTAAATTAATTTTTTATATATAAAATTTTTCAATTTTGTTCTATAAATATTTTTGGAACGCAGTTGTTTAGGAATTGTTAATATACGCTATATATTTGAATTTCGTAAAAAAATGTTGACCCGTTTTTGAGATATCGAATTTTGAAAAAAATAAAATTCAATATTTTTTTAAAAATCCAAACAATAAAAAATTGCACTTTTGATAATCAAATATTGTTAAAGCAATATAAGAGCTTATTCAGAAAAAAATTTATTGCAATCGGTTTATAAGTTGCTGAGAAAATTAAAAAAACAAAATAACGGTTTTATGAGCGGTACCTTTCCTGAGCAATACAAAAATTTGTTTTTCTTATTAAAAGAAGCCAAGTTCAAAAATAAAATTTTAGAGAACATTTAAGGAAAAGCTATTGGTTTGTTTTTGAGAAAGTTCGAATTTTCGTTTTTTGACCAAAAAAATTGGATGGTGACCACTGTTAATTTTGGTCTTAAAAAAAATGGAAAAAAATGGCTAACGCGAATCTGCTCAAAACCTTAACTTCCAAGTTTGAACTCAATCGACCCAATGGTTTAGGCTGTAAGAGCGTGGACAGACAGACAAAACCGACCGGACGGCATCGCGGGACCTACTTTTTTCAACTTCTCTACCATCGTAATATCATGTTTGATTAAAATCTCGAGTTCGAAATTTTGCACGAATGCAAAACTTGCCATATAGTTCCTATGTGTCGCAAGTAAAAATTAATAAAAGTAGGTAAAAAATGATTCTCGACTTAAATATCTTTTTAAAAGTTTGAGATATTGCCTTGAATTTACTTTTATCCTTCAAAAAAAATTGTTGTCAACATTCAGTAAAATTTTGAAAAAACCGAATTGACAGTTTTTACAAAAAATTAAAAACCGAAAAAAATTAACAAAAGTTGGTAAAAAATGATTTTAGCTTCTAACTAATTTTTACTGATAAGAAATATTGTTTTTAACATTAGGACATTTTGAGAAATTTTTTTACAAAACAATAATACAACTTGGTAAAAATTTACTTTCGACTCAAATAGCTTTTCAAAAGTTAAAAATATTGGCTTCAAACTTATTTTATTTCACAGAAAATATTATTTTCGATATTCAGTAAAAATCTAACGTCCGTTTTTTCATAAAAAATAAAGTCTATAAAAAAAGTAGGCAAATTTGGTAAAAATTTATAAGAGTAAATATAGATTAACTTTTAAGCAAGACAAATCGACAGAAGGGATGGAAAGTTATCAGTGTGAGTCGCATCAAAGCCTCTTTTTATTGTGATGATATTGCTATGGTTCAATTAAGTGTGGAACAAATAAAGAACGAAATATGAACGGTAGGGAACACCTTTCACAGTTAATGCCTAACCAGCCTCATTTAGTCCAATTGAAAAAAAGTCCCGATGATGTCGCTAGCCCATATATGTATGTAAACAACAGCATACAGTAACTCTTTCAGGAGACATTGGTTTTTTTCGAAAATCTGTCTTGAATTATCATTCGCCCAAATGTGGTAAATCTACTTATTGACGAATTCACTGAAAATGATTTTCTTTGAAAATTGATCATCAACTGTTGCCATTTCTTGCCCTTGCCACCACTCTGACCATTGACGAAGCTTGAAACGGTCAATACGCTTTACTTCTTGATTTAATTGCAGCTTGTGAGAGTGTGAATGCAAGTCTTTATGCATAATGTTCATCAATAACGAGCTTGAGACGTGCAATTGTTGGATACGGTGACGAGTTGCACCGCGAACAGCAGCAACATTTTATGCAGGACGAGCTGCACTGGTATTTTCATATCTTCTTATTCTGGTTTGCCCAAATTTTTACATGACCTTTCAAAAAACAACGAAGTGAACGATATTTTAATAACTTGACCTTTAGGTGTGGTTCACATTCAACTTCGGCCCTTAAAGTTTCACCACAATTTACCTACGCTATAATTAAAATTTTGAATACTATGAAGTCACAGTTTACAAAACATTAGCACTTTTTGTACGTCGTAAAGTACCTTCTCGTTCAGTAATAGTGAAACTGTAGAAAAATTTGAGCTGTTGAGACTGATTATTTTGCATAAAACATAAATCTTAAAGCTCTAACAAAAAAGCAAGAACTCAATTCAGTCGCCTGGAACGTTAATTCTTCGCTGATAGGGTAATTGAAATGCATGAAAATGATGCGGATTTTCATCGAAAAATAATTTTAAAGCATTTTGACTTCGGATCATAATTTATTAAGTAGAATTTTCTTAAAATCTTAGAATAAAAGGTGAAAAGCGTCTTTATCTTCAATCTGTCAATTTTTCAAAAGTTGTCCTTACTGCAGATGCAAATTACGACAAATTTCTTAAATTAGATTTCATTTTACTTGCCTATATTTCACGTCACTGCGAAAGAGGTGTGATTGAACCTTTTTATTCAAAAATTATGCCGGTACAAATATTACCGTGAATTGTTTGCGTTATCGAGCTACGTACGATTAATTATTTTTAGTTGTGACCTATAGGAACTATTTTGCCATCGCAAAAAAAATTGGAACTCGAGATTTCAATCAAACATGACTTTATGATGTTAGAGAAAACGAAAAAAGTGGATCCTCCGATTCCGTTCGTCTATCTTTCCTCACAGCCCTAACAATTTTTCCCAAAACAAATTTTCTCTTTTGTATTACTCCAGAAGGGTACCCCCATAGAAAGATGATTTTTTTAAAGTTTTTCCCAGAAGTTATGAACCAATTTTAATAATTAATTTCTGTACATACTGTCTTGATAATATTTGTTGTATGTATTTAGATTTTTACGAAATGTTTAATTATTTATCGTTTTTCAACATTTTTTAACTAAATTAAATAACAAAATATTTATAACACTAAAAAACTGCATATCAAAAATATTTTAATGACAAAATTGTAAAAAAAATGTAATTAAAAAAAACGCTGTAACTATTTTTGAAAAAAAGGGTAACAAATCAAGTTTTTTTGATTAATTAAATAAAAACGATTTTCCTAGGTAAATACATACATTTTAGGAAATACATAAGAAATATCTGAAAACAGAGTTTTTGGGTTGTGTAACCTAGTCTTGCGGTTTATTTATAGCTGAACTTGCAAAAAATGTGTAAATTGGTACTTTAAAATTTTATGAAAACTATGGAGATAGTTTCTTACATTGAAATAATAATCTTTTGATTTCTTTTGAAACCTACAATTTTTTAATACCAACATTAAATATCTTATTGGAAACCCTGAGTAAGGCAACATAAAGTACCCTTTTTCGTCTATCCTTATATTATTTTGATTAAACCTCAGTAACGATTCTAGATGAGTCTAGCAGTTAAGTCATCGAGAAAAACTATACGATTTTGACATTTCCTTGTCTGAACTCTCGTAGTTACATAGCTCTATAATCATCACCTTCTCAAAACGTGTTGGGATCTAAATACTGTATCGATTATAATACTGTATTTAAAATACTGTATCTCAAAATAATGTACTTCAAAACACTGTATGTACAAAATACTGTATAATCAAAATGCTGCATATCAAAATTCTGTATTTCAAAATTCTATATATCATAATTCTGCTGTAAATAAGACTACAAAATAAAAATCGTTTTGACAATGTAAAACAGTGCTAACTTGTTTACATTATCAGAACGATTTTTGTTTTTTAGCCTAATTTACAGCATTTTAATATACAGAATTTTGAAAACAGAATACTTTATTTAAGAAAACATCATAATAATTTTTAAATAGCATAATTTTCTAATATACATGCTTCCCTTGAACAATAACATTGTCAAAAGTAAAATTACAGAATTTCGACCCAGCCCATCATAAATTATCTTTCAGTTGGTCTATTTCCTCAACCAAGACTCCAAACAAGAAGCGCTTTTCACTATAATACACAGCATCGACGTACCTATCAACTGCACCAGACTAATTGATCTGTTAAAACTTCCAGTATTATACAGTATTATGAGACACAGTATTTTGAGGCACATTATTTTAAATTTACAATATTTTGAAATACAGAATATTAACCATACAGTTGTACCGTAATACTGCTAGATAAATTCAAGTGAAAATGTTTCTCAAACTGTGTTTTGTTCACACATTTGTATATTTCAAATGATGAAATGCTTTTTCTCATACAGAAAACACTTGTGTTTGTGCAATTTGTGCATATTCAATGTGTTGCAATATGAACACGAAATTTGAGTTTTATCCATTTTTGTAGCAGTGTTTTGACAACTCTCCATTGCATAGTTCAACTTTCAATCTTCTTACCTCACATTTATTTTTTTTTTTTCACTTTATTGTTCTACGATATATTTCTCTCGGTTACTCTTATGTGCGCAAAAACGTGACTTTATTTTGGAAAATCCATGCACATCCAATAATATCCATATACAAAACCATTTACCTAGATATTTTAAGGCAATTTTCACAGTTTCGGTTTTCCAGTAATTCATACTTTTAACGACCGGCTTGTTAGACCAAAATAAAACCACTTTGATGAGAGTTTTTGACCGCAACCATTTCAATCATTGCCCAACCGTACTTAATCCCATACAAACAAATACAAAAAAACTACATCCCCAAATTATGTTGTGGCTTTTCTTTTTATTGCGATGCAAATTGCAGAGATAAACCTATACAGAAACAAAATTGGAGGTAGATTCTGCATTCGTTCGAACGACGACAACGCGACATGTCGCTATCCTCTAAAAGGATTCCCTCTATATAGCTAGCTGGTATAGATTATGGTATCTGGCAATAAAAACTCAACCACTATAAAATAGTTGGCCACATAACTCGCACCATCAATTTTTGGTTGTGGTTCTTTAATTTTCCATCCTACCACCATCTAGGCAAGCCAGCAACAGCCATCAGCAACCCATTTAAAAACTTTTAGTCAAGCCTCTTACCTTCCTAAATTATTATTTGATCACCCCATCGCCAGGATACACTCTTTATTGCTTGAAAAAAAAACCAAACAAATCAATACAAATCCAACCCCCTCACCTTATAAAATATAATTGCAGAGTATGAGTATGATGGTTTAATAGGGCTTCCGGCACCTTAACATATCACATGGGGCTGGCTGACAACAACTGTTGCGCCACACTTGTAGGAACAAAAAAAAAACCGGAAAAGGGTTTTTGAAACTTACTCGAGTGAAATTCAATAAAAAACAAAAACAATCCTTGTTGTTTTATTCAACGAATTTTCAAGGCAGGTTGGAGAATGATGATTGGCAACCACTCACTGATATAGAAGCTATACATAAACTGAAATCAGTGAACATTTTATTTTCGGAAGTTCTTCTACATAGTACCGTTTCTTTACCGGGGTGCAGCTGTGTAACAGATTCATTAATTGGGAAAAAGTTTTGTGAACTTTTTCTATGGAAAATTTCAATTTAAGTGCACTTGCAGATTGAGAATGGCAAAGTATACTATGTACAGTACAGGACATAGTATATAAACATGTATTGTATATGAGAATGTGTGACTATCAACAAATTGGCATATCTATATACTCGTAGGTAGGTACCGTACTGAGGGTAGGTTAGTTAGGTGTGTGTGAAAATTAATTTTTAATATCGTAAATTGAAAATTGTTGCACGTTATAGTGATTTAGTAAACTACTGTAGGTATATGAAGTTGAAGGTATCGGTACGAGTTTGGCAACCAAGTGTTGAAAGTTTTTGAAATAACATTTTTTTTTTAGGTGAGGGAGAAATGGTGGGGTATAATAGAGAATAATTGTTGAAATTTTATGATTCTTCCTCGTTTAAAGTGTTTTTTATTTTTAAAAGTTTGGGTTATTTCATTTATTTTCAAAAACACTTCTTGCACATCACAGTTGAATTTTTATGATTTTGATTTGAAATTGCAATTTTGTTTTGTAGATTGTTTGTACGATAAGAGGAAGTAATTGGAAATTTCTACAGAACGTACAAATGCACACACTCACACATTTATATTTTGGAAAGTTTTAAGTTAAAGTTTTATTGATTATTTTTATACACTTTTAAGAACTTAAGAAGTTGAAAAGAACTAAGTTTTCTAAGATTTGATTTGCTATACGGATGTTCTTGTTTTTAAAATAAATTTAAAAAACCTTTTTAAAAAATAATAGACCACATGAATGAATGATGAATTTGGGATCAATATTTACAGAAAAACAATTTGTTAATTTTTTTTTAATTTTATAAATAACTTTGCCATTTTTGATCAATTTGATCCTGATTCAATTGTGTGTGGGATAAATTTGAATATTTGTTTATCGTTAGCGATTTTTCACCCCAAATAAACCACATCCTGAGAGTCTACTTTTTTTGCATTATTTGCAACACATCAGGTTTTATTTTTTCACTATAGAGAGTAGAATCATCGACGGTGCTCCAGATAACAGATTTAAAATTTAATTCTTTTGTATTGATTTTTGCTTTACATCAAGTTTACAAAAATATTGATCAATTGTGTTCTTTCTCTTCAAATCCCAAACCAGTACATTTGTATACCAGCTTTAACGTTTCCGTCTTTGGTCGTTAAAAACAATTTCATTTTAATGAGGGTTAATGGTAATAATAAATCAGTCATGTTATTTTTACAAATGGCGTCTTTGTAAAAAAAAGTATGGTGGTGTCCATGTCTGCTGTTCTCCGACCTTTCCCCTTAAATAGTTAACAACAACCTTGCCATAGCAATGCATGTCCAGGTCAGCTACTTGTTTATAAATCATATTTTTAAATTTTTTATGACTTTTATATTATTTATATAGTATTTAGAACTTAATAACATACGCTTCAAATTTTAATTTAGTAAAAAAATCACTAAATCAATTTTCGAAAGAATAAAATTTCCATGTATTTTAAAAAATTAAAAATAAGAAAAATGATTTTTCGATCACCAAATATTACTAAGGCAGTGTAAGAGCTTGTGCAGAAAACATATTATTGAAACCGCTTTTGAAAAAATGCAAATCTGCTAACGCAAATCTGTTTAAATCCATAACTTCCAAATCCAAACTCAATCAACCCAAAAAGTGGACAGAATAGGAGGACCTACTATTTTCCACTTCTTTATAATGGTGATGTCATATTTAATTAAAACCTCAGGTCGAACTTTTATACGAATGCATAACATATATAGTTGCCATATATTTTCTATGTGTTGCAAGTAAAAACTTGAATGGAAGTATTTGCAAAATTTATAGAAAAGTAAGTGTTTCGTGTTTTAACTAAATCGCATTACAAAATATAGGATTTCTTATTAGACACATGATTTTCAAGAAGGAACTAAAACCGTGGCATGCGCTTACTATAGATTTTTTTATTTAAATTGGTTGTTGCGGTAGCGTTTAGAGCGATTCGATTTCGAACCATTGATTTGGTAATAATTTTGTATGATTTGCAAACTTAGATAGATAGATATTTATTTGCGTAGAATAAAGCATTACAATTTTACATGAATTAAAGTGAATACACACAGCTTGCACAGAGATATGATATTTAGTTTATATCTTACAACTGGGGAAAATATATATATTGGGGTTGGACAAAAGAGATGTAGAATGAAAAACTTTGTTTAAAAATTAGTTTATTAACTTCCCATATTACATTATTGTAATGGGTTCGATTTGTCAAATTAAAAATGTTGACATTTCTCGACGTTTCAAGGTCCCTAGAGACGAAATAAAAGATTTTTAGAAAGATGTCTTGTCTATGCGTGCGTGTGTACGAACGTTCGTACGCCCGCGACGTGTTTTTCGTCGTCCATAGCTCAAGAACCAGAAGATATATCGATTTCAAATAAATTTTGTTATACAGAAAATAAGGCAGAAAGGGCTCTCAGGAAAATTGGTTTGTGGTTTTTTACCATAGCAGTTTGAAAAAAGGTGAAAATTTTGGTTAACCCTAAATATCTTACGAACCAAAAACGCTAGAGACTTGAATTAAATTTTATAAATAAAACTGCAACGTGATATCAAAGAAGTATATTTTTTGAAAAAAATCCATTTAATGATTTTTTTTATAAATCAAAACAACTATAAAAAAATTTGTCCCCTCCAACATTTTACGACTAAAATATGATTTCATCTCAAAAACAATTTTGTGCAACGAAAAATAATGTTTTTGACATCTGATAAAATTTTGAGAAAAATCGAATTGACAGTTTTTTTTATAAAAAATAAAAATCTAAAACAGCATTCAAAGTTGGTAAACATTGAATATCGATTCAAATATCTTTTCAAAAACTTGAAATTAAGGCTTCAAATTTATTTTATCTTATAAGAACTATTGTTTTCAACATTCTGAAAAATGTAGAGAAAAATTGAATTGACAGTTTTTTTTACAAAAAATAAAAACCTAAAAAAAAATTGGTAAAAATTGATTTTCGACTCCAATTTCTTTTCAAAACTTTGAGATATTGGCTTTAATTCACTATTGTTGTTAACATTCAGGCAAATTTAAAAAAAATCGAATTGACAGTTTTTGTACAAACAATTAAAAAGCTAAAAAAAAAATTAACAAATGTTGGTAAAAATTGATTTTCGACTCAAATAGCTTTTCAAAAGTTAAAAATATTGGCTTCAAATTAATTTTATCTTATAAAAAATATTTTTTGACAGTTTTCTTACAAAAAATAAAACTCTTAAAAAAAACATTACTAAGACTTGCTAAAAATTTACTTTTGACTCAAATAGCTTTTCAAAAATTAAAAGTATTGGCTTGAAACTTATTTTATTTCACAGAAAATATTGTTTTCGATATTCAGTAATTTTAATATAAAAATCCAACAGTCCGTTTTTTTCATAAAAAATAAAATACAAAAATACGAGTACATATAGACAAACTTTTAAGCAAGACAAATCGACAGACGGGATAGGAAGCTATCAGTGTGGGTCGCATCCCAGCCTCTTTTTTATTATAAAATAGCAAACCAAATTCAACATAGATAATGTGACAACTTGAAAACTGCACATCTGAAAAAAGACCTGTACCATTACATACAACGGCTTTCGAATTTCCGTTAAATTGTTCTTAATATAAACTTTGATTGAATATATTAAAATACACTTTTATTGTTTAATGCAATTGTTTTATCTCTATACGAAATACAAATTTATTTGACATATTCATTATTCAGTTCAAAGTTTCTTGGTTTGAGACTGTTTTATTCTTTACTAAAAATACCCCGATGCTTATTTTTTACTTCTGGCAGGAAGTTATTATATTCGGACTAATTTGTCGTATTGGACGACGAAGATATCGATTTCAAATACATTTTGTTTTACAGATAATTAGCGATAAAAAGACTTTGTGAAGGAGGGATTAAAAACTGAAAACAAATATCTGTCTGTATTTTACCACTAAAAAATCTAAACTTCTGGATATTACTAAAAACTGACACATAGTAGGTTTTGACGAAAGTATTTCCAGAACAAAGAAAGATATTCAAGCTAGATATATGTATCTTATGCAAAATGCTGTTATTAATATTTTTAAAAAACTTTGAGAAACATCGACAAACGGACACGAATGGAAAATTATCAGTGGGCGTTGCATCCCACTATGTTTTCCTTTAATGTTTGAAACCTTCAGAATGTTAAAAATAAAAAAATACTTAAATTTATTATAAAGGCAAATGCAGTTGCATTGAAACTTTATTCTGGTAACTTAAAGTGCATCAATTACTCCCACTATTTTAAAAGGCTATCGCAGGTTTATTTTAAGAAAACCCAACCTTTACCTTTTATGCTAGACCAACCTGACATTTCTATTTTCTTTTAAAGGCTTATACGATACGCCAAAATTTAAAAAAGGGCATACACAACTTTACTTTATACACTTTGAAAAAAAAGATCAAGTAAATAGTTATACGAAGAGCTCCTTACCATAGCGACCTAAGATTTATTTTGGTTAAAGAAAATATTTATCTTCCTCTCTTGATATTAAAACAACAAAAAAAAAATGTGCAAAAAGTCTTTAACTTCAGTTAAGGATCAAACTATGTATGGAAGAAAAAAATGTGGTTTGAAAATTAAATACCCTAAGTGCAACATATACTTTGTGAACGACCGACGACGTATATTATATAGAGCTAATTCCATTTTGCCAAAATCCTTAAAACCCTGATAGGGATATCAGTACTTAGTTTAACATTCATCAAAGGCTCTACTCATCGTAGAAAGTTTCTTTTTAAGACAAACTTCAGTTTAGATACTGTATAGATAGTTAGTTAGGAAGTGAAGATATATAAAGATAAACGAAAGGAAAATGAAGGATATACGTCAAGGAAAATGCCAATGGAAATGAAAACACTCTGAAACTTAAGCGGATTTTGGTTCGGCACGCAATGTTGCAGTGCCATTTAGATACTTTCTATATGTACGAGTATAGGTACATCCTTTTTATACATACGTTCATATTGCAGTGTGAATAAGGAGGTATCAACGTACATATGAATGGTACTAGATATAACGCATTCGACTTAATAGAAGATGACATAGAGACGGATAGAAGTTGCTTTTTTGGAAAAGGAATCCTTCTCAAAGATTTTAATCCCCTATGATGCTGAATATATACATGAGCATGAACATTTTTCAAAAAGAACCAGAGAAAGACAAAAAAGAAGTAAATTGTCAAAGACGATGACACGAGGCACCGGAGCAGAGCAGCCGGAAGTTCCTTAAAGTGGTTGTATTTAAAACAACATTCAACACTGGTATTAAAGAACACTTGTAAAAAAGATATATATACATATCTATATCCTGATGCCAAAAGACGAAAAGAAATCAAACACGACGGTGACGATGCGATGATAGAAAAGCTTAGTAAAAAAAGGTTCAAGTTAGTTCGTTTTAATTTAAGATTCTTCATACTGCAGCGAGAAAATCATCTCCTTTTAAAAATCGAGAAGGTTGGAGTTGGAGTTGTAATAAAAGTACATTCTGTTTGTTGATCAACTATTTTGATAGGCATGGATTAGAAGCAATACGTTGTCTGAACCAGGATATAATTAGAGAACTATAATCACTTGTAATTACATTAAGAAAAAAGAGGCTGGGATGCGAGCCACATTGCTTACTTCCCATCCCGTCTGTCTATTCATCTTGCTTAAAAGTTTGTAGGTTTTCTTGTTTGGTTAAAAAAGTTGTTAGTTGAATTATTCTTACAAATTTTAAAATTACCAAAAAAAATTTTTAATATCAAGAAATAGTTTAGTTTGAAAATGTAGCTTTATTTAATAGATTTTTAGTCGAAACAATTTTGTTACCAATTTTAGTAGCATTTCTTAAATTCTTACACATTGGATAAACGAAATTAATTTAAGAGATATCAAGAACCGAACATCAATTTTTACCAAATTTCATACTATTTTATGCAAATTTTATTTTTGTATGAAAAAACGGATTGTTGAATTTTTATAAAAAAAAAACTACTGAATATCGAAAACAATATTTTCTGTGAATTAAAAAGAGTTTGAAGACAATATTTTTAATGTTTAACATATTTTTGAATAAGTACATTTCTTTACCAAGTTTTAGTATTGTTTTTATTGTTAGGTTTTAATTTTTTGTAAAAAAAAACAGTCGATTTTCCTCAAAATTTTACTGAGTGTTGACAGCAATATTTTTTCAAAGATAAAAGTAGTTAAAAGCCAATATCTCAAAGTTTGGAAAGACATTTAAGTCAAAATTAATTTTTACCAACTTTTATTTATTTTTTTTGTTTGGGTTTTTATTTTTTGTAAAAAATCTGTCAATGAGATTTTTCTCAAAATTTTACTGAACCTTGAAAACCATATTTTTTAAAAGAAAAATGTAGTTTAAAGCCAATATCTCAAAAAATTTGAAAGATATTTGAGACGAAAATCAATTTTTAGCAAGTTTTATAATTTTTTTTGTTAAGGTTTTACCAGATGTTGTTTTGGTGACAAAATCATTTTGCAATCGTAAAATTTTCGAGGTGACATATATTTTTTAGTTTTTTGGTTTATATCACGGTATCACGTTACAATATATTATATTTAATTTAATTCAAGTTCTCTAGGGTTTTTGGTTCCTAAGATATTTAGGGCTAACCAAAATTTTCACCTTTTTTAAACTGCTTTGATAACAAAAAAAACGGCCCACGCAATTTTACTTTCTGCCTTTTATCTGAATAAACAAAATTATTTGAAGTCGATATCCCTTCTGGTTCTTAAGCTTTGGACAACGAAAAAACGTCGCGAACGTACTGACGTACCATCGTACATACGTACAAACTCACGTAAAGACATCTTTCTAAAAATCTTTTATTTCGAATCTAGTTAGTTAGTTTGACAAATCAGACCCATTACAATAACTATGGGAAGTTAATATATTCTGCTAAGTCAAAAATTGAGAACGGGATATAATTTATGTGTTTAAAAACTACATTAAATTGAAGGGTTTAAATTCTGAATAAAGATTGACAAATTGTTCAGAACCTAACTCTGCAAATTTGCTGATTATTCCAGTCAAGACCCATTTTGCAATTCTTAATACTTGATTTTAGTTTTGGAGTCAATAAATATATGTTTTTTAAATCGTATACAATAAGATTTAAACTGGTGTTTTTATTTTTGAATGAGTGCCATACAAATTTTAATCAAAGAAAAAAAAACTGTTGAGAAACACTGAATTTTTTTATCAAATAATTTCAGAAAAGTTGTTTCACAGCTTAGTTTTAAGGTTTACATCAAGTGAATCTGCAACTCCGGTTAGATTTCATTAGAAATTCGCATAGAAAGTGGAAAGTATCTTCCTCATCCTAACATCCTCTGCATAAATTAGATGTGCCCATACCCATTCTGTTCATATGGGTGCCCAATGAGTAGTGACCAGTTTGGATACATTTTAGTAAAGATAGCTGTGGCAAAAGGACTTTTGTTTTACCTTTGGAAATCTTTAGACATAGATTCCTAAAAACTCTGCAAGTTTTACAAGCTGCCCACCTGCTGTTTGCCTATATGTATTTGCAGTCCAAATAGTGGGAAAAAAGACCCAAAGTGGCTTCAGAAACCGGCAGTACTTGTTGTTGAAAGACACTGCAGTAACTTGGAAGTTTTTTTGATCTTTCTAGTAGAGGATTAAATTAAAAGTTGCCAGACCTTACCTATTCCCGTAAAGACAAATACCTACATGATTTATTTCAATGACTCTGTTTAAGTTTTCATCCGCTACCCATAAAAAGTTATTGTGATCGGTTTCATTTGTCAAATTGAAGTTTTGACATTAATCAAATTTTCAAAGTCCCATCCTAGAGCATTGAAAATAGCTAATTCAGCATATAGGGACTATCAAGAAACGGTATATTAAACTTTTAATTTGGTGGATATTCTTTTTCGAACTTTGAAAGAATCGATTGGATGGTGTTTTAACTATGTATAACTTTTTAAGATTTTTAAGAAATAAATGAAAAATTTGGGAAAAAAATTACATTAATTCGAAAATAATTGCTTGCAACAAAAAATGTCGTTTTTGAAATAAAGTAACATTTTAAGAAAAATCAAAGTGACAGTTTAATTAGAAAAAATAAAATTATAAAACTCAAAAAATATATTGGTAAGTTGGTGAAACTTAGTTATCGTTTATGATTTGTTTGTATCCGAGGAAAAATAAAGTTTTGTTTGTACAAAAACATTAACCAACAATAAATATAATATAAAATTGCTTAAAACTGATTATTTTCGAATCGAAAATCTTGAAAATCAATAATGGTATTGACATCAAAATATTGTTTTCAGCACAAGATAATTTTCTTAGAAAAATTTATCTAATATTTATTTGTTTAATAAAAAAACTGTTAAAATGGTACTAAACATTTTAAAAATTAGGTAACGAATAAAAGTCTTGGAAACAAATATTGAAATTAAACTTATTTCATGATATCCAAAATACTTTTTTAACTTTTAGTTACTTTTTAGGAAAATACAAATCTTTAAAGGGATGTATTTTATAAAAACCAAATTTAAAATTTTCGTTTGGTTTAGATAAACAAAATTCAAAAATTGTATACTAACCGTTAAAAACATATATCCTGAAACCGAAGCGAGCACAAAAATTGGAAAATTTTGTTAAAATTCTTCTGGCTCAAAACATAAAACTGAAAGTAATTTCTTTTTAAAATCATTTTTAACTTCCCATAGGAAGTTATTGTAATGGGTCCGATTTGTCAAATTGATAATTTATCATTTCTCGACGTTTCAAGACGTTGCAGAAAGGGCTCTCAAGGAAATTTAATGGGTGGTTTTTTACCATAGAAGTTTGAAAAAAGGACGCTAAATATCTTACGAACCGAAAGCGTTAGAGACTTGAATAAAATTTTATATAATATATTGTAACATGATATCAAAAAAGTATAATTTTTGAAAAAAATCCATTTAACGTTTTTTTATAAATCAAAAAAACTGAAAAAAAAATTGTCACCTCCAAAATTTTACGACCTTAAATGATTTCATCTCCAAAACAATTTGGTGCAACGAAGAATAATGATTTTGACATCTGGTCAAATTTTGACAGTTTTTTTTATAAAAAATAAAAATCTAAAAAAAAATTACTCTAAGTTGGTAAAAATTGAATATCGATTCAAATATCTTTTCAAAAACTTAAATTTTCGGCTTCAAACTTATTTATCTTATAAGAACTATTGTTTTCACCATTTTGAAAAATTTTGAAAAAAATCGAATTGACAGTTTTTTAACAAAAAATAAAAAACTACAAAAAAATAATAAAAGTTGGTAAAAATTGATTTTCGACTCAAATATCTTTTCAAAACTTTAAAATATTGGCTTTGAATTACTTTTATCTTTCAAAAACTATTGTTGTCAACATTCAGTAAAATTTGCAACAGTTGGAATTGACAGTTTTCTTACAAAAAATTAATAACCGAAAAAAAAAAATGACAAAAGTTGGTAAAAACTGATTTTCGACTCAAATATCTTTTCAAAAATTTGAAATATTGGCTTCAAACTAATTTTATCTTATAAGAAATATTGTTTTCGACATTCGATAAAATTTTGAAAAAATCGAATTGACATTTTTTTTTACAAAAAATAAAACTCTAAAAAAAAAAACAATACTAAAACTTGGTAAAAATTTACTTTCGACTCAAATAGCTTTTCAAAAAATATTGGTAACGGCCTAGTCACTGATAAACCTTCGGTTCCCATCGACAGTCGTTCTTTGACTTCCAGCGAGTGAAGAAGTGTAAATCAATTTTCTTTTTATTTGCAATTTAAATTTAACAGTGTTTGAGCAGTGGCTAAGTTGGCATTGTGCCACTGTTATATAAGCAGTCGGTAGCCTAGTGGAGGTGGCGTCCCCACCAAACAACAGAAACCTGACAAATACAGAAATTGACCAATACTAACAACAGATGGACGAAACAATAAAACGAACGATGGAACGGACAATCCCAAAGTACAAAGAACGGGAACAAATGGACGCTTACAGAAACGCGACAATTGACGCACTACGTAGGCACAAGAGTGGCTTACTGACAAGACTCAAAAACTTGTACAGACGACTTGGAGGTTAGGACACTGAAGTCGTCAATAAAAAATGTCAATCTGTTGATTAAGGAGAACTGCAGGCTATCAATTAACAAGTACTGGGACCGCAAGATCCGGTCAGTTAATTCGAGCGACCCTAGTATGTTCCCTAAAATCAACAAGATATTCAGAAAAAAGAACGACAATGACCTTCCGAGTCTGAAACTCCAAAGAACCGAAGAAAACAGAGACGTACTCATGACAGCGCAAATAGATCCAGAAGAAGCCATCTTTGACGATGGCTTTTATATAATTGAAGATCCGAAGGAAAAAGTGGAGGCGGTGGGAGCTGCTTTCCAGCAAGTGTACAAGGTAAATGTTAGCATTCACCCCAACCACGACCTGGAAAACAGAGCCCTACTTAATCACTTTTACCTTCGAAATGATATGACACAATGGCGATCTGAGAACCGCGATTTCATGCGGTTCAATGACGATTCCTTGGCAAATGCCATAATCGCCGAGCAAACGGGACCAAGTCCCTTGTTAGTGACGAAAGTTGAGCTTCAGCTCATCTTCAATTCAATAAAAAATAAAAAGTCAGCAGGTGTCGATGGTATATCCAATGTTGTACTAAGACATTTACCGACGGAAGCAATTGACATTTACACCACACTCTTCAACAATGCACTGAATAATGCATATTATCCAGTGCATTGGAAAACCGCTGTGGTTCATCCTCTCCCGAAAAAGGGAAAGGACAACTCCAACCCGTCAAATCTTCGGTCGACAAGTCTTCTTCCGAGCATCAGCAAAGTTTTCGAAAAGATCATTAATAGGGCTCTGACTAAGTGGGCTGCGGACAACAAAATTATTCCGGATAAACAGTTCGGGTTCAAGGCGGGTCATGACACAATTCATGCTGCGTCTAAACTCGTTTCTGATATCCAATGGAATAAATCAAAACAACAATGCACAGGTGCTGTCCTTGTTGATTTGGAAAAGGCCTTTGACACCGTATGGTTAGAGGGTCTTTACCTAAAACTGAGCAGGCTTGGCATTAGCAAGCCATTGTTGTATATACTTTATGATATGCTTAACGGTAGAAAGTTTGTTGTCAAAAGTGGCAATGTAACTTCTACCACAACATTCTCAATAAAAAATGGTCTTCAACAGGGAGCGGTGAATTCGCCGATTCTCTTCAGCATTTACACCAGCGATCTGATAGGTAGTCTTACAAAGGCAATTGCGTACACCGACGATCTAATTGCGTACAGAACGGCCCGAAAGGTTGAGGTTATTAGAATTCTCTTGCAGCGGGATTTCGACAAGATTCAGCGATATTGCGACGACTGGAAACTGAAAATAAATGTCCAGAAGTCAGAGACAATTCTGTTCCGGACTCCGTTGGCTAGGGCCACGAGGGATACGTGTAAGAATTGGCGCAAGATGGTCATCGTTGATCTTCATGGACAGCCATTGGCGAGCAAAAGTGTAGTGAAGTACCTCGGTATCTGGTTAGATCAGTATTTATATTTCGACAGACATATAAATGCTGCTCTGACCAGGGCCAGAGGAGCCTTCGCTCTGACGAAACGGCTGTTTTTTAGCAGTCGGCTTGACCCCAGAGTGAAGGTAATTTGCTACATGGCCCTCATACGGCCAATGATCGTTTATGGTTGTCCTGTGTGGTTCAACGTTGCCCCTTCCCAGATGGAGAAGTTTCGGGTGTTCGAGCGGCAGTGTTTACGACGCTGTACCGGCTTATATCGAACAGCCGAATCTTCTTATGTGCATTACTATTCCAACGAGGTCCTATACAACGGGGCTCGAATCAACAGAATTGACAATTTCGTGATAAAAATCGTTCGAGGTCACATTGCAAGAGCTATGTCTTCGACCAACAATTTAATTTTCGGGGCGTTCTATCCGAACGACGAGTATTTTGAAAGTGCACGCTTGAGCGGGTTCATTCCACCAGAGGCATTCCTCTTTTTAGACAAATGCGGTCTGATACAGGATAGATTGGCAGTCCCGTTAATCTATCACTTCAGACGAAGAACCGTGGATAGGCGACTCCCGTACAGTCGGGACGTCATGGCACAAGGCGGAGCGGAGCTCCTTCGGTTCAGTAGGGCTGTGTCCGAACGGGACCGAACTGATAGGGTGAAGCAGGAGAACCAGTTTTGGTGGCTTCAATCGGCACTTGATAATGGGTAGGTTGGGATGGGGTTTAAGCCTTGGCCGGCTTACATACTTGTTTTATAGTTTTAGGGTTTAGTTTTAAGTAGAATAGGCATGGTGGCACAAAAAAAAATACAAAAAAATAAAATTAAAAAATAAAAAAAAAAAAAAAAAAATTAAAAACAAAAAAAATCAAAGAAAAAAAAAAACATGGATTAAAAAAAAAAAAAAAAAAAAAAACCATACAAAAAAGACAGTAAAATATAAAAACAAAAAACGTTAGATTTGCTGCTGTGGTTGTTCTAGTTTTAAGTAGTTTATAGGTAGAATAGGTAGTTTAAGTTAGTTTTAAGTTTTATTTAAGGACCTAATTTTAAGTAGTTTGTAAGTAAAAATAAATAAAAAGGATATTGATATTAGTTTTTTGTTCAAATTGTCTAATAAATACAAAAATAAATGAAATGAAATTTAAATGAAGTAAAATAGATCTTAGGGCCGAAAGGCATTAGTTTTAAGTGTTATAGTTTAACTTAGAGTGTCCGTATGGGACCATTAAGTTATGGATAGTTAGGCTAGTTTTATGAATTTTTGTCTAGCTTTAAGATAGGTTTAAGATTGAATAAATAAAAATGAATTTGAAAGAAAATAGAGCTTCGGTTCCCATCGATCACCGAAATCAAGCATCAGTGAGCGTGGTTAGTAGAAAGATGGGGGACCGTCTCGAAACCTACGCGTTGCTGTTGTCATGTGTTCTTTCTTTCTGTTGTTCTTTCTCTTCTGTTCTTCTGTCTTGTATTAATGTCTTGTGTTGTTATCGCCTCAGTTGCTCAAGGTGCTGTGTTCTCTACTCTGCACATTTATGTGCAGAGTAGTGTGAAATGTAATGTAATGTAAAAATATTGGCTTCAAACTGAAACTTTTATTTCACAGAAAATCTTGTCCAACAGTCCGTTTTTTTATAAAAAATAAAATCTACAAAATATATTACGTAAATTTGGTAAATATTGATACGAGTACATATAGATAAACTTTTAAGCAAGACAAATCGACACACGGGATGGGAAGTTATCAGGGTGGGTCGCATCCCAGCCTCTTTTTTTAAGTCGTAATTCGTTTCTCATTAAAAATAAATCTAAAGGAAAAAACAGCTGGAACCAAATTGTTTTTAATTTTTCAAGTGGCTCAAAAATAAAATAAATGTTAATACTTTCAAGTGTCACATTCTAAATTAATAAAACTCTGTACGCAATACAAAGAATTCTAACATACAAGTTAAAATAATCTCATTTTAAGAACTTTTTTTGATTAATCAAATCAATAATATATTGATGTAGCTTTATTTTCAAGAAAACACTGTTTGAGTTGTTAACATTTTACTTTGCTTAAAAGTCGATATTTTTTAATTCTTCGTTGTTTTTTGGCTTAGTGATCTATAATTCTGTGTGACAATATACAATATTTCAAACCGAAGTTTCAATTAGTATGAGCAATTCAATTGAAAATTTACTGAGTTTAAGTCTAAAGAAAATCAGTACAAGAGGCCAAACGTTTCGATTTTATTCTAAACACTTTACATTCTTACTTCTCAGAACATTTAAATCTGCTTACCTAAATACCCATAAAAATATAAAAAACAAAAGTAACAATCTACAAAAATTCAATTTTGATTCTATAAAACTTTTCAATATTGTTTTTGAATGATGTTTGTACCTATAGCTACTTATGAAATACAAAAACCATTTTAAACTCAACTTGAATTCAATTTGCATTATTGAATACATTAATGTATATATGTACTTTGTAGTGTGTAGAATGTGTCCACACATATTTTGTCATAAAGTCAGCATTTCTAACGTATCATTCCTCAAGCAAAAATAATATACATTTCCAAATGCAACATTTTCTATGAAATACAAAATGAAAAGGAGATAGAAAGTTTCATGACACTTGAAAGTGTTCTGTGTCAAACTTTGAACGTTTAAACTAAATGTATCTCCAGTCCATCTTATGTTATAGCCTTGATGCGATGCAACATACTAAGAGTCCAATGTTGCAAAATATTTGTATGCCAAAACTCAAAAACTCGAAACCCTTATATATTCTTTTAGCTTTTTTCTTTTTTTGAAAGTCATAGCCATTTGCTTTTGAAACACTGCTGTCAACGACAAAGTTTATGATATTTTTATACATTCAAATGTTTCTATGTATGTATGTATTGTACATCTCTACTCACCTATATTTATATGTTTTTATTTATATTTTTTAGTGCGGCAACCGCATATCAAAGTCAACAAAAATACGACCAACTTTTTCATTTAACCACCCGGATACGGATCCTTGGTGTGCTGCAGGGTTTAAAATTGTTATTTGTGTGTTCGTGTATGTGTATTCGTAACTGTAACCCACATTTGAACAAATTTCAAAACTTAAACTTAAAAGCAATAAGCGAAAAAGTGAAAATAATACAAAATACAAAACACACTACAAAAACAACAACAAAAAAACATAAAATTAAACTGAAAGTCATAGTGATTGAATTAAAATTGCAAACATCCTGCGGCTTAAAAGAGTGGCAATAAAAAATTACTTGCTAGCGATACTCTACTTGAAGTCGAACTTCTTTGTGTTTGCATAAGTAAAGGAGATTCTTTGAGATCGAGTTTCAGTTTTATTTTGTTATGGGACGGGACATCATCATCATCATTTGCATAGAGCTCTCTAAGCTGAGCTTTTCAAGTGAATTTTGCCAGCATCCTTTTTCTTATATTGTGATGGAAACTTGCAATGACGTCGATAATAATGTTTAACCGGGAAACTCTAGAGATTGTGCGTCTTTGATGTAAAAATAAAATTAAAAACTTATGCCATGGCACGACTGTGAACGACACAGTGATGGCGACGACATCAAAAGGCGAGGACAGCTTATTCTTAGAAAACGGTTAGAAACTCAAGAGTTTCCATTTTGTTTTTGTTGATGGAAAGGCGTCAATTTGTTCAAGATTTGAAGGAAATAAGATTTATAAAAAACATGATGACGATGATAGCAAAGGCGCAGCATTGTGAACGTTTTATAAATATTGGTTGTATTTTGATATAAAATATTTGCTTACATGAGAAAAGTAACAAGACAAAAGTGATATGCAATAGTCACCACAGGACCCAAGGCCTAAAGCCAAATGTGACGGATATTGTGGCTCGGCATACTAAAGGGTGGTTAAATTTTTAGAACCGATTTTGAATAAAACAATAGTTATATATTAAATTATTGTCATATCTTTATCATGTGTCAAATCACATGATCTTGGAATTGAATTTTTCGAGCAAAGGAGCTATTTTTTCGTTAGCTGTTTCGGGCCATTTTGGAAAAAATATGGGCTATTGATAACCCCCACCAAACAATCACTTGTTGTGGGTGCATTGATTTTTCTACAATCACTCTTGAAAATCGCTGAGGTTAAAGCTAAAATTGATCATCCATTGTTGACATTTCTTGACACCATTCTAATCATTAAGGCCTTAGTTCTTGAGTAAATGGCACCTTGTAAGCGTGCTAATGCAAGCCTTTATGTATAATGTTCATCAACGACGTTGGTGAGAGGTGCAATTGTTAGGCACAACGACTGACGATTTAAGGACGGATCTTCAGCCAAACTATCGCAATCCGGTTTACTATAATTTTTGTACGAATTGTTTCGATTATACGCACATTTAAACAATTAAATTGACACCGAAAAAATCACGAAGTTCTGAATATGCATTTTTATTTGAAGCCCGTTTTCATAATAAGCCTGAATAACTTAAACGCATTGCTGAATTGTGTTTCTTTCCAGGTCTATTGACGTTCAACATTAGTCCTTAAAATTTAACAACTTATTGGAGAAAACTTGAAGTTTACTACATTTATCAACTTTATCTTCTTATTATTTCGCGGGCTTTTAAAGACGTTTCCTTAAAGCCATAATTTGTACCGATTAACTTTGGATTCAATTAGTGATATTTAAGTACTAATTTCTACTTGCGACGTATGGGAACTATATGATAAGTTTTGCATTCGTAAGATCAAACATGATATTCCGATCATAGAGAAGTTGAAAAAAATGGGTCCATCGGCTTCGTACGTCTGTCTGTTTATCTGTCCTGGCTCCTACAGCCAATCTATTTGGTTCATTGATTCCAAATTTGGAAATTAAGATTTTGAAACAATTCTCATTAGTCACATTTTTTTAAAAACCTTCAAGTAACATATTCAAAATTTAAAAATACGAATTCTCTTAAAAAAAAAATCCCGTCTGTCGATTTGTCTCGCTTAAAAGTTTGTCGATATGTACTCGTATCAATTTTTACCAATATTTTCTGTAAAATAAAATAAGTTTGAAGCCAATATTTTTAGTTTTTGAAAAGCTATTTTAGTCGAAAGTAAATTTTTACCAAGTTTTAGTATTGTTTTTTTTTTTAAGAGTTTTATTTTTTTGTAAAAAAACTATTATTTTGTTTTTTTTTTTCAAAATTTTATCGAATGTTGAAAACAATATTTCTTATAAGATAAATTTAGTTTGAAGCCAATATTTCAAATTTTTAAAAAGAGTCGAAAATCAATTTTTACCAATTTTTACCAAGTTTTGTTAATTTTTTTTTTTGGTTTTTAATTTTGTGTACAAAAACTATCAATTCGATTTTTTTCAAAATCTTACTGAATGTTAACAACAATGTTTGTTTAAAGACAAAATTAGTTAAAAGCGAATATCTACAATTTTTGAAAAGATATTTGAGTCGAAAATCAATTTTTAACAACTTTTGTTAATTTTTTTTCGGTTTTTAATTTTTTGTAAGAAAAACTGTCAGTTCAATTTTTCTCAACATTTTTCAAATTGTTAAGAACAATATTTTCTATAACATAAAATAAGTTTGAAGCCTAAATTTCAAGTTTTTGAAAAGATATTTGAATCGATATTCAATTTTTACCAACTTTGAGTAATGTTTTTTTAGATTTTTATTTTTTATGAAAAAAACTGTCAATTCGATTTTTCTCAAAATTGTATCAGATGTCGAAAACATTATTCTTCGTTAGACAAAATTGTGTTGGAGATGAAATCATAGTTAAGTCTAAAAATTTTGGAGGTGATACATATTTTTTTCAGTTTTTTTGATTTAAAAAAAAAAACGTTAAATGGTTTTTTTTCAAAAAATATACTTCTTTGATATCACGTTACAATATATTATATAAAATTTAATTCAAGTCTCTAGCGTTTTCGGTTCGTAAGATATTTAGGGTTAACCAAAATTTTCACCTTTTCTTCAAACTGCTATGGAAAAAAAACCACCCACTCCAAATTTATTTGATATCGATATCTCTTCTGGTTCTTGAGCTATAGACGACGAAAAAGCGTCGCGAACGTACGTAAACACGCACGCACAGACATCTTTCTAAAAATCTTAAATTTCGACTCTAAGGACCTTGAAATGTCGAGAAATGTCAAAATTTTCAATTTGACAAATCGGACATATTACGACAACTTCCTGTGGGAAGTTAAAAATGCAATTTTTTAATTATGGATTTTTAAAAACTTATTCCTTCATTTTCAAAATTCGATATCTCAAAATCGGAGCAAAATTTTGTAACAAAGTCTAATGTAAAATGTATATTAATATCGTCCAAATAACTTCCTACCAAAAATATTTTTAAACAAAAATTGAGAAATGTTATAATGAAATATTAATTAAAAGAAACTCTAAAACGATTTTCAAAAAAAATCGGAAAAATTAAAGTTTTTTTGAAAAAGCAATGCGCATTTAAATTTTTGTAGACAAACCTATCTCACATGTATATTTTCAAATCTTAAATTATTTTTACTTTTTGTAAGTAGACTCTTTGGATAAATAAGCAAGTTTGTGTGATCTTTACTTACTTACTTAAGGTTACACTACAGTCTCGTGTGAACTAAGGCCTCACCCAAAAAACTTGTCCATCCAACTAGGTCCCTAGCTACGTAGATGCCTCGATGTTCGTGCGATACAGTCTAGCATTTTATATTTTCTGGGATAGTAAACCTGAAATCAAAACTTACACTCCCATTTTTTGTTTCTATTTTAGATTTTTTTTAACTTCAAATGTATTAAAATTGTTAAAAAAGTCAAGACATTTTTTACTTAATAGAAAAAAAATAGGTATTAAACCTTTTATTATTAGAAATGAAAAAATAGTCTGCTTGATAAAATTGAAACCAACTTCCTAATTTTAGAATTATTGAACCTTTCATATATATGCGTTTTTAATTTAAGATTTTGAGTTCAATAGTTGAAGATTAACATTCGAATTTTGCAGGTAGTTTTAGGCATTGTGAACCACAATGTTTTTCTTGTCCTGAATTATTTCAGTTATCATTTATCAAAATCGAACAGAATAATTTAATTTAGAATGCTTTCGAGTGTAATTTATTGGCACACTTTTTAAAGTCATCATGCTTACAAACCAAAAAGATCTTTAATAAAATCATAGCTCTTACAAATTGAAACTTAATAAACATGTTATTTTATCCAAAAATAAAAATACAAACAAATTAAGAAAAGTGCAACGCTACTTTCTGAAATTAGGTAGAATTTTTTCTCAAAATATGTTAAAAATTCAAACTCATAGCTTCAAAATACTTTTTTTAAAATGAGATGCAACATTTCAAAAAAAAAAACAATGATTAATTATTTCTAATGTTTTTAGCATTTTAAAAATTGATTGAAATACAATTAAAAATATCTTAAAACCAAACCTAATGAAATTTTTCATAATAGGTTTTCATATTGCAATTATAGAAAACCAAGTAGATAAAAGTTACAATTTATTTTTAACAATTCTGTCAAAAGTATCTCATGACAACTGCAAACATTCATGTCATGGTTTCAAGTTGATGCTTAAGGAATATTATTTTTTTTTTGAATGAGTTCGCATTTGTGTATAGTCTTCGCATATAAATTATTATATCCACAGGATAAATGAGAGAAGGAAAACAAAATTGGTAGTAATTATAGGCATTATGATGAATAAATCTGCTCATTACTGTGTCATTTCAGAATTTAGAGTAATAATATTGCCTTAGGATTCGTTAAAATATAAAAATTAAAAAAAAAAATATTTTAAGTGACGTACATGAGAATAAATGTGAAAAGTAGAGCGTGTCCTTATTAAGATGAATTAATGCGCATAAATGAAAAGTGAGCGAGTATACGTACCGTACGTATGTATAGTAAAGTTGCTCGTAGGTAAGTCTGACTGAATGTATTAAGATTTCAAAGGACAGATTTGATGCCATTTTGGTTTTTTGTATTTCTTTGAGACAAATAAGTATTGTGTATAGAATGATTTTGAATTATATAGAAAAGCCCTTTCTATGAAAAATCCTTGAGTATTATTTTCTTCTGGATCTAAAAACTTTATTTACTTATTCGCATTATAAAGGGACATTTTATATTTTGTTTTCTTTTGATGAATTAATTTAATAAATCGGTCAGTATGACATATAATACAAAGGTCAAAGTGGGATAATGTGGCAACAGGAGGTATAACCAGGTCACTTAAATTAAGATCCTTTATAATTAATTATATTAAAGCGTTTGCAATTTGTTTGTCCTAATAAATTGTTTCGAGTTTCAATAAATATTGAAAATTGTTATTGTTATGTTTATGCTATTAATGAATTGACATAAACCTTTGGTAAATAAAGTGTCAAATTTTGTATTAGATATGATTTACACAATTTGGTGAAAAATATGAAAGGGTTTAAATAAATAAATTAGGTGTTACAACCGCATTTTATTGGATAAAATTATTAAATTTTTTTCTGTAAAGTTTACAATACTTAATTGTTTATTATTGAAACAGAGATTTGGATTTAAATATCTCAAATTCCGATCTTTTATTATAGTATAGTTAGCGAAGGCTCTTCTAAAACTGCATCCTGTTCTTCTTTCTGTTTATCTACTGTTAAATAAGAATAAAAGAAGTTCACTTTTGTTAAATGAAATACAATTGAAAATATTTATTTCTGTTGCTTAGTTTTGACATCGTTGAATATTAAATTTTTAAATTTTGTTACGAGTCTATTAAAAACGAAATAATTTTTGTGGGGGTAAAAAACAATTATACATATATGTTTAATATTTCAAGCTTAAGTAACAGCTAATTCAAATACACAGCATTTTTACACAATTTGTACACTTATCACGTTGCGTTAATACCATTGTTTTAAAAAATACAATTTTTTTTTAAAACATATGCATGAATGCCAGGTGGCCATGTAAACCACCTGTTTGCCACAGTAAGTTCTTTTTTGATGGATGTTTTTTTTTCATGTTGCCTGCGAGTAAGATTAATGTTCTTCTTCTTTGGCACCTAGCAAAAAGTCCGTACTTGTACAAAAGAGAAATTTTATTTTTTTTCTTCAATGTTTCAGGATTTTACCAGCCTATTTCTGGCAAAGCTTAAATTAAAATAATAAATTAACTTCAAAAATTAATAATAATAAGATAAAAGTAATGTTTCTAATAAAAGCATTCAATGCAGAAAAATTGGTTGCCTTCACACGAACTGCAACATGTGGAAATTTTTTTAGCTTGACACAACCTTGTAGTAACCATCCATTTGATCCGACACTGAATTATTTGAGGCATTTTTATATCATCTCGAGTTCTTTTTCCGGTTGAACGTTCTTCTAGTCTTTGTTTTGTAGTCAACATCAAAATATCTTGTTTATCCCTCCATTTAGAAGCAACATAGAAGCACACTCTTGGTCAATCCGTTCGTGTTTTCGAATATAAGCTACAACAACATCTTTTAAGATTGTCAGATCTATTTTTTTAGAAGACATCCAATAAGATACTTTTAACGACTGAGCAACAAGGGATACAGAGGTTTACCAAATGTCCGTTCTACTTTTGTCAGAATAGCTTTCTACCAGATCTACGACGATTTGAGTGCTGTATTGTGGAGTTTTCTAACATTGTATTGGTGAAAATTTAGTCTCCCACACCAAGGAATAATTGACTCGTGTACAGCCAGTAGTTCTTCTGAGGCCTTAGCCCTTGCAAAATTTAACTCTAACATTTCCAAAGGCCCACTTATTTTGCTGAAATGTTTGAAAAATTAATAAATTTTAGAACCAATTGAAATCTGCTTCGCGACATGACAGTATAATAGTACATATTTTTATAAAAGTGATCTTTACCCTACAATAATGATATAGACTGGTATTTCACAATACCCATGTACATTACTATTTCCGAAACTTCAGTATCTTTCCAATCCTCAGCTTCCGAGTAATAGTATTGTTTTCCATATGTGGCTTAAAATCACCAAGGTTGCAAATTCCAAAATTGGTTTTATGACAAAAAAATTGCAAGCTAAAATGATGACTTTTAACTTATACGGTTTTAAAATTTGTATATTAATAAAATTTGACGGGGCAGCGCACAGAATTCTATACTTTATTAGAAATATATTTTAGTTTCAGGAACGTTTTTCTAAGTTTGAAAACATCAACAAGAACAAAACAAAGCGCATAATTTAAGCTTTGATTTAAAGCATGGGTGTATTATGTATCTATAGAAAATAAGTATTATGAAAACAATACATACAAAACCTTCTACAAGGAAAATACGTCAAATCATGTCCGGGAACGTTCACGAAATAAAGATTTCAAATAAGAGCCCCCTTTGATTATACATCGGCCATCTTAAATGCGATCTGACTTTGTCAATAGGTACATATTTGATGTTTCTTTGTTATTTCGAGTCGTGAAAAAGAATTTCATCAATAATTAAATGTAATAAATACGTTCCCGGAATGACGAACTATTGATGTACGCTCTACTAATAATGAATAAAAAGGTACTCAAGATTTAGATATAATTTATTTGACGAAAAATACTGTGACAGCCAGCTTTGTTATTGTTCTCTTCCTCGACTGACGTTTAACACCGAATGGTTGGATTTATTTATCAGGTGCCAGATCTATATTATCTTCTTCCGCTAGCTCTATCCAATCTCTAAGCCAACTTGATTTGCTATTTATTGTCTGAAGTGCTGCTTTTTTAGGAAGACTCTGATCAGACATTTTAAGGACATTACATATGTAGTCAACTTGATATTTAAGGGTTTTAATAAATAGTGGCTATATACCGGTTTCCAGCATAAGCATGCTGTGAGCTATGTTTTTATTGGTAAAGATGATTCTCCAAGCAATATTAATTGTATTTTTGGCTTTTTGTAGTTTTTCGGTAAGATGTCTTTCCATATTGTTATTAACTTCCCATAGGAAGTTATTGTAATGGATCCGATTTGTCAAATTGAAAATTTTGAAATTTCTCGACGTTTCAAGGTCCCTAGAGTCGCAATAAAAGATTTTTAGAAAGATGTCTGTGCGTCGCGACGTTTTTTTCCTCGTCCATAGCTCAAGAACCAGAATAGATATCGATTTCAAATAAATTTTGTTATACGTATAATAAGGCAGAAAGGGCTCTCAAGAAAATTGCGTGGATGGTTTTTTTACCATAGCGGTTTGAAAAAAATGAACATTTTGGTTAACGCTAAATATCTTACGAACCAAAAACGCTAGAGACTTGAATTAAATTTTATATAATATATTGTAAGGTGATATTAAAGAAGTATATTTTTTGTAAAAAATCCATTCAACATTTTTTTTTATAAATCAAAACAACTGAAAAAAAAATGTGTCACCTCAAAAATTTTACGACTAAAATATGATTTCATCTTCAAAACAATTTCGTGCAACGAAAAATAATGTTTTTGACATTTGACTTTTAAGCAAGTTTGTTTGACATATCGACAGACGGGATGGGAAGTTATCAGTGGGTCGAATCCCAGTCTCTCTTTTTGACCTGGATCGCACCCATTACCACTGTCACCTATTATTTGACGTAACTTGACATTCAGCCCTCGCCGTCACACATCAAATTATTTTGGTTGTCATAATAAAAGTGTTTACTTTCTACGACCAATGTTTGTCCTCGCAACTGCGGTTTTATAAATCTACTTTTGTTCAGAATTTCAGTTTTTAAAATAAATATTTTTTTTCTTGCTGGTGCGGAGATCTATCGGCTATAGATCTCGATGCTGATAAATTCCTATGTTTCGAAGTGCTGATGAAGCCTTTAGAAGCCGACCAATATCCTCATTTTTTTGCAACTTAACGATGACATTACCTGGACTGCAAAACCCTCATTGTTGCAACTATGTTTTCATTGGTTTGCAACAGATTTAGGCAACAATCTTTTGCTTTTAAACCGTCATCTTTATAATAATAACGGACTGTTGCGCCGCCCAATCTTTATAATAATCAACTAGGATTGAAAAAATGATGAAACGCTACTACTTATACGACTACCGTTGTTCTTCAACAAATTGTTGAAAGAGCTGAAGTTTGTCTACCAGCTTCATTCACTATTGTCGGCTAGGAATGTGCTTCACCCTGACCCTAAATTGTTTCAGTTTTTCGAACTGTGAATATGTATTTAAATAATTTTAATGAGTTTTTGAAGACTGTATTATTCAATGTTTAGGAAAACATGTCAAACGACAAAAGGTGAAATCATCAAAAGCGATAGGTGCCAAAATAATGGCATAATCAAAGCGATGTTTTTTAATGGAAAATAGTTTAGACATTACACCTAAGATTTGACCGAAATGAAAAGCGTGTAAAATTTAGCGCCAAAAGCATTAAATTATATTCATAAAATCAAATCCAAAGTTGAACTCGATTTTTTTAAGAGCCTATATTTTATATTATTTTCCTTTTATGTGAAAAATTTGCAGTTGTAAAAGTTTCTGCAACTCATAGCAAAAATTTTATTTTAACTTATTTTAATTTCTTTCAAATCGTTTTGGTTGGGTGAGAATTTTTATTGCTTTTACATAATTTTTGTGTGGAGTCAGCTCAGAATCAGTCTTCGTTCAAAAATAATATATATGTACATACATATGTGTACGAATAAAAATTTTAATGTCTTTTTTTGTATTTCAAGAATCGTTAAACGGGCAGTCACACCGAAACGCTGAGATTCTCTAAAAACTTTTTTTTTAGTGTTGGTGTGCAATGCACAGTGCATTTTTACTGCGAGGAAAACAATAAGAATTTAATGCACCATTGGGGTTTTACGTATTTGATTTTATACTTAAGAGTTATAAAGCTGCAAGATGATGCGTTAGAGGATATTTATTGTCTACTGATTGACATTTGGACTTAAATTTCTATGAAGAAATAAAAATAATAGTCACAACCTTACTTCCATTATTTTTTGATTTCATCTACTCCAAAATCTCAAAACCACAGGGAGTACCATTTGGAAACTTCTCACAATGAACACAGTTTTTTTCCGACACGAAACCAACAATTGCTCCTTAGAGTAAAAATTTCAAAAAATACTCGTGTGACAAAATTATGATAGTGGGAAAAATTCTCTGCATGGTGTGCCAAATGCACATCGTCAGACCGGATGTCCCATAAATGTTAGAGCATTTCCAGAATGTGTGTTGAGAAGAATATGCGTGTATTCTGTATTTGTATGCATGTATGTTTATCATGACGTGTATTCACATATCCCATGGATAAAGTTGAGAGGCATTTTTTAAACGACTTCCGTCGACACACATACAGGCAAAGTGAAAAGAGTGAAAAGTTTGTCTTCTAAGTTTAACTCAGCTCTTATGGTGTTAAAATGAAAATTTCACGGAAAATATTATTATCATTTCTTCTTGAAATTTTTATTTTATTTCTATAAAGTAGAACCAGAACAATTGCAAATTTCTTTTGAACAAATTTAACAGTAAAGATATGTAAATTTTGCAAATAAGTCGTATATTGCAAAAGACTTCTAATATATTCTATGACTCTCAAGAAGAAACCAAAATATGATTTTTGAGAATATGTAGAGAATGAATGTAGTATACCTACATTAATTTTTTCATATTTCTGCATGTTAAACATACAATTTATAATTCTTAATTTTTCACTTCAAAAAGTTTGTAGACTGTTTTTAATTTATTTTTTTTTTGGAATTATAGAATAAATGTATGCCTTTTTAACTTAATTATAAGCCTGGTTGATAAGCATGAGAGATTTTTGAGATTATGATTAAAAATATTATAAAAGTCAGTAGGTTATTAATTGAACATGTAAATGCTTAAATAATATTATTTAAAAATTCAGTTTTAAAGAAAATGCTATAGACATAATAACTACGTTGGAACCTTTTTTGTGAATACAAAATGGATTAAGTCAAAAGGACGCCCTTCTTTTTGTTAAAAAAAATGTTTTTATTCATTTCATTTATTTATTAATTTTAATTTTTTACAATGGACTTAAGTTTTTTAGTAAAAGTTAAATATTAGATCAATAGATATAAGAAACTTAAGTAAAATTTAAGATTTTAAGCTTAATTACATATTTCTTTGAGTGATGGCAGTACTTGACATAAATTCAATTAAAATTAAAAGAAACAAAAAGAAAATAGAAATTCTGATATAAATGTAGTTTTTCTTAACAAATTGATATTTTAAGATATATTCAAAAATTATATGAAAAAAATTTAAAATGTTCATCCAGATACCTGAACAAACTTACTTACTTACTTAAGGTGGCGCTAGAGTCCGGGGTGGATCTGGGCCTCAACCAACATGCGTCTCTAGCCAGCTCGGTCCCTCCAGTTTCACAGTTGAGGTCCTCTCCCACCTGAGTCGCGGTCTTCCTCTACTGAGCCGTCTCTCAGGATTGGATTCGAAGACCTTCCGGCCTGGAAAGTTGATGTCCATCCGCTCTACATGACCTAGCCATCTTAGCCGTTGGACTTTAATTCTGCTAACTAGGTCAGTGTTGCTGTACAGCCCGTACAGTTCGTCGATATATCTTCTCCTCCATTCTCCATCTTTGCGTACGGGAACAAAAATAACCCGAAGAATTTTTCTCTCGAAGCAACCTAAGACGTTCTTATCTTTTTTTGACAGGGTCCAGGCCTCAGCGCCATAAATGAGAACCGGGGTGATGGATGTCTTATAGATAGTGATTTTAGATGCTCGAGAGAGGACTTTACTTCTCAATTGCCTTCTAAGTACAAAGAAGCAGCGATTTGCAAGAGTTATTCTCTGTTTGATTTCAGCGCTGGTTACGTTTTCTGTGTTAATAGCGGTGCCCAGATAGACAAAGTAGTTAACTACCTCAAACTTATAGCTGTCCATGGTGATGTTTTGTCCAAGACGTCGTTGTTCATTGTTATTTTTTGATGACAGCATATACTTGGTCTTGCTCTAAACCCATCTTCTTCGCTTCCGTCGCTATGGTCAAAAATGCACTGACATCACGCTTTGATCTTCCAATCATGTCAACATCATCTGCGTATCCGAGTAATTGGATGGATTTTTGGAAGATTGTGCCTCTAGTGTTGACGGTTGAGTTTTGCACAATTCTTTCCTGAACGATGTTGCAGAAGTCGCATGACAGTGCATCGCCTTGTCTAAAACCTTTTTTTGACATCAAATGCATGGGTTTAATCATTTCCATCGCCATTCTGCACAAATTGATAAGTTTGACAGCGATACCAAAACTAGACATTGCGCTGTAGAACTCTTCCCTGTAGATGCTGTCATACGCGGCTTTAAAATCGATAAATAGGTGGTGGGTATCGATTTGAAGCTCCTGGGTTATTTCCAAGATTTGCCGTAGTGGTCGATAGTGGACTTTCCTGGTCTGAAACCACACTGATAAGGACCTATCAGGTTGTTGACGAACGGCTTCAGACGTTCACATAATAAAGCAGAGAGGATCTTATAAACAATGTTAAATAGACTAATGCCTCTGTAGTTGGCGCAATTTATAAGGTCTAATTTCTTATGTATGGGCGCACTATGATGAGATTCCACTCATCAGGCATGTTTTCTTCCGACCATATTTTGCAGATGAGTTGGTGCATGCTCCGTACCAAGTCATCGCCTGCTGCTTTGAATAGTTCGGCAGCGATGCCGTCAGCTCCAGCAGCTTTGTTTGACTTAAGTTTAGATATAGCTATCTTCACTTCGTCAAGGTCGGGTAGGCGGAATTGTTGATCTGCGTCGCCGAGGTTGAGTGGTTCTATTTCCTTTACAGCGGAATTCGGTAATTCATCGCCATTATATAATTTGGAGAAGTGGTCTTTCCATTTCCATGTTCTCAACGTAGACTGCGGTTTCACTACAATGTTCCCCTGATCGTCCTTATAGGCTTTGGTTCATGGCTTGTACCCTTGGAAGGTTTTTTTTACCTTTTGGTAAAATTTACGAACCTCATTCCTGTTGTGACATCCCTCTATCTCCTTGATCCCGCTCTTCTCATGCTCTCTTTTTTCCATCTAAGAAGCCAGTGTTCCTCTCTCCTCTTCTACTCGAAGAGCTCGCGAGCAGCTCTTGTCCTTTTGTGCAGCTCCGTTTGGTATGCCTGCTGTTTCGCTGCATGCGCTTGCCGGCATTCGTCGTCAAACCTGTAATAGCCGTGTGAAACCTAGCACTTCAGAGGCGGCATCTCTGATGGCTGCAAGGCAATGTTGCCACTGGTTTTCAATGCTTAATGCTGGCAGCATAGGACTCCTCAAGAGGTTATTAGAAACTCGATCGGAAAAGTACATGGCAGTCTCTTGCGATTGTAGCTGTCTAACGTCGAATCTTCTCACAGCACTTCCTTGTTTTGGCTTGGATCGGGATATCCGTAGCCGTACCTTGGCTACAACGAAGTAGTGGTCCGAGTCAATGTTGGATATCTTGTATACTGGAGAAGTGTCGTGTGTCGATCGTAATGTGGTCAATCTGGTTGACGGTTGATTGATCAAGAGATTTCCATGTCCCCTTGTGGATATTAAGATGTGTGAACTGCGTACTAGCTTCCAGAACGTCTCGCCCTGTAGCGAAATCGATCAGCCTGAATCCGTTGTCGAAAGAGGTGTCGTGCAGGCTGTTTCTCCCGATTGTGCCACCAAAGATGTCTTCTCTTCCTAGCTTGGCATTAAAATCTCCTAAGACAATTTGAATGTCATAGCCAGTGCCCTTCTCATATGTCTTGTCAAAGAGCTCGAAGAATATGTCTTTGATGTCTTCATCTTTCTCCTGTGTTGAAGCATGCGCTCATATTAGGCTTATATTGGCGAATTTAGCCTTGATGCGGATTGTCGTGATACGTTCGCTCAAGTTGTTGAAACTCAAGACCTTTTGCCTGAGTCTAGTTCTAACAACAAATCCGTACAAGTCGCCGTAGTATATATCGCACTTCTTGGTTGATGGTAATAATATCTGCCTTGCAGCAGTTTAGGGCTTCCTCTAGTTGTTCGACTGCACGTGGTATGTTAAGGGACCTAAAATTCTACTTACAGATCCGAAGTTCGTTGTCCTTATTTCGTTTGCGTGGGTTGTCAACAGTGAATCCGTCCGTATCCGAGACTTGTTGGTGCTTTGGTACTAAGGTAGTGGCTAGGAAGTCACCCCGACCTGGAGGGCCCGATCCTTAGTTTAACTATAAGGACGGTGAGCCTGAACAAAACTCTATCAAAATTATAACCTCCCCGAAATCTTCTTAGGTCAATATATTGGGAATTAAAAAGTATGACGGCGACGTGAACATGATCAAAACTTTGAGGAGATAGGCCTTGCCAGTTATGTCATTAAAACCAATATTCAAGTTTGTTCTCGATTCTAAGCTAAGACTTCAAAACATCTCACATCTATAGCAATAATTAAAGTTTTCAAAAAGCGGAGTCTTATATACTGTGGTATAAGTTGCTTATAAAAGACTGAGTAGATATCCGTAAATATTCATTATAATATATTCTGTATTTAAGTCCCAGCTAAAAATCTAGTTTAACCATATTCCTAGATTTCTAGGCGTTTCCAAATATTTTATCTGATTGTTTCTAATGTGTATAGGCAGTAAATAACTAATATTATCATGGTTGGATTTAATCACAAGTTATTCTTCTCAGACCAATGTAAAATATTGTTCAGGTCATAATTCAGTTGCCAAACACTATTCTGAATCACAAACGAATTTGTACATCATCTGCATAATAAATCTATCATCATTTATACACATTGAAAATAGCAGCGGCCTAAGAATTGACCCTTGAGGAACACCAGAAAAAAGTTTAAAAAAAACGGAGGTATGATTTCTAACAATTACAGCTTGCCTTCTCTCCTAAGGGTAGGAAAGCTTTAATTTGGAAGCTAATTTCGGAAACCAGAACTGCAATAACAGTAAGAACATGAGGTAGATTTATTTTAATAAATAACGAATGTACTAGTATTTTTTTTAAATCCAATGCTTTCGAATTCATTTCTAAGATGTTGGCAACAACATCGCTTCCTTCAATGTTATGAAATTGGTTTTAAAAAACAAGATTAACTTAAGGTCTTAAATTCGGCAGGACTTAACAATGCATTCTAACTTTCCATTATTTTTATGAAGACATTGTTTTGAAAAAAGCCCGAAAACTGCTGTTTCTGTGGCTTATGTGATATAACCGAATAATAATAAATCACAACATTTCAAAAACCAATATTCAAAGAAACAATAATCCAATAACCAAATCAGAAACCCAACAATTTAATCGAAATTAAATCTTTCTGAAACTCGAACATAATTAAATAAGGAACACAAAAAGTAAATCCACGAAATTATAACAATGACAACCTCAAAACTCATTGACTTAACACGATAATTGATCTGGATTTGAAATTTAAATCACTCTGCTTTCGCAGAATAAATTAATATTGCAAAAGAAATTTAAACAATAAACCCTGGTATCTTTTAATTCATTTCGCCGGCAGTGACTTATAAAATAACCATAACATCAATGACATGTTTCCTTTCATCTTCATCAACCCGACGACGTCTGTCTGGCTCTGAAATCCATTCAATACCTTTGTATAAACCGTACAAAAATATAGCTACCTGATTACATTGAAATACTTATGCCTATTCAAGTGCGAAATTTATACTCCAAAATGTAGGCCACATATCTTTTGGTAAATGCGAATCGATGAAATGCAAGGAATTCCAGTCTTGTGGAAAACAATTTGTTCAATAATGAAAGCAAGTATGTACAGTTATGAACAATATTTTTAAAAGAAAAAATATACTTTTCGGCACAGAGCCAACAACACTCATCGCGACTTGAGTTTTCAAAAATTTTGTGTTGGAATCTTTTGCAGTTGAAATTCTCTGTTTACTTTGTATCTCATTGGCACCAGAAACAGAGCAATGGAAAACGACTGGCAACCGAAGGCGACGCACGGTGTTATGATGGTGGCAGTCTGGCAGTAAGCAAGGACATCGAAAAATCTACCACTCATGAAATGTGAAACGCAATCCATCAGCCGAAGCTTTACACATATCTATAAAATGCTTCACATATAGTTGCGGTCATGATGGTAGGACGTAGGAGCAATCCTTTAAAACTGCTCTTGAATTATCCTCCCAGTCGAGGTACATACACCCGTATACTTGTATATGGATAGGATATATGCCACCGCAACGAGTAAAGTGAGTTTGTTAAAACTTCGAATCGATTTTATCGAGTCCTGCCAGATGGATGAACAAAGGTGGAGTTCAAAGTAAGTGATGTGTCAGGCCATACACATGAGGTGGTTTAACATTTTCGGTTCTTTCGGCTACTATTGGTTCATATTTATGTAGGAAAGACTCGCAGGAATATTTTGAGGAATGGACACATATAAATCATCATCAGACGATCTCCACTCGCTACAAAAAATGTAGGTAGGATGTCGGCAAAGGGAAAGGACTTTTAAAATTCAAGTATTGTATGTTGTGTGATTGATATTGCATGCTTCTGCTCCCACTGTACTTTTGACTGATTGACTTTATCGACAAACATATTATGATGGTTCATGAGAAAAATGTGTAAGGACACTTTGAACCGTATTCATGAGAACTATTTTTATTTTATTGTATTGTGAGAATTTCAATGGTCCTTCTTGAAATAAAAAAAAGCCTTGAACACAATTATTTTTAAAAATATTCTCTCGGCTCGAAGAACCAAGCAATGCTAATTAGAGAATTAATTCCGCTTTATTTTCAGTTCTTTTGAAAATCTTTTTTAAACCAGATGCGGGTTGAAAATCAAAAAAAATTCGGATAGGAGTAATTAATTTAACGAAAATTAATGCTCTTGTTTAAAGCTTAAGTTTTAATGAGAATCATAGCCGATACAATTCACTTTTTTTGTGTTATGGGGATTATTTTATTTTATTCAGAAGTTGAATCAAAATGCACGAATAGAGTGAGTTTTAACTTCAAAACATGAACTATAAGCCTTTAAAACTTTTGTGTAATTTGTATGTCAAGTATAATATAGCTATCTTCTTGAATTTACAGGTCAGATTCTATTGAACATTATTACTGATGAAAACACAAAAACTAAATCTTCGACCACTAAATAATTAGAATCTAAACATTCTGTATGAATATAAAATTTGAACTAATATTTTTTTTATAATATAAGATCCAAAAAACATAACATATCCAAATTCAAGTTTTAAGATCCTGTAAACTTATTATTGAACACGAACGCAAAAAACTCAGTAAATCATTTGAATCAAAATTTAGAAGATCCAAAAACAATTAAAAAACATAATAATCAAAAGTTTTTAAAATCTATTACCGAAGCCTTAAGTTCACAAGATCAAAAATCAAAGAAAAACCTCAGATCTCAATATCTAGAAAAACTAGATCCTCAAAATAAAAAAATATCCAATTTCTGTTTTAGTGACGTGAAATGGAACCATATTACTTAACAATGTTTCTGGAAAATCTTTCATGGCGTAGGTAGTTTCTGTGAAAAGTCCTATCATTAGAAAGATTATGACAACCATTAAATGAGCTAAAGGTTGCAGAACGTTTCACAAATAGAAAACCCATTTGCAGATTGGTTTTGTTAAACGCTGCAATCATCCAAATGACGATTTAAGCTAAACACAAATCAAAATTCAATTGAAATATAAAAGCTTCTAGGTATTTTTGTTTGTCTTCCTGAAGGCAAATTCGAAGGTATTATGAGTTTAAATCTTTTTCTTAGAATAAAAATCTAAACTAGGTAAACTTAGTCTGGAAAATTTCTTTGATCCAATCAAAAATGCGTATTTTGTGTATTTAACTTGTTGGTCTATTCAATTAAAAAACGCACTCTTGAAAATTGTTAGAGAAGAAAAAGAATTAATTACGTTCCAAGGAATTTTGTTTTAAGCACAGAGTTTCTTACTGATGTTAATGATGATTATTCAACTTCAATCATCATCAAATAATAAAAACAAAGCTAATGATGTAACAGCAACATCAGTATCCAAAGCCTTATTAATATGCTTAAGTGGATGAATAAACTCTTTAAACATCAAATTAAAAATAAAAACAAACAGAAATGTTTAATACGGGTAGAGACGAAAGAAACGACAACAACACAAAAAGTTATTTATAGAAAATTAATTATATTATTATTCCTTCTGAATTCTGATTTTTTTTTTTCTTCCTAAAAGCCTTAATTTCGAATACGGAATTGTCATTAATTTTAAAATCACAATGACTTGAGTCTTTCCTTTTGAGTGCATCCGTTTTAAAGAATGGAAAAATTGACACAATTAGCAGGGTGTTTGTTGCATGTTTAATCTTTTAACTCGTGTGTATAGCAAGATGATATAACAATGATGTGAATTTTATAATTGTTCTTTTATGTGAGTGATTTTAAAGCTTATCAATCTCCATTACCTGCATTTAAATACACACAAATTTTATGGGAATGTTGATTATAGTTTAAAAGCCTTAAAAATCACTTATATCTTATTTTGTTATTTAAAATAAACTGTAAGTATTTTGGAAGAATTGTCGTTAAAAGGGATGCGATTTTCAGCAATTTTTCCTAAAAATAAAAAAAAAATAGTAATTTTTCCCAAAATTACACGAAAATACATTACAAATACAACTTGAAGATATTAAAAGTGTGTTATTTTTGAAGCAAAAATATAAATTTCAAGTTTCTCTCTCAGGAAGTTTTAAAAGAACTAATTTCAATAGTTTAGGCAGCGAGCAAAGATGCTACTGGAACTTTAGGACTGACTGTTTTCATATTCATCAAACATCAATTAGTAAAATTCTTCCCATATTATGGTATTGTGTTCTTAGACATTGAAAATGCGTTTGACAAAGTTTGGCACTTTGTTAGATAAGCTTTTAACCTTCAATTTCCCAATGTGTATAATAAAGATTGTAAAATGATTTTTAATTATCAGGAAATTAAGAGTTATTTTAAACAATTCGTTATCTAATACTTTTGATGTAAGTGCGAGTGTACCACAAAGCTCTATCCTTGGTCCTATTTTATATAATATTTGCACGGCCAGTTTTGCTGATGATACCTGTATCTTTTCTTCACATTCAGTTTGCTCTTTCAGGGAATCCAATTTGGAATCTGCTCTAAATGAAGAACAAAGCAACTTTAATGCTTTTAAAGTAAAATTAATGCTTCAAAAATACAAGCTACTTTTTACTCTAAAGAGGAAAGTCTGGATTTTGACAAGCAAGAACTTAGTTATTGGCGGTACGAGTTAGTATCACAATAATACTATATAAGAATTCCTCAACCGTAAATCTTAATTGAACATGAACAATAAGGTCTTGATGTGCAAAATTGTTATTGAAGCAATAATACTCGTATTTAAACGTTCTCAAATGTGAAGCAGATCCAGATGTGCTATAAGTCATTTACGTAAAATACAAATGATTCAAAATAATGGTTTGATATTGATGTTGAATCTTCCGATGCATTTTTCGACAAAGGAATTTTGCCAAATTTATAATATTGTACTTATATCGTTAAACTTTCAAGACTTCCGTTCAGAAAAATAATGAATCTTCAACTCAATACCAGCAAATCAAAAATCATGATTGCTGTAGTTTGTCGATTATCAACTGCATCATGTTGGGGCTCTCTGCTATTATGACAATGTCATGAGCATATAGTAGCAGCTTTATTGCAAGACTATCAAACATTATACCACCAGGTAAGGAATCTTTGAGATCATCAAGAAAAATTGAAAAAAGTATTGGGGTCAGAAGGCATCCCTGCTTGACTCCTGTTTTCGTCTGAAACCAACTAGACAAAGTGTTTCCATCCCATACCGCAATAAGATTATCCTCATATAGATTCTGCAATATCTTGAGAATTTTCGTTGACATCCCTAGGTTACTCAATTTAAAAACTAGAGCTTTCCTATCTATCAAGTCGTAAGCAGCCTTAAAGTCAACGAGGACTGCGTAAAGTTTATTTCCTCTATCCAGGAACGACTGCGCAATGCAGGAGAAAATATTGTCCACGGTGGAGTAGTCTTCTCGGAAACCCGTTTGGAACTCACTGAGTAGATCGTTGTCTTGGATCCAGTTCATCAGTCTTTCCAATATAATCCCAGTAAATATTTTTGTCACTGTATTGAGGAACGAGATTGCTCTGTAATTGCTTGGATCTTTTGGGTCACCCTTCTTTAGTAAAGGATATATTATATTTTTCTTGAAGTGCCTTTTCAAAATTAAAAATATAGTTGTAAGTCTTTGAAAGCTCTTCTAGAAAAGTTTCGGTTGAATTTATGAAGAATTCATATGGAATACGGTGTTCACCAGGAGCTTTGTTAGTGTTGCAGCGGGAAATGACTCTGCTTTCATCTTGTGCAGTTATTGGGCGATCTAGATCTTTTACTTGCAAAAATGGCAGCGCAAAGTGAAGTTCGTTTTCATTGAGCTTGTTGTTCAGGAGTTTCTCGAAATTGGTTGCTAACATAGAAGCATCAACTTTTATATTCTGCCCAAGAGTTGTGCCGTTTATTGTATTTACGATCTTTCAGAAGGATCTGGTATCGTTAACATCCTTTAGTTTCAATGCTAGTGTGAGAGTGTATGCTTTTTGTTTTTGTTCGCACAGCGTTCTGTACTTTTTGTTTGCTCCTTGGTATAGGAATTTCGTGTTTGTGGTTCCAGTTGTTTTCAGTATCCTTAAGAATGAGAACGACTTTTTTCTGGCTGCTTCGCATTCCCAATCATACCAAGGCTGTTTTCCCTTTGTATCGATTGGAGTGATATTGCGGCTATGACTTTACAGATTGTTAGCTCGTCTGTTCCGTTGATAGTTTCGATCAGTCTCTGATTTACTAGCATACATACGTTTTTCAGCTAGGTTTGATCTGTATCTCTCTTTTATTTGTTCTATCCATTGCAGTTTTGGTAATAGATAACTGCGATCGATGGTGTTGCCATTCTCACAGCTGTATGTCATATTTGAAGATATTGGTTGGTGATCTGAATGAGTTCAATCTTTCACCTTAAAATCATCGACACACTCAAACCATTTCAATTTAATAAAGCAGTAATCTATCGTTGAGCACGCAGCACCCCTAATAAAAGTTAAACTTCCTTCTTTATCACTTTTTGAGCGACCGTCTAGTAGTGTTAGTCCGATGGTTTCATTTCTATTATTTGTTTGCCACTTCCCTCAATTTTTTTTATCAGTTTCTGCCCTTAATTCTGCAAATAATTCTGGTTGTCTCCCTTCGTTAATAATTATTTGGTTGTCTCCAACCCTAACAAAGAGTAGTTCAAAATGTTGAAAGAAGTTATCGAAACGTTCCATATTCTTATCTACATAAGTTTCATGCAACATAAAAATATCATATTTATTTATAAATTGAAAAAAATCATAGAATAATATTTTATTGGCTAATCCTGCTACGTTAAAAGACTTCTCCATTTTCAACAGGTATGTGAACGTCTTAGTTTTAGTCATTGGTTTTATTTGAAAGCCACTCTACTTGCTTCTTAAGAGAGATGCAGCTGGTTTCCATTTTCTGCAGTTGCGTTTGAAGGTTAGCATTGCCAAAAGCTTCATCTTTGCGTCCAAAGTTGTTGATATGGACTCGCAGATCATGGTGGTTAAGTCATTTATAGACCGATTACTAATTGCCATTTCCCCTGATCCTCCCTATTGTTTTACTGGTGGGAACGTGGGCGAGATGTCGTGCAGCATCCGTTTCGGTTGTTGAGTGGTATTAGTGAAAAATTCCAATCCTTTGTTCGGTTAATTTTTTTAAAAGTTTTAAATCTCCAAAACTGCGATTTCACTTACAATATGGAATATTTTTGACTTACCCTTACAAGGACATAAGTTTAATTTTCAATTGGCAAACTTACGCGAATTTGTTTCGACACTTTATGGAGTATTTTCTCTTTAAACAACGGAGCTCAGTCGCAAACACTTTTGATCCACTTTACTTTACTTTACTCTCTCCGTTTATATCTATCTCCCCATAATAGCTGTATGTGAATCAAAACAATTATTTTTTAATTTAACAATACTTATTTACACCAAGTTATCCGAAAAGCATAATCATACAAATTTCGTAAGCAAATTTACTTGATTAATTTCCAAGTTTCAGTTTTGGTACGTAGGGTACGTATGGCGGCAGCACTGGTGGTTTAGTATCAAACTCTCCTGAAAAAAAAAAATTAAAAAAAGTTCAAAGAAACAGCCAAAAATATCTCGATATCAGTTATGACATAAAATCAACTCCCCAAAATCAACTATGAATTTATGAGATTGTTCATAATTGAGACTATTATTAAATACAAGTTGTTAAATGCCTTAAGAAGGAAGTTTTTAAAGCTCAAATTCCAATATTATATCAACCATAAAATCAAATCTCTTTATACGACTAAACATACTTCTTGTACGACGATAACCATTTTCATCTGCAATGTAATAAGTTGTTCGGTATGTTTTGTCAGGAAGTGGTTCCGAATGATATCCTTCGTAAACTTGAATTGTTTTACCATTAACTTCTTTGTTTGTTATTTTCTGATACTGAGCTACACCATTATCTAAAACAAATCTGCAAGGCCAAAAACATTAATAAAATTTATCGTTTTATATGACAAACAAAAGAATTGTAATATCACTTGAATTCTATGGTTCCATCTTCATAAACACGATAAAACCGATCTAATTGTGAAACTTTTCCATCCGCTCTTATTTCACTGCTGGGATGTTCCTTTGAATTTGTATTCTCAGATAAGATATTTTCTTGGCTAAGTAACACGTTCGATATAACTGGAGTAATGCAAAACAAAGATGCAAAACTGATCAAAAAGATTAAATTTAATTTAAAGGTCTTCATCCTGAAGAGTGGTTATTTGCACATGGTTTGAGAATGAAATGTCTTGGGCCTTATAAAGGTTTGGTTTTTATTCCTTCCTGGTTAAAATTAGAACAAGAATTCTTAATTTGGGTCATGTCGATATCTTTTTATTTATATATTATTTAAAATAATTGAAAGCTATACTTGGTCGTACGTAACTGCTCAATTTTTTTTTTGATTTTACAACAATTTTATAATGCATTTGTAAAAATGTGCATACAATTGTCTTATTATACAGACTATACTCCTTAAGTACCTGCAAATGAACTTATGGCGTTTATTTATTTAAGAGTGGCAAGACCATTAAATTGGAGCTAAACAATTCAAGATATTCTGGAACAAAATTTGCAAGAGAAACATAACATCGACTGTAATGGTAGGTTATTTTACGTTAATGTTTAAAGTCTTTCAAGATTAAAAGAAGAGTCCTAAAAATACAATAAAACATTAACTTTAATGAGAAAGTTCCGGATATTTTGATATTAAAATTAAGGGACAAATATGTAAAAATTCAAGTTTAATATTTTTTAAATTTATGTCAAAAATGTACAAAGATAGCGACCAATCTTTTATCTTTATAATTATGTTAAATTTATTGTGCTTATCATTTAACATTAAAAAACTGCTTATTTTAATCAGCTGCAAAGAAAAGTGACAAACAAAAGTTTCAAAAAATTTAAAAAATCTGAAAAACGAATAAAAATATCTCCTTCAAATACTTTTTGAATTTCAAAACAATTCAATATTCTTTTATGATTTAAAAAAAATATTGTTAACGAATGAATTTGAATGTTTTTAAAAATAAGATGTTTTCATAAATCAAACATATAAAATGAGGCTGGGATGCGACCTACATTGATGACTTTCCATACTTACCCGTTTTCAATTTGTCTTAAGCTTTCAAAAAATATATTAATAACAATATTTTGTGTTAGCTAAGAAGTCAATATCTTTCTGCGTTTCATAATACCAGAGTCAAAAACCATTTCTTATCACTTTTTTTTTGTATTTTTTCGTGCCTTTGCAAAAAAATGATATCTGATTTTGTACCCGATTTTTTAGTCGGAAACCAATGTTTATTTACTTAAGTAGCATTTTTTTGAAAGTTTTTATTTCTACTAAGAAATAAAGTTCACGACTGACTTGTATCCAAAGAAAATGTTTACAAATACTACACACATTTTAAAATTTATCTTAAAAATATGTTTGTCTTTAAAAATAAAATTTAATTACAGTTTTAATTATTCACAAAAAGACTTGATTGATACAAAAAAAAGTCGGAAACCGTTAAAGCGTTTTTTTTTTTGTGAACGGCAAAAGTAATCACCCGGCAAGCTATAGAGGCTGCCCAGTTGTCAAAAAATTCCAAGAGTTCAGAAGCAAAAATACATCTGTTAGAGACAAACCCAGAAACACAGTAAATACCGATTTAACTGCTGAAAACAATTCTCAGAAGGAACCGCCTAAAAAGGCTGTTCAAAGTAAAAGCGATGAAAAGATAGACTAATTTCAGATTGTTAAAAATGTGCGGAAGAATGAAGAGCCTTCCATAAAATAAATGCTACAACTTATTCTTCAAAGAATTGTTAAACAGAATTAGAATATCAAACTGCTAAGCGAAAAATTCGCTTGTAAAAAACAATGATGGACAAAACACTTAAAATCGCTACACGGAATGCAAACGATATTATACAACATTCATCCGAATTAAAAATCTTTTTAGATCTAGAACATATCGATATTTGCCTGGTGTCCGAAACTCATTTCTCCAATGTGCAAAGTCTAGATAATGTAATAGAAAACTATTCATGTTGCCACGCTCCACATCCAGCTGACAAGGCAAGAGGTGGATCGGCGAATCTTATAAAAGAAAGCTTAAAACATTATGAAATAACCAAGTTTACCAAGCAGCTATATACTGCCCACCAAGGCGCTCCCCGACAGAAGATGACTATACAGATCTATGTAATCTTCTTGGGCATAACTTTCTTGTTGGCGGAGACTGCAATGCGAAACACTCCCATTGGCGTTCAAGACTTATATCAACAAAAGGCAAAAGACTTTTCCAAGCAGGCCGTAAATACAATTGCGATTTCTATTCCTCCAGGTCGCAAACTTACTGGCCTTCCGATACTAACAAAATACCAGACGTTATTGACTTTTTCGTAGCTAAAGGAATCAAAGGAAATCACATTAGTGTCGAAGCTAATTATGACCTGTCTTCAGATCATACTTCAGTGATTCTATCACTAAGTGAATTCGAAGTACTAGAAAAAAGTAATCCAAAGCTTGTAAATAAGAAAACAAACTGGAATGATTTTAGAGAAAGGCTTTTAAGTTTTATAAGTTTAAGATCTCCCATGAATACAATCGAGCAAATTGACCATGAGGTGGAACAATTTATTGCTGATGTGCAACAGGCCGCTGAAGAAAGTAATCCAACATTTTCTAATAGAAGTCAAAATGAAATAAAATGTCCCTTAGAAATAAAAGAGTTGATAATAGAGAAAAGAAGAGCGCGAAGAAAATGGCAAAATACTAGATTTCCAGATGATAAAACAACGTTTAATCGTATAAGCAACAATCTTAAAAAACAAATTTACAAATTCAAAAATGATTCACTCAGTACATTCCTAAGGAATTTAACGACTGATGCTTCAACCGATTTTTTGCTATGGAAAGCAGCCAAGCGCCTGAAAAGACCGCAGATACAAAACTCGCCCTTGAAATCTCAAGATGGGAAATGGATCGGTAACCCGAATAAAAAAAGCTAACCTTTTCGCTGAACACCTTGCGAAAGTTTTTAAGCTATACTCATCAAACGTGGCTGAAAATAACTTACAGTTTGTTGATAAGATAGATGAAAGTGAAATACCAATTGAAAGACTTAAAGAAATAAAAAGTATGTGTTTACATCAACTACGAAATAAAAATCACCAGGTTACGATCTAATTACTGCTCAGGTTATGAAAGAAATGCCATTGAAAGCCTTCATAAAACTCCAATATATAATAAATGCATGCCTTAAGCACCGGTATGTCCCGCAAATTTGAAAATTTCTGAAGTAATTGTCATACCAAAGCAAGGTAAACCACCTACAGAAGTGAAGGCTTACAGACCAATATCGCTTATACCAATTATGGTAAAAGTTTTTGAAAAACTGCTTCTGAAGAGACTAAGCAAAATCATAAAAGAAAAAAAAAAATCAGTTTGGATTTAGAAATAAACATTCCACGATAGACCAAGTTCATAGAATATCGGATGTAATTGAAAAAGCATTAGAAGAAAAACAAGTATGTTCAGCTATTTTCTTAGATGTTGCTCAAGCTTTTGACAAGGATTGGCATGAGGGACTTGAGTACAAACTACAAAGGGATTTTCCCAGGAAGTACTATGAAATATTAAAGTCGTACATCTCAAAACGATTATTAAGAGTAAGGAACGATCAAGAATACTCGGAATTGAAGAAAATAGAAGCCGGTGTACCTCAAGGAAGTGTCCTAGGTCCTACCCTATATTTACTATACACAAGGGATATTCCAATTGGTAATCACACCATAATGGCTACTTTTGCAGATGATACCGCAATTTAGGTACCGAACAAATGTGTCTCTAACGCAGCAGTAAAACTACAAAATACCATCGAAATAGTGAGAGAATAGTGAGAGAAAATTCCAAAACAAAGTCCTTCGTTAAATAGTTAGTGCACCTTGGTACATAAAAAATAGCGATCTACATCGTGACTTACAAATAGAAATGGTTACAGAAGTTGTTAAAAAATACGCTATATCGCACAACCAGAGACTGCAAAGTCATACTAATTCTGAAATGGAGTCCGTCTTGAATATAAAAAAACATGTTCGGAGATTAAGAAGAACCAAGTCTCATAAGCTTATGGTCTAAAAAAATATGGGAAAGTATTAAAAGTTTAAACTTCCCTCGATCGATCCTTCAAAGTTGGTCCTGATGAAGAGGTGGTTTTAGTGGTTAAGAGTCCCACACTACTTAGTGTCGAATACTGCCAAGTGTCTTGAAGATTTCCTCCTGTCAAAAAAAAAATTGTAAAATTTGTTTGTCTTTAAAAATTTAATTATAGTTTTAATTATTCACAAAAAGACTTGCTTCATACAAAAAAAATGTCGCAAACCGTTAAAGCGTTTTTTTTTACTTTCGAAATAAAGGAACTATTTGGCAATTTTTGCCTTCATAAAAGAATGTTAATTGCTGGAAAAGTGGGAACCCCGTTTACGTCCGTCTTTCTATCTGCCTGTCTGTCCTCGCCTCTGCAAACGAAACCATTATGCCAATTGACTTCAAATTTTAAAAATAAGGTTCGTAGACACTCCGCGTTAGGCACTTCTTTAATTTTAGTTCCCATAAAAACGTTGTCATCAAGAAATAGAAACTTTAAATTTTCTCAATTTTTTTTTTTTTTTTAAACGAAGCGATAGATTTTTTGTGCTCAAGAACCAATCAACCGATTTCAATATTTTTGAAATTCGATATCATTAATAAACTCCAAGTAAATGCATTTTTAAACTCAAATTACACATTTAATATACAAAAATGAATTTGAAAAAAACAATGCTCTAACTATTTTCAAATAAAAATTAATTATTTTTAAAGATATCAAATTGAATTAAACTTTTGAAAACAAACCTGTTTTACAGGTACTTTTTAAAATCTTAAAACACAGGAAATATTTTTAAATAGACTCTACATAAGAAAGTTCACGAGATACAGTCGTGTATTTTATTTAAATAAATTTTGTATACATATAATATACTGTACTATTGACATTTCAACTGTCAAAGTGGAAGTGTAAATTTTGTATAGCTCCTCGTATTTTTTTCGATTTTAATTAAAGTATACAAGTTAATTTCAAACTAATACCATTTTTGAATACGCGTTGTAAAAATATATTCGAAAATATAGAGGGATTGCTTGAGATCATTGACAAATTAAGTTTTCAAAGAATTTTTTCGGCTTTCAATCTGGAATTCAAACTTAGGTACTAATCATTTTTTAGCAGATGAACCGCAAGCGCAACATAACTGAAATTTCACAAAAACACAACACCAGTTACAAAAAAAGCCCTATAAGGACAAGAATGGGAGTAGGAAATTTATCTGTTGCCGATCTAAAAATCCTTCTTAATGAAACACTGGATGATAAGCTTCAGGATCTAGTCACAAAAAATGATTTATTATGACTTTCAAATGAGTTAACTTCCATGGAAACACTCAACACCCAACTGACTAAACAACTAACCGTCATGTCAGAGAGATGTGAACTTCTAGAAACTTAATTGGAAGTACTGGCTCGCAAAGCAAACGAGAAATCTATTGTGGTTCACCTCCCTTTAGGACCAGAAACCAATGCAATCAAATTCGCTAAACAGACTTGCGAGGGGCTTCTGATGGTAAAAGAAGGTGAAGAACTGCAAGTTAAAAGTAGCCGGGAAATAAAAAACAAGAACACTCAACGCGGCACTGGAGGACGCCGAAGAAATGATCGCGGCCGGGCACAAACTTAAAGGCTCTGGAATAAGTATATTTCGCGAGCAATCACTAATATTGAGGAAAAATCGACAATCTTTAGTTTCTACTAAAAACAAACTGCTGCAAATTAACCCGAAAGTGAAAATTCAAATCAAAGGAGATAGAAAAATGCAAATTAACAACCACAACTTTGTTTACAAAGTTTCACGAGGTTTGTTTGTCAAAATAGCAGCTGATATGACATTTGTACCAGAAGCTTTTGGTGACAGATGCCATGACCTTTTTGACTGCAGCGAGGGAAAAAAGTTAGCTCCGGTTTGATTGGTCCATCATCTTCTTCCTCTCAATCGCTAGGAGCACCACCTGATAGTCGAATGCCACAACATTTAAAGCGGAATACACAATAGGTAAAGTCTGTCGTCTGCCATAATTCAAATTTAGTTAATTTTAAAAATTTTAAAATATGTTCTTATAATATTACTGCTCTCAAAAACAAACTCTTAATACCAAATTTGTGTAAGTATCTAAAAGATTTTGATATTATAATTCTTATAGAAACATTTATAGATCATTGAAACGCATTTTTAAAATATTTTAAAGTTTTAAAATTAATGTTTAATTCAGCAATTAGGTTAGGTTAGGTTATACTGGTTGTCCAAGATGGAAACGGACACACTTAGGCCAGTTTAATGGCCCATTGTGATACCACATGAATCTTGAGGCTTCCTCCTAAGCTCAATGGAACCACCTTGAGTCCCTTACAAAACGTGAGAGGCTGATTATACCGATATGATTTAGATCGTTAAAGAAGAATTCTCCTAGGTAATTCTTGCGTTTTCGAGCTAGAGCAGGGCATGTGCAGAGAAGATGAAAAACCGTTTCTTCCTCTTTCTCGTCCATACAGCTTCTGCAAAAGTCATTTGAGAATACGCCTAGTCTCGTGGCGTGCTTTCCTATTAAACAGTGTCCGGTTATGACACCTATTATCGAGCTTATATGCGATCTGCTTAGAGAGAGCAAGCACTTTGAACGTTTTAAATCCAGTGTTGGCCAGATGTTTTTTGTGGCTTGACACGTGGTGATGTTGTTCCACCTGGTGCCTGCCCTCCTCGCAGCGTCTTGCATTAGTAGCAGTTTACAAGTAGCGATTGGTATGCCAGTACTTGCCAAACGTGGTAGAGATGATCGACAGTTATGGACTGTTATAGAGTTTGTAGAGACAGAGTCCAGAGATTTGATAGCGGCCTGGCTGTCAGAGAAAATACGGATATCAGATGTTGATATCACGTTTTCTTTGAGCCAAGACAAGACTTCCTTAATCGCCAAAAGTTCCGCTTGGAACACGCTACAATGATTGTAAAGGCGGAATGAGAGACTTAATTTCAGTCGTTCAGAGTATACAACACCACCAACCCCTTCTTTGGTTTTTGAGCCATCTGTGTAAAAGTGGATTGACTCATCTCCAAGAATGTCCTAACCTCCCAAAAAAGATCTGGTAGGTATAGAAATCTGGAAATTTCTGTCGAATTGTAGTTGGGGGATGGTGTAGTCTGTGTGCTTTAGAATTGATTCTAAGTACCTTAGAATTACGGAGTGGCCAATGTTGTTGTTAGTCGACTGCGACGAAGCATTGAGGCGAATAGCAGAGCTTGCAGCTATTTGTTTACTAAATATGTCGAGAGGTGTAAGCAATTAGATCGAATTCAAATGGAAGAGCCAGTGGGATTAAACAAAATGTATGGGGTAATTTAGTTAAGTTTAAGTTTGATCAACAAATGAGTTTTGAAGTGGGTTGCAACAACTTAAGTTATTATATAAATCCAGTTTACTTAAATTGCAATAATTGGCAAACTGAATTTGATGAATTAGTTGACTTTTTGCATCCGCGAACCGCTTTTAATGGGCATAGGAACTCTTTTTAATCGTAGTGGACGGAATTCAGCAGAAATGTTTGAGTTATTTGGACTTGTGATGCTTGTGGTGAATTTACGTTTGTAAGTGGACAAGGTCAATCTGTTATTGATTTCGCGGCTATTTCTGGAAACTGGTATAATGTTATAGAGGATTTTGAAGTTGCTCTGGCCATTTTTTCGGCCCATTTCCCAATAGTCGTTTAATTACATTTTCCTGATGTAACTCAACTTCCGAATCCTACTAGCTTTGATAAACTTAAATGGTCTGATCACAATGCACTTCTCTAAAAATGACTTTTGAACCTTAATTTTCATTCGCTTCTTTAGCATCCACTCTCTATTGAAGAGACCTGCGGTAGAATATCTGAAGTCATTAAAATTTCGGCCCCTTTTGCCCACAAGAGCGCTCATACGTTTGTATATGCTAATAAATGGTTTGATAATGACTGCAGAAATCTACGAAAAAAATCATTTGTTTATTTAAAACTTTTTGGCCAATGAACTAGAACATAATCAGAGTATAAAGTACTCTCTAGATGCTGAGACACCAGCAGCTCATTCTAAAACTCTGCTTTCAGCTGACGAAGACCTTCATACCATCCATTACGCGCTACAAAACTCTGTTGTAAATGAGCTGGATTCTGAGATCTCGCTTGTGGAATTGGAAGCTATGCCCTCAAAAATGAGAACTAATAAAATACCAGGTACGGACGTATACCAGTGGAATTCTACAAAAGCAGCAGTTTTGAGTTAAAATATTTCCTTGTAACCTTCTTTAATAGATTGAATAACGACGCTATAGCACCAACTAGTTTCAAGAAATCCGTTATTTTTGCAATTTTTAAGAAAAGTGATGCAAAAACGCCTGAAAATTATAGAGGTATTTCGGTATTAAATACAAATCGAAAAATTCTCTCAGCCATTCTGAATGGAAGACTTATTAAATGGAATGAAATTAGTAATCGTTTGACTATTTTTCAAGCCGGTTTACGGTCAGGATATTCTTCAATGGACCATATTTTCGCTATCTCCAGTATTTGCTAGAAAGTTTATTGAACGGAAGAAGAAACTATACACTATCTTTGTTGATTTTAAAGCTGCTTTTGACAAAGTCAACAGACAGGCTTTAATTAAAAAAAGTCCTGCATAGGTGTATCTCGCAAGTTTTTATTATTGTACGAACATCTAATTTTCGCATCAAACGCAAGGGTATGGGATGGTTATGATTTCTCGAATAGTTTCGAAACAACAGCCGGTGTGCCGCAAGGTTGTATTTTGAGCCCTTTACTGTTTTCTCTCTTCATTGATGATATTTGTGATATTCTTCCCGGTGGAGTCTCTTTTGGTAACAGCATCGTTACCGACAATCCAGTTTCGCTTCAGATGCAAATTAACTGACTTTGCTTATTTTGTGAGACTTGGGGTCTGCAAATAAATGTAAAAAAAAAAACAAAAATTATGATTTTTGAAATAGTCCAGTAATTTAAATACATGGGTGTTCTTCTTACCCTTAATTTAGATGTTGCTAAACATGCTAAAGTAAAAAATAAAGAAGCCAAGTTGGCATTTAATTTGATGTGGCCTAAATTCTTCTCGAACTCCAACATTGATCTGGTATCTAAATAAAAAGCATTAATGCAACAATAAATTCATGTTCGTGCTATGGTGCACAAATTTTCTGGTTTTTGAACCTAGATGCTTTGAGAGCCTGCAAAGGCACTTCTTTAAGCGCTTGTTTCGTTTGCCTTACTCAACTCCAATTACGCCATTTACGTTAAGTCAGGCATCACCCCTATCTATATAAAAAAATTAAAGCCTAATGCTTATTTTATTGTTCAGGTGATAGAAAGATGTGAACAGTGCCTTCACAAAATAATTTTGAAAAAATTGCTGCAATCAAATGCATCTCCGTTTAAAGACTGGAACCAACTCGCAATAGCAACAGAATCTTGCCTCAACCTTTCGGAAACCAATGTTGACGACTGGCAAGCGCATTTCGCAGGTGTTATTGCTAAGTTTGACCAAAAGTTGTATGTAGAAAATCTTTTTAGTGCAACTTCCTCAGCATCTAGAAACTTTTATAGAAACTTAAATCATCAATTGAATTCAGACACAAATTACTTCAGAAATAATTACTCAGTTGCTCAGATAAGTATTATTTTTAAAACCAGAGTCGAAATCTTAAACTTAAACTTTATACCACCCCGAAGTGATTTGCCGCAGCTATATTATGTGATCTGTGCAACAGAAGAGAAATCAAAGATATCTAGCACTTTTATTCTATTAGCCCAATTTTACAAGAAATTCGTAGATTACACTTTCGGAAAAGTATTTTAACAATGGAAGAATTTTACGAAATCCTAAATGGAGCACTAAGTTGGCTAAACATATTAAAATTTTGTCGACAAGCTCTTAACTACCGGAATTGTTGGAATTATTTAGCACACAATGAACTCATTTTGAAGTCCACACCTTCATCCATTTACAGGACACCGAAAATCGGTTTTCACTTATTTATAGCATTTTTTTTGTAGATTTTAATTTGCATGAAAAACTGTTGGATTTAAAAAAAAATATTACTGAATGTCGAAAACAATACATACTATGAGGTGAAATTAGTATGATGATAATGTTTTGAACTTTTGAAAAGATATTTGAGCCGAAAAACTGAAAAATTTAGCTTTCAGTTATTATTTAAAAAAAAATACTACTAAAAGTTTGTGAACTAAGATTTTTGACTAGAATATCTTGTCAACAATCAAAAATATTTAATTTAATATAATTTTATTTTATAACATTTTATTAATGGTTGTAAATTTATAGAAAATTAATGGTCAGCTTTTTTTATAAAAACTAAAAACCTACTAGAAATACTACTTACTTAAAAATGGTTAAAACTGAAGTTTGATTTGAATATCTTGAGAATAAATTTAAATATTATTTCAAATATATTTTGTACAGTAATAAAAATTGTTTTTCTCTTTTCTTACTCAATTTTAAATTACTTTTAAACAAATGCTTTATGTTGCGTCGGTGACTGTATCACATCCTGTAGAAATTATACATACCTACAATACAGTTCTTGAAAAGTCAATGTTGTTAACTAAATCCTTAATAACAAAATCTATAAACAAACAGAATTCCCCACTTTGTATTGTTCACTCAATTGATTTTTTCGCTTAATTGAACTTATCGAATGAAAATCAATTATTACCTAATTTTACGGTTAATCGAATACTGCTGTTGTAATTGATTATATCTTAAGAAAAATTAAACTTATAGGGGTTGTAGATTAAGTATGTAAATTATTTTTTTTTTAACATGGCTATGCACTGTTAATGACACTCTATAGGTTACAGGCTAGTGAGAACGAGAAGTGTAGCGTGAAGATGCTGAAAAGTTGTGTAATGCATTTATGCACCAAAGAAGCAGAATTCTCTTCGACCAAATAACTTGGATAACATTTCTTCGAAGGAACTATTGAAAACATTTTTTAATTATAAATAAAATGAACTTTATTCTTTAAATTTTACATTCGAAACATTTTCAAAAATGTTATAAGTCTTTATTTTATAATACTATGGCACTTTCTAGCTTAAACACAATATGAGTATATAATTTGCATTATTCATGAATTCAAAAATGAATCACAGGTAAAGCCAATTCAATTTCAACACCTCTATTTGTTTCTTCGGTAGTTGAAAGAACTTCTTCTTCTGTAGATTGTTCAGTAACTGATGGTGTGCTGTTATCTTCTTCACTTGATTCATTTGGATGGTCAGTACTGGTCTCATTTTCTGCTGATTTCTCTTCAGTCACTGTTGAAGTGTTAAGATCTTCTTCATTATATTCTTTTGGAGATTCAGTTCTGGCAACGTCTTCAATCAATTTTTCTTCTTTCTCGTCATTAAATGAAAACAGTTCTACCTTTGTATTGTAATCTTCTCCATTTGATTCATTTGGAAGGTCAGTACTACTGGTCTCATCTTCGGCTGATTTATCTTCCTTCTCTTCAGTCACGGTTGAAGTGTTGTTATGTTCTTCACTAGATTCTTTTGGAGTTTCAGTGCTAGCAACGTCTTCGATTGATTTTCCTTCTTTCTCGTCATTAAATGAAAACAGTTCTACCTTTGTATTGTGATCTTCTTCACTTGATTCTTTTGGAAGTTCAGTACTCTCATCTTCATGCGATTTTTCTTTATTTTCTGCACCAGAATCATTTTCAATAGAACTGCTTAAAGGCTGATCTGTTGTTATTTGAGAATCTCTTTCAGTGATATTTTCGTTACTTTTTTCTGAAGGGCTAGCGCCAAGATTATTCTCTGTAGTTAAAATAACTTCTGCTTCAGTTGTGATATCAGAGCTAATGTTTTCACTAGATGTTGTAGATGAGACGCTTCCTTCTTCGGTTGGATGTTCAGTACTTGTATCTGTTTTATCTGTTAAATCTTCCTCATTTACATTTGTTGAATTTTTCTCAGAAAGTGGTAATACTTTTAAAATATCAAGACTTCGAGAGTTATTTTCATTGCGTTGATCATTTGGAATCTCATCACCGGAGATTGTATGATCCGTATTTGTTGAGGTCTCTATTGGAAGATCTGTTGTGGTTTCGATTTTAATTTCATCATCAGATGTTACTGGTGAGGAATGTTCAAGTTCAGGAGCAAAACTTGATGATGGAAGTTCAGAACTAGATTCAGTTTCTTCTGATGTTGTGCTAATAGTTGATACGTCTTTTGCAAGAGATTGAATTTTTTCGTCAGAACTCTTCAAAAGTTCATCATCTGGTATTAAGGTCGTTGTTTCTGATAGAGAATCTTCTAACGGGTATCCATTAGAAGCAGTTGATATTTTAGCGTCAGTCCTTATGTCGTTGAACTCTGGAATTACTGATGTGCTTGGCTCCTGAGCTTCGTTATCTAAGGTTGCAGTTGATTCAGTTGATTTAACTTCATCATTTGACAGCGTTTCAGTTACTGCTTCTGAAACATCTTCCAATGACTTTTCTGTGGTCCATTCTGAGCCCTCATTTCTTGAAGTAACTGATTCTTCACTTGTAATTCCATTACTATTATCAATCTCTGAAGATATGCTTGGTGAGGGAATATCAGAATTATTATTTTCATTTGAAGTCTCGTCACTTATTGCCGTTGATGAAGAACTTTCAACAGATGACTGAGTTGTTGTCTCTGATCCATTGTCTTGAAGTGGGTATCGTGAAACGCTTGAGGTTTCACCTTCAGTCTTTATTTCGTTTAATTCTGGAACTACAGATGAACTCTGTTCTTGAGATTCATTATTAATTGAACTAGTGTATATCTGTTCTGTCGATGTAACGATATCATTTAAAAGTGATCCAGTTGTTCCTTCTGGAATTTCTTCAATTGGCTGTTCTGCCTTAATTGTATTTATTTGTTCTGTTGATGTAACGATATCATTTAAAAGTGATCCAGTTATTCCTTCTGGAATTTCTTCATTTATCTTCTCATCTTCACCTTCCTCAGACAAAATCCCTGTACTTTGCATACTTCTTGAATTAAAATTTTCTTGATTTGGCAAACTTGAAGTTTCTTCAGATTTGTCGGCAGTTGTGTTTTCTTCATTTAATGGTTGTTCTGTACTAGTTTTCGATGCAATATCAATTCCTTCCGATACCTCTTCTAGAGCTGGTACAATTGTTGGTTCTGAAATTTCATTTTTATTTTCAAATCTCGTGGTAGACAGAAGTTCCAAAAATTCTGTTGTAGAAAGTTGGTCTAAATCGATTGGAAGTTCTGTTCCATCTTCATTGAAATTTTGTGCAACCGACGATGGTTCTTCACTGGGTTTCACTATTTCTGAGGACTCAGTGGATGAAATGGAATTTTGATTAGCATTATTAGATCCAAGGTTAAGCTTTGACAATAGCTCTTCTTCGATATCATTTTCAATTTCAACTAAATTATCTTTAATAGTCTTTGGTTTGGTTTGTGTATCGTCTTTATTCATTGGTGATAGCTGTTTTTGAATATCTTGAGGCAAATTCGAGCTATATGGACCACTTGTGGGTAGCCTGGGAGGTTCATCTTCAATTATCACTAAGAACAAAAACCAAAAAATATGATTAGATATCTTCATTTAAAAGCTCAAATGTCTATTGTAATTACCTGATGAACTGCGATATCCATTTTCATCAGCTGCATAATATCTAGTTCCATAACGACCATCTTTGTATTGTTCAGAAATGTATCCTTCATAGACTTGAACCTTATCTCCATCTACAATCTTTGAACTTATTCTTTGGTATTGGACATGTCCATTGCTAAGGGCCATTCTATTTGAACACAAATCAAACACTGTTAGTAAGGAAAACTATTTAACAATTGTTTTTGAAAAACTCACTTAAACTCAACTGTCCCGTTATTGTAAGTTCTATGAAAACGTTCCATCTCCTTGACTTTAGGCTTTTTATTTTGTTCTGGATAGTCAACATTACTATCGCCTTCAATTGTCTGTGGAGGTCCGAAAAATTCCGTAACTGGTGCTGCTTCTGAACAAATTAATACTGCTCCAACTATCCAGGTTAAGGCCACAAAGATTGTAAATGATCCCATATTGCTTGCTGATGTGTGATTCGATGTTAAATTCCAACTGATTTCTTGGATAAATCTTCTTCAGATTTTATACTTAATTTATTTGGTTTTTTGTTTTTGTAAAAATTCCCAAATTTTTTACCACACGTAATAAAATTATATATAAGGTACACTTAAAGTTACAAGGATATTTATAAAAATAAGTTAAAACAATGTGACTAACAAAATTCGAAAGAGATATTAAATGAAAACAAAACAGAATTAAAATCTTTAACTTAAATGCACACTCTCTCGCTTTCTTTGTTAAGGCTTAAGATACTTTACGTTAAACTATTTTATAAAGACTAATGTCAACTAGTTCAAGTTTATCAGTCTTATAGGAGATCATTTTAACTTTTTTTTTTCAAGACGTCATATGTTTCTCATTATAGATTCTGGGGAATCTCAAAAGATGAAACATGAAACGCTCTAAAGTATAAATATGGAAGAATATACAAATTCAATCTGATTTAAGTTTCATTGAATTTTGTGGGGCTTTTCCAGTTTTTTGCTTGCAATTATTTTCTTCGAGAAATGATTAATAATCCAGCACGAGTCTACTTCAGTCTTCACTTTGTATTGACTGTGAAGTTGCCGCAGACAACCTTAAGAATGCGTCATCATCATCACCTTTAGGTAAAGTTGACATTGGTTAAATTTCGTGAATTTTTGGAAGTAAAGTGCGTCAGAAAACGTTTAAGCCACAAGTGATAATTATGACGTAATTTTATAGCACCTCCACTTTGAGGGTATTTACAAAAATGTGTAACATGAAAACGAGTTCAGAATTATTTTCTTATGTACTTTTTTATATTTGACTCAACAACGTTCAAACCAAAACCACGCATCGGAACCAATCATATGTTCATTGACCTATTGTATGTAAGTCATATTATTAACAACAATTAAACCTAAAAGTAGATTTACATACATATTTTTAAAGACTGGTTTAAGGTTTCGTTTTAATAAAGTGACTAATTTCCAAATGTTTATTTATTTTTTGTTGCTTTTCTTAAATTATGTAAATCACTTTTGTTTGTTTTTTTTTCGGACTTTAATAGTATTAAATTAGTATTGTTTATCAATGAATCAATGTTCACAGAAAAAATATTCAAATCGGAAATAAACTCAAATGGTATGCTTGAATAAATTAATTATTTATTCAATAAACACATATAGAAGTACATGTTTATTGTTTATATCATTATCTTATAATGTAGACTACTGTGCGAATAAATCAATCGTAAATTTTAATAGTTGATCATTGAAAAATACTGAAAAGTGATATTTAATGAAAAAAAACGTTAATAATGGCCAAGTGGGCAGCTAATAAAAGTTAAAGTGATTATAAATTTAAAAAAAAACCATGTGTATTTCTAATATATGTTAAAACTGTTAAACATAATTTGGTTGATTCCATATCTTGGGATTAAGTATAAAATAAACATTTATGCAAAGATGTACGTCAAAAACTTTTGTTCCAATTATTATTAATGTGTAATACTTACATACATGTATCAAAATCCACAGAAATTTAAAAAAAAATAGATGAAAAATGAGTTTTAAAAAAATCGAATTAAATTTCTAGCAAAGCAAAAACATTTGAATATAGAAATTGATTTATGATGTTTTATAATATTAAGTTGTTTATTTTTATTTAAAGTTGATTTTTCTCGATTTTACGGTATAAATTTAGAAGGTTTTTAGATTATTGATGTTCGAAGAAAATATGGTTGAAAAGATTCGGAGACTTTCCTAGATCATGAAAATAATCAAATCTTTCCATTAATAGGGATATATTTGACATGAACTATAATTTAAACAGTTTTTTTTGTACGCCGTTATTAAAACTTTTAGAATTTATTTTTATTTCTAAGAATATTTATATTTTCAGAAAAATAATTTTTATATATTACGAAGGAATGACTGATACTTTTATTTCAGAAGTGATTCTACGTAAGAACTTGAACATACAAATATTACTTCTAAACATTTTAACAGACTTTTCATAACGTTCACATTGAAATGATCGTTTTGTATACCCTGAATAAAAACAAAAATACAAAACAACTTACTGTTTGTGAACTTGATTACAAAAATCTCCGAACAGCACCCTAAATTTAGTGTTTTTTTGAAAAAAAAAGTACCAGGAATAAATGTAAAAATCAAAGTGGTAACGTTGATAAAACTTTAGTTTCCACATTTAGCTTTTTACAAAATTTCGAAAAATTGTGTTTGCAGTTTTCAAAATTCTTGTTTTTAATATACTCGTATTGTAATAGTAAATACTTAACAATTTATGTATGTATATTTAATTCTTTCATATATTATTTTAATTAAATTTTGAATGTACATTGTTTGTAAAGTTAAAATATTTTTGACATTTAAATTTAAAAAATATTATTTATTTTGAATTTACATTTATTAAAACTCATGGTTTAAATTGTTAAAACATATGTAATTCGTACATATTTCCCATATCGGTATTTAATTAAAGTTTAGTCGTATTTTAATTTTAAATAATTTGTCCAGTTTTATAGTTAAAAAATATTAGTATTGTTATCAATATTTTTACTTAGGACACATATGAACTCTATGGCAAGTATTGCATTCGTAAGAAATTTTGAACTCGAGATTTTAATCAAACATGACATTACGATGGTAGAGAAGTTGAAAAAATAGGATCCCCCGATTACTTGCGTCTATCTTTCTGTCTGTCCGCACCTACACTCCAAAGCATCGTGGTGATTGAGGTCAGACTTGTAATTTAAGTTATTGAGCTGATACGCATAACGTTTTTTTTTTAATTTTTTTAAGACTAAAAAATTGTTAAAAACCGAAAATTAGAATTCATCACACAAAAACCGTATATTTTTCTTAAATGTTCTCTTATTTTTTTTAACATGGCTTTTTTTAATACATCCACTTAACATCCCGTCTGTCGATTTGTCTTTCTTAAAAGTTTGATTTTATTTTTTATGAAAAAACGGATATCGGAAACAATAATTTCTGTGAAATATAAAAAATTGAAGGAAATATTTTTAATTTTTGAAAAACTATTTGAGTCGAAAGTAAGTTTTTACCAAGTTTTAGTACTGTTTTTTTAGTCTTTTATTTTTTGTAAAAAAACTGTGAATTCGATTTTTTTCAAAATTTTACTGAATGTTAACAACAATATTTTTTGAAAGATAAAAGTAAATTAAAGCCAATATTTCAAATTTTTGAAAAGATATTTGAGTGGAAAATCAATTTTTACCAACTTTTATTAAATTTTCTTTTAGGATTTAATTGTAAAAAAACTATCAATTCTGACTGTTTTTTTCAAAACAATATTTCTTATAAGATAAAATAAGTTTGAAGCCTAAAATGTAAGTTTTTTAAAAGATATTTGAATCGATATTCAATTTTTACCAACTTTGAGTAATTTTTTTTAGATTTTTATTTTTTATAAAAAAAACTGTCAAAATCAAATTAGATGTCAAAAACATTATTCTTCGTTGCACAAAATTGTTTTGAAGATGAAATCATATTTTAGTCATAAAATTTTGGAGGTGACAAAGTTTTTTTGATTTATAAAAAAACAATTTAATTGACTTTTTTTCAAAAAATAAACTTCTTTGATATCACGTTACAATATATTATGTAAAATTTAATTCAAGTCTCTAGCGTTTTTGGTTCGTAAGATATTTAGGGTTAACCAAAATTTTCACCTTTTTTTCAAACTGCTATGGTAAAAAAAACACCCACGCAATTTTCTTTTTAGCCCTTTCTGCATCTTTCTGCCTTATTATCTGTAAAACAAAATTTATTTGAAATCGATATCTCTTCTGGTTCTTGAGCTATGGACGACCAAAAAACGTCGCGAACGTACGGACGTACGAACGTACGTTCACACGCACGCACAGACATCTTTCTAAAAATCTTTTATTTCGACTCTAGGGACCTTGAAAAGTCGAGAAATGACAAAATTTTCAATTTGACAAATAGGAATATTAATAACTTCCTATGGGAAGTTAAAAATTTGATTGATTCTCAAATGAGTCAAAAAATTTGTGACGTTGAATATTTTGCGAAGAAATGATGATTTTAACTCCAAAAAATTATATGCACTAAAGAATTACATTTAAGATATGTATCTGGTAAAATAATGATACAAATCATTTATTGATTTATTTTGTTGTTGTCATTCAAAAATACAACCAAAAGTCGGAATAAAAACAGATATTTAACCTAAAAGTATTTTTTCATATGCAAAGTATGTTTGTTAAGTATCTTATTTTTTAGAAAAATTCAATCGACAACACAAAAATCTGCAAAAACGACCAACAAATTTGTATGACAGCCGTCTTGGAAAAAATATTGTTTATTAATCCAATAAAATACTAGAAAATTTCTAATTTTTTTTATTAACTCCTTCTTGGTTAAGAAAATCCCTCAAAAATCGGTCAAAATTTAAGCATTTACATGTATCGTCCTTAGCAATTTTCCAAATTTTTTAAATTCAATTTTTCAAATTAAAATATTTTTTTAATATTTTTTTTTAATTTCAAAACATAATGAATTCAATTATTTATTTTTGATTTTCTTATTAATCTTTAAATGTTCTGAATTCTTCATATCATTTTATTCGGTTGAGAAAGTCCGAAATTTTTACGAAACAATCGCACGACAATTTTTGTGTACAAAAAATGTTGCACAATTCATAAACATTTCCTGAAAAAAAAAAAACAATAAGAAACAAATAAACAGTAGTACCTGTAGAATAATGGTTAGTGCGTTGGATTGTCATGCCATCTAAAGCTTTTTTCAGGGGTACTGCCTCTTGTGAGCAATTGAAAATTCCTCCAAGAGTAAATCTTGGCATGAAAAGCGCTTTCTCATATTAGCCGTTCGACTAAAATATAGGTCGATTCCATCCCTTAAAATATTAAAATATTACTCGCACACAGGATTGATTCAGAGTTGTAAGTCACTAGGCCCTAGTCCTCAAGAGACTGGTGAGTAACCTTAAAAAAAAAAGAGGCTGGGATGCGACCCACACTGATAACTTCCCATCCCGTCTGTCGATTTGTCTTGCTTAAAAGTTTGTCTATATGTACTAGTATCAATTTTACCAAATTTGCGTACAATTTTTTGTAGATTTAATATTTTATGAAAAAACGGACTGTTGGATTTTTATATAAAAATCACTGAATATTGAAAACAATATTTTCTGTAAAATAAATAAGTTTGAAGCCAATATCTAAATTTTTTGAAAATCAATTTTTACCAACTTTTGTTAATTTTTTTTTCGGTTTTTAATTTTTTGTAAAAAAAAACTATCAATTCGATTTTTTTCAAAATCTTACTGCACGTTGAAAACAATAGTTTTTTAAAGGTAAAAGTGAATTTAAGCCAATATCTCAAAGTTTTGAAAAGATATTTGAGTCGAAAATGAATTTTTACCAACTTTTATTATTGTTTTTTTTAGATTTTTATTTTTTGTAAAAAAACTGTAAATTCGATTTTTTTCAAAATTTTATCGAATATTGAAAACAATATTTGTTATAAGATAAAATAAGTTTTAAGCCTAAATTTCAAGTTTTTGAAAAGATATTTGAATCGATATTCAAATTTTACCAACTTTGAGTAATGTTTTTTTTAGATTTTTATTTTTTTATAAAAAAACTGTCAATTCGATTTTTCTCAAATTTTTTTAGATTTCAAAAACATTGTTCCCCGTTGCTCAAAATTGTTTTGGAGATGAAGTTATATTTTAGTCGTTAAATTTTGGAGGTGACAAATTTTTTTTTTCAGTTTTTTTTTTGATTTATAAAAAAAACCGTTAGATCGATTTTTTTTCAAAAAATATACTTCTTTGAGATCACGTTACAGTTTATTATATAAAATTTAATTCAAGTCTCTAACGTTTTTGATTCGTAAGATATTTAGGGTTAACCAAAATTTTCACCTTTTTTTCAAACTGCTATGGTAAAAAAACCACCCACGCAATTTTCTTTTTAGCCCTTTCTGCATCTTTCTGCCTTATTATCTGTATAATAAAATTTATTTGGAGTCGATATCTCTTCTGGTTCTTGAGCTATGGACAACGAAAAAATCGTCGCGAACGTACGAACGTACGAACGTACGGACGTACGAACGTACGTACACACGCACGCACAGACATCTTTCTAAAAATCTTTTATTTCGACTTTATTGACCTTGAAACGTCGACAAATGTCAAAATTTTCAATTTGACAAATTGGACCCATTACAATAACTTCCTATGGGAAGTTAAAAATACTCATTTGTAATTTGTTCAAAAGATTTACACAATTAAAATATTTCACACTTGCTAACTTACTAGTCACACATGAGAACATTAACTTAAATGTTATTGATAGTTTCTGACTTCTTAATAAATTGAATTGTTTTTATTTGATTGCAATACCAAACCAGTTTTTGAAACTAGTTTCTAAGTAATATATAAAAAACGGAGGTTTTTGGTTATTACTTAATTACTAAGTAATAATTTATAATAATTACAACAAGTAACAATAAGATAAATTATCTGAAAATAGATTATTTTAAAGATTAAACTAGGTTACTTTTATGAATAAATTATCATCTTTTCCATCTTTCTTTTGAAATTGTTAAGCTTGATGCATCTAAACAATTATATCATGTTTGTGCAATCATTTCCAATTATTGTTAATATGAATGTTTTTTTTATCCATAAAACAAGTAGTTTACTATAACTAATTGTTACAACCTAGGTACTTGTTTATCTATAATTGGTTTACACTACACAACTAGAATGTTGTTAAAGAAAAATAGATATTGTGAATATTGATGAGTTTAAAACGTGTTGGGGTCGAAATAAAATAAAATAATTAAATTAGCTGGAGCTGGAGGGAGAGAGGGGTTGAAAGGAGATTTCGTTGCACATTGGTTTTGAATTCCTGAATATTGCAATAGCTGGGAAATAGAAAGTGTATCAAGGCATTATACATTCGCATTGTAAGGCTAAAGAACAAATCTCTGTACTTGACAGTACGAATTTAGGTCAGAATTTAATAAGCTTATTATATTTTGTCGTTGCACTTCCACATCCGAAGAAGAGGGATGTGAGTCTGAAAACGAATATGAAAAGCTAAGAGTACTATCGTCAGCGAAACAATGTATTGGACTAGATGTTGCAGACAGGAGATCATTAATAAAAATGAGAAAGAGTGTTGGAGATAAAACAGAGCCCTGGGGCACACCAGCATTTATTTTGTGGTTTTCAGACTTGAATCCATCCAATACCACTTGTATTGAACGATCCGAAAGGTAATTACTTATCCAATGAAGCAGGGATCGATGAAAACCGAAAGCATGCATTTTCGATAAGAGCGCTTGATGCCAAACCCTATCAAATGCTTTTGAAATATCTAGTGCAATAATCTTGCTTTCTCCAAAACTATGTAAAGATTTGTTCTGCTGTTCGGTGAGATGAACCATGAGATCACCAGTGGACCTATTGCTACGAAAGCCATACTGTCAGTCATTAAAAAGCTTCTGTTCTTCAAGATATTTCTTGAGCTGATAATTAATCAGCGTTTCCATGACCTTGGAAAAAAGGGACGTAAGTGCAATCGGTCGATAATTAGACGGTGAGGAAGATATGCCTTTTTTGGGAATAGGCTGGACAAATGCGGTTTTCCATCCACTTGGAACGAGACCTGAGGAGTAGGACAGATGAAAAAGCTTACGCAGTGGTTTTGCCAGCGATGAAGAACACCCCTTCAGAACAATAGCGGGGCTTCATCCGGACCAGCAGATTTATATAATGTAAAGATCTTTTAGGACTCTCGCTACAGTACGAGTGCGAAAAAAAAAATCATTAACTCGGTCAAGTACAGGCGGAGTAATAACACTCGCTGGCAGCGCTGAATTGGCGGCGAACTGCCTTGCAAAGAGATTTGCTTTCTCTAAGGAGCTAAGAAATCGAGTGTCATTCACAACGAGCGTAGGAACCGAGGAAGAGGAAGAATTCTTCATGTTTTTACAAATGACCAAAATTTTTACTGCTTTTGCGACATTGCAGTATTTTTTGCCGTAATTTTTGGTCATATAAAAATTTAGTCCGTCGAATATGGGCGTTGCAGGTCTTCCTGGCTTGCTTGAACTTATTCCAATTTTCCTCAGTTAGATTGGCTTTAAAACAACGGAAACTTACCGTCTTGACCCCAATAACCTCTTTACAGCTCGCATCGAACCATGGTTTTCCTTAGGTCTGATGCTTTTAACCCTATTCGGGATAAAAGTTCTCATTCCCAGGAGAATCAAACTTGTGTTGCTGACTTCAACGTCACTATCGAGGAAGCATAGTGACCAGTTAAAGATCCTGAAGTAATTATTGAGACCGTCCCGTCGTATTGCCAAACGGTTCTCTTAGGAGCTCTTTCTTTAACTGGAGAGTTTTTACACGAGAAATTTGCTTATATGACACAATTGTCAGATGTGCCTAGAGGAGATAGAACACTAACAGTGTACTTATCAGGGTCAGAGGTAAGAAACAAGTCCAGAGTGTTTACTGCTCGACCTACCACGTCCGATAATCGGGTGGACTCGTTGACTAGCTGAGTTAGGTGGTTTAACTCAGCGAACATCTCAGCACTCACTCCTTCTTGTGTTGACTGGCCCGAATGTTGGAGCCATGAAGAATTGTGCACATTAAAATCGCCCGTAACAACGATTTTAGTGCGAGGATAGGACGAAACAATTCTTTGGATGGAATTAGACAAAGCATCAAATTCACGAGAAGTTGAAACTCTGTCTAGATTGGGGCTTCGATAAAGGAAGCAATAGTGAATGATTTTCTTATTCACGGAAAATTTAAACCACATAAAATTGAAAAAAGAATTGAAGCAGAGACTATATATTGTGACAAAAACTGATAATCAACATCATTCCAAATGTAAAGAGTGATTTTTTTGAGGTTAGGATTTTCATGCATTAGTATTTGACAGATCACGCGGGATTTCAGACATGGTGTCAAAGAGAAAGATGCCCAGTATGCTTTGACATTTCATCATGAATAGACTTACTAATGAGCAACGCTTGCAAATCATTGAATTTTATTACCAAAATCAGTGTTCGGTTCGAAATGTGTTTCGCGCTTTACGTCCGATTTATGGTCTACATAATCGACCATGTGAGCAAACAATTAATGCGATTGTGACCAAGTTTCGCACTCAGTTTACTTTATTGGACATTAAACCAACCACACGAATGCGTACAGTGCGTACAGAAGAGAATATTGCGTCTGTTGCTGAGAGTGTTGCTGAAGACCGTGAAATGTCGATTCGTCGCCGTTCGCAGCAATTGTGTTTGTGTTATTCGACCACATGGAAGATTTTACGCAAAGATCTTGGTGTAAAACCGTATAAAATACAGTTCGTGCAAGAACTGAAGCCGAACGATCTGCCACAACGTCGAATTTTCAATGAATGGGCCCTAGAAAAGTTGGCAGAAAATCCGCTTTTTTATCGACAAATTTTGTTCAGCGATGAGGCTCATTTCCGGTTGAATGGCTACGTAAATAAGCAAAATTGCCAAATTTGGAGTGAAGAGCAACCAGAAGCCGTTCAAGAACTGCCCATGCATCCCGAAAAATGCACTGTTTGGTGTGGTTTGTACGCTGGAGGAATCATTGGACCGTATTTTTTCAAAGATGCTGTTGGACGCAACGTTACGGTGAATGGCGATCGCTATCGTTCAATGCTACCAAACTTTTTGTTGCCAAAAATGGAAGAACTGAACTTGGTTGACATGTGGTTTCAACAAGATGGCGCTACATGCCACACAGCTCGCGATTCTATGGCCATTTTGAGGGAAAACTTCGGAGAACAATTCATCTCAAGGAATGGACCGGTAAGTTGGCCACCAAGATCATGCGATTTGACGCCTTTAGACTATTTTTTGTGGGGCTACGTCAAGTCTAAAGTCTACACAAATAAGCCAGCAACTATTCCAGCTTTAGAAGACAACATTTCCGAAGAAATTCGGGCTATTCCAGCCGAAATGCTCGAAAAAGTTACCCAAAATTGGACTTTCCGAATGGACCACCTAAGACGCAGCCGCGGTCAACATTTAAATGAAATTATCTTTAAAAAGTAAATGTCATGGACCAATCTAACGTTTTAAATAAAGAATCGATGAGATCTTGCAAATTTTATGCGTTTTTTTTTTTTAAGTTCTCAAGCTCTTAAAAAATCACCGTTTATATGGCGAGACCATGGTGGAAAAAGAATAATGGCACATTTGTACATGAATTGTTTACATCATAATCAACAGTTCCATAAACAATTGCACCAAATAAATTAATTTTTCAAAACTTCCAGTATTTTACAGTATTATTAGTTACAGTATTTTGATAATTGCGACCCACTCCATTTTAAAACCAATTATTTACAGATTTCATAAAAAATGCATTTGATTCATTAAATAAATTCACAAATTTCAACTTGAATAAAAAGTTTATCTTTAATTTTTATAATCTTCAAGCTATCTACTTGAAAGCTTAAGTGGTGTAACCGTATAGAAGAGTTAAGGAAAATCTATAATCTAAATAAATCTGTCCTTAGAACGTTAAATCACAATAAAACAATTTTAACTTAAATTTAATTGCCAAAATTTAACCTAATGAAACATTCACAATAACAATACAAATATCAAAACCAAAATCGGTACAGTCATTTATCAATTTCATTTGACGTCCACAGACCACACAGGCGTATAGATGGGAAATTAAGTGTTAATTACCATCCAACACCCAATTTAACAGGTCCTATAAGAGATTATTAATGGGAAGCTAAATAATTTTGGATACCTTATCGAGATTTATTTATTTTTAATTACTTACTGCCGGATTGAATATTAAATTCAAGCACATAATTACCTGAATGAGAATATGAGTTTCGATATTATTGTAATGACACCTGCCATCATTAAAACTTTTCAAATCAAATCTATTTCAATTTTATAAAAAGTATAAAACTTCGTCTGTGGATTTTTTATTTCTCTCATAATCCCAGAGCCAAAGGATACAACTGATTATTCTGTTTCCTATTAACATTTTATTTTTTCATTTCGAAGGAAAAATTAAAATAAAGTGAAATAAAAACAAAGCAAAAAAAACACGAAAGCCTCTAATACTGCGATATATAAGATTACTCAATCCTGATAAGAATTTCCCTTCGGACGAAAAACTTTTATAATCACTTACATTCTACTCGGTATATACCGTTTGAATTTTTCAACAACATTTAGGTTAAAAAATAAATACATTTCTCTGGAAAAAGATACATACGTAAGAAAAAGGATATTTTCTCATTAAATAGAAAGGCAACAGACAAAAATCTTATTAAACATTCATTAAACTTTTTTCCTCCACCACCACCGTAAAATTTGTTGTTGTAGGTTATTGTATAACGTATAATATGCAAAGTCAGTCATAGGGTCAACGAATTCAAAGAGCGGATAAAGTAAAAAAACACACAAAAAAACAACAACAAAAACTGCTTCTGGCAAATGAACTTTTATTTTTGATCGGCAAAAAGGTTGCTACTAACTTGCTACCTTTGTTTCTTCAAGAACTTCCAAATACTTCTGATGTATGGAATGTATGGAGTGGAGGCGTTTTTTTTTTTAATTTTGTTTCTTTATTTTAAATTTTCTATAGGGCAGAATAAATTAGTGTGAAAATTAGAACGAAGAGAGAACCAGGATACTCATTATTTTATAAGTCTTTACTTTCTAATTATACTTGAATTATTTTTTAAAGACAACAAAAAAGGACTTTTTCCTTTTATTCATTATTTAGTATGCAGTGTGAATATTGTATCACACCAGATTAAGCCCTTCTTTGTAATTTTTAATTTTTCATTTGCATTAAAACGATTACATTTATTTTTTGTAAAGGAAAGTTTTGAAAAAAGTTAGTTTCCTTATACAAAATTTTGACACTTACGAGAGTTGCTCAATTTTTAATGTTTTTATAGCCCGATTATTTGATCTAGTCGAAACCCTTGTTAGGACTGTCAATTTTAAATGTGTTAAAAAGCCAACTGGATTTTAAGAGATTTGATTACTTTTTGGTAATTTTCATTTTGTTTTTGGGTTCAGTTTTTTACTTAAGTTATGATTTTTACGTTGCCGCTCATAAAATGTCATTAAACCTCGTTTATCGTGTCTTTTCTTTTTAGATTCAAATACTCCTTCCTGTAATTCTTTCCTTGAGATTAATATTTATATATTTAGGGTACCCGGTTTTGTCAGTGGAATAGCTTAAATTATGTAGTATGATAGCTCTGTATAAAAGAGAAGGATTTTCATGGTATAAATACAAATATTTTTCGGTTTGATTAAATTGCGTGACCTTTAAAAGTATAAAATTTGTTCAACCCTTTCCCGTGCTATATGATTTATAGCTTAAGATAAACAAAATTAAAAATATAGGCGCCGAAGTCAATTGGCTTTAAACAAAAACAGTAAAATAAATAAATTAAAAAACCAACAAGGTTCCTAATTGGGCAAAAAAAAGTAATAGGAAAAGGAGTATATAGGTATAATTTACTAACTTAAAGGCTTGAGTAAGTAAATTTGAAGGTTTAAATTGTTTTATGTTACGGTTATGGTAATGAAAAAGATATTTCACATCTTTAATCGCCATAAAATAAAAAAAATTATAAATCTTGTTTCCGCTTAACATTTTTTACTTGAGTTAAATTAGCTGTATTTTGAACATAAGGAAAAAAGACATGGGAATTGATTTGTGTGTTTTATTTTAAATAGATTAACACATAATTTCAGATAATTTAAAAACATTCTCATACTTCACACTTACTTAATACTGTATCCAAAAATTTAGAAGTACACATTCAAAAATGAGTTTTTCGTTACATTTTTAAAAACCATGACAAAAATAATTGATATATTAGTTTTTTTGGAAAATTATCAGCTTTTTTTTAAATAAATGTTCACACATGTATATATTTGTCAATGTTTAACTGCAATGTGTAGAAACATTATGTATAGAAGTTTAAAAAGTGAGCCATCCTCCGTCTATATGTCTGTCTGTCCTCGCCAATACAGGCCGAACCATTTTGTCAAATGAATTAAAACTTGGAATTCAAGGTTTTAAACAGATTCGAGTAAGTTTTTTTTTTTAATTTTTTAAAGACTTATAATAACAGTATTATTAAATTGTCTCTAAAATTTTTAATTTTTGCTTCTTTTAAAATATCAAAATAAATGTTTTTTATTGTTTCAGAAGAGTACTCCCTATAAAACAAATATTTTTTCTAATTTTCTCATGATCTCAAGAACTGATTTCAATATGTTTTTTAGGCACAAGCTCTCATAATATTAAAAAATATTATTTAAAATATTTCAAATCTCGATATCTCGAAAACGGGCCATCACTTTTTTACGAAAATCAAATTTAAAATGTACATAAATATATTTTAAAAAAGAGGCCGGGATGCGACCCACACTGATAACTTCTCATCCCGTCTGTCTATTTGTTTGTAGGTTTTAGTGTTATGTTGAAAAAGTTGTTAGGTGAATTATTCTTACAAATTTTAAAATTACCAATAATATTTTTTATATATAGAAATAGTTAAGTTTAAATAACTACTTTTGTTAAATAGATTTTTAGTCGACAAAATTTGTTTACCAATTTTAGTAGCATTGTTTAAATTATTACAAATTGGATGAATAAAATTAATTTGAGAGATATCAAGAACCGAAGATCAATTTTCACCAAATTTACGTATTTTATTTTTTATGAAAAAATGGACTGTTGGATTTTTATGAAAACCACTGAATACCGAAAACAATATTTTTTTTTGAAAGTTTGAAGAAAATATTTTTAATTTTTGAAAAGGTTTTTGAGCCGAAAGTAAATTTTTACAAAGTTTTAGTATTGTTTTTTGTTAGGTCCTTATTTTTTGTAAAAAAAACTGTCAATAAGATTTTCCTCAAAATTTTACTGAGTGTTGAACAATATTTTTTTAAAGATAAAAGTAGTTAAATGCCAATATTCTAAAGTTTTGAAAAGATATTTGAGTCGAAATCAATTTTTATTAACTTTTATTATTTTTTTTTGTTAAGGTTTTTATTTTTTGTGAAAAAAATTGTCTATTCGATTTTTCTCAAAATTTGTCCAAATATTTAAGCCAATAAAATTTGTAAGTTAAAAAGCTGGAAGACATAATCTCAAAGTTTTGAAAAGATATATGAGTCGAAAATCAATTTTTAACAACTTTTGTTAAATTTTCTTTTAAGTTTTTATTTTTGTAAAAAAAACTGTCAATACAATTTTTTTCAAAATTTTACTGAATGCTGACAACAATATTTTTAAAGGATAAAGTAGTTTAAAGCAAATATCTCACAGTTTTGAAAAGATATTTGAGTCGAAAATCAATTTTTATCCACTTTTATTAACTTGTTTTTTTTTTAATTTTACCAGATGTTAAAAACTTGATTTTTCTTTGTTGTTTTTGAGATAAAATTATTTTGTATGCGTAAAATCGTCGCCCGAGAATTTGTTTGGTTTCATACGCCACTTTTGGCGGTTTTGAGTTAGGAATGGATTCAATGGTAATTTTGTATGCTCTTTCTAAACCTGTGATCAGATTTGCGCTACATCGTTTCAATCCCGAGATATCCAACATCAATTTTGTTCCATATCCACCAAAATCAACATTTTCAAAAAATTGTTTTGTGCCATAAAACATTTTTTGGCGTTTGGGACATTTTTTCCATATAATTTTTGTCAAGTTTTTTGTCAGAATTGTTTTGTTCCACGTGCATATTACGGTGACAAGGGATAGAAAAAAATACTAAGAATGTTGAGAATTGGTTTGTCCTACGTGCACTTGTGTTTAGGAAATGCTATGTTTATGGAACAATGATCGCAAACAAAATTTTAGTATTGGTTTGTGCCATACCTATCCATTACAATTGTGTCGCTCAACTTCAGATAAGAAATATCTGGAAAGCAATCTCAGATTAGCTCGGATGTACAGACTTTATGTTGAAGATTATCAAAATCCAGTAAAAGAGAATGTTTACCGATCATTTTTCAATAGCGAATTCAATCTTTCATTTCATAAACCTAAGAAAGACCAATGCGACAAATGCGTTTTATTTAAAAATAATGAAAACAATCTGACACCGGACGAAAGAGCTTAATTTGAAGAACATATAAAAAAGAAAAAGTTTTTGAAAGCCGACCGAGATTTAGATAGAAGCAATTTGGATGCAACAAAATGTGTAATGACCTACAAAGTGTATTCAGCTTGCCAAGGGGAAACGCATCCGCATTTTACTATAAGAGGAAGCTTAATATGTTCATTGTTCAATCCAACTGCAACAGTAGTAGTTGCGATCCCTGGCATAAAAAGATTTATTTATTGCGAAGTTTGGACAGAAGCTCATAGTGGTCGCTCAGGAAATGACATTGCAAGTGCATTAATACAAATTTTGGAAAGGCTTATCGAAGTATACCCCACCTTAAAATCCATCATACTATGGAGTGATTCATGTGTTCCGCAGAATAGGAACAAAATCAATTCCCCCGCAATTCAAATGTTCCTGAACCGAAGTGATGTAGAGATGATTGTCCAGAGATATTCCGAGCCGGGACATGCCTTAATTCAGGAGGTGGATTGCATTCATTCGGCAATCGAAAAGTATTTGAAAAACCTTGAGATCCATAGTCCACTGCACCTATAGTCAAGCTTTTAAGAAGCATGAACACAGACAAAGTAGAACTTAAAATTATTCAAACGCTTCCTGAAGATTTTAAGGCGAATTCCATTTTGGCTAACAAAAGGACTTCAGCAAAGTACCTTTTTCCAAAGTAAAAATATTGCTTTATGAAAAAAATTTCGATTTTGAAATAAAATTTAAAAACTCGGCAAAAGAAAAAGAGTACAAAACTGTAAGTTTATTAAAGACAGCCACCAAGGTTGCACTACCAACACCGAAAAATTTGATTTGTGCAAAATTAACAAAAACCTTTAAATCACCGATCTCAAAAGAAAAGAAAAAAGACCTTAAAGACTTGTTACCGTTTTTACCTGAAATTTATAAGCAATATCTTAAAACATTGCTTAATATTTAGAAACTAAAAAAGTGATAGCAGTAGAACTGCTTTTTTACTATGTTTTTACCAAATAAATGTATTTACAAAGTAAACGGTGATTTTTTAAGAGCTTGATAACTTTAAAAAAAAAAAAACGCATAAAATTTGCAAAATCTCATCGATTCTTTATTTGAAACGTTAGATTGGTCCATGACATTTACTTTTTGAATATAACTTCATTTAAATGTTGACCGCGGCTGCGTCTTAGGTGGTCCATTCGGAAAGTCCAATTTTGGGTAACTTTTTCGAGCATTTCGGCCGGAACAGCCCGAATTTCTTCGGAAATGTTGTCTTCCAAAGCTGGAATAGTTGTCTAAAGGCGTCAAATCGCATGATCTTGGTGGCCAACTTACCGGTCCATTAATTGAGATGAATTGTTCTCCGAAGTTTTCCCTCAAAATGGCCATAGAATCGCGAGCTGTGTGGCATGTAGCGCCATCTTGTTGAAACCACATGTCAACCAAGTTCAGTTCTTCCATTTTTGGCGACAAAAAGTTTGTTAGCATTGAACGATAGCGGTCGCCATTCACCGTAACGTTGCGTCCAACAGCATCTTTGAAAAAATACGGTCCAATGATTCCACCAGCGTACAAACCACACCAAACAGTGCATTTTTCAGGATGCATGGGCATTGGGCAGTTCTTGAACGGCTTCTGGTTGCTCTTCACTCCAAATGCGGCAATTTTGCTTATTTACGTAGCCATTCAACCAGAAATGAGCCTCATCGCTGAACAAAATTTGTCGATAAAAAAGCGGATTTTCTGCCAACTTTTCTAGGGCCCATTCACTGAAAATTCGACGTTGTGGCAGATCGTTCGGCTTCAGTTCTTGCACGAGCTGTATTTTATACGGTTTTACACCAAGATCTTTGCGTAAAATCTTCCATGTGGTCGAATAACACAAACCCAATTGCTGCGAACGGCGACGAATCGACATTTCACGGTCTTCAGCAACCCTCTCAGAAACAGACGCAATATTCTCTTCTGTACGCACTGTACGCATTCGTGTGGTTGGTTTAATGTCCAGTAAAGTAAACTGAGTGCGAAACTTGGTCACAATCGCATTAATTGTTTGCTCACTTGGTCGATTATGTAGACCATAAATCGGACGTAAAGCGCGAAACACATTTCGAACCGAACACTTATTTTGGTAATAAAATTCAATGATTTGCAAGCGTTGCTCGTTAGTAAGTCTATTCATGATGAAATGTCAAAGCATACTGAGCATCTTTCTCTTTGACACCATGTCTGAAATACCGCGTGATCTGTCAAATACTAATGCATGAAAATCCTAACCTCAAAAAAATCACCCTTTACTATCTTTTTAAGTAATGAATTAATAAGAATATTGTACTGTAAATGAAAACTTTGTTATAGTAGTAGAACTGCTTTAATTTTTGTTTATTTTTAAAGAAAAATATTTACTTTTTATTAAGTTTTTTTAATAAAGACTTTATTGAAAACAATTTTTTTTTAAATTTTAGCATCCCACAGCATGCTTTCTTGCCTTTCACAATATATATTGATGGGAATTGGTTTATGCTATATTCATTTTTGTGTGTTCCACGTGTATGGAAAAAAAATCATTTTCAAAATGTATAAGGTGGGATACAAGCTAAAAAAGTAGACTTTTGTGCTGATCAACGTATCTTGTTAACGGTAAGGCAAAACACTTTGAAAATTGGTAGGTGAAGTCTTAATAAGACTGAATTCAATTTAAAAAAATACAAATAAAATCCTATCGCACAGTTTCGGAGTACTAAGTACGCGAACCTTTAAATGCGTTTTTCTCGAAAAAGTGTCAATGGCGTATGGAACAAATCAATTCTCGAGCGAAGAAATTTGTTAATTGACAAATTTTTTTTTCAGTTTTTTTTGATTTATAAAAGTTGACAGATTTATAGAAGTTAATTTGATTTTTTTCAAAAAATATATTTGTTTGGTATCACGTTACAATATATAATATAAAATTTAATTCAAGTCTCTAGGGTTTTTGGTTCGTAAGTATGGAGGTATTATTGTCGCAAGATTTAATTCCGGCGTGTCTATTAAACAAATATGCAGAGAACTGAATTTATTAAGACAAACCTTACACTACTAAATAAACAAACATAAAAGAACGAATTCTGTACAAAACTTACCACGGAAGGGTAGGAAAAAACTAAACTCTACTCTAAAGGAAGACAGGCGCATTTTGAGAGAATTCACCAAAAATCTTGGAGCTTGAAATGAAATCCCTCCAAAAAAGTTTCGTTAGTGAAAGAACAATTCGCAGATGTCTCAAAGAATATAATTTTGTGACGTATACCGTGAGAAAGATACCATTTATAACTCCTAAGAACAAATTAAAAAGATTAAAATTCGCAAGGGAATATGTAAATAAGCATCTTAGCTTCTGGAACAAAGTTTAATGGACTGATGAAAGTTCCTTTCAGTTTCATAGATCACTTAAAAAGAAATCTGTTGAAATGCGGAAAGAAACAGCCCATGGTGGTGGATCAGTAATGTTTTGGGGATGCATTTCTGCAAGCGGTCATCTGGACCTAGTCCCAATCGATGGCTTCATGAACCAAAGCAAATATTTAGATGTGTTAAATGAGAACGCATTTCCATCTGGCGATAGACTCATTGGATACTCTTTCATTTTTCAGCAAGGTAATGCCACTTGCCACAAAAGCAAAATGATTACCAAGTTTCTGAATGACATTGGGTTGGAAAACATCAACAAGCCAACCCATAGCCCTGACTTAAATGTCATGGAAAATGTATGTGCTTATATTAAAGGAAAGAGGAATTCATCATTGAGTCGCTGGAGGGATGAGACTTTTTTTGAGGTGAAAACGCTTTGGAAAGAAATACCTCAAGAAATGCTCCAAAAACTTGTAGAATCAGTTCCAAGACGACTTCAAAATGTCATAGATGCTAAAGGAGGCTACATTTTCTACTAATTTATCAATATTTTTGTTTTAAGTTACACAAATTGTGTGTTTTTTAAGTTAAAATAAAACTGTCAAAGTAATTATGCCATAACAAAAAGAGATTTTTATTTTTATTCACAAATTAATCTAATTATAATAAAATAACTGTGCCATCAAATTATCTGTTTTTTTTTGCCTAAGATCCAATTCCTTTATTAGTTTTGCTAACAAATCTTTTAAATATCAAAATAACAAGATATTCACTCTGTCAAAATAGTTATGCCGACCAATGTATATGCCTGATATCACTATAGAATTATCGTAAAATAAGTAATGATTTCTGTGCTTTTTAAACCTTACGTCCTTGTATAAGGATAAGTCAAACTACCCTTCATACCACCGACAACCCCCAAGTGCGGTGCACTGTCATCCGTTCTCCGTCAGTCTCTCGTTCGTGTGGCGATTGTTACGGCCGGCGTTTTGCCGCTGTTCACGTTAATTTGAAATTTATTTTCAACTCTAACCCCTGTGACTCTTCTAAACCCTGTTACCCGTTTTAACTTTGACATCTGCTAGTACTCTGGATTGACTGTTTAACTACTTAAAATTTGACAGAAAAATCTTAACTGCGTGATGCTTCGACAAGGCCTGTAACACAAAAGATACTAACGCCAATACCAGAATTTGAGGAGTATATACTTGAAAATGCTGTTTTAGAGGTTTGTGTAATAACATTATTTTTATTACGAGGCCCTACCGTATCACGACTATTTTGTATTCTATTCGATACTAACAGAACAGCCAAAAAGTGCTGCCCTCTTACGTTAACCCCTTATGCAACATAACCCGTTTTTGACCTTAAGCTCGCACGAAACTATCTAAGCATCATCAAAACGATCTTGTTTTATTGTGCCTTTCATTTATACGTACATTTATAGAGCAAATATCTGTCAAACTATGACATAATGATGTACGGCTTTTACGTGGGTTAATTCAATCCCTTCATGTATAAGGTCCAATATATATCATTGTCAGCAACAACTAAGATTCTATTATAAACAAAGATTATTGTTCTTGCCTGACAGCTCGACGTTACCATGGGTACGTGTGCTCATATTGACTCGATTGTGTGATACCTAGGATAAGCAAGACATGAGGGCTTCACGGCCCCAGCTGTCTTCCTCGGTACCATTATCATAGATAACGATACTTAACTGTATTTTTTGTATTTAACCTTGTGTTGTACAAATGTATTTCTAAAAAAAAACTATCATTACCAAATCTTAAAAACGTAGGTATATATGGTGCTGCTGAGGTAGAGGGTGAGGGGTGTAGTTAGTTATTAGTACAAGCATAGTGCTTATAAAACCTGACCAGAAATGACAAACTACTGAAATTATACTATAACTCTTAAACATAAACATATTGCTTCTATTTTATCTGTTCGACGTCTTCAGTAAAGTAAGTTATGAGGAGGAATTACTCCCTAAAATAAGGCTAATTGAGACATGCCCCACAGCAATTTTGAATGTAAGTTCGTTCTAAAAATATGTGACCACGGCCACCTAAAATAAAAAACAAATCAAATTATAATTGTGACACTTAAAAAAGGAAACTTCAAAAATGTATAAATTCGTTCAGGGTTTCATTAAGGAGAAATCACTTTAGTATGAAATAAATTATTCGGGGGAAGTTAAATAAACTGTTAAAATGAAAGCGAGATTTTACCTAAGCGGAGTTGACTGTATTATTATTATTGAATAAAAAGAATACCAAAATGTCAATACCAAAATTATTCTAGGTATCACCTTATTGTAGTCTTTTCTCTTGGAAATTTCACGTTTATCCATTGCTTTGTCCGTTTTACAAAAATGCGATAGATCTTCACTTTTCATGATGCTGATGATGATGAATACGTCATAATTCACTATGGTATCAATTCTTCTTCTTCCTAGAACCATAAGCTATATTCCTCATGGATGTGGCTGTCTTATTGCAAATAGGGCAACCTTGCATATATACCTAGTACCTACGGACTAGCTGCGTGTTTTATAGGTATACCTATAAGCACTAAGCAACAAACCAAAGAACTTAATTACTTTTCCTTAGAATTCTCATTTACCATTTTTCAAAGCAAAAAAGGACAAACCTACGCAAGGCAAAAGACTGATGTTGTAGGTGCTGGCTTATATTATTCCCATAACTATCCTAGGATCTCTGTCGGAAATAAACTTTTTAAATAAAATGTTACACATCTCTGGGTGGAAACCAGAACTAGAACCAGAACATGGACTATGGGCCATCAGGGATTAGAGTTGAAATTTCTTATGCTCTATACTCATTTGGCATGACCTCTTTTGTTTAATACAAAAAATAAAGGGCAACCTTCAAGAGAAGTGGCTGCAGGGTGGCAGGATTCTGAAGTGAATAAGGGCAATGACTTTTATTTAGTTTCCGTGTGTAAAAGTTATTTGTTTGACTTAAACGTCCAAGCAACTAATTTCAAAAGGTTAAAGACAGTTGTAATTAATTTCATGGTAAATTGTGGTATGCACATCAGGAATGTGATTTTGTCTTCGGTGTGATAATGGAAATAGCTTTTGCTTCCGTGAGCGTAGGTCTGCAGGATATGGTATGGTAGCTTGTCAAACGCAAACATTTACTTTGACAGCTAAATTTGAAAAGTACCTATGACCTAACGAGTAATTTTGGAATTTATTGAAAGCAACGCTCGGTTTAAAAGTAAAAGAGCAAATATTAACTTTTAAAACTAAAGTTTTGATAAAATAATTCAAAAAGTTACTGGAGTGATGCATGCAGATGAAGTTGGAGGAATAAATAAATTATTTGTAAAGCAAAAATGTGTTGTTCAGAAAATGTTTCAATTTTTACAAGAGTCATACAGAAGTCAATAATCCTCAAATTTTAAAGAGGTGTCTATTTATAGAAGATTTGGTGGACAATAACCATTTCACCCATACAACATCAAAATTATACAGCCTTAAAAGCTACAATTTTTAAAATTCCTTAAACTAAATTTATACATTATTATTTTGTTACAACCAACGAACCCACCATCTTTTGTTAAATTTAAAGGAATTTATCAAAATAACTAAACTAAATTTATTTTCACAAGCTTCGTTTAGAAAACAGAAACAAAGCATCAACGTTATCAAAAATTATAATGTTTTATAAGATATGCAAAAATAAACTGTGGAATAGCAATTTATCATAGTCATAAAGAAGATAAGAGACTACGTCTCACCGTCGTCGACCGTGGTTGTCCGTGGTTATGGTTTAAATTAATTTTTGATACAAAAGAAATTATAATTTTCTAGTTTCTTCAGCTAGGTACCTTTATACAAATATTGTTGTTATCATGTAAAGTTGCTTTGCTTTGCATTATTGAATTGTTAATGTTTTTAATTCATAAGCACCATAGTGGTGATATGTACATAAAAAGCAAGAATATCTTAAAATTCATGGTGCTTTATTTATGAATTATAAATTGAAATTATAACCAGCTAATAAATTGATATTTTCCGTTTGCTGTATAAGTCCTAAGAGTTTCGTCTCAAAATCGATGTAACTGCTGAGGAGAACTGCAATTTTCCAAATATAATTGATATTCTTGTGACTATTAGGTTTTATAATTTTGAGAAACTGTTAGGGCCTTTTAGAGTTTAAAAAACAACTATAGTACGGGAATTGCTTAAGGTCTATGGACCAATTTGGTACGAGTGTATTTATGGTATAATTTAAAAAAATGAGAATGTTTCAAGATAAACATTTGTATTTAATACACTACCAACCGTTGCTGCGTTATTCCAAAAATAGAACTAGTTTTTCAAGAAACAGGAAAAATACAGATTTTTTTTAAAATTAAATATTGTTTTCTTTTTTTACTGATGGATTGAAGAACGTTAAAAATGGTATTCTTTTTTAACTTCTCATAGGAAGATATTGTAATCTGTCTGATTTATCGTTTTAAACCTTTTGGCATATCTCGAGGTCCCAAGAAACTAAATCAAATATTTTTAGAGGAATTTTGTATATTCCTATGTCCCTTCGTTTGGCACCCATTTTTCGTCGGTCATATCTCGAGAACCAGTATAGATATCGACTACAAATAAATTAAGTTTACAAAGAATAACATCAAAAGACAGAATAAAAACTTTCAAACTATTTAAGTTTATACCAATTTAAAAGAAATGAAAAATTAGCTTGGCCTCAAAAAACTCCTAAATAGGCTGGGATGAAACCCACAATGATAACTACCCATCCCGTCTGACGATTTGTCAAACAAACTTGCTTAAAAATTTGTCTATATGTATTCGTATCAATTTTTACCAAATTTGCATACTAGTTTTTGTAGATTTTATTTTTTATGAAAAAACGGACTGTTGGATTCTTATATAAAAATCACTGTGTATCGAAAAAAATATTTCTTATGAAATAAAATAAGTTTGAAGCCAATATTTTCAATTTTTAAAAGATATTTTTAAAGTTTTATTTTTTGTAAAAAAAAACTGTCAATTCGAATCTTTTCAATTTCTTTAGATAAAAGTAGTTTTAGCCAATATCTACAATTTTTGAAAAGATATTTGAGTCGAAAATCATTTTTTACCAACTTTTGTTATTTTTTTTTTCGGTTTTTATTTTTTTGTAAAAAAACTGTCAATTCGATTTTTTTTCAAAATTTTACTAAATGTTGAAAACAATATTTTTTGAAAGATTAAAGTAAATTAAAGCCAATATCTCAAAGTTTTGAAAAGATATTTGAGTCAAAAATCAATTTTTACCAACTTTTGTTAATTTTTTTCGGTTTTTAATTTTTTTGTAAGAAAACTGTCAATTCGATTTTTCTCAACATTTGTCAGGACGTTGAAAACAATATTTTTTATAAGAAAAAATAACTTTGAAGCCTAAATTTAAAGTTTTTGAGAAGATATTTGAATCGATATTCAATTTTTACCAATTTTTTTACATTTTTGTTTAGATTTTTATTTTTTATAAAAAAACTGTCTATTCGATTTTTCTCAAAATTTATCTTAATGTTAACAACAATATTTCTTATAAGCAAAAATCAGTTAAAAGCTATTATCTCAAGTTTTTGAAAAGATATTTGAGTCGAAAATAATTTTTACCAACTTTTGTTAATTTTTTTTCGGTTTTTAATTTTTTGTAAGAAAAACTGTCAATTCAATTGTTCTCAACAATTTTCAGAATGTTGAAAACAATATTTCCTATAAAATAAAATAAGTTTGAAGCCTAAATTTCAATTTTTTGAAAAGATATTTGAGTTGTTATTGATTTTTTACCAACCTTGAGTAATGTGTTTTTTTAGATTTTTATTTTTTATAAAAAAAAACTGTCAATTCGATTTTTCTCCTAATTTTATCAGATTTCAAAAACATTATTCTTCGTTCCACAAAATTGTTTTGAAGATGAAATCATGTTTTAGTCGTAAAATTTTAGAGGTGACAAATTTTTTTTTCTTCAGTTTTTTGATTTATAAAAAAAAACCGTAAAATGGATTTTTTCAAAAAATATACTTCTTTTATATCACATTACAATATATTATATAAAATTTGATTCAAGTCTCTAGCGTTTTTGGTTCATAAGATATATAGGGTTATCCACCACCCACACAATTTTCTTGAGAGCCCTTTCTGCATTTTTCTTCCTTATTATAAGTATAACAAAATTTATTTGAAATCGATATCTCTTCTGGTTCTTAAGCTATGGACGACGAAATAAACGTCGCGAACGTACAGACGAACGGTCGTACGAAAGTACCTACGTACACACGCACGCACAGACATCTTTCGAAAAACCTTTTATTTCGACTTTAGGGACCTTGAAACGTCGAGACATGTCAACATTTTCAATTTGACAAATCGGACCCATTACAATAACTTCCTATGAGAAGTTAATAAAATTAAATAAAATATCGGTAACTTCAGAAACTATACGAAAACCAAAGTTGTTAAATTAAAAAAAACTGTACAAAAATTAAACCTTTTGGCACGTATTTGAGTAGTGCTTTTGAAGTAATGGCAGCTTTAAGAAAATCAAAACAATTAAATTAAAAAGTAAAAATTTTCATGAATGAAAAGTATTATTTCATACAAAAATTCGACTGATCCATTCCAAATTCCGATAAAGTTAATATTTCGGTGGAGAGCTTCATTAATGCGACTTTACAATTTCATAAAAATACTTTGAAGTTTATAAAACTTCTAAATTAGTCAAAAGCAATATATTTTGAACTAAGTTGGGCTTTGAGTCAAAGAACTTGTTTAGTATTTGTTGTTAAGCTTAAGATTTGCAAAGTTATTTTTTTTCAAGATTTCCAAAGTTATTTTTTTCAAATATAAGTTTGAAGACATTGCCTAGCAAAATCATTGTACTCTTAACCTTTTTTGTTGTGCTCTTAAAAACCTTAGAAGTAAGCCATGCAGCCTGAAATCTATACATACAAAAATGTCGTTCTATTGACAATCGTCAATATCAACTTTAAATTTGGCCAAATTGTCGTTTGATTACTAACATAATCAATATGACAACCTTATTTAAAAAAAACATTAATTAGCTGCTAGTGAATAGAACAGTCTTGATTGTCAAATCGGATATTCGATACGACAACAAAAATAGTAGATAGAAAACCTTCAGTAGTGACAATTTTTTAGTTAAAATGACAATTTAGATCAATGTCGGATCTAGAGGCGGGGGGTGGTAGGGGTCATGACTTATGGTCGACCCAGAAGGGGGTCATATGAGCTATAAAGCTTATGCAATTAAGTTGTGTAAGTAAAGATTTGTTAGTAAGTTAACGGCATTCACCAAAAAGTGGTTGGTTGTCCAAAACATTTTAAATATTTGTAACTTCAGTAATGCTTTGAATTATTTTCATAAAATTTGTTTCCAAGAAAAAGAGCAAAGGTTAAGGTTTTTAAGAAGAGACCTTGAATAGGAGATCTTCAATTTTATATTAAGTTCCCTTTAAATAGCCGTAAATTAAATCTTATTTTTTGTATGCACATAAATAGTGAACATTGAAGTGATTTTTACTTGCGATACATAGGAACTATTTATAAGTAAGTATTGCATTTGTAAAAAATTTCGAATCAAACTTGACATAACGATTTAAGAAATGTCAAAAAAAGTGGGCCCCCCATTCTATCCGTCTGTTTGTCAGTCCTGGCCCCTAAATCATAAACCACAGTGCCGATTGAAGCTAAGCCGATTAGCTTAAGGCGTTTTTTCATTTTCATGTTTTAATATACTAAAAACAACAGCAGTGCCCATACACATTTTTGGTGTAAATTCGAAAATTCGAATTTTTTCACAAATGAACCGATAGATTTTTTTAGAACTTTCTCTAATTTTTTTCTAATTCGGCTTCTTTTTACAAGAAAAACATATTTTGGTATTGCACGAAAAGGGTACCCCTCATAAAGCCGTTATTTTGTTTTCAAATTTTTTTAAGAACTTATTCACATTTCAATAATCTCGTCTTTCAATTCAAGCTCTTTTCGATGGTCAAATTTTCAAATTGATGATCGCAAATTTCAATATTTTGTTTTTAATGACATTTAAATTTTTGAGAACATTTTTTTTGCAGGTATTGCAGCCGGGCAATATATTTCTTTTCAAATTGATTTTCTGTTGAACAAAACTTTTAAAGCCGTAACAGATTAAAGAAATCTACATTTTGAAGGGAATTTGCTTTAGATGTTCTAAAATTGAGATTTAAACACGAATTTCAAGAATAAAAACATCCCAAAAACATCATAAATGACACTTTTGTTCAACTAATGGCTAATTGAAAAACACAATGCACGTTTCATATCTTTTAATATAAAAACTTTAAATCTCTTAAGAACTGAAGTGGAAAGAGATTCTGAAACGTGTAATTTGTGACTGCCACACAAAAGTTTCTTCCCAACTCATTTGTTTACCTTAGTTTGTTTATATTTTAAATTCAGAGAAATTATGTACTTAAATGCACTTATTTCCTAAAATTCAAGAACCACACATTTTTCTCTCTACAATTTTAAAGTTTTGTTGATTCCTTAATATGAAGCATCAGCTCCAACCTACGAGTAAGCAGATTGCTAGCGAATAATAGACTCCCCAAAAATTGAGTCCGAAAGAAATTTGTCAAAAAAAAACCGAAAATTCTTGATGTCAGATTCTTTCTCATTTTCTGGGTTTTTGGATTTTTGTAGCGTTTTTCGTATTTATATAAATGGCAACAAAAAAGAATATATTTTTACTTGCTACATATAGGAACTATATAGCAAGTTTTGCATTCGTGCAAAATTTTGAACTCGAGATTTTAATCAAACATGATATTACGATGGTAGAGAATACAATTTTCTTGGTCAAAAAATGAAAATTCGAATTTTCTCAAAAACAAACCGATAGATTTTTTTTAATTTTCGCTAAAATTTAATTTTTTTAATTGACTTCTTTTAATAAGAAAAACATATTTTTTGTATTGCTCAGGAATGGTACCGCTCATGGAACCGTTATTTTGTTTTTTAATTTTCTCAGAAACTTATGAACTGATTTCAATAATTTTTTTCTAAATAAGCTCTTATGTTGCCTTAACACTATTTGATTATCAAAAGTGCAATTTTTTATTGTTTGGATTTAAAAAAAAAAATATTAAATTTTATTTTTTCAAAATTCGATATCTCAAACGGGTTAACATTTTTTTATGAAATTCAAATTTATAGCGTATATTTACAATCTCTAAACAACTGCATACCAAAAATATTTTTAGAACAAAATTGAAAAATTGTATGTATACAAAATTAACTTAAAAAAACCGCTCTAACGATTTTCAAAAAATAATTTGAAAAATCAAGGGTTTTTAATGATAAAATGGCATTTAAATTTTTAAAGAAAAACTTATTGTTGTATGTGTTTGACCAATTCTTTTTTAATACTTATTTATTATGTTTTATTAGGCTCTTTTGGTCTTTGCTGTAGCACGTACGTTCGCGACGTTTTTTTCGCTGTCCATAGCTCAAGAACCAGAAGAGATATGGACTCCAAATAAATTTTGTTATACAGATAATAAGGCAGAATGATGCAGAAAGGGCTCTCAAGAAAATTGCGTGGGTGGTTTTTTTACCATAGCAGTTTGAAAAAAAGGTGAACATTTTGGCTAACCCTAAATATCTTACGAACCAAAAACGTTAGAGACTTAAATTAAATTTTATATAATAAACTGTAACGTGATCTCAAAGAAGTATATTTTTTGAAAAAATCTATCTAACGATAAAATCAAAAAAAACTGAAAAAAAAATTTGTCACCTTTCAAAATTTAACGACTAAAATATAATTTCATCTCCAAAACAATTTTGAGCAACGAAGAACAATGTTTTTGAAATCTGATAAAATTTTGAGAAAAATCGAATTGACAGTTTTTTTATAAAAAATAAAAATCTAAAAAAAACATTACTCGAAGTTGGTAAAAATTGAATATCGATTCAAATAACTTTTCAAAAACTTGAAATTTAGGCTTAAAACTTATTTTATCTTATAACAAATATTGTTTTCAATATTCGATAAAATTTTGAAAAAAATCGAATTGACAGTTTTTTTACAAAAAATATAAATCTAAAAAAAAATAATAAAAGTTGGTAAAAATTCATTTTCGACTCAAATATCTTTTCAAAACTTTGAGATATTGACTTAAATTCAATTTTACCTTTCAAAAACTATTGTTTTCAACGTGCAGTAAGATTTTGAAAAAAATCGAGTTGATAGTTTTTTTACAAAAAATTAAAAACCGAAAAAAAATAACAAAAGTTGGTAAAAATTGAATATCGTCTCAAATATCTTTTCAAAACTTTGAGATATTGGCTTTAGTTTACTTTTATCTTTCAAAAAATATTGTTGTCAACATTCAGTAAAATTTGAATAAAATCGAATAGACAGTTTTTTTACAAAAAATTAAAAACCGAAAAAAAAATTAGCAAAAGTTGTTAAAAATTGATTTTCGACTGAAATATCTTTTCAAAAATTTTAGATATTGGCTTCAAACTTATTTATTTTACAGAAAATATTGTTTTTAATATTCAGCAATTTGTATATAAAAATCCAACAGTCCGTTTTTTCATAAAATATAAAATCTACAAAAAATAGAATGCAAATTTGGTAAAATTGATACTAGTACATATAGACAAACTTTTAAGCAAGACAAATCGACAGACGGGACGGGAAGTTATCAGTGTATTAGTAGTATTTGTGTCAGTGCTGTCGAGAAGATGTAATACGGAGGTTTTAACAATTATTATATGATTTAATACAAGTGTAAGAAAGTTAAATTATTTATTTTTGTAACAAAATTATGTATTTAAAATATTGAAACAAATTTTAGTATTTAATATTTTTAAATTTAAAATGTATTATTTGTATTTTTATATTTGTAACAGATTAATTAAAGAACAAAAATCCCCTGAAGAAGTAAGGAATTCTTACGAAACGTTGGGTAAAAGAATGGAATAAAGTTTTTTATTTATTCGCATTGCAAAAACAAAAAGACCAAAAGAGCCTAATAAAACATAATGAAAAACTTATTTTTCAGGTAAAATTTTGAATCTTAGAATATTTTGTTTCAATTATTTTAACTGTATTTAAAGTAAATCATTTTGACAAAATTTTAATTACATTCCTATCTTTTATCCAAATTAATGCATTTGGTACATATTTATGTATTTTTATAACTATAACTATTGTAAATACCAACAATGTCCGTGTAGCGCCACTGCATTATATTGACGAATATGATATGTTTAATCAACAATCTATTTTAAAGTGTCTATCAAGAATTAATATCTTGGTACTTTTGTATATTTGTCATGAAAAAGTGCTTTCTCCAATTAGCCGTTCAGATTCGGTCCAAAAATTTTAGGTCCCTTCCATTCCTGACAAAAATACTCGCACACAGGAATGGTTTAGAGTTGTTAGTCACTAGGCTCTGGTTCACAACAAACTGTTGCGACACCCAATTTATTTATTTTTACTTTTGTATATATGATTTTAAAATATTATTCTTTAAGAATAAGGTTGTTTAACACATATTTTACTTGGCTTCGCCTATATAAAAGTTAAAGTTACTAGTTAAAGAAACGTACAACCTCTACAACTACTGCTTACGTGTCACTTTATAACTAAAATCCAAAACGCACAAAAGCCTGACTGTAACCAACACATTAATAGCAATTTCTTGTACTTTAACGAAAAAAAATAAACTGAACGCAATTACTCCATGTTTGCGTTGAAAACTTGTAGGAAAGAAGGAATGAGATTTTGAATGAGAAAATGATTGGATTGTAGTAGTTACCTTCTACCTACCAATAACATTCTTTCACTATCATCATAAACATGTCATTTTCTATAAAGCTGAGCACGACACTTTTTTATGTTCGTTAATACCAATTAAAATAATTTTTATTGGTAATTTTCAATTTTTTCAAGAACTAGAAGATATAAAATCATCTATATTTCAGTTTTTGATCAAAAACAAATAAGAGCAATAAATTAAAAAAATAAAACAGTGGTAGATAATCTTAAAGTTTTGAAAAATTACACTTTAAACCTTTTTTTTGTAAGAAAATTTGAGTTTAAAACAATTTTTTTCAAAAACAATGCATAGTTTTGACTTGATTTAAAAACAAGCTAATAGACAAAAGTTTTGGCTTTAAAAAAATGTAAAGAACATTTTTAACCGGTAAGTAAAAACTCGTCTATATGTTAAGTGCGTGACCACAACAAACCCCCCCCCCCCCAACCGTGATTAAAAATCTGGATCAGCCCCTGACTTGGATGTCATATTGACTACCAAAATAGACTATCAAAAATGTTTATATTGTCATATTGACTAACGCAGCTGTTATATTGACTACCGCAGTTTTCCTATTGACTACCGCGGTGGTCGTAATGATTACGAAGCAAGTCAATATGACGACAGTAGTTTCAATTTCTTTCAAGCAAAGTTCTTATATTGACTGCCAAGTTGAACACAAATTTTCGTTTCCAATATTGATAACCGAAAACTGTTCAACTGACTATCGCGGTCGTTGTAGTCAATTTAACTAGCAAACTAGTGAATAGGATGACTTTTTCCGTTCCATGTAGTTATTTCGATAGAATTGCAACTTATAAACTTTCAGACCACAAAAATTATTTATTCCACTTCAAGTTAAGAGGTCTTTAAAGTAAGTGCTATGAAGAGATATAAATTAATTTGTTGGAATTTGTTGGAAGTGAATGTCTGATTTCCCTGGACTTATTAGGGATAAGGAACTTTGCCCTTAGAGTAACTTAGTGTATTTTACTTATATTATACAAATAAAAACACCTATAGCATTGAAAATATACAAGGTTTGTTGTAGTACCTACACTATCTAAAAGATATACACATTCATTTTGGATATAATATGAATTGAATATATACAATTACAATTAAGCTATAAATAGCAAATAATATTTAAATAAATTTGAATTTTTTATTCGGCCAAAATAATTTTATGTAGCTATGATAACAATCTTTATAGGTTAAGCTACTTGAATTTGAAGCAAACAGAGTATAGATAAGTAACTACGCATGTACGAGTTTCTTAGTTAATTGTATTATATTCTTGTTGACTAAATTTGTGTTTTATCAAACCAATTAAAAAATAAAAACAACAACAAAAATTCATATCACTCAAAAAGTTTTCTTATCAATTATTATTTTTTTATTTGTACTTTGAAGTGCTCAAATACCGATATACTCTTACCTACCCGTATCTATATATTTTTCCAAGAAATTCTAAGTAGATACTCTCACCTACTTGTTGAGGTTGAAAGAACGTTTCACAATAAACATCAATTAGTCGTATTTTCAAAAGGCGTATTGGTGGAACGTTCGTTATATCATAGTTTTTGAATATTTGTTTTAATTATGGGTAAGAAATTTTGTATTTCATAATAATATAAATTAACATTTTTCATAATGGTACTCCTATAGTTAAGCTATTTGTTTTTTTTTTTTTGTTATATATACGTGACTCATATTTTGTGTGAACTTTGATGCTGATGATGAGTGCATACAAATTTCACATTTGTTTATTTCATAATAAAAGTAATGTTATTTCAAACGAAATCGAAATTACAAAGAAGCTTTAACAATTCCACTACAAAGTTGGAGCTTTTTGTTATGAACAAAAGCTTTAGTTTTAGTTTATATTTAAAGTCAACTGTTGGTTTCTTTGAATCGAGTTCCGGTAACCCCAAACATAGGGCGGGTTTTACTACCGGAATACCTATTGACTAAATTAGTTTTAGTTAAGACATAAATACGATATATTTACATAAATTTATTAAGTGCATAATTTTAACATTATTTATTTAAATATTTAACTAACCGTAAATTAAGATTCAACAAAAACTGTGATAAACTGTGATAAAATTGCCATAAAATATTTAATATTTCTAGTATTTTGAATCTCATAAAACCTTATTTATAAAAAAAGCAACTTAAATTCCTGAGCTATCATGATAACAAGTATGTGCAATATAATTCAATATTAATTTTACTTTTAATTCTAAAGTTTTTGTTTGTTTTTTTTTAAGAATAAAGTTAAATAAATATTAACATAAATTAAATTTCAACAAAAATAAACCGAAAAATGAAAAACTCCTTAATGTATGCCCGATGGCACCACACACATAGCAACTACCCATTTAATTTTTGCCTCTGAAAAAAAAGAAAACAATTTTATTTTTACACATTGCAAAAGAAAGAAAAAAAATATTAAAACTTTTAATTTTAAAATTTAATTACAGATCACAAATGGATTTCCCAATCAAATGGAAGCATTCCCAGCGAAGCCGTTGCAGCTGGTGTTGATTCGGATGGAGATGCCATTTACATTGGTCGGGCAAGCTTCAACAATGACTTGTTGCCCGCCAAGGTAATTCCCAACAAGGGTAAGGCGTACGTCAGTCATGGTGGCCAAGAGCACGAAGTGTCCAAATATGATGTCCTTTGTGGCCTCTACTATAGCTGGGCATCTGACACTGATGGTAATGTCCCACCCACAGCTGTTAAATCCGGTTTAACATGTGACGGCGAGACGCTTTACGTTGGTAGGGGCTTTCACCAGGGCAGCTTGACCGTTGGCAAAATTCATCCCTCACATGGTTGTCTGTACATTCCGTACGGAGAGTCAGAAGTGAAGTTGACATCATACGAAGTGCTGGTGCAACCCGAACAGTGGATTGAAGCAACGCCTGATTGCATACCTCGAGGTGCAATCGTTGCAGGAAACGATTCTGATGGTGATACAATATATGTGGGCCGTCTTAAACATGGTGGTGATTTGTTGCCAGCAAAAGTTATCCCAGCTAAAGGTGGTGCTTATGTCTGCTATGGCGGTGAAGAGGTTAAGAGCGACAATTTTCAAATGCTCGTGGGAGCCGGCTTCGTTTGGGCCGATTGCGAGGAGGGTCAAGTTTTACCCGGTGCTGTACCCTCTGGAAATACCAGTGATGGTGAAACTCTGTACGTTGGACGGGGTCATTACAATGGCAGCTTGAGTGTGGGAAAAGTTCATCCATCGCATGAATGTCTCTATCTTCCCTACGGCGGGGAGGAGGTTAAGCTTGACCAATACGAAGTTTTGGTTCGTGTATAAAGTATAGTAAAGTCATGTTGGATGTTTCAATGGCAATGGCGATGGCAGAGTGATTAAAAATAAAGGAAAATGGATATTTTCTCCGTACCTACATATGTACGTATGTGAGGGTTTAATTTTTGTTTTTTGTTATTGTAAATCGCTGCGCACTTGGCAAATGTTCAAAACTTTGTCTATGATGCGGATGATGGTGTTATCGCATCACAAGGAAGCTTCTTTTGAAAAGTGCATCACCGAAAGGGGTGTTGGCCTTTTGGCGACTAAATTAAAACATAACTTGGTCTTTTGTGTGAAAGGCCTTTTGGATATTAAGGGAAAAGCCAAGAATTTCTCAGATTTCCAAATTTGAATTTTCAAAATGTATGTGTTCGAAGTTTTGTGAATAGGGTTCTGTTTTGAGTTAGATCTATAATTAGGAATGCACATATACCAGAAGCAGCACTCAAAGGATGCAATGAACCGTGAACGTGAGCGTATATGATAGTTAAAGTTTGTGTATAGATAACGCTAAATGTTTTAGGAAGTTTAAATATTAATTAAACACTCTGGGGGATAGAAAGTATGCAAAGGGAAATTTCTGGAGAAAATATTCAAAGATATGGGAAGTTATTTTCAACTGTAAGTAGGATGTTCTGCAAAATTAATGAAATTTGTGTGAATATTTTGCTCAGAATCGAAAATCTTTGGTGTGAAGTTTTAAGGAACTTTTTTTGAACTCACAGATGATTTACTGTAGAAGGAAAAAAATTAAACCCCCTTTCTAAATCTACATTGAAAAAATCATCAGTGACTACTACTGTTTGTTTTTTTCTTCAAATTAAAGAAAATCCCAGATGCTACTTAAGGTGGTAACTTCTGTCATAAGACAATTTATTTTCATTGAAAGATATTTGAAAAATTGAAGTTTAAGCGGTTTTCATGTCATTAGTTGTATTTTTATTTGGTCTTAAATTTTGTACACGAAATTTTACCGTTAGTAAATTGAATTTTAAAAATTAGTTTAAAAAATAGTTATAAACGTTTTCGAATTAAATTTTTTTTTCAAGGAATCACATATGTTAAATAAATATTTATAAAAACCATTTATTAAATAACACTTATCGAATTAACCAGTTATATAAAGAACCACTGGTAAAAAATCCGATTTAAAATTTACAGGTTATTTTACTAACCTAGAAGGCACATTTCCTTTCATCCAGATGGCAGCGGAGGAATTCCTGAGATGGAATCAACGGTGGCGTCTTCAGTTCCAGTTAGGTTGAACTAATTAGTGAATACCTTATAGGCCCACTACGACATATTCGGAGCTTATGCCAGTAAGGAGGGATTATGACAGCTCTTTCCCTTAAGTAAATTAAGGACCTGGCCACGTGCTTTGAAGCACCAACGAGCATTTGATAGGAAAGTATTTACTGTTCAGAGTTCACGAAATGGATTTAAGGACAACAAATATCGACATTAAAAACTGCGATATTTGCTATGGTGACTGCTACTGAGAAACCAGCAACGCTTATTTGAATGCGGCTTTATTATTTGAACCAGCCTTCGGCAAAAAGTAGAACCGCAGTCAATACTGAGGATGTGGAAGAATCAATTTTGTACAACGGCGATGTCGAACCGAATTCTACTGTTAGGCAGGATGATCTATCGTCAAAAACTTGATAGGTCCATATGAGTGTGGTGTGGTCCTTATCAACTTAACTGAACCTTTCAATGTCAAAAAAGGCTTTAGAAAAGGTGATCCGTTGTCATATGATTTCTTTAACAGAAATAAAATACTACAATGTCCCAATGATAGTAAAAATTTCTGGTCATTTGTAAAAAATCGTCATCGTCAGTTCCTACGCTCGTTTCCAATGACACTCCCTACGTAAGCACGATTGATAAAGCCAATTCGCTTGCAGCACAGTTTGCTGTTAATTCGATGCTGCCATTGAGTGACATGACTCCGCCTGTATTTATATATATATTCTTTCGCACTCGATCAGTTACTAGAGTACTTAAAAATCTTGACATTCATAAATCTGCTGGCCCGGATAGTATCCCCGCTATTATTCTGAAGAGGTATTCTTCAACGCTGGCTAAACCACTGCGTAAGCTTTTCCATCTGTCCTATGCTACAGGTCTCTTTCTGAGTGGATGGAAAACTGCATTTGTTCAGCCTGTCGCTAAAAAAGGCGAATCCTCCTAACCATCTAACTATCGTCCAATTGCACTTACGTCCCATCTTTCCAAGGTCATGGAAACGCTGATAAATTTTCAGCTTAAGAAATATCTTGAAGAATGGAAGCTTCTAAATGACCGCAGTATGGCTTTAGTTGCAAAAGATCCAGTGGTGATCTCGTGGTTTATCTCTCCGAACAGTGGAACTAATCTTTACATCGTTTTCGAGAAAGTAAGATTATTGCACTTGATATTTCAAAGGCATTTGATTGAGTTTGGCACCAAGCTTTCTTATCGAAAATGCGTGCATTTGGTATTGATGAATCCCTTCTTCGTTGGGTTAGAAATATCCATTCGGACCGTTCAATTCAAGTAGTCTTGGAAGGGTTCAAATCTGATATCCACAAAGTAAACGCTGGTGTGCCCCAGGGCTCCGTTTTGTCTCCGACACTTTTCCTTATTTTTATAAATGATCTTTTGTCTGAAGCTTCTAACCCACTTAATTGTTTCGCTGATGACAGTACAGCTTTTCATATTCGTTTCTAGATTTTCATCCTTGTTCTTCGGATGTATACTACCAACGGCAGAGTATGATGAGCTCATTAAATTCTGACAGCATTGTCCAATGGGGAATCAAAAACCGTGTAGAATTTAATGTTTCGAAAACTCAATGCTGTCTACTGTCACAAAAGCGTAACCTTTCCCCTATGCCACTATCCATGAGTGGTACTTGCATCGAGGAGACCAAACAGCTTTTAGTCCTAGTTGTCTCTATTACAAAAAACTTGTTGTGGAGTGATCACATATTTGACATCGCCAAAAATGCTTCTTCTTCTTCTTCTTCTTCTTCTTCTTCTTCGAAGGTGCAAGAAGTTTTTTACTCCTACTGATCTGGCTATAATTTTTAAAGCCCATATTTACCCGAAACTCGAGTACAATTCCCATATCAGGGCAGGTGCCCCTATTACATACTTGAGTCTCCTAGACAGAATTAAAAAAACAGCTCTAAAGATGATAGGTGACCGTTGTCTAACTGAAACTTTTGTATCTCTCGAGCACCGTCGTAAGGTTTCATGCCTGTCATTATTTTATCGCTACTTTCATAAACAATGCTCTAGTGAAATAGCTAGCTGCATTCCTCCCCTCAAACAATTCAACCGTAATACCCGTTCCTCTAGGAATGCTCATCAGTTTACCCTTGAGCCCAATTTCGGTCGTACTATAAAGTACAGATATTCTTTCTCCAGTCGCACCACACGAATGTGGAATGCTTTTTCCCAACGTCAACACTATAGGCACTATCTTTCAAAAATCTGTCGAATTATTAGGATTTGCTGATGATATTGACATAATCAGAAGAACTCAGCGTGATGTCAATTTAGGCAGAGAAGGCAAAAATATGTTTAACGGTTTATGATGACATCAAAAAAGGGCCTACAACACCGACGCAAGTCTTGGTCTAAACGTCACCATCGACAGACTTAACTTTGAGGTAGTTAAGAACATTGTCTACCTAGACTTTGCTATGAACACAGAAAACAACACGCTAATATCAACTTTTAATCTTGCTAACCTCTGTTTCTTTCGGTTAAGAAAACAATTGAATATTAAAGACCCTTGTAATCCCCTTCCTGCTATACGGCGCAGAAGCATGGGCTATAACAAAAGCAGATGAAGACACCTTGAGTCGTTTCAGGAGAAAAGTTATTCGCGTGATCTTCGGTCCCCTACGCATAAAAGTAAAAAGTGACCTCACACAACTCGAGTTGTGCAATTTGAGCTAGACACCGAGCTAGATGGAGAAGTTTGTTGAGTTTGTTTGTTGGCCCTAGTTCACACAGGACTGTAGCACCGCCTTAAGTTAATAAGTAAGGTAATTTTAATGACCTGTACTTAGCTGTTTTTGTAACCTAGGTTTTTCAAATAATATTATTTTTGTATAACCTTTTTAAAATATATTTTATAAAAAGTAATTTTTTAAAAATACTTTGAATAAGTCGCATAAAAAGCCTTTCATTGTCTTGCAATTTTAAGATTTTGGCCCTAAAAAAGCTTTGCAGTTAGTTTGGATATTCTAAATTTAAGAAATCTACATCAATAATTCCATCAAAATTTCCTGGAAATAAAATATCTTTAAAACCAAATCCAAATGTGTGAGAACATAATCCTTCTTCTTTTCAGCTAAAGATGATAATATTGACAGCACAATCATTCATAAATATCTCATCTCTTATAAGATGTCAAAAGTGTTATCCAAACTGACAGAAAGACATATTATTGTATGTACACACTCTTAAAGGTTAAAAAGATGTCTAAACCAATCATAATCATTCTATATTTTATCTTAACTTTGATCTCCAAGCAACCCATTTCCAAAAAGGACATCTTAAGGTTATACGGAATCTTATCTTTATTTTTCAAAAACATCAATCATCAGATTTTAAACGGAACTTTTTACCGCCGCCACCACCACCAACAAGCCATTTAATATGTGCTTGACTTGTCACACATATTATCCCTTTAATTAAAACACTAAGATTTTGTTTGTGTGCGTGTGCGAATAGAGAAAAACAACACCAACTAATGACAAACAGTTTCCGGTTTATGATGTCATCAGGAAGAGATGAAAGAACTATAACGATAACATGCAAAGCTCAAGTGGTCCATCGTGGCTTTTAACGTCAGTAGCATAGGACAGTACAACATCCAGAACATTCATCTCCATCCTTTCTTTGAAAGCCAAGGCAGCATAAAGACAAGCATTATAATTAGAATTTATAAAGCAAAAAGGTTGTCGCAGATTATTACTGAAATAATAGGACAATCGATTTTATAAGGATAATATAAGTTCTTGCCAATCAACAAATCCTATTGACATATAAAAAGGTTCAAAAGCTTCGAACATGAATATTCTTTGTGTTTTTTTCTTGTATAATTTGATTTTTGAAATTTGTCAATTGAAAATATCAAAAACATATTTCATATCATATTTCAGAAACTCATATTTTTAATGTACATTTAATATTGAGAAGTTTTAAAAAGATGATTACAAATTTTTTTTTTTTTTTAGGTTTTTTTTAAATATTTTTCCCGACTGCAGTACTTTGTCCTTTAAGTTCAAGTAAAAATCACTTTTTGTGTCATGAGATCGTTTGAACTGTCTGCATATGAAGTTGTTCATAAGAAGGGTCTTTAATTGGCAGTTGTTATTATTTATACTTCGTCATAGCAGCCAGCAGCGGTCTCGGTTTTTTGATTTTGTTTGTTCTCAGAAAGGATATTATTAGCGATGATGGTTTAAACTATATAATGACTTTTTTTGCCCCAAAGGATTTATACGAGTATCCCTACTTTGACGATGTACAGGACTAGAAGAAGATGTGTTTTTGTTTACCATTATAGACAGCCACTTTAAAAAGGGAATATTTTCAACACTTTTGGCGGTGAGTGTTTTGCCGTCGCATCCACCCGCCACACTCATGTGGGCAAATTAAAATATGTCAACATAATTAAACGACCCTAGGACACATTTTTGTTGGTCTTCCTTTGAAATGAAAACACAACTAAGAGCCTTCAGCATTTTGAGGCTGTGAGTGCAAAATGTTTTGGTAACCCATCTATTTTACTAACAGCTTTAACTTTCCCAAAAGTATGCAATAAAAGATAATAAAGTCAAGTACGTACGAGGTATTCATATGTACAATGTACCTACATTAGATTAGTGAACAGTTTAAACTGGTATACCAAAAAAGAGAAGACTATAAAATAAATGAATTTGTAGGTATGTTGTTGTTGTATGAAATGTTTATGGAAATTTAATTAAGTAATGCATCTGTGCAGTTCGTTTCTTTCAAAGCAAGTAAATATAATTGCTCCTTTGTCGTATTGCAATGACATGGGTACATAATCCAATAAATTTTTTGTTCATTTATTATGCACGTAATCAAGGTCCTTTTAGTACTGTTATTTTACCAAAAGAAGTACCCGTGGCGTAATATAAGTGCGTTGGGCTGTCACGCCTAAGGTCTTGGGTCCAAACGCTGTGCTGGGTTCAAACCATTTTGTACTTTTAATGAAGTTAGAGAGACATTTTGTGTCGTTGCCAGTTCACTGGTATCATCGAAAAAGGGATTACCGAGAAAGTAATTCCTTCTAATGGAGAGTGCTGGACATGTACATCGAAGGTGTTGGAATGTTTCCTCTTCCACTTCGTCCATGCAGCTTCTACAAAAGTCATTTGTATAGACCCCTAGCCTCAGAGCATGTCTTCCTATAGGCAGTGTCCTGTTATTACTCCAATTGTAGAGCTTATACTTTCTCTACTCAGGGATATGAAGCCTTTTGACCGTTTTAAGTCTATGCTTGGCCATATTTGCTTGGTTGCTAGGCAGGTGGTACTCTGTGACCATCTAGCATTTGTTGATTCTAGAGCATATTGCTATGTTATGTTTTTGTCTAACATTAGGCAGAAGTGTTCCGTTTTTGGCGAGCTGATCGGCTTTGCAATTTCCCGGAATGTCTGTGTGGCCCGGCACCCAAATGAGGTGAATATTAAACTGTTCCGTCATCTAATTCAGAGATGATCGACAATCGTGGACTATTAGAGAGTTTGTTGAGACAGACGCGAGAGATTTAAGAGCGGCTTGGCTGTCCGAGAAAATTCGTATATCCTTGCAAGATATAACGTTTTCTTTGAGCTTTACTGATTCTGCCTGGAATACACTTTATTAATTGGGAAGTCTATAGGATAGACTTAGATTCAGTTGTTCCGAATAGAAACCACTTCCAACATCGTGATCGGTCTTTGAACCGTCTGTATAGAAGTGTACCGCATCGTCTTCCAGGGGTATCTCTTCTTCTCAGGAGGATCTTGAAGGGATGGACACATGGAAGCTTTATCCGAATACTATTTTTGGGGTGGTACAGTCTAAGCGAGCTGGGATAGATCTGAAACTGTCTAGAATAGAAGTATGTCCAGCATTGTTACTGTTCAATTGAGATGTAGTTCTAAGCCTCACACATGAGTTGGCTACCACCATTTTGGAGAAGATGTCGAGAGGTGTTAGGCTTAAAAGCATTTCCAGTACTGCGGTTGGTGTTGAGCGAAGTGCTCCTATGATGCACATACCTGCTAACCGCTGGGCTTTGATGAGCTTATTTAGATTTACCATCTTGTACAGTGCGGTCCACCATATGACAGTTCCATAAATGAGTATCGGTCTGATTACCGAAGTGTATAGCCAGTGGGTTATTTTTGGGGAGAAGCCCAATTTTGATCCTACAGTAGCATTTTTTACTCTTTCATCAATATTTGCCTTCCAATTTAGTTTTTGTCTATATGAGGCCTAAATATTTAGCTTGGTCGGAAAAGCTTAATGGTATTCCTTTAATCTTGTTTGGCCTAATCTGAGGAATTTTGTACCTTCTCGAAAATAGTATTAGTTCTGTTTATGTGGATTGACGTCCAAGCCACATTGCTTAGCCCATTTTGTTAGCCTATTTAAGGTATTTTGTAGGAGTTCCGTAGAGAACTTGGGGGTTTTTCCCAGATACAGATATTGCAACGTCGTCAGCATAGGCAATCACCCTGAAACCCTCTGCTTTTAATGATGTTAGTAGGTCGTTTACTACCATGTTCCATAAAAGAGGCGAAATGCCCCACCTTGGGGGTGCCTCGATTCACCAATCTGGTGGTAGTAAAACTTCAAATGCTAGAAGTTATTGTCCTGCTTTTAAACATAAGACTTATAAGATCTATGAGTGATTTCTCTAATTTCAGCTTATCCATTGCTATTGTAATCGCATGGTAACTGACGTTGTTGAAAGCTCCTTCAATACCTAGGAACGCTACTAGGTTATATTCTTTGTATTCGAGGGAATAAAAAGTGCTGATTGTACTGATTTTCCCTTAGAGTAAGCATGTTAAGCTGTGGAAATGAGACGTGGTTTTAAGTTATGTCTGATGTAAATTTCAATCAATCTTTCCAAGGTTTTAAGAAGGAAGGATGATAGACTGATTGGTCATAGATCTTTAGAGTTAACGTGGGAGGGTTTCCCTGCTTTAGGAATGAAGACTACTTTTGCCATTTTCCAGACTTTGGGAATATATCTCAACCTTAAACAGCTTGTCAGAATGATTTTCAATGGTGGAATGATCATATCTGAGCATTTTTGTAGTTCGGCCGGAATGATTCCGTCTGGTCCTGGAGATTAATATGGATCAAAGCTGTATATGGCCCATTGCAGTTTTTGCCGCGTTATTAGATCAACTAAATCGCTTGTAGAAGCTTGAGACTCTGATGTTAAATCGTTGAGTTTGTTAGAGCTACCAGGAAAGTGGGTGTCTAATAACAGATTAAGAGATTCTTCATCTGTGATAGTCCACGTACCTGATTCTGTCTTTAAAGCACTGGGTATTGTTGGACTTTTTGAGAGAATTTTCCTGAGTCTTAAGACTTCTTAAGTATTTTCTATTTTACCACAAAAGTTTCTCCAATAAGACCTCTTACTCTTCCTTAATTCTTTTTTATATTGGTTTAGAGCTTGTTTGTATAAGTCCCAGTCAGAAGGAGATCTAGTGTACTTAGATCTATTAAAGAGTTTGCGACAATCGCAACTAATAAAATAATCGCGCGTACTTAACCTAAAAAAATCATTCTTATTTCCAATCGTCTTTTGAAAGCGAACTGGGTATATGGCGATTTCCAAGCAATTGGCGTTGAAAACCTCAAGGGTAGTATCTATTATTACAACAGAAGTGATAATTTAATTTTGAATATATAATTCTGCTCTCAGATTGTCGCGCTTCTCCAATCAATGCGTTACACCTTAGACTTGCATATCAAGGAAAGAAACGTTTTACAATAATGGAAAAATTAGAAATTTTAAACGGAAAAAACTGGAAAGAATTGTGTAATTTTCTTAAATCTATTAATTAATACAGAAATTTGTTAATGACTGAGTATATTTGAAGTTAAATTTTCATTTTTATTATGTTTCTATAACTTTTCATTACAATTATAATATATTGCCATTCAAGCTGACGGCAAAGCCAAAGCTATCTCAAATTCATAACCATAATACTTAAACTTGGAACCAAATAATTGTTTTAATAAAATAAATTACTTACTTACTTACTCTTTTATTTCGACTCTAGGGACTTTGAAACATTGTGTGTTTCGGCTCTCATTTTGTATTGCCAATCGTTATAACGTGTTCCATGCGGAAGTTTTGACAATAAAAGAAATCTTGTTGTGGCCTAAAGAGAACGTATTATCAAAGTCAGATATCCGTATTTTCTTAGACAAACAGGTTGCTTTCAAATCTTTGGACTTTAAAAAGCCCAGATGATATAACATGACCAGACCACTTGTCAGGTGACGAAAAACACCTGGTCTACACTAGATTTAAAGTGCTCAAGGTATTTGCTATCTCTAAAGAGACTGCATATAAGCTCCATAATCAGAATTATAACCGGGAACTATCTAATGGGAAAGAACTCCACGCGACTATTCGTATTCTCAACTGGCTTTTGCAGAAGATTTATGGAAGAGACGGAAGAACAGTATTTTACCTTCTCTTTACATACCCCGCTCTAGCTAAAAAAACTCAAGACCTACCTAAGCTAGAAATTGCTTGTCCACTTATACACATAAGAGGAAAGAGGAAACCACAATGGTGGGCCTCAGAGCTTGACTCGCTCAGGAAGGAATGCAGGAAACTTTTCAACCGGGCCAAAGCTGCAAGACTAGCCTCTCATTGGGACTCCTACAAAGAATCCCTAAGAATCTACAAGAAGTCACTAAGGAAATCCAAGCGATCTTCTTGGCGATCCTTCTGTGGCATGATAGAAGAAACTTCTGAAGCCTCTAGGTTACGGAAAATTCTTTCAACTAATCCAGCTATGCCAAGCTGCTTGAAAAATGCAGACGGCTCCTGGACTAATTCAAGTAATGAATCGCTGAACCTACTATTGGACACTCACTTTCCTGGTAGTTCTCTTACCGAAACATGCAACAGCTTTGCACGTTCAAGTTCAAATACAACATATCCACAAGGTCTGATCACAAAGGATAAGCTACAATGGGCTCTCAACAGCTTCAAACCATTTAAATCTAAGGAACCAGATGGAATAATACCAGCCGAATTACAAAAGACTTCTGATATAATTGCACCAATCCTTGAAGCCTTTACCTGGTCCATGTTCCCCCGGCATGGAGAGAAGTTAAAGTTGTTTTTATACCTAAAGCAGGTAAATGCTCCCAAGTCAATCCTAAAGATCTACGACCTATAAGTCTATCATCATTCCTTCTTAAGACCTTGGAAAGATTGATTGATATCCATTTATCGATACAAGACTTCTGTCTTCGTCTCAACATGCCTACTGTAAAGGTAAATCGGTGGAAACAGCGTTACACACTTTAGTACACACCATCGAATATTCCCTGTATCATAAAGAGTTCGCTATGGTTGCTTTCCTTGACATCGAAAGTGCATTTAACAGCGTGGACACATCTGCAATCACATTTGCACTGACATCTTTAAATGTAGAGAGTTCGCTTTGGGAGTTAATTCATTCAATGCTTACTAGCAGAATAATTAACTCAAAACTGGGCAACTCTTCTAGCAGACGATTCGTTAGTAGAGGGACACCGCAAGGTGGTGTTCTATCCCCTCTCCTCTGGAACCTAGTGGTGAATAAAATCCTAACTAGTCTGGATGCGGAGGGTTTCAGAGTGATAGCATATGCGGACGACGTTGCTATAGCAGTTTCAGGAAAGCATCTTAATATCCTAAAAGAACTCTTACAAAATGCCTTGGACAGACTAATACTTTGGGCTGATCGGTGTGGACTGGGTTTTAACCCACACAAAACCGATTTGGTCTTATTTTCGAGGAGATACAAAATTCTATTTGTCAACCCTCCTTACATCAAAGGAATCCAATTAAAATTCTCAGCTTATTTTAAATACTTAGGTCTTGTCTTAGACAAAAAACTAAATTGGAAACGCAACGTACAGGAAAGAGTCAAAAAAGCTACTGTAGCTCTCTTTTCTTGCAAAAAAGCTATTGGTAATAAATGGGGTTTACAGCCCAGAATCACGCATTGGCTTTACACATCGGTAATCAGACCGATTTTAACGTATGGTGTGGCAGTATGGTGGACTGCTTTAGAGAAAGGCATAAACAGGGATAAGTTAAATAAAGTCCAACGTTCAGCCTGCCTATGTATAAGCGGATCGCTTCGCACGACCCCGTCGGCAGCACTGGACACCTTGCTCTACCTTACACCTCTTGACATATTTAGCAAACAAATAGCTGCAAGCTCTGCTATTCGCCTCAATGCTTCGTCGCAGTGGACTAACAACAGCATTGGTCACTCCGTAATTCTGAGGTACTTAGAATCAATTCCAAAGCACACAAACTACACCATCCCCCAACTACAATTCGACAGAAACTTCCAGATTTCTATACCTTACCTACCAGATCTTTTTGGGAGGATAGGACATTCTTGGAGGATGAGTCAATCCATTTTTACACAGATGGGTCAAAGACCAAAGAAGGGGTTGGTGGTGGTGTGTACTCTGAACGACTGAAATTAAGTCTCTCATTCCGCCTTCCCTATCATTGTAGCGTGTTCCAGGCGGAACTTTTGGCGATTAAGGAAGTCTTGTCTTGGCTCAAAGAAAACGTGATATCAACATCTGATATCCGTATTTTCTCTGACAGCAAGGCCGCTATCAAATCTCTGGACTCTGTCTCTACAAACTCTATAACAGTCCATAACTGTCGATAATCTCTAATGGAGATGTCGCAACAGTTTAATATTCACCTCTGCTGGGTGCCGGGCCATAGAGACATTCCAGGTAACTGTAAGGCAGATGAACTCGCCAGGGACGTTACAGTACAGTCCATCCTACCACGTTTGACAAGTACTGGCATACCAATCGCTACTTGTAAATTGCTACTAATGCAAGACGCTATGAGGAGGGCAGGCACCAGGTGGAACAACATCACCACGTGTCAAGCCACTAAAAACATCTGGCCAACACTGGATTTAAAACGTTCAAGGTGCTTGCTCTCTCTAAGCAGATCGCATATAAGCTCGATAATAGGTGTCATAACCGGACACTGTCTACTAGGAAAGCACGCCACGAGACTAGGCGTATTCTCAAATGACTTTTGCAGAAGCTGTATGGACGAGGAAGAGGAAGAAACGGTTCTTCATCTTCTCTGCACATGCCCTGCTCTAGCTCGAAAACGCAAGAATTACCTAGGAGAATTGTTCTTTAATAATCTTAACGATCTAAATCATATCGGCATAATCAGCCTCTCACGTTTCGTAAGGGACTCAACCTGGTTAAATTGAGCTTAGGAGGAAGCCTCAAGATTCATGTGGTATCACAATGGGCCATTAAACTGGCCTAAGGTTGTCTGTTCCCATCTTGGACAGCCACTAAAACCTTACCCTACCTAAGATAATTTTAATATAACGATCTAAACGATCTCAATCACATTAACAAAATCAGTCTTTCACGTTTTGTAAGAAACTCAAAATGGTTTCATTGAGCTCACAATTTTCAGAATTAACCTTCTACAAGAGAATTGAATGCCCGATAAATAAAAGTGATTAAGATAATTAGAAATTTAATTTGAGTTTCCCATTCATCGGCAGCTACTTACTGTCAAAGCCATCATCTTCGTAGATAGCCCTAACAAAAAGCTTTATTTATTTATTTATTTATTTATTCATCAAGCAGAGATACAGCTCTTAAAGACTACTTAGAACAATATTAAGTTTATATAAATAATAATAAATAAAACAAAACAAAAAATAGGATGTACAATTAACATTAACCACCGAAGTTTATTATTAATAACAATTTTTTTTTAAAACAGTCCCTACTTAAATATAAATTAAAATCAATGGCATTACAAACAGAATTAGCTTGTCTTAAACAGCGAGTAAAGGGTTCATTGATTCCATAATTGACCCTATGAAAGGGTACACAAAATAAACGATTATTACGTAATTCACGACAAGGAACATGAAAGCCAATCAACGACAGCAAGTGAGGGCAATTGATTTTATAATTTATTAAGTCTCTTACAAGCATTACATCGAAATAAATACGTCGTGATTCTAGGGATTGAATACCCAACAACAAACACCTGGTGTTATATGAAGGCATATCCGTGTTCCAACGCAATATCCGAATTGCAATTCTAGTAAAGCGTTTCTGAATTCGTTCAATTCTCGCCGAATATGTTATATACATAGGATTCCAGATAGATGAGCAGTATTCTAAAATTGAGCGAACATAAGAAAAATATAAGGCTCTAAGAGTATATGGATCAGAGAAGTCTTTAGCGTTCCTGGAAATAAATCCAAGCATAGAACTGGCCTTAGAAATAATATAGTCAATGTGATTAGCGAATACGAATTTTAAATCAAAGATTACACCCAAATCTTTTTTCTCAGTTACTTGTGTTAAGGTTGACCCAAGTAAACTGTAAGAAAACATAATTGGAGAGGTGCCGCGACAGAATAACATACTATGACATTTAGAAACATTTAAATGAAGATCGTTGTTAGAACACCAAACGGAAAGATTGTTAAGATCATTCTGCAGCTTTATACAATCGGAAATAGAATGAATGCGCAGGAATAATTTAAGGTCGTCAGCATACATCAAACAAGAACAATTTTTTAGACAACTGGGAATATCATTGATAAACAAGAGAAAGAGGAGAGGACCCAAATGACTTCCCTGTGGTACACCGGAAGTAACAAAAACAGGGTTGGAAGTAACATTATTAATACGAACATATTGAATTCTGCCAGTAAGGTAAGATTTAAACCATGTCAATAAATTGGAATGAAAACCGATGTTATGCAATTTGGAAATCAATATTGAGTGATCAACTCTGTCGAACGCTTTCGCGAAATCGGTATACACCACGTCACATTGGTATCCTTGTTCTAGAGCTTTGAGTACATAATTACTAAAAATTGTAAGATTAGTTGTAGTTGATCTTCCACTGATAAAACCATGCTGCAAAGGTGAGATTATTTCTTTCACAGAAAAAAGTATTTTTTTATAAATAATTTTTTCGAATAGCTTTGGGATCACAGATATTTTGCAAATCGGACGATAGTTGGTTACATCATTTTTGGATCCTGATTTAAAAACGGGATAAATAAAGGAACTCTTCCATTGTTTTAAAAAGCAACCTTCACGGAGAGAACGGCTGAAAATGATTTCAAGGGGCTTATTTTATTTTCTATGATGAAGGTAATTTAAAAGGTAAGAGAAGAGTCAATGCAAAAGCAATATGGTTTGACATCACTTTTCTTCATAAGGATTTACACACAGTACACACACATATACAATCACAATATACTCTACGTCATGGTGTAAATAAACTTCTAGGGTATAGGCAACCGGAAGACATGATGTTGAAGGCCAACCTTCATACTATAACAATCTATGTCATCAAAAGGAAAGAAGGAAGGTAGGAGGTATAAGTATTTTTATACGTACAAGGACTCAACAATCATCATTGTTGTTGTAGTATATTGTTATCCTTTTGTCCAACATCATCACCAGTATAACACCACCACGCCTTCATGTTCATGGTCGTAATAAACAGTCGGAGAAATTTATCTTCCAGAAAATTTCATCCTTTCACTAAAAACCCATAAAGAATTTTACTTCACTTTTTTTGTTTCTTATATACAAAAAATAGATTCATATCTATTTATATATATATATATGTATATACGAATATATTTCTCTATTGTGTACAGAATTTCACTATAGGAATGACTGAAGAAACTTTCCTTAAAGCGTTTGAAGAAAGTTCTCATCTTCTGTGTTTTTTAAAACACATTTTTTCAAGTTATTTATTTTGCAAAAATCTACACATTCAAGATAATCGTAGTCGAGCTTGCTTAACAAAACACACGAATTTCAAACCGAAACAACAACACTTCACCAAGGAAGAAAAAGGTCCTTGCATTGGAATCATCCTCTTTGGGTGCTGCCACTAAATTGCCATTGTGTGGTGCATCAGAGCAAGCCACCAAAAGCAATAGCAAAGAAGAAACGAAGCAACGAAGGAGAGAAACAGAGTCTCAAAATGTTCAGTTCCTTGAATATTTATGGGTCAATCTTAATTTCAGTGATGGCCTCATTTAACACAAAGTATCCGCCCCGCAAAGGGCTTTATACTATCAACAATGTGCTGAGGAGGTTCGCTGGTTTGAGGTGATGATGATGGGGACACTATATAGGGACTATAATACTGCAACTGTATTGCCCTATCACTTTGTCATTCTCTTTCTATGCGTTAAATATTTTTTTTTTGCTTTAATAAAGGTTAAGTATTGTTTTGGTTCTTTATTTGCTTAAATTTAAACTTAAACTTAAACTTAAACTTAAACTTAAACTTAAACTTAAACTTAAACTTAAACTTAAACTTAAACTTAAACTTAAACTTAAACTTAAACTTAAACTTAAACTTAAACTTAAACTTAAACTTAAACTTAAACTTAAACTTAAACTTAAACTTAAACTTAAACTTAAACTTAAACTTAAACTTAAACTTAAACTTAAACTTAAACTTAAACTTAAACTTAAACTTAAACTTAAACTTAAACTTAAACTTAAACTTAAACTTAAACTTAAACTTAAACTTAAACTTAAACTTAAACTTAAACTTAAACTTAAACTTAAACTTAAACTTAAACTTAAACTTAAACTTAAACTTAAACTTAAACTTAAACTTAAACTTAAACTTAAACTTAAACTTAAACTTAAACTTAAACTTAAACTTAAACTTAAACTTAAACTTAAACTTAAACTTAAACTTAAACTTAAACTTAAACTTAAACTTAAACTTAAACTTAAACTTAAACTTAAACTTAAACTTAAACTTAAACTTAAACTTAAACTTAAACTTAAACTTAAACTTAAACTTAAACTTAAACTTAAACTTTTATTATAGAATTTTTAAGTCCTTCTTCTTGAAAAATTGTTCAATTTTTATATTTCAAATATTCCCCCTTATTTTCAACCAAGCGTGTAGTTGGTAAAATGGACAGACAAGTTCACGGTGGAAGGAGAGCACAAACTTGGAAAAAAAACACCCAGATCTTAGCGAAAGAAAATGAATAATGCTAATGACACACACAGTAGACGTCTTATGACCGAAATGAAAAATGTCCACAACTGAAACAGGGAACAATGGCAATAAAAACAAATATCCAGGAAGCACATCACAGAACAAGAAGGATATTGTGTAGTTTTTTTTTTCATTGCGCCGCTCGTCCTCGCTTCACTTCTGTTTTGCAATGAAAATTATATGGAAACCTTGGGCTTGATAAAATACTATGAGCACTTTTTTGCTAGTGTAGGTAGGTGGTGTATGAGGTTTGAAACATGTTGTTAATATATATGTAAAAAAAAACTTTATGAAAATGTAGATTAATAAGCAATGAGAAGAACTGATTTATTGTTTCTACCCAAGGCCGTCTAATGGGTATGATGCAAGGATGAGAAATCATGTATAACACACAATTTTCAAGACCTTGTTTTTATTTTCTCAATTTTAAGGAAAAAATAGATATGGAATTTAAGTCACGTATCCTTTATTGGAAGAGCGACGTCTGCTCTCGTGTACTAAATAAAAATATATTTAAGCTTTTACTGCATCAGACTTAGGTACCAAGTCTCAGTAACTTAGTGTTGTTTGTTACAAAAATACTCCATTTACCAAGATCGGAACCTTTCGTACGTTTACATTGTTGTATTTGTAATTTTGACAATTAGTCCATGAATAGATATGAAAACAAAAAAAAAAACCGATGCCGTGGGCTAGCGACACTTTGCAAAGCAAAAACAAAATGGGGAGGTTAATAAGTTTTTTTTTCAGATTTTTCTTTTTACTTTTTTTCGATGAAAAAGTCAGTTTTTAGCTTTAATTTTTCAGTCATTTTGTTGATAGCGAACCAATGTAAATTTTTGTTTTGAAAAAAGCATGTTCAACATCAGTTTAATATAATTTACTCACTCATTTAAAGCAATCATTACGAAATTCTTTAACTTTCATAATTAACTTCGGATTATTGTATCAAAGATGCGTTCAAAGAACCATCAAATTAAGGGTGGGATCGCAATTTATTAAATTCAAATATTTCGTTTCCAAGTAATTAAAATCTGTATCAATTTAATTAATCAAAGTATATTTATAGTTTATTTTTAATGATTTAAGCTTGCAACTATTTTCCAATTCCAATTTGATTAATGAATATTAAATTAAAAAAAAGCGTTATAATCAAAAAATACCTCATCCATACCATTTTTGTTTGATGGAAGCATACATGTATTTGCCATCAAAAAAAAATTATGCTTTCAAAGGAACAGCAATATTAAAAAAAAAGAGGCTGGGATGCGACCCACACTGATAACTTCCCATCCCGTCTGTCGATTTGTCTTGCTTAAAAGTTTGTCTATATGAACTCGTATCAATTTTTACCAAATTTGCGTACTATTTTTTGTAGATTTAATTTTTTATGAAAAAACGGACTGTTGAATTTTTATATAAAAATTACTGAATATCGAAAACAATATTTTCTGTCAAATAAAATAAGTTTGAAGCCAATATTTTTAATTTTTGAAAAGCTATTTGAGTCGAAAGTAAATTTTTACCAAGTTTTAGTATTGTTTTTTTTTTTTAGAGTTTTATTTTTTTTTAAACTGTGAAATTAATTTTTTTTTAATTTTATTGAATGTTGAAAACAATATGTCTTTTAAGATAAAATTAGTTTGAAATCAATATTTCAAATTTTTGAAAAGATATTTGAGTCGAAAATCAATTTTTACCAACTTTTGTTAATTTTTTTTCGGTTTTTAATTTTTTGTAAAAAAAAACTGTCAATTCGATTTTTTCAAATTTTTACTGAATGTTAACATAAATATTTTTTTAAAAGATAAAAGTAAATTAAATCAAAGTTTTGAAAAGATATTTTAGTCGAAAATCAATTTTTACCAACCTTTATTAATTTTTTTTAGGTTTTTATGTTTTGTAAAAAAAAAACTGGCAATTCGATTTTTCTCAAAATTTTATCAGATGTCAAAAACATTTTCCTTCGTTGCACAAAATTGTTTTGGAGATGAAATCATATTTAAGTCGTAAAATTTTGGAGGTGACACATTTTTGTTCAGTTTTTTTGATTAATAAAAAAAAGTGAAATGGATTTTTTTCGAAAAATATACTTCTTTGATATCACGTTATAATATATTATATAAAATTTAATTCAATTCTCGAGCGTTTTTGGTTCGTAAGATATTTTGGGTTACCCAACATTTTCAACTTTTTTTCAAACTGCTATGGTAAAAAAACCACCCACGCAATTTTCTTGAGAGCTCTTTCTGTATCTTTCTGCCTTATTATCTGTATAACACCATTTTTTTTTAAATCGATATCTCTTCTGGTTCTTGAGCTATGGAGGACGAACAAAACGTCGCGAACGTACGGACGTACACTGCCAATCACTAGGATGAGGCCACATATTTTTCAACCGATTTTCGTTCTTTATACCTGCTGGAAATTTCGTACCAATAAAAATTTACTACATTTGAGTAGGTAGATATTTTCTTTAAAAAAAGTAATAAAATTAAGGGGTTAAATAGAAAAAACAGTTGGAATTTCCCTACATTAATTAAAGAGCTACTTAAAAACAGTATGAAAAAGTGCGTCACTTGGATGAGGCCACATGAAAAATCTTATAAAATATCAAAAAAATGAAAGAAATGTTTACAGTTTTTGGTTTTCAAACATTTATTTATTAAGTTTTTCTCAATTAATAATGAGTATGCCCCCCATTTTTCGATATGACCTCTATTAGACGGTTTTTTTAAATAGTCAAGTGAAATCTCGTCCCAGGCATCACGGATAGCTTCAATTAAGGAGTCCTTGTCTTCATATTGTCTACCGCCTTCATAAACTTTTCGAGATAGCCATGCCCATACGTTTTCGATTATGTTCAAGTCCGGTGAATAGGGTGGCCATGGCAAAAGCTTTACGTTTTCTGATAAAATCCAGCTTTTGACAACCCCGGAAATGAGCGTTCCAACAAGTATTTGTAGCTGTTTCCGTTCATTGTTAGAGAAAGAAACTAAAATTCGATTTTGTCGTAGTAGGTGATAGCTCCCCACACCATAACACCTGATGTATACGGCTGTGACGTCTTCCCAAAATTAGTTCCTCTTTTCTTAAATCATGGAAATAAAAGTTGTAACCATTGGGGCCGTCAAGGCTAAACTTTTTTTCATCCGAAAAGACGACGCGTTTCAATTGACTGCTCCAAGAGACATGTTCTGTTGCAAAGTTCATTCGCAGCTCCTTGTGTACTTGCTTTAGAACAGGTTTCTTTTTGAGTTTTCTTCTCTGGATAGTACCATCTTTTCTTATTATCCTTCGGACTGTCGAAATACTGGCTGATACTCCGCTTTTGGACCTTATTTTAGTAGCTGATTGAGTAGAGTTTGAAGCAATACGTAAAATTAACCGCTTTTCTCGGGATGTTGTTGCTTGGGCTGTGCGTCCTTTTTGCTTTTTTCCATAGTTTTGAGGATCAGCAAGATAGTTGTTTACAACTGTCTTACTTCTGTTCAGCTTCCTTACTATTTCTCGGCTTGAGTCCCATTTCCTTGAAAGCATCGATTTGTCCTCTTTCTGCTACTGTCAACGTCTTTCCGGAACCCATTTGTAGATGAAATTTAATAAAAATAGTTATTTGTAAAACGTTCTTAAATATTGTAACCCAAATTTTGAAAAAAATTGCTGATCTGAACTTCTACAACGAAATATTCGCAATGGCCTCATCCTAGTGACTCACTTTTTTATATCCTTTTTAGGTAGCTCATTCATTAATGTAGGGAAATTCCAACGGTCTTTTCTAATTAACCTTATAATTGTATCACTTTGTTTTAAGAAAATATGTACCTACTCTCATGTAGTAAAATTTTCCGGGTTAAACAAATTCCAACAGGTATCGGACCGAAAATCGGTTGAAAAATGTGTGGAATCATCCTAGTGATTGGCAGTGTATGAACGTACGTACACACGCACGCACAGACATCTTTCTAAAAATCTTTTATTTCGACTCTAGGGACGTTGAAACGTCGAGAAATGTCAACATTTTTGCATTGCAATAACTTCCTATGGGAAGTTAATGATCAGAACGATTATAGCGAACTTGTTGAATAAATGCAGATGCTTTAGAGATGCACAAAGCAACTTATTTTTAAAACATGGTTCCCTCAAATTTGTATTACAAATTCTTACTACAAACAAAATTCTAACTCTAACGCAATACCTCAAAAAGAAATTTTCAGGAATATTTCTGCAACAAAAAAAACTAAAATTTGATCTTACAATTACCAAACTGCGTAAATGATGAAAATACTTATCTAATTGAGGAATCTGAACCAGCTAAAGAGCTAAAGTTGGCAATCTTACTTCACAGGTATGCTTCTCGTAGCATTGTCTGTACAAAAAAATACGGAGGCACCCGCCCATTGTTTCCACCTAAACTTCTAACTTCGCCAAAAAAAATGGTATAAGCTGCTCTAAGCAAACTACATCTGAAAAAATGTTCTGTTTTGTTGTTTTACAAAGTATTGAGTTACACTTTTGTCCATTTCCAATTATACTTAACCGGTTGCAGCTCATATTGCGTTCGAAAATAGTTTAAAGAAACAAAGAACAGCACAAATAAATCATTAAAAATGTATTTGGTCAATCTTATTTTATTTGATAAACATTTGCAAAATTTATTTGGATTGAAATTAAAAAGCTATACAAATCTTCTAATTTAAGACCATGTCAGCACTTCAGATTCTGTTGGTGCGGATTGTTTCGTTTTTGAACGAAGGCCAAAATGAAGCATTTAGATGTGCCTGTCGACTAAAATGAAGCATTTTGATGGGCTGGAACACTAAATGTGAGAATGTGTTTGGTTTTTGCATCATTTCACGCACACTTTCTCACATTTAGTGTGCAGTTAGCTTGCAGGCAAACCGAAATGCCAGTCTGAGATACCGATCTTGGTAATGGAGTATTTTTGGTTTGTTACATCACACAGCTCCTTATAAAGCTTTCTGTTAACTCACACTTGAAATCTGCGATCTAGGACTGTACAAATTCTTGGTTTTTAAGCTTTTTGAGACCACAATTTTTTTAGTATTTATTCAAATTTAATTTAGTGATGTCTTTAAAAACGTAATCAAGTGGATTTTGTAGACAGTAGATAAAGGCACCCTAGACCGTAGTTGAGTAGATTCTTTTATTTAAGAATATTTAACCAAAAACTAACCTCTTTCTTAATATTACACACTAAAGTTTCGTGGAACATATGTCAGAGAATTAATTTTATTTGGCTGATGATAACAGCAAATTGCAGAAATTATGTTAAAGACATTTTCGGATACAATTGGGATATGACTTCAATTAAATAATATAATATTTAGTATTAAAATTTGTATATCTAATATTTGTCAAAAAATGATATTACCTCTTGACACCAAATAAAAACTTAGAACATTTTATGACAACCCAATCGACAACCCACGACTGACCCAGTCACGAACTCTGTTAACGAAAAGTACTCATAATTAAAAAATTGTTGACTTTATTTTTATTTAAATGTCGTGTAACAAATCAATGTAGATGTATATACAATTTTAACCTTCCTATAGAAAGTTTTTGTAATCGGTACGTACGATTTGTCGAATTGAAAATTTTGACATTTCTCGACGTTTCAAGGTCCCTAGAATAAAGGATCTGTAGAGAGATGGGAATTTTTCGTCGTCCATATCTCAGAACCAACAGTGTTATCATTAATAAATGAAGTTATTGACTTAAAAAAGACTACATTTTTTTTGTTTATTTTAGAAATAAAAATATTCAACAAATTGTACTTAAATCGCTAAAAATTAGTTTTCTACTATAATCTCGTTCACATAAATAGATTTTGAAGTCAAAAATTTAATTTTTTTAGCATAATCCAACTGACAACAAAAAACTATTAAGAAATGGTTTTCGACTTCAAATTATTTATCTCACACCAAAGTTATCAGAGTTCGGCTCGCATCCCAGCCTCTTTTTCAATTTTAATTTAAAAGCATTTTTAGTATGCAGTTATTTTGAGCTTATTCGCTTTGTATTTAATTTTCGTAAGCAAATTATGACCCATTTTCTTAATATCAAATTTCGAAAGCAAAAATATGTTTTTTTTATAGAAAGAAGTCAAGTTAAGAAAAACTGTTTTAGAGAAAATTAAATTAAAATATATTATATCGGTTCGTTTTTGAGAATCGATTTTTCAATTTTTTAACAACAAATTTGTTTGGGTTCTACTTTTATTTTTAGTCTTCAAAAAAAATTTAAAAAATCGGTTTAAGACCTTTATTTGCAAGTTTGAACTTAACTGACCCAATTGCTTGAGCTGCAAGGGGCGAGGATAGACAGACTGAATGGGGGGACAGACTTTGTTCGGCTTCTCTATTATCGTAATGTAATGGTTGGTAATCTCGAGTTCAAAATATTGTACGAATGCAATATTATGCCATATAGTTCCATGCGTCTCAACTAATAAGCTTAAACCTTAATTATTGATCGCATACTTTTCGAAGTTCCATAAATAACAATGTCGAAAAAATAATCATTTTCGAAAAATGAAAATGCTAAACACCATTTCCTTGAATTAAAATTGTGCAGTAAAGCACAAGTCCAATCATAAATTGACATATCAAAACCTCTTTCTTCAAAAATTAATTAAAATTCGATCACCGCTTTGTCTTTCCAACTTCAATCACATTTTAAAAAATATTAATGTCAATTCTGCCAAAACACAAAAAATTATTCATTTTCCGTAAAAAAAAGCGGTAAAAAAAAGTTCATAATTATCATCATTTTCTTATCTATAACTTAACAACATTTCTAGTTTTCCGCACCAAAGTAATGCCCTATAATGAATACACTTGTATTTTTTAAAAGCAAAACAAAAAAAATAAAATTAAAAAAGAAAGATGTAAAACTGATGGCATGGTTTGGCTGCAACATCATTAACCCAATTATCCAAATCCACGTTTCCTGCTACCTACATACTATATGCCTATATACCCACTACTAGCACATCCTTTCTATAAGCCCATTCAAGTGAAACCGAACAATGAATTCCCATAATCATTGGAACACTTTTCCAATTCGCGTAACTAATCCTCCTGATGCGCGCACAGTGTTTTCCATAAACACCAACATTCCACCGAGGACCATTTGACCTACATATTTAGCGCAAGGGTCTGAATGATATATTCATAGATATATATGAGTACGAGCATTTTGTTCCTAAAGTCTTTATATTCGCGGATGTATGTTGTAGATATTTCATCCATGTTTCACTGTTGCAGTTTTAATTACATTCGAGTAGCAAGTCCTTTTCCATTGCAACATCATTATTGTCATAATAATCGTCATCATCGTCATTATTATCTATGATGGCAGAATAGCTCTTGCCACTCTATGCCTCTCTGTTGATGTTTCTGTTGCAGAAAAACAATCATCATCGCCATCGTCATAGTCATCGTCATCGTCATCTTTTACGCCGCACAATCATCAATGTTCTGATGTTCATCATGAAACTCACGGCGCGACGTGACGTGGCACAGCGATGGTGATGGCGATAGTGTTGAATGGTAGAACCTTCAACTATGTTCCACGCGATACATTTAGCTTAGAGCAGGAGTTTTATTCCTGACGCTCATCCCACTTGGCGAACTGGCATCGGGATGGTGCGGTAACATCAGAGCAGAGTTTACAAATCTTATCCTGATGCAATACAACACAAGGACTTTTCATTGTTACAAATTAAATGGGCCGCATCATCAGGCACCGTGTTCAACTGTTGCAGTTGCATCGAGAACATAGCCGTTCTGTTTCTGTTCTGTTCATCCTCCATATACATACTTACAGAGACCCCTAGATGCAAGTTGAAAGAAGAGGTTCCTCGTTAATTCTCGTATAGGTGGGTGGATGTTGAATGTTGGATGTAATCTATATAGATACAATTCGTTTGGATATATCTCCCCGAAGCACTATTCCATTTTCAATAAGCATCGCATCCCAGCATCATCATCAGCATCAAGGAGAAGCGCAAGGAAACTAGAAAATTATGCCAACAACTGCAAAGGATTTCCTGGTATCCTTCAAAGAGGATATCAGAGTAAATTCGACCCCAAAACTGCTTTTATTTTTCCGGAATAATTGATGGAATAGATGAAGAAAAATTACTAATTATTATTATAATTTTACAATTATTATACACAGAAACGTATTTTAGTGTCTGTGTGTGTAGAAGGAAGGAGCTTATGATACTATAACCATTAACATAATTTTAAAATGGGCTCATTTTATTTTGAATGAGTAAAACTGTTGCAAACATAAATTGAAGTGAATAGATCAATTAAAAGATTTTCTTCTCTCATGGATGTGATAACACAAGCCACCAAGAAAGCAATAAGGATATATTTCTTTCCATTAGGAACACAAAAGGGATAATGACTACCCTTAACATGTTTAAATACAGTTTGAATGGGAACACATTTCAGAATCCCTTCTCTATCTCTAGAGACGCATTTCAATACATGCTTCTTCAAGCGAAAACAGAATTAGATAAAACATTGCACATTCTTGATGTGCGGCCAAGAAGAAGTATAATAATTCTGGAGGGTAATAAAGTGACTTTTTTTAGGGGTTGAACTTTGGGAAATATTACAAACTAACATCAATAATTAGTATGCTGTGCAAACCGAGCAAACATTTTTTTTAAAACATGATTAGGCTGAAATGAAGCAAACGTACATTAGATTGTACGGTAGTTCTTGAAACTGACTAGAATGTGGCTCCTGTAGAATATCAATTTTACATCGAGCGCAACAACACAATATTTCAAGAATTAGACTTAAGAGTACTCTTCACAAAGATCTCCGATTATTCACTTAAAAGGTCTTATTGACTCAGCAATTGAAGGCGCAACGCTTTTTGAAGCCAAAAAAAAAAACATTGAATTGGACAACGACTTCGCCGAATAATCATATTTTCTAAGGAACAAACAAAATGTTTGCATCTTTGGCTCTGAAAACCTAAACTTTATTGCCCAAAAACCAATGCACCGCCTCTGTGCTAGGTTTCACACGGCCACCACAGCGAAACCCCTGGTTTGACGACGAATGCCGGCAAGCGCACGCAACGAAACAAGAGGCATACAAAACTGCGCTGCACAAAAGGACTAGAGCTGCTCGCGAGCTCTACGAGCAGAAGAGGTGAGATTAACACCGGCTTCTTAGATGGAAAAAAAGAGAGCAGATAGAGGGATGTCACAACAGGAATGAGGTTCGTAAATTTTACCAAAAGGTAAAACGCCGCGAACCGAAGCCTGTAAGGACGATCAGGGGAACATCGTAGTAGAACCGCAGTCGATGCTGAGAATATGGAAAGATCACTTCTCCAAATTATATAACGGCGATGACGAACCGAATTCATCTGAAAAGGAGATAGAACCACTAAACCTCGGCGACGCAGATCAACAATTCCGCCTACCCGACCTTGACGAAGTGAAGATAGCTACATCTAAACTTAAGTCAAACAAAGCTGCTGGAGCTATCGGCATCGCTGCCGAACTATTCAAAACAGCAGGCGATGACTTGGTAGGGAGCATGCACCAACTCATCTGCAAAATATGGTCGGAAGAAGGCATGCCCGATGAGTGGAATCTTACCATAGTATGCCCGATACATAAGAAAGGAGACCCTCTAAACTGCGCCAACTACAGAGGCATCAGTTTCCTTAACATTGCGTATAAGATCCTCTCTGCCGTATTATGTGAACGTCTGAAGCCATTCGTCAACAACCTGATTGGTCCTTATCAGTGTGGCTTCAGACCAGGAAAGTCCACTATCGAACAAATATTCACACTCCGGCAGATCTTGGAAAAAACCCAGGAGCTTCAAATCGATACCCACCATCTCAAAGCCGCGTATGACAGCATCTATAGGGAAGAGCTCTACCGAGCAATGTCTAGTTTTGGCATCCCTGTCAAACTTTTTCGTTTGTGCAGAATGACGATGGAGAATGCACGCTGCTCTATCAAGGTCAGAAAAGATCTTACCGATGCATTTGATGTCAAAAAAGGTTTTAGACAAGGCGATGCACTGTCATGCGACTTCTTCAACATCGTTCTGGGAAGAATTGTGCAAAACTCCACCGTCAACACTAGAGGCACAATCTTCCAAAATTCCATCCAATTACTCGGATACGCAGGTATTATTGACATAATTGGAAGATCGAAGCGTGATGTCAGTGGAGCGTTTTGGGCATTGCGACGGAAGCGAAGAAGATGGGCTGAGTGGTCAATGAGGGCAAGCCCAAGTATATGCTGTCATCAAAAAAGAACACTGAACAACGACGTCTTGGACAAAACGTCACCATGTTCAGCTATAACTTTGAGGTAGTTAAGGACTTTGTCTACCTAGGCACCGCTATTGATGCAGATAACGACACCAGTGCTGAAATCAAACGAAGAATAACTCTTGCAAATCGCTGCTTCTTTGGACTTAGAAGGCAATTGAGAAGTAAAGTCCTCTCTCGAGCATCTAAAATCACCATCTATAAGACACTCATCACCCCGGTTCTCATTTATGGCGCTGTCAAAGAAAGATGAGAGCGTCTTAGGATGCTTCGAGAGAAAAATTCTTCGTGTGATTTTTGGTCCCGTTCGCATAGATGGAGAATGGAGGACAAGATATAACGACGAACTGTACGGGCTGTACAGCGACACTTACCTAGTTAGCAGAATTAAAGTCGAACGGCTTAGATGGCTAGGGCATGAAGAGCGGATGGACATCACGCTCCAGCCCGGAAGGTCTTCGAATCCATTCCTGAGGGACGGCGCTGGAGACTAGGGACCGAGATTTGCTGGAGACGCATATTGGTTAAGGCCCAGGTCCGCTCCGGACTGTAGCGCTACCTTAAGTAAGTAAGTAAGTATTCAAAAATTGTGTTGAGAATATTGATTCAGGCAGCGATGACTTTTGGCTTACTCAACTCATACACAGCTCTGTACCATCGATTTGTTTAAGACCAAATTCCCAAATCAGTCGTCTTGGCATTATCATTTGATGCAGTTTTAGATTAGTAGTCTTCGGAGATTTGTTTTTTGGGAATTTGTTAAGGATCTATGTTATTTCAAAAATCTGGAAACGATGCATGCTCTATAGGTTATATCATCCAAGCAATCCATGAAATCTTACACAATTTCAATGACTCAAAGTACCTCTGAAATGTCAGCCAAGGTTGTGATTTTGATGTGAATATTACCGTTAGCACATTGATAAAAATTTAATTACTTTTTGCAAAAACAAGTGGTTTGTTTAGCCCACCCTTTAATTATATAGATTCTGATTTTCACAAGAAATAACATTGGGGTGCCACAAGGTAGCACTTTGTCTATGATTTTCTTTCCAATTTCGTTGGTATGTGTTTTTGCTATACTAAAACTTTATTCCTGAATAATCCACACAAATTAACAAACTCCTTCTAAACTGACTAGAAAGATGGACATTTAATAGCTTAGAGCTATTAAAAATTATGTATCACGCAAGCAAAGCGCCTTGAAAATCTATGATTGCATTACATCTGCACGTTGCCAAGTGGTTATGGTCGATCTTTAACTCAATAAACTTAGTAGAAATAGTGTTTTAAAGGATTTTATAACCATTTTCAGCATAGCAGACAAAAGCTTTTGTAGACAAAATTAAGCTTAAAATGTTCACCATCATCTAATACTTGTTTTAATAGCTCATCAAAAATATCACAATACCCCTTGAAGACATCTAAAGATGATTATCATAGTAATTTCAAAAAGTGTGGTACTCCACAATCTATACAAAAATATTGCCATACCAAAAATAACCACATCCTTAACAAAAGACCCAAAAAGGTCGGTTAATCTTTTCCCTTTAAACTATACTAAACTTCAATCTGATCCTTTAAAAACAAAAACAACAAATTTAAATTGAATTGGGGAAGGAAACTCATCAATACACTACATACCTACCATCACATAACATAGACGCAGTTGTGGGCTTCTAGCCACAGTTACCACATCACGCGTTTGGAAAAAGGAAGACACTGTCGAACCCTACTTTTAACCTACATTATGTAGGGTAAGTATATTGAGGAAGGGGTTTTTACTACGAGTACTATATCAAATTTCCAAAGGATGCAAAGTGTGGTCGATGATGATTATGATGATAGTTGCAGAAGAGAAACCATATCCTTGTTTTCGTGTTCCAAAAAAGAACAAAATGTTACATGTTATGCATATATATATGTTTTCGAATACGTAGGTAGTCCCTTTTAATCATGTCGTCGTTTTCGTCGTCATATTCGTAGTTTTCGAGAAAATGGTTACCCAACACTGCTTTCTATAGAATCTACACCACTAATTTACCAGTCGAATTCAAAAAGCTTTTGTCATTTACGTAGACAATTTGTCGACGACGACGACGATGATGATAGAAAATTTACCTGAGGACCTTACTTGATGATATCATATCCTTAAAAGTGTCTTTTTTTACTTTGAAATTTCAAACTATTAAAGCTTTAATAGGAGTTATATGACTTTGAGTTAAGAAGTTTTATACAAGAGGTTTTGAACCTTAAAATCGAAAAGAAGATAAAGGTAAGTCTTTGAACTTGGTTTTATTTAAATGATGAAAAGTTAAATTAAAAAGGATTTTGGAGGTAAGCTTTCCCAATGTTTGATGGAAATTAACCATACCGAACTTTTAAAAGGGTAAGTTGAAAGATTTGATAAAAAGACGTTTACTTGATAATTTGTTTATTCTTTAAACGTTTGTCTGTCATTCCTTTCCGGTATACCTATAGCTAGCATAGTAATGGAAGTAACTAATAAAACGATATACTCACTAACATGGTTCAATTTTAATTTGATTTATAATTTGGCATAAAATTGTCCCATGTCAATTCTTGAATTCATTCTGAAGGGTGCGTTCCAAAACTTCGTTTTTTATAAATATTTTCTTGAGTTGGAAGTTATATAAAAATACAGGCTTACAAATTTATTTAATTTTTCTAACTATCGAAATTGTATAAGCCACCCTTATTCAGTTCGGTTTATTACTGTGTTTTGAAAAACACAACTTTTTTTTCACACACATCGCATCCAGAATTGTTTAACAGATGGTAAGCGAAGAAAACATTACACTCTCATTGTATTTCAACACGTGCTTCACTTCGTTTCTTTTTCGTTTAGTATCATTATATTATTATAAATGAGTGTGAAAATAATATCAGAAACCAAAATCTTGGGAAATGATCATACTTTGAAACAGGGTAGCACGAACGGGTTCCGGAATCAAAAGACTGATAAAAAATATTCGATCAAATTGATTTTTTTCAAAAACCATTAGAGCGTTTTTTTTAATAATTTGTATATACAAAAAATTTTTCAATTTGATCTTTGTTAAATATTTTTGGTATGCAAAAATTTCGTTTAAAAATGTTGATCATCAAATATTATTGAGACGATATAAGATCTTGTACAGAAAGTAATATTGAAATCAGTTATTTAGTTTTTAAGAAAACTATGGAAGCTACCCTTCTGGAATAATACAAACAATTTTTTTTCTTATTGAAAAAAGTCAAATTTAGAACAAATTTTTAGCCGAAAAAACTATTGGTTTGTTTTTGAAAAAAAAAATCGAATTTTCGATCTTAACCCAACAAGTTTGTATTTTTAGTACTAAAAATATAAAAAAAAAACTCCTAACGCGAATCTTCTGAAAATTTCAATTCCAAAGTTTTAATTAATAAAGAGACACAGAGAGGTATATGGATTCAAAACATGGCCAAAATTCAATTTTTAACGTAGCATAGGAAGTTATTGTAATGGGTCCGATTCGTCAAATTGAAAATTTTGACATTTCTCGACCTTTCAAGGTCCCTAGAGTCGAAGTAAAAACTTTCTAGAAAGATGTCTGTGCGGACGTGTGTACGTACGTTCGTACGTTTGCAACGTTTTTTCGTCGTCCTTAGCTCAAGAACAAGAAAAGATAACGATTTCAAATAAATTTCGTTGTACAAATAATAAGGCAGAAAGATGCAGAAAGGGCTCTCAAGAAAATTGCCTTTGTGTTTTTTTCACCATAGCAGTTTAAAAAAAGGTGAAAATTTTGGTTAACCCTAAATATCTTACGAACCAAAAACACTAGAGACTTGAATTAAATTTTATGTTATATATTGTAACGTGATATCAAAGAAGTATATTTTTTTTTTTTAAAAATCCATTTAATGGTTTTTTTTTATAAATCAAAAAAACTGAAAAAAAAATGTGTCACCTCCAAAATTTTACGACTAAAATATGATTTCATCTCCACGACAATTTTGTGCAACAAAGAATAATGTTTTTGACATCTGATAAAATTTTGAGAAAAATCGAATAGACAGTTTTTTTATAAAAAAATAAAAATCTAAAAAAACATTTCTCACAGTTGGTAAAAATTGAATATCGATTCAAATATCTTTTCAAAAACTTGAAATTTCGGCTTTAAACTTATTTTTTCTTACAATAAAAATAAAAACCTAAACAAAAATTAACAAAAGTTGGTAAAAATTGATTTTCAACTTAAATATCTTTTCAAAACTTTGAGGTATTGGCTTTAATTTCCTTTTATCTTTCAAAAAATATTGTTGTCAACATTCAGTAAAATTTTGAGAAAAATCTAATGGACAGTTTTTTCTACAAAAAATTAAAAACCGAAAAAAAAATTTACAAAAGTTGGTAAAAATTGGTTTTCGGCTCAAATATCTTTTCAAAACTTTGAAACATTGGCTTCAAACTAATTTTATCTTATAAGATATATTGTTTTCAACATTCGATAAAATTTTGAAAAAATCGAATGAACAGTTTTTTTACAAAAAATAAAAACCTAAAAAAAAAATTTAAAAAAGTTGGTAAAAATTGATTTTCGACTTAAATATCTTTTCAAAAATTTGAGATAATAGCTTTTGACAAATTTTTACTTATAAGAAATATTGTTTTCAACATTTAGACTTTTATCTTTCAAACAATATTGTTGGTAACACTCAGTAAAATTTTGAAAAAAAATTGAATTGACAGTTTTTGTAGAAAAAATTAAAAATTTAAAAAAAAATTTACAAAAGATGGTAAAAATGTTCTTTCGACTCAAATAGCTTTTCAAAAATTGAAAATATTGGCTTCAAACTTATTTTATTTCACAGAAAATATTGTTTTCGATATTCTGTAATTTTTATATAAAAATCCTTCAGTCCGTTTTTTCATAAAAAGTACATATAGACAAACTTTTAAGCAAGACCAATCGACAGACGGGATGGGAAGCTATCAGTGTGGTTCGCATCTCATTCTCTTTTTATTAATGTTAATATTAAATAATAAGACACATTTGAGCGATAGAGAAAAAAACAATTTTTGGCTTAGTTTTAGACCTAAAGGGTGTCCCAAAACTAACGCAAGATTTGCCAAGACTGCCATTTGTGCAGTGAAGTGTTGGCAACCCTGAAAAAAAGCAATTTGACAGCTAACAGTATAGGGTTATTAAAAATGGAGCGTTACACGATAGAACAACGTGCCTTCATTATTAAAGAATATTTCAAAAATAGTGAAAGCTTGGCGGCTGCAGTTCGAAAATTTTATACAAAATATGGTCGGAATAGTGTTTTAACTTCGTCAACTGTGAATAGATTAATTGAAAAATTCATGGAGGCTGCATCCGTTCAAATGTGAATGTCGAAGCAGTGCGCGAGAGTGTTGCTGACAATCCAGGAACCTCAATTCGACGTCGTGGACAAGAATTGCAAATTTCAAGAACCTCTCTACAGCGTATACTCACCAAAGATCTGTGTCTTCATGCTTACAAAATTCAATTAACAAAACAATTGAAGCCTAATGACCATGGACAGAGAAGAGAGTTCGTTGAATGGATTATTGAACATCAACAAATGGACCCTGATTTTTCATCTTGATGGCTTTGTCAATCGCCAAAATTGCAGCATTTGGGGTTCGGAGAACCCACATGTGATTGTCGAAAAACAAATGCATCCACAACGCGTGACTGTATGGTGTGGATTTTGGGCTGGAGGCATGATTGGGCCATATTTTTTTGAAAATGATGCTGGTCAAGCAGTGACTGTTACTGGGGCTCGATATCGCGACATGATTACACAGTTCTTTCTGCCAAAATTGGATGATATTGATGTGTCCAATATGTGGTTTCAACAAGATGGTGCAACATGTCATACAGCCCGTGAAACAATTCAATTACTGCATGAGACATTTCCAGGTCGTGTACTCTCTCCTTTCGGTGATCAAAATTGGCCTCCTAGATCGTGTGATTTAATACCATTAGACTTCTTTTTATGGGGTTATTTGAAATCACAAGTCTATGTCAACAAGCCCACAACCACCCGTGCATTAAAGGAGGAGATTCTACGCTGCATCAACGAAATTCAGCCACATTTATGCAAAATGGTCATGGAAAATTTCAACAAAAGAGTGGGCATGTGCATGCAAAGCCGTGGAGGCAATTTGTCCGATGTGTTATTCCATACATAACCCTATCCTATGTACTTTACGAGTCAATAAAAATATAACTATCAAAAGACTAAAAACGGCGTTTTTTATTTAATTCAAATCTTGCGTTAATTTTTGGACACCCTTTATATACTACACTTTGAGACTTACAGACGATCGGAATCGGGGGACCTTCTTTTTACGACTTTTCTCCCATCGTCATTTTATTTTTGAATAAGTTCAAATTTTTAACGAATGCTAACCTTGTCATATATGTAGTAGGTTATACATGTATGTCGCAATTAAAAAGAGGCTGGGGTGCAGTTCACACCGATAACTTTCCATCCGTCCCCATCTGTCGATTTGTCTTACACTTTGTGTGAGATACAATTTCTTAAGTAAATATCTTTCTATGTTTTCTTAATACTTAAGTCGAATACCATTTCTTATCAGTATTTTTTTTTCTAAGTTTTCGCGTTTCGTAAAAAAAGTAGTTACTTGAATTTTTCTAAGAAAATAACTTTTAATTTCCAGTCGAAAATTAGTTTGTACAAATTTTAGTTACATTTGTTGAAATTTTTTATTTTATGTATATACAAAAAAAGAGATTGGATTTATCATGAGATATCGAGAATCGAACACTTATTTTAACCAATTGTGTGTAGAATTTTAATTTTAATTTTGATGAAAAAAACTGACTGTTGGATTCTTATAAAAATTTAACTGAATGTTGGAAACAATATTTCTCGTAAGATGAAATTAATATGAAGACTTTGCTTTAATTTTTGAAAATATATTTGAGTCAAAAACTAATTTTTACAAACTTTTCTAGTTTTTTTCATCATCCCAAAAAACTCTGAACATTTATTTGAAGTCGATATCTCCACTAGTACTTGAGATATGGACGATGAAAAAGTTTCCCAAACATATGGACGTACGGCATTGCGGACGAAAGAACGTACTTATATACACAGTACACACACATAGACATCGTTCTAAAAATCTTTGATTTAGATCCTAGGGACCTTGAAACGTCAAGAAAAGTCATAATTTTTAATTTGACAAAGCGGACCGATTACAATAACAAACTCAAGGAAGTTAATAAAAAGTAAGCAAAAACCTCGCCAAGTCTATCAACACCTACAAAATGTTGCAAAAGTTATCAAATTTCAATTTTGATTTTGTAATTCAATGAAATTATTTATTTAAACTAAATAAAAATACTTATTGATGTAAAACGTATCAGCAAACGATTTTCATAACAAAACCTATTCCTAAAAGAATTTCATTGATTTTTCATTTGTTGCAGTTTTACATAATTACTTTTGGTCTTTTGACAGCTTATTTCAATAATGCTATACCTGATGTAATGGCTTGAAACACACATTTTGGTAATATTGTAATAATTACTTCATCTCAGAATATGTCATCTTTATACCTTTGTGAATATAAAGACCTGCACTTTACACATAAATTATAGAGGATGAAATTTTTTGTTTCAATAGAATTCACAAGAATTAATTTTATATGTTTAGAAATTTTGATGAAAATTTTATTACAAAACCGCATTTGTCATTATATGAAAAAAAAACTTTAATGTCCCTCTTTTAGCTCAAATTGGTTTTCCCTCTGGGTTTTGTGCATTTGAAAACCCTCAGTGAATGCTTGATTACCACACGCCAAAGCAGCAGTCTCTATTTCTATGCATATGTACCTATAGGTATGTTGGGTGTGTGTAAGATTGTATAGACGTAGCTATATAATGTATACGCCGTCACCATTATTGCTCCACTAAACTTGCTTCATGCAACCAGAGATAGAAAGAGCAAAAATGAAAACCAGGTCAGTGGTAATGCGGTGTACATGCAACAAATAAACGAACACCGAACGAAAAAAAAACCTTTGCACACTCAAAATGGAGGAAATAGAACATCGCCAGGACATTTAATATATCCTGGCTGACAAACATACATTACCTCTTTGCCAACCGACAGCAGACGGCATCGGCAACGACACAATGGTACTCCACACTCCATACACACACATTATGTATAAAGCGGTGGCGTTGATCTGTGGTCTGCCGCACTAGTTCTAGCCGCCACCATCATGGGCGACATCATTCTCATCATCAGCCAAGCTATACCTACCTACCTAGATATACCTTTATACGTTACCGACGAACGACTGCCCCACTAAAAAAAATAATTCCGGATGGCATCAGTCGCACTATTTGGTCTTGCCTCCAATGGCAAAACCTTGCTCCACACACACTCAGTTGGACATTAAAAAATGTAGCAAACAACAAAAAATAGCTGGAGACCACAGTTTGCCATAGTCTGCTTTGGTCTGGACTTGGACTACATCAGGTCAGGACGCAGCACGGCAGCACTAGACTATTGCTTTTGGTTCTAAAGCATTTGCTGCTATTACCACTCCATATCGTATTTTTTGTTTATTTAGTTGTCTTTTCTGCTGAAAACGAAATTAATTATCCTCAAAGGTACCGTTTGAGAGAGTGCAAATTGCCTGAATAGATTCTTCTGGTGTGCTACGCGTGAAAACAGTCAAAGAAAAATTAATGTGTCGGAATAACGCCCTCCTGCAACGTCAACCACTCAAGCCAACCAACTTAATTGCCAAGGGTCTTACAGACCGTTTTACGACTGTATAAACTTAAAAGTAACATAAGTGGACACAATTTAAAAAATTGCCCAGAGGAGTGATGTGTTTTCTGAAGTTATACATAAAGTCTAGCTGCGTTTTTTTCTTGCTGATGTTTAAAGCACTTTTTTTAAAACTTGCTGCGCACCGTTGGGAGTTTCTTCAAAACATTTAGAAATTTTGTAACAACTTTGGATTTTGAATAAAAAAGCCAATATAAAATTCAAATTGTATTTTGGGAATTTGATATTTTATTGATTACTTGGAGAAATATTAAAAAACTAGTCCCAAATATAAATAATTATTTACTATTTTTTTTAAAGATTTGAATTTCGTTAACAAACGGACGGAATCGTGGCCCGTGAGACTAAATTTTGTTTTACCATCGTAAGTTCAAGCAACATGTTTATGTTCATCAAAATCTCTAGTTCTAAATTTCCTTACTTCACAATGTTTTCGAATTTTGGAATTATTATTAAACAGGAAACAACAACAAGAGTTACAGATTTTGAAATGCAGGAGGCAGTTATGTTAAGGGTGTGTTCATTAGTATGTCAATTTTTAACTTCCCATAAGAAGTTATTGCAATGGGTCCGATTTGTCAAATTGAAAATGTTGACATTTCTCGACGTTTCAAGGTCCCTAGAGTCGAAATAAAAGATTTTTAGAAAGAAATATTGTTTTCACCATTCCGCAAAATTTTGAGAAAAATCGGAATGACAGTTTTTTGATAAGAAATAAAAATCCAAACAAAAAAATGTATAAAACTTGGTAAACATTGATTTTCGAAACAAATATCTTTTTTGACATTTTTTTTACAAAAAATAAAAACCAAAAAAAAACATGAATGACAGTTAGTAAAGATTGATTTGCGACTCAAATATCTTTTTAAAACTTAAAAATATTGATTTTAAACTTTTTTATTTTACAGAAATATTCTTTTCGATATTTATTAATTTTTATAAAAAATCCAAGAGTCCGTTTTTTTTTCAAAAAAAAATAAAAACTTCAACAAATAGTACGCAAATTTTATAAAAATTGATGTTCCGTTCTCGATATCTCTGGAAGAAAAGAAGATATTGACTTTAAACTACTTTAATTCATCCAACTTGCATTTGTATATATAAGGAAACTTAAATTGTTAAAAATTTACAAAATTTTAAACAAGACAAATCAACAGACGGGATGGGAATTTATCACTGTGGGTTGCATCCCATCCTCTTTTTAACTTCCCATAGGAAGCTATTGTAATGGGTCCGATTTGTCAAATTGAAAATTTTGACATTTCTCGACGTTTCAAGGTTCCTTTAATAAATTTTGTTATAAAGATAATAAGGCAGAAAGATGCAGAAAGGGCTCTCAAGAAAAGCATAGCAGTTTGAAAAAAAGGTGAAAATTTTGGTTAACCCTAAATATCTTACGAACCAAAAACGCTTGAGACTTGAATTAAATTGTATATAATATATTGTAACGTGATACCAAACAGGTATATTTTTTGAAAAAAAATCAATATGACGGTTTTTTTTAAAAATCAATAAAACTGAAAAAAAAAATTTGTCACTTCCACAATTTTCCGACTGAAAAATTATTTCATCTCTAAAACAATTTTGTGCAACGAAGAATAATGTTTTTGACATCTGATAAAATTTTGAGAAAAATTGAATTGACCATTTTTTTTATAAAAAATGAAAATCTAAAAAAAACATTACTCAAAGTTGGTAAAAATTGAATATCGATTCAAATATCTTTTCAAAAACTTGAAATTTAGGCTTCAAGCAAATAAAAACCTAAAAAATAATGTATAAAAGTTGGTAAAAATTGATTTACGACTCAAATATCACTTCCAAAATTTTAAATATTGGCTTCAAATTAATTTTATCTTATAAGAAATATTGTTTTTAACATTTGGTAACATTTTTAAAAAATTCAAATTGACAGTTTTTTTACAGAAAATAAAACTCTAAAAAAATAGCTTTTCAATAATTAAAAATATTGGCTTCAAACTTATTTTATTTCACAGAAAATATTGTTTTCAATATTCAGTAATTTTTATATAAAAATCCAACAGTCCGTTTTTTCATAAAAAATAAAATCTACAAAAAATAGTACGCAAATTTGGTAAAAATTGATACGAGTACATATAAACAAACTTTTAAGCAAGACAAATCCACAGACGGGATGGGAAGTTATCAGTGTGGGTCCCATCCCGGCCTCTTTTTTCTTGAGGTAGAAAACACTAATTTATAACAAAATAACGAGATTTAACCAAAGCTAGTTAGTGACTTATGAACTAAGATTTAATTCCTAAATCAGTTAGTCACTTATGAATGAAAAAATTAAGGCATGAGCAAGTGGGGGACATAGGAATTAAAAAAATATAATTCATAAGAAAGTGAAGTGACTAATGAATAAAAAAAACAAAATATTCAAATTCTACTAATTGGTAAATTCTGATTTTTTTATGATTTTTAAAAGCTTGAAAAGTACTTCCGTTAATAATTAAATAATTATGTAGCCAAAACAAGCTTAAGAATTTCCAATCTACTAACTAGCATAAACATACATTTTTGAAGTATTAAAATTCAATTAAACCAAAAATAAAATATTAATTTCCAATTATTCTGAAGAAACGAGGACAATGCTTTTTTTAAACTGTCTAAATTGTTAAAGAAAAATTGCATAGTTTTCTTTTTTGATTAATCAATTAATTTATCTATTCTTACCGAAGAATGATTATGATTTCTAATTTTTTCATTAATTTCTGTCAAATTACACAACATTTTTTTTAAATTCATAAGTCACTAACTTACTTACTAATGTATCAAAAATTCGGAACCCTTTATGGTGTATTATTTGAAATAAATACACATTTAGCAAAACAAAGGGAATACGAAGTTAAGTTTTATTTTTATTTTTGTTAACTCTTGCGTTGTATCATATCAAAAATAAATCGCACAATTATTTTTCCTAGCTCACAATCAAGAGTGTTAGATTTGATTAGAACTTTTTTGAATGTCCTTAAAGTGGTCCATTGCTTAATATAAAATTTCAAGTACGTATAAATTGATGCGTTTGCTCTGCTTGATCCTCTGATATGGCACTAAAACACTTATTTCAATCAATACGATTGATCAATCATCACGCTAAATCTAAAGTAATATGATTTCGCTCAATCAAAATTCATGAAATATGTAGAAAATGGTGCTAACGTACACAAATTTAGTAATGAAAAATTATAACACAAAGAAATACTTCTAAAACATGTTTGCAAATCATGCAAATCGTTCAATGAATGAGCTCAAAATGAATTGACCAAAGATATCAATTTTCACAAGAAACATTAATTCAACTATGAAGAACATTTTTGGTTGAAATGGAACTGTCATATTTGGAATCATCATAATCCAGAAGACATAATTGATACACCATTACCTTCGCAACAAGTCACTGTTTGGCTTGATCCATGGGTAGAGGGAATCATTTTTCCATATTTCTTCAAAAATGAAGACATTCATGATGGCGGAACGCTATAGAACTATGATTAATCACTTTTTCGTACCTGAATTGGAGGATGTTAATGTTGGTATAGACCACATTCGGTTTCAAACAGACGGCAGTCCGGTTTGGAATAAATTTCAGACCAATAATTAATATTATAGGCAGTAATTTAATATTTATATTAGAAAATATATAAACATGAACGGTTTGTCAAAAAGTCAAATATACGAGATGCATAATGTTAAATTGCAACGAAAACTTTAAGATACCTTTTTTTCGTAAAATGTCAGAATGTTGAGTCAGAATTCGGGGTGCTCCGAAAATAGAAAAAAAAAATACTTAAGAACCCAGTTTCATTCAACCGAGATCTAAAATTGCTAGAACTCAACAAGAATTTTACAAAAATCATTAGATGTGAAAAAATGATCCAGTTCTTAATATTTTTTAAACAAACTATCATTTATTATATCGAGTTTTAAATTAATTTTAGAATTTTTTCAAGGCCTTAAATGTTTCAAGCTGTAAGTCAAGATTCTCTTTTTTACATTTTGATTCTAATTTTAAGGTCAACAGGCACTTTTTTTGTTCAATAATAACACAAATAACACCATTCACCCAAAGAATTTTTAATATTTTTTGTTAAGCCTTATTTAATTTGTGGGGGGTCTCTACCCTTAAACGATCATTTTTCTACACAATAAATAAAATAAAAGAAAAAGAAAAAGAGAATGGGATGCGACCGACACTGCTAACTTCAAGGACGGATCCAGACTTTTCATCAGGGGGGGGGGGTCACTCACTTAGATAATTTTTTACTCTCCGCTTAAAAATGTTCTTTAATGTTTTGTAACTGTAGGTCCCCTCCATTCCTGACAACATTACTCGCACACAGGAATGGTTTAGAGTTGTAAGTCACTAGGCCTTAGTTCTCAACGGACTGTTGCGTCACCCAATTTAATTAATTTAATGCTTTATTATAAAATTAATCAATGGGTCAGTCATATCACCATCAATTTTGGAACAATTCATCTTTATTTATAGCCGTTCAAGTATTAGAAGACAAGTTCCTTTACGTCCTACATAAAGCAGATCGAACTATGGTAAAAACAGTCTCCTCAACCAATTGATTTACAGTTTACAACAAATTTTACTTTATGGTATATTCTGTAAGCGATGATTTTAAAAGTAAAACATTTAAATTAAATTTGTTCAACACTTCAGTTTAGCTTTTTTTGCAAATTGCTCAAAGCATTGTAAATCTATATTAGAATCTTTATTAAGAATAAATATAATATTAGTCTTAAGTTCTAATGTTAGTTTGTTTAACGAATTCAATAAATACATAAATAAACTTTAGTTATTGAATTATTTTAGAACACTGTTGTCCAGCAAAGTATGGTCTAACTATTTAATGTGTATGACTCCCTACATATGAAAACATGACTAGATTCCAAAAGTTTTCTAAATATGCCGTATTAAAGAGCTAAAACACAATAGTTTAGAGGATTGGTGCTGCATTTCACGCAGAAATATAAGAAATTGTTTTCCAAAAATAAAATATACTTTTCTTGTATCCATTTCTATTTATGCTTAGGACGCTAAAAAATTCAATAATCCAGAAAGTGAAAGAGGATCTGATATAAAGAAATGTCTAGCTTTTTTGACGAAGTTTTTTCGAACTCTATTTTAGGGAGTCTAGTATTACTCGTACTGTCGCTATCAGTCTGCTTACTCGCATTTTAATTTTTACACGTATTTTAATTTGTACACGTTTCAGAATCAATAGACATAACCCTTTTATTATGTTTTTTCAATTAGCCATTAGTTTAATAAAAGTGTCACTTTTGCTGTTTTTGGGACATTTATATTGTTGAAATTCGTGTTACAATATTAGTTCTAGAGCATCCAAAGCAAAATCTTTTAAGATCTTTTGTATTCAACAGAAACCCAATTATAAAATAAATAAAATGCACGACTGGGTCGCCAGTCGTGATATTTTATTTTTCAAAAAATCTAGATTAACTAATTTTTTTTCGGAAATCATTTTAAATTATTTTTAAGACAAAATTTAAAAACAAAATAAAGGTTTTTGACGGGTACCCTTCTGAAGTGATACCAAAATAATGTTTTTCTTGTAAAAAGAAGCCAAATTAAGAACACGAAATTTAAAGACAGTTTTAGAAAAATCACATGTTTTAACCAAAAAATTTGTATGGGGACTTTCGTGGTAATAAAATGAAAATTGGCTGAAACCCTTAATTTCAATCAACACAGTTGTTTGCACTGTAGGAGCCAGGAAAGACAGACAGACGGACGGAATCGGGGTACCCACTTTTTTCGACTTCTCTACCGTCATAATGTCATATTTAATTAAAAGCTCTAGTTCGAAATTGTTTACTTATGCAAAACATACCATATAGTTCCTATATGTCGCAAGTAAAAATCACTTCAAAGTTCACTTTTTATGTGTGTCAAAAAAATTTAATAATAAAATTGAAGGCTAGTTTAAGGAATTTAAAGGCAACTTTATATAAAATTGATGATCTCTTACTCAAGGTTTCTTCTTAAGAACCTGAATATTTTTTTTTGTTAGAAACAATTTTCATGCAAATGATTTAAAGCTATACTAAAGTTTTTTTCAAATTCTAAATTGAGTGAAAACAAACATTTTAGTTGATTTTGACAGCAAACCACTTTTTGGTGAATGTCGTTAAATTACTAATAAATCTATAGATGAAATCTTTTCTTGTACAACTTAACTGTATAAGCTTTATGGCTCATATGACCCTCCATTGGATCGTAAGTTGGTTAAAAGTTGATGAATTTGTGCTGCGTTTTTGGAAAAGGTCGAATTTCCGATTCATATTATGTTCTTGGTCATGTCCTCAGTTAAAAGTAGTACTTTTAGTAACAAAGTTTAAGGAAGTAATATACAAATGTTGTTTTGATATACCAAAAATAAATAATTTATAATATAATGGGGATCATCATTTTGTGTTGGGATAAAGGAGACGTTAATTGATTTATTTTTAAAAATTTAAAATTACCAACAATATTTTGTATATAAACAAATAGTTTAGTTTGAATATCTAGTTTTGTTAAATAGATTTTTAGTTTAAAACAAAATTTTTTTAAATTCTTACAAATTGGATGAATAAAATTAATTTGAAAGATATCAGGAACAGAACATCAATTTTTAAAAAATTTGCGTACTATTACTTGTAGATTTTATGTTTTTTTTTTTTTTGAAAAACGGAATGTTGGATTTTTATAAAAAAAATCTACTGAATATCGATAACAATATTTTCTGTGAAATAAAAAAAGTTTGAAGAAAATATTTTTAATTTTTTGAAAAACTATTTGAGTCAAAAATAAATTTTTATAATACAGCAGTTTAAAACCAATATCTCAAAGTTTTGAAAAGATATTTGAGTCGAGAATCTGTTATCTCAAAGCAGACTTCATTTTAGCTCCCTAATAGGTGTCCTTACAGGACACTGTCTTATAGGCAGACACGCAATACGACTTGGCGTAGCCTCAAATGACTTCTGTAGGAGCTGCATGGACGAAGAAGAAGAGGAATCAATCTCTCATCTCTTATGCACTTGCCCTGCTCTTTCACTCAGACGCAAACTTCATCTGGGGAACTACTCTTTTGGTAATCCCAGCGAACTAGCTAAAAAGGATATTAAATATCTTCTTCGCTTTATAAAAAGCTCAAATGGTTCTACTAGTTAGAAGTAATTTTCTAGATTCATGTGGTATCACAATGGGCCTTTCTCTTATCCTAAGTGTGTGGATTCTAAATCCGCCGCCACGTTAACCTAACCTAACCTGAGTCGAGAATCAATTTTTATAAACTTTTGTTAAATTTTCTTTTAAGTTTTCATTTTTTGTAAGAAAACTGTCAATTTTATTTTCCCAAAATTTTACCAAATGTTAAAAACGTTATTTTTCGTTGCAAAAAATTGTTTTGGAGATAAAATCATTTTGTATTTGTAAAATGTTCGAGGTGACAAATTGTTTTGTTCAGTTTTTTTGATTTAAAAAAAAAATAGTTGATTCGATTTTTAGTTTTAAATAAACTTTATTGGTATCACGTTACAATTTATTATTAACTTCCCATAGGAAGTTATTGTAATGGGTCCGATTTGTCAAATTGAAAGTTTTGACATTTCTCGACGTTTCAAGGTCCCTATAGTCAAAATAAAAGATTTTTAGAAAGATGTCTATGAGCGCGTGTGTATGTACGTTCGAGACTTTTTTTCGTCTGACATCAACTTCAAATAAATTTTTTTATACAGATAATAATCCAAAATGATGCAGAAAGGGCTCTCAAGAAAATTTCGTGGGTAGTTTTTTTACCATAGCAGTTTGAAAAAAAGGTGAACATTTTGGTTAACCCTAAATGTCTTACGAACCAAAAACGCTAGAGACTTGAATTAAATTGTATGTGATATATTGTAACGTGATACCAAACAGTTATATTTTTTGAAAAAAATCAATGTAACGGTCTTTTTTATAAATCAATAAAACTGAAAAAAAAAGTTTGTCACCTCCAAAATTTTACGACTGAAACATGATTTCATCTCTAAAACAATTTTGTGCAACGAAGAATAATGTTTTTGACATCTGATAAAATTTTGAGAAAAATCTAATTGACAGTTTTTTTACAAAAAATAAAAACCTAAAAAAAATTTATAAAAGTTGGTAAAAATTGATTTTCGACTCAAATATCTTTTCAAAACTTTGAGAGATTGGCTTTTATTTACTTTTATCTTTCAAAAAATCTTGTTGTCAATATTCAGTTTAAGTTTGAAAAACATCGAATTAACAATTTTTTTACAAAAAATTAAAAACCTAAAAAAAAATTAACAAAAGTTGGTAAAAAACAATTTTCGACTTAAATATCTTTTCAATAATTTAAGATAATAGCTTCTAACTAATTTCTACTTATAAGAAATATTGTTTTCAACATTAGGACAAATTTTAAAAAAAATTGAATTGACCGTTTTTTTACAAAAAATTAAAAACCGAAAAAAAATTTACAAAAGTTGGTAAAAATTGATTTTCGACTCAAATAGCTTTTCAATAATTATTTTATTTCACAGAAAATATTGTTTTCAATATTACGTAATTTTTATATAAAAATCTAACAGTCCGTTTTTTTCATAAAAAATAAAATCTACAAAAAATAGTACGAAAATTTGATAAAAATTGATGCGAGTACACATAGACAAACTTTGAAGCAAGACAAATCGAAAGACGGGATGGGAAGTTATCAGTTTTTTTTTTAAATTTAATTCCAATCTCTAGCGTTTTTGGTTCGTAAGACATTTAGGGTTAACCAAAATGTTCACCTATTTTTTGAACTGCTATGGTAAAAAAAACACCTTGAGAGCCCTTTCTGCCTTATTATCTGTATAACAAAATTTATTTGAAGTCGTAATCTGTACTGGTTCATGAGCTACCGACAATGAAAAAACATCGCGAATGTACGGACGTACGAACGTACGTACACACGCACGCACAGACATCTTTCTATAAACCTTTTATTTCGACTCTAGGGACCTTTAAATGTCGAGAAATGTCAAAATTTTCAATTTGACAAATCGGACCCTTCTTAAACTTCTCAAAGTAAGTCAAGTCCCATATTAAAATTTTCAAATAAAATCACCCTTTATTAACAAACAGAGTTAAGTCAACGAAATGCTGGAAAACTCTCTATCTCTTTTCATCAATTCCCACAGCAATAGTCTGAGTCTCAAGGCCTTTTCAATTTTTTCTACAAAATTGCACTAACATCATATTTCAATTTATTTAATTTTAGTACACGCATTTCAAAAAAATGTCAACATTCATTGAATGATATATGAACAAAAAATTCATTACCTAGACGTGGATGCTAGACAGAGGTTTTCTATAGTTGTTGCACAAACTTTGCTTCAACTAATTAACTAATGTCTGTGGGTTTCTTACCTCTCTTACTACTTAGCCTGGGTACAACAAAAATACACTATAATAAAACTAGACTAATCCGATGCAGTTGTAGGATATCCCCCGAAAGGCAATTAATATTAATTGGAGTTGTGGAGAAGGAATGGCGGTCGGCGGTTATGGCGGCGATGGCGGCGGCGCGGCTATGGCGTTAGCGGGTGTTGTGGTTTTGGCTTATAAATTAAAGCAAAGGATTTGAAAGAAATGCATCTACTTCAGGTTACGCTAACCTCATTTCACCTCGAAACACTTCAAAAAGACCAGACTTCTTTAATTGTTTGGTATAATGTCGCTCAAAAACAAGGGACATTCACAGTTGTTCACAGTTTGTTGCTATTGCTCCGAGGACCAGCTACTTATGTATAAACTTTATAATCCTGATTTGTTGTCGAAATAGAAAACTATCATCTACCTCAAGTTTGGTTTCTCGCATTTCAAATCAAGAAGTTGAAATAATTCAGCCTGTTTCCGTTATCCTTTGAAGGTGGACAAACATATTTTTTTATTTTTATCTCTGGGAAAGCTGAGAGCGCAAAGAAATATTAATAATTAGGTATAAGGTGAACATGACAACTTAAGAAAGTGGGGCAGCAATCATCTTTGGAGTCGACATTCATGCTAATGATTCTTCCTTAAAAAAGGATACAAATGTTCGAAAGAGAAGTTATCTATGAATGTGAATGTCACAAATTAAAACTATCTACGACATATATCTGGATTTTTAAGGAGCGTATATCTTGAGTGAAAAGTTGTTATTATTTGTAGGTAACTAATCAAATTAAGAATGTGTCAATGTTTTACATAAAAACCAAAAAAATGCTGCCAAATTCACAACTTAAATTTTAAACAATTTCTCATTCACTCTTTATTTCTTAGAGTTTAAAAATTAAGTTATTGATTAATCAACCTTTATTTATTCAGACATAGACTTATTAAAAAAATGAATGCCAGAAGACCACCACTTTACCCTATACATTGTGGCCAGCACGAATCTATTTAAAATTCCATTTTTGCTTGTTCACTGGGTCGAAATGGTTAAGAAGAAGTGAAAAGTATTTCAGATAAAGTAAAGAAGTAAGAACTTTTCTCTGTTCTTAACAACAAGAACTGTCATCTCAAGAAGAAAGTGACAGTTTGTAATTGTAACTTCGCTTTTAGTTATTTTTTATTTTGACTTAACAATGTCAAAAAATAAAGCTGTTTTTGTATGTATTGAACAACATCGAGAGATTTTAAAATTGTAACATAACTTAACTTTTTTAAGTGAAAACCTAAAGCATAATTAGGGCTGTTGAATTTTTTTCCATCAAAATTATAATATCATATTTTTGATTAGGAAGTTTTTGAATAATTTTATTTTGTATTTTAAAATGCAGAGTAGAACATATTTTTTTATCACACACACACGTACATTAGTGCCATCAGTCTCGGAAAATTATGAATTATTGGCTCTGGGGCAAGTGAAACCGTCCTGTTTAAACCACCATTGTCCAAAATTATATCTTCCAATGTGGCCCGTAAATTTTCTTAACCATCTCGAGATAGCGAACATTTTTTTTTATAATTTACAGGCACTCAAGGGGTTATTAGTACCCTTTATATGTTTATAAAGGGTACTAATAACATTAGGAAAATAGGGAAGGATTTAAAAGGAGATACCGGTGCACATTGGTCTTAAAGTTCTGAACATCAAAATAGAGGAAAAAACAGAGTTGGCTAAAGCATTCCACATTCTCGATGTGCGATTTAAGAAAGAATCTTTATATATTAGGGCTGAATCGTTTAAGTTATGGAATGCAACTGGCTAGTTTAACAGAAAATTGTTTGTAAAAATATCGATAAAACAACGAAAGGCATGAAACATTGCGGCGGTGTTCTAGCGATGTAAATGTTTCGATTATAGTTCTATCGCCTATCATTTTTAAAGCCCTTTTTTGTATTTTATCCAAGAGATTCAAACTTATTTTAGGGGTACCTGCCCAGAAGGCTTTGTAAATTACAGCCAGATCAGAAGGGGTGAAAAATTTCTGGCACCGTCGGAAAAATCCTAAGCCCCTGGCAGCATTTTTGGCAATATCAAATATATGATCGTTCCATAAAAGGTGATCTGTGATACACATACCAAGTACTGACAGTTGATTAGTTTCTTGGATGCAAGTGCTACTCATTGATGGTGGCATCGGGGGTGTGTTACGCTTTAACGACAGGAGACAGCATTGAGTTTTCGAAGCATTAAATTCTACACGGTTTTTGATTCCCCATTGTACAATGCTGTCAAAATTTAATGAACTTATCATACGATGTAGTTTAAGTTCCACATCCGAAGGACAAGGATGTGAATCTATAAACGAGTATGAGAAGCTGAGGGTACTGTCATCATCAAAACAGGTTAATGGATTAGAAGTGGCAGACATAAGATCACTTATGAATATAAGAAAGAGAGTCGGAGACAAAAGGGAGCCCTGGGGAACACCAGCATTTATTTTATGAATTTCAGACTTGTAACCATCCAATACAACTTGTATTGAACGGTTAGAAAGGTAATTTCTAATCCAACGAAGAAGAGATTCATCAATACCAAAAACACGCATTTTCGATAAGAGAGCTTGGTTCCAAACTCTATCAAATGCTTTTGAAATATCAAGTGCAATAATCTTACTTTCTCCAAAACGATGTAAAGATTTGTTCCACTGTTCGGTGAGATGAACCATGAGATCACCAGTGGACCTATTGCTACGAAAGCCATACTGTCGGTCATTAAGAAACTTCCGTTCTTCGAGATATTTTTTGATCTGATAATTAATCAGCGTTTCCATGAACTTGGAAAGAAGGGACGTTAGTGCTATTGGACGATAGTTAGAGGGAGAGGAGGATTCGCCTTTTTTAAGGCCAGGCTCGGAAAGAGACCTGTAGAGTAGGAAAGATGGAAAAGTTTACGCAGTGGTTTTGCCAGTGTTGAAGAACACCTCTTCAGAACAATTGGGGAGATACTATCGGGCCAGCGGATTTGTGTATGTCAAGGTCTTTCAGTACTCTTGCAACTGCATGAGTGCGAAAGAAAATTCGTCCCATAGAATCATTTACGCTCTCAAGAACAGGAAGACTCATGACACTTTCCGGTGTGTCATTGTGGACGTGCGTTGGAACCGAGGATGACTTGGTGTTTCGTACGTTTTTTACAAATGACCAGAAATTTTTACTAACTTTGGGACATTGTAGTATTTTTTGCCTTAATTTTTGATCATGTAAAAACTTGGCTCGACGAATATGACTATTACATGTCTTTCTAACTTGTTTGAACTTATTCAGGTTTTCCTCAGTCGGGTTGGCTTTGTAACAACGGAAACTTACATCTCTGATCCTAATAACCTCCTTACAGCTCGAATTAAACCATAAGTTCTCTTTGGGTTTGATAGATTTTACCCTGTTCGTGATAGAATTTCTCATTCCACAAAGAATTAAATTTGTAACCATATCTGTGCTGGAATCCACGTCACTGTTATTCACGGTAACCGCCTGACCGGCCTCGTTTTGGATTTAATGCGCACCGATAATGATGCCCGCACCAAACAGTCACTCTTTGTGGGTACATCGGTTTTTCGAGAACGGCTCTTGGATTATCTTACGCTTAAATACAGCAATAATGCTTATTTACAATCCCACTGAGGTAAAATGTGCCTGATTACTCAAGATGATTTTCTACAAAAATTGATCATCCATTGTTGTCATTTTTTGCCATCGTTCTGACCATTGACGGCGCTTGAAATAGCCAATAGGCTTAAGGTCTTGAGTCCATTGCCCTTGTAGGAGTTTAAATACAAGTTTTTATGCATTATGTTCATCAAAGACGAGCTTAAAACCATGCACTGGTGTTTTTACATCTTTTTCATCAAACTTGTGCACGAGTTTTGCGATTACGTGCACATTAGGACAATGAAAATTACCGAAATTGCACGATATATGAATTTTGATTTAAACGTACATTTTCACAATAAGCCTAAATAACTTTAACTCGTTGCTCGTTTTTGTATCTTTCCATGGTTCAAATTGAATTAATATACAATTGCGAAATGTCTAATGAAATGCAGACAAAAATTTAACGTTTAGGTGTGGTTCATATTTAACATCGGATCTTAAACCTTAACCTTCCTTCATAACTTTCTAACCTCGTGAGTCGAAAAAAAAATATTATTATAGCAAAACACTGAAAAGTATGAGATATTTATTGTGAAGGTCTCAAAAAGAAGATTGTCAATAAAATATGGCAAAGCCTCAAATCAAACGGAAAAACTTTATGCATAAGTAGTTTTGTAAATTTTTTTCAGAAATCAAAAACAAAATTACATAAAATCTAAAACCAAAAAAAAAGTATTTAATTTAAATAAATATGCTTATTTGTGATTAAAATTAAGTATGATTAGTAGTTTGAATGGAAAAGTTTTTACGTGTTTCAAACAGAGGTTATTTGGCAGAAATTTCAAAATCCCTCTGTATATGAACATAATAACTATTAAGAACTGAGGTTTAGAACTTTAATAACTTTAAAAATAACTATTTTGGTTGAAGTCCTTACTTATTTTAGACAAACATCAACCGGATGTGCTAAAAATAAAGTGTTCTCTTTTCCTGTCACAAAACCAGTGGAAAGTTTAGTACATCTACATAAAAAGTCCATGCTTTCCTTGGTAATAATTTAATAGCATCTTCGCATATGAAAATATCTCCCTTTAAGCACTATTCACATGAGCACGACCAACGACCGACGACCAACGAATGAACGAATATTCGTCGATTTTGACGTTTCTTTCACATGAGAGTTTTTAATTCGTCGCGAATAAAGCCACAGCCAAACACCATTCACCACCGAAACCAAAACAAGAATGATGTTTTAGGTTAAGTACGCGCGATTATTATTCGTTGCGGGTGTGGATAATGTGGAACGCGAATAAAGTTTGACAGTTCGTATCAACTATAATTTTTTTCGCGACGAATAAATTTGTTTTCTTAAAGTTATTAATATATTATATTGAAAAGTAAAAGTTTGTATCGTTAATCAAATAGAAACTATATTGCTATCGTTTTGTTAAGAATTTGTTTGGAAATATGTCTTCAAACGTATATAAACTCACATTTTGTAATTCATTCGTCGTTCGTTGGTCGCGCTCATGTGAATACTACTTTACTCTGATGGCTGCTTATGGGAATGAAAGTAATAAAGGGCCAATTTGTTTTCTTGACATCTGTTAAATCTTTTGTATATTATTCAGTGGCTTATGCCAAATCATCATGGCAAGTTACACGATTAAAAAGCACGTTCAAATGATAAAACTTTAGCATAAAAATGAGTGTTCGTTAACGCAAACGTTACACGCATTGCGCTGATAGACTGTTCAATACGTGCGTTTTGTTCGCGTTTTATATATAGTAAAGTGAGAAATTCCCAACAAAACGATCGGCAGTGGCCAGATTTTTGTATTTAAAGATTGGTACAACTGAAAGAAGATCTGTCAAAATAATAATAAAAAAAACTTCAAAAAGGGGGTTTGTTCGTAGACTACTACATTAACACGTGGTGTTGAAGCGAGCTTGAAGCTCGCCTCAATTCTTTATATACCTGAATCGAGTTGAGATTTATCTATTCTAAACTGAGATAAACCTTTTTTGGAAACATAGCCTTTTTTATTGTTTTTTTCTTGCAAAATAAGCCCAGTTAGTCCATTTTCACTAACAAAACTAAATAATATCAACAGTAATAGATTCGTTTTTTCCGCAATGGGAAACACACATGATTCCAAATGCAGAACTACTCAACGAACACAGCCATCGAGATACAAATGCAATATTAATCGTACCAACATTTGAGAACGAAATCACTAAGATTCATTCGAGGAGGGTATAAATGTCAAAAACCTATCCATAGTCAGATTCTACTCTAACTTTTATCGGTGTTATTCTCACTATGGATATTGTTTTTGTTATTCGTGTAAAATCCATCTTTACTATGGATAGATTTCCCAACAAAACACATGTAATTTTTGGTGGCCAAATTTGAGACGACCGGTTCAGCAAACAATCAGCCTTCACCCGCTCGTTCAAGGAATGCCGCGGTTCGTGAAAGTGTACAACAGTACCAGAGGCAGTCTATTCCTCGCCGTGTACAAGAATTTGGCCATTCGAAGACTTCAACTTGGCGAATTTTGCATCGGGACTTGGGCCTACACCCGTGCAAGATCCAACTGATCCAGGAGCTCAAAGTGCATGACCATAGATAACGCTGCTGTTAACCTTTAGACCGAAGACATAGGGTCCTATTCATAGTTTCTTGATAAGTTCTGATTTTGTCTTTGCTCAAATAAACTTAATTTTATGTTATTGGCCGCATTCACAAAGATAGCGATGACGTAGTCAAAATTCAACTAGCTTTGTGAATGCAAAATAGCACTACAAAGCTAGTCAATCTCGAACTGTCATATTAATGACAAATACAAATATATAAAATAAGAAACATTTGTGTTTTAAGAACTTTAAATAGTTTTTTTAATTCAATAAAACCAAATAGAAGGTAAAATTATGATTGATTTATATTTGTATTTAAATACCGAAAGATGCACTCCATTTTGAATTCTTGTGTCCTTACCGAGCAGCTGATTGTAAAACGTCAAAATCAGTGTGCACTAACTTTGTAGCCGAAATTTTTACACTACGTTGGAGAGGAAATTTCAATTACATTTGTAATTTGATTTGGCCAATAAGAATCCCTTGACTACGTAGCCACTAGCTTTGTGAATGCGACCATTCATAGTCAATTTAAACCCAGATTAAACCGATAATATGGAGTCTTAAAATAAACACCACCGACATTTTGTTTAAGCTATTTCTAAATATATTTAATGTCAAAAATAAACAAACTGATTAATAAATCAAAAATTAAAATACCAAAAGACTTAAGCATACATCAATATTTAGATATTTTGTTGGAAGTTGGAATCCTACCTACTAACAAAAAAACCAAAGCTCTACTTAACCCGATTGGATCTCTTTGAAATAGATGAAGACGATATATATGAAAGGTATCGATTCGGGAAAACAAACTGTCAAGTTTATGATTGACCTTCTACACATTATAGATCGAAATTTTATGAAATGTTTGCTAATATCTGCGTACTTCCAAGCCTTAAAACCACCAGCTCGACTTCATAACATTTCCAAACTAACAACACACAAAATAGTTTAAAGGGTTTTAAAGATTTTCCCTCTCCAGCTTACGCAATTTGTTACCCTTTAAAAGACATTTTGTATAGGTTTAAGTAAAATTTTCAAAATTGCAGCAAAATAAACTTGTTTCTAATTAAACAGAGCTGGAAAATTCCTTACTAACAGCAGCTGTGTCTAACCAACATATATGTTAAATTTAGACTCCAGTTCAAATAGACTCGGGTTTAAAATATGACTATGAATATGTCCAATATTGTGGTTGCTGTTTTTGCTTTAAAATATTCTTGTGTCACAATCCAAGAAGTGAAAAAAGTTCAGTTAAAAGTTAAAGCTGACATAAATGGACCAAACAATTTTTCGGTGTTCTAATATTTAAATGTATCATAAGTGACCGTGAGATCGTTTCAAAAACGAGTACAACAAGGTCATTTTCTGTTTCCAATTTTTCATTTTAGCCATAAGAAACATGGTGAAACAGAGCATTTCTGAGATAATAATAACACTAAGCTTCATACAAAAAGTTAAAAACCCTTCATCTTCGACATCAGTGTTGGAAAATAAAAATACTAAACATTTTAATTGCTAGTACGAATAAAAACAAACAAAATATTTTTCTTTCCTTACCAACAAATACGCAGACATTTATTGTTCTGATTGAGCGTGTTTGTGCTTTGTTATAATTTCCATCATCGCAGCAAATTTATTAAAATTTTTTGTTTAACATAGTTTCAGAATTTGAGTTAGAAATTAATTTTGTACCATTTCTGTTTTTTTAACAATAATGGATATTTGATTACTGCACACATTCTGAAATTTGGGGGGGGGGTTAACCCCCAAAACTCTCAGCTGCATTCGCCCTAAAAGTGTCTGCATAGTAAACTTTTCGGTTTTGTTTTATTTATAAATTATCTATTTTTCTGAGAAAGACTTATTACTAATAATCTTTTTTAGGACTTCTAAAATGTTTATAACGGTTTCTGTTATAATATCATTAGCTTTTAAAAGAATGCAATCATTTCGGAATTCAATCATTATCAATATTTTTTGAATTCAACATAAAAATATGCATTCACTAATTTCAACTAAAGATTTGTAATTTAACGTTTGCAAACACTAATCATCTGCCCCTTAAAAGACTGTTGTAACACCCATCTTACATCAACATCCTAACATTTATTTTTTTAAACAACATTAATAATTTTGTAACATACATAATCATTTGTTTGCACACCAATGTATGTAACGTAGTATATTTTTTTTTCACACCACTGTAAATAAAAATTGTAACAGTAAAAGACTCCAGAGTATAAAACGCGAGGCAAAAATTGTAATCAGTACCCTTAAACCTAAGAAGTCCGCTGGACCCGATGGAGTCTTCAACTTCATCCTGAAGAGACTGTCCAGCGTGTTCGTCATATTCCTGACCATCATTCTAAACAACTGCCTTAACAGCTGCTACTTCCCGCATCGAAAGAAAACGGCCAAAACTGTGGCAATTCCAAAGAAAGGAGCAAGGAACCAGATCAATAATAATTACAGACCGATCTCCCTCCTCAACAACATCGGCAAAATTCTAGAAGAGGTCATCCTTAGAAAACTAAAAACTTTCAGCTTGGCTTATTCGGGAAAAGCACTCCACACTTCATCCGCTGGTTAAATTTTAACACGACACTGCATCCGCACTGTCGCTGTCAACACCTGCTTCCTGGACGTCGAAAAGGCGTTTGACAGCGTTTGGATCGAAGCGCTCACACACAAATCAAAACTACTTGGTTTCCCATCCGGGGTAATTAAAATCTTATTTTCATTTCTCTCTTCGAGGAACTTCTTTGTTTAGTTGCGAAAATACAAATCTTCGGTGAAAATCATAAGAGCAGGAGTAGCTCAAGGCTCAAAACTTGGACCGTTCCTCTTCATCTTGCTGACCAGCGACCAACCTGCATCCAGCTACTGTGAGAATCTTCTTTTCGCCGATGACTCGCTCACATACACTTCATCGATGTCTCTCATTATTGCAGCCAGGAAGATAGAGTCCCTCCCATCTTAGCAAACTGTTTTACTTTTTTCCGAAGGTCCAGCAACGGTAGAGGTCGATGCAGAAGCATTGCAATCTCACTCCCAGATGGATCAGTTATACCTGCAAAGAGAAACGCCAAATATCTGGGTATTCACTTCATCGAGTTGTTGAAATTCAACCACCACTCGAGAGCTGTACTAAGAAAGGCTAATATTGCACTGTACAAGCGTACAAGCAATTGTTACGTCCCATCATCGCCTACAGCTTCCCGGTGTGGTTCTAAATCTCAAAGAACTTCTTGTCTTCGAAAAGAAAATCCTACGGAGATGCACTGGACTTTGCTTCAACTACCAGAAGAAGAAACACTTTAGCAACAAAAGAGTCAACGATGAAGCCAAAATAATTCCCTTGGACAAGTATCTGTTCCACACAGCCATGAAGATCACGGAACGAATGAACAACCACCAAAACGAGCTATTCAGAGGGATGAACTCCCAGCAACGTCACCCTGAACCCAGATATCTGTGTGCTATGGATAAACTGAACGAGGAGCTAGAGCCCACCATTGAATACATAAAAAAAAACTGACAACAAAAATGTCTCACCTCCAAAATTTTACGACTAAAATACGATTTCATTTCCAAAACAATTTTGTGCAACGAAGAATAATGTTTTTGACATCTGATAACATTTTGAGAAAAATGGAATTGAATGTTTTTTTTTTGTATCAAAAATAAAAATCTAAGAAAAACATTAGTCAAAGTTGGTAAAAATTCAAAATCGATTCAAAAACTTGAAATTTAGACTTCAAAATTATTTTATTTCATAGAAAATATTGTTTTCGATATTCAGTAATTTTTATATAAAAATCCAACAATCCGTTTTTTCATAAAAAATAAAATCTACAAAAAATAGTACGCAAATTTGGTAAAAATTGATACGAGTACATATAGACAAACTTTTAAGCAAGACAAATCGAAAGACGGGATGGGAAGTTATCAATGTGGGTCGCATCCCAGCCTCTTTTTTTTCAACTTCAACTAATTTACTTCACTATATTTCCTTACTGATTTTTTCAATTTTTGTTCAACTTTTTCTTGATGTTAGAAAACCAAAAAATCAATTTTTCCTACAATAAATGTTGTTCGATTTTTAAAAATCAACTGTCCTTTCTTTGTACAACTCTGCGCGTTACCTGTTGTGAAAGTACATTCCACATATAACAAAGATATTGAACTCCACACATAGATGGCTCTCCGCTCGCATAAACACTGTGCGCAGTTCAAAATCATGTCAACAAACCTGTCATCAGCGAGTGCTTTGCTACACAAGCTACAACAACACAAACGTCACAAACAAAGCAAACAGTACCAGAATTATTCCACCAAAAATGAGATTTGATCTCGCATTCCAATTTCAGATTTCAGTCCGCTGTCAAATTTTATCCGAGAAAGTCCATTGACGTCCATCGGTATTCGGTTGACAAGTTAAAGTTTTCTCTGCAAAATTTCACTTTGAAGTGTTAAATATTCATAAAATTCCCGGCGCGTATGTTAAACAAAAAAAAAGTATTGAATTACAAATATTTTGAACGAAATTATGCTTTCAATTAGTTTAATATTTTGAATACGTTCAGCTTAGTCCCTGAAATAGAAAAGTGATTAATGAGCGAGTCGCATTGTCCATGTGTCAAACGCTGCATTGGTAGCTCGTAGTCCTCCCTTTTTATCTGTGCTACACGTTCCCCCGTAATAAAAATAGTGTTGTGTTTTTATTGTCGTTGCATATTAATATCTTTTTATTTTTGTTTTTGAAATATTGTGTACCTCAGTGTTTTGTTGTGAAATGTAAAAATTCCTGATTGGAAATTGTTGTGTGTTTTTGAAAGGAGAGAAATTGAATAAAATAGAAATCGAAAAGAAATCCAAAAGTGAATAAGTGCAATTTGGGATTATCGATAAATTTATTACACGTCGTCGTCGCCAGAACCCAGCTCGTGGATTTTGTTTTTGTTAAGCGGTAAGTTGAGTTTGTTTATATCGGGGTGGAAAATAATAATGTGTAGATATAAAAATATTCCTTATGGGGTTCTTACACTATGAATGAGCGAGTGAGTGAGTGAGTGAGTGAATGAATGAGTGATTGAGTGACAGAAATAGAGATAAACGGATACATTTGTTATTGCTAAAAGTGAAATTCGAAGGTGGGAGTGAGAAAGATAGTGTTTGGTAGCCACACTCAAACTCAATTTAATCCAGTTTGACAAGAGCAACATTTTGTTTCATTGGTATTTATGTCATTGCTCTATTGACAGTGAATGAGTGGAGTGAATTATGTCAGCGTTTCTATTGGAATTTGGAAATGGAACACCACACAACAAAAAGCACGTATGCTCAGCATGCACACACAAATGAGATATGAATGCACAGGTGCATGGAAGTGTTGCCAAGTGATTTATTTTATTGTCGATGCTAATTGCAAAGCTAATTTGAGAATTCACTATTGTGTTTATATTTCATAATTTTGACTTGTTAATCTGTGTGAGAAAAATTCTCAGAAATCTTGATACACAAACTGGCCTGTTGATGTATTTAAATGGAACCAAATTCTGATGTCATCGATAACTTCATATATTTTATCCTTCTTCAAATTACAATATCGGGTAGCCTTTTCAACTTTTCGAGAAATAACAAGTTTTCTTGAAACTTTGATTAGTATTTACTTGTCAAATATTAATAAATTAAAATTTCAAAACAGATGCTAAAGTAGTGGTTTATTCAAAAATGTCTTATTCAAAATTCGTATTAAAACTTTTCACACAGTGCAGTGGTTAAAAAAATAAGGACAAGTGAAATAAGGCCAAATCCAAAAAATGTCTTTATTGCACTCTACAAAAGTGAATTGAGACCAATTCTTGAAACTTGACCTTATTTTATTTCACGGCACTGAATTTATCAATTATACCAATTGATGATAAAGTTTGAAGATGAACAAGCACGAGCTCAAAAATACTAAGTTTTAATTCTTGTCATGAAAAGTGCTTTCTGAAATCAACCGTTCGGATTCGGCTTAAAACTGTAGGACCCCTCCATTTATGACAACATTACTCGCACACAAGAATGGTGGAGAGTTGTAAGTCACTAGGCCCTAGTTCTCAACGGACTGTTGCGCCACCTAATTTATTTATTTTACACTAAAAGCTTAGTGTAAATATATGAACAAATCGATTTTGAATTTGAAATACGAGTTAATTGGATTTTAGTGTTAATAGATTCGATTTTAAAAACTTCTCCAAACCATTGAAGAAGATACTAATTATATAGCATCCCAATGAATTTTGTTCATTCTTTTCAATTTCTTTTCAAGTGAAACTGAAATGCAGAACCTAGCTGATAATACTTGAATTGTTTTTTTTAGAGGAAGTTTTCAAACTCAAGCCCCACTTGTTTAAAAATTTGTATCAAGTTAAACTTCCGTTTGGAAACTAGGGCCTAGTGACTGACAACTCTCAACCATTCCTGTGTGCGAGTACTGTTGTCAGTGATGGAAAAACAAAAAACGTTCTTAAAAAAAAAGTTAAAATCCTAAGACTTCATCATAAAGGAACATTGAACAAAAAAACTTCGAGTTGACAATAAAAACATATTCGGGCATATTCATTGTCATATTTTAAAACCGAGTCTATTTGAACTAAAGTCTAAATTTAACATTTATGTGGCTAGGTTAGGTTATGTTGGAGTAGCTGTCCAGATGTCGTTTACTCACCTAGACCTCAAGCGTTCATTGTGATACCACTAATGAGGTTACACATGGGAGAGTAATGAACTTAAACAAACCATTTCGTACTTTTAACAAAGTTAGAGAGACGTTTTGTGCCAGTTTACTGGTATTATCGTTTACTGGTATTATCGAAGAAGGGAAAGTTATTCCTTCTTATGGAGAATGCTGGACATGTACCGAGAAAGTTATTCCTTCTTATGGAGAATGCTGGACATGTACATAGAAGGTGTTGTACTGTTTCCTCTTCCTCCTTCTCTGCTGCTTCTACAGAAGTCATTTGTGTAGACCCCTGGCTAACCTGTTAAGCATCTATCAGCTCTGTTTAGTTAGAAACAGAGTTAATATATATTCTACTACAATTCTAGAACACTTTTATTTAAACCTGTAAAATAGCAAGTTGTAGAGGGCAAAAAATAAGTTCTAGCTGAAGAGCCTAATTCTTTGAAATCCTTGAAATTATTCTGCTTACTGTTAGATGATAAATATCATGTACATACGTCGCATGTTATAACAAAATATTAACTTCTTGTCGTTAAATGCGTACAGTAGCAAACATCACATTGCCTTTGTAACTTTTCTTAATATACCTATCAAAAATTACCAGACTAAGACTTGGAAACACACAGATATTGACCAACCTTTCACTAAATTTCGATATTCAATGTTTAGAAAGCCAATCATAAACTTGACAGTTTTTTTTTTATAGAATCGATACCTTTTATACAAATCGTTATCTCTTTTAAAAGGGTCGATTTGGGTTAAGTAGAGCATTCGTTTAATGTTGGGTGATAGCATTCCAACATCCAGCAAAATATCAAAATCTTAATCGATAATATTGGCATTGACATTGGCATTTTAAGGTTTGTTAGCGTATTATTAAATAAAATGTCTCGCAACGTAATTTTCTCAATTTCTTGTAATTTTGTACGTTTTAAAAAGTTAAAAACAGCTTACACATTGGTTCTATCTTGTTTATTTTATTTGAGTCCAAGCTATGGTTTTAAACTAGTTTAAATTGTTTATGTATCACATAAACATTTTTTTAGCAAATACAAAATCAGAATTTAGCAAAGAACTAAATATGGCCCATTTAGTTTGATGTAACTGTGATTCTTTTTTTCATTTACATGTTTTAATTTTTATCCCGGTTTTAATTAAACTTTCTATAATTTTGCCAACAATAAAAATAAGTAAAACTAAATTGGTTGGAGCGACAGTCCATTCAGAACTAGAGCCTAGTGATTTGCAACTATCAACCTGTGTTCGATTAACGTTGTCAGAGGTGGAGGAGGCCTACCGTTTTAAGGCCGAATCCGAATGTCTAATTTGAGAAAGAACTTTTCATTACAAGAATTACTCTTGAAGAATTTGCCAATTCCTCGCACGAGGCAGTACCCGTGAAAAAAAAAAACTTTAGATAACATAAGCAGGCATGACAGTCCAGCGCACTAATCATCACGCCACGGGTACTACACAAAAAATTAGTGCTTTACTCATAAAAATTACCTCAAAATCTTAAAAAGTCAACAATAATGTTTTCTTTAGTAAAATATCATATTTTCAGTCAAATAAAAGGGTTTTCACAAACTTAAATATAATTTATGTGTCTTCATAATAGTGATATTAAAATGCCCAATTTCACAGTGGAAGTTTAAACTTAAGATCAGGTGAACCTGAACTTAAGCTTAAATTTGAAGTTCAGCTCCTCTAGTTTCACAGTGTGCTCTGAACTTCAGTTCAATTGAATGTAGCTTAGTTAAATTGTATGAATAGAGGGTGGTAGCATTGTAAGTCATGTGATGTAATTTAAGCAATACGTAGCAGATCTTCGCTTTTTCTTTCTCTCCTGAAGCGAGGAACCATGAAACAGCAAGAGATATTTTGTGTTTTGTTGACAATCGGGAAAAATTTGTATTGTTTTAAAGAAAAAGAAGTTTTGAATATGCATTGAATAGGTCCTACATTACTTTTTTGTTATTATTATTTATTTTAATGTATTTTAATTAAGGCTACAATTGTTTGCGTTTTCCTATTATTTTTTATAATGAAGTTGAGTGTTTTGTTTTTTCTTTTTTTTTTCAATAAATTTGATATTTGTTAAATTGAAAAAAATCGTATCTTGTTGACCTAAAAGACTTCGGAAATAGTCATTTACAAGCGAACTTCGCACAGATGTATTTTCATTTTGAGAGTTCGAAGTCCTATCACTATCATAGCCGTTATTCATTGCTTCATTAATTGAATTGTCCGCCGCTGGAGGATCAGCTTCGTTATTTATACAGCAAATGTTGTGCAGAACAGCTGTTGCAACAATGATGCTCTGAATCGTTGTTAGTTTTACTTTTATCCCTGTTGATAATATAGGAAACCTTCTTTTCCATACTCCATACGAGCGTTCAACACAATTTCTTGTTCTAATCTGAGATTCGTTATACAATTTTTCTTGAGAATTGTTACAATTACGTAATGGGGTCATCAACATATACTCCTGCATTGGTAGCTTCTGTCAGCAACTATGAGATGGTTTCCAAAATCTCCATTTTCAAATCTAGCTCAGATTTTAGAATTATTTTGGAATCATGACTCGATCCAGGCCACCTTGCAACGATGTCCCTTATTTTTAATTTTGAGTCACACATGGTCTGGACGTTGAAAGAAAAATAGCCTTTTCGATTCCGAAATATTTCGCCATTCGCACCTCCTAATAAAGTTTGTGTACATGTACAATGTACATAGTAAGTACATTAACAAATGTGTTCATGTTTTAATATTACCTGGGGACTGAATCCGTACATGTGTACAATCTAAAGCAGCTATAACACGAGGAAACCTTGCAAATTGGTAAAATGCATGAACTTTATGTATTTCTTTCGAAGTAGAGCAATATGATGAGAGACTATCTTACAAATTCTGGTAGCGGATGATTAAGAAACACCACAAAAGTCTCCCGCAGTTATGAGGAGTGATCCACTGGCATACAAGTGCAAGGTTAATAAAAGCTTTGTTTCGGCAGATATTGAATGGTTCCTGCAAATTAAACATTTTAAATTTTATCATTATACTATATTATTGTATTTTTTCTTACCATTTAGTTGCATTTTCAATTTGGGATCGGATTTTCTCCAAAACAGTGAATGCTGAATTGTTCGACATTCAAAATGTGTCAAAGAATTCTATAAGGGAAATGATTTGTTCTGAATTGAATGCGTTTTTCTCTTCTCACATTCGCAACTAAAACTAAGTTTTCCTCATCACTAAGATCTTCAATATAACTTTCCGAACTCGACATTTTAAAATAACAATATACTTTTTATTAATATTTATTGAAAATAGGATAAATCACCATCATAAATTAATTCAATATTTAATATGAACATGGCAGCTATTCTGACAAATGTTGTAGTGACTAAACGTTGAACTGAGGTTAAACGGAAGAATACTGGCGTTTAACTTAAACTACAGAATGAACTCAGTTCAATGCTTAAACGAAAGTGTGAAACCTAATAAATTGTTGAACTGAAGTTTAAACCAAAGTTTAAACTTCTATTGTGAAACTGGGGGCTAGGGAAATATTCATCAAATGGGACTGAAATCAACACAAAAAAAAAATAAACAAACATATTTGTTAATCTAAAATCAATTTCTTTAAGTGCTCTTAAATAAATTTAATTTGGCAACACTAAAATGTAAAATGCAACAAATGGAATTCCAACCCATAATCGAATGCATTGAAATTTGGCTCCAGAGTCTAAAGTATATAGATGCAACCTGAGTGTTTTATTTTTGTATTTGAGTGGAATTTTATTTGCATTAATTTTGATGACTATGAAATACAAGACCGAGCATTTTGCAGTCAGTTTGATACTTTGTTTTTATTTTTGTTGGTTGCTGTTTATTTATTTACATTCAATAGGTACGAACGTGTATTTTTTCAATAGGCCTTGAAACTGCCATTAAAAATAAAACCGGTGCATACGAGTATAAGAGAAATAAACAAATAAATGAAAATCACAATTTTCTTTTTATGACAGCAGACAAAAACACATACATTGGTAAATCGAAACTGTTTTCATTTTTAATGGGATAATCCTAAAGTCTTTAAGCCTCTCCAAATTGATGATAAATTGGTATTAAAATGCGTTTGCACGTTTTCCGTAAGAATAAGCTACCTGACGATGAATTTAAAACAAATATATGAGTTTTTTAAGATATCTTCAGTTATTATTAAAAACAGCTGTAAGAAAAAATAACAAGATTTATCTATTGATATAAAATTTGAAGCGCTTACTTAAATTACAAGGTCTATTATGGGCCTTACCAATAATTATTGCCTAAACAAGCGTTTAGATAAACGCCACGTTAAACTTTAGAGACGAGTTTATTTGTGTGTTAACCAATAACCAAATTAAACACGTCTTTAACTAAACTCTGCTCTATTACATTATCTACTACATTTGTTGCCAAACAGACATATGAGTGAATTGCATCGGTATCAAATCTCGCATTATCTAATTGGAAGTCCACTGACAGCATTGCAGATATTTCAATGTTCTTTGAGGGGTGTTCACCAGTTTCCTTCTGAAACCGACTAAACTTATTTTGCTCCTGGCTTGCGTTTTTAAGGCAATAGCCAGTGGCATTTAACATTTCCTGAATGCTCTGTCAAGCTTATATATATTAAATACTTACAATACAACTTATATATTTAAATAAAAAGAAATTAATCTATTTGTTTATTTTGATTGCTAATTTTTATGAGCTCACGGTCACAGCCAAAAATAAATTTGCAGCAGATTAAAGAAACATACGAAAAATTTCTTTTCCTGCCAACTGCCAGAATGACAGCACAAACATGACGTTAAACCTTAATCACGAAGTTAAACACGCGTTTCTCTACTCTAAAATTTAGAGTGACGTTTAGCGTTAAGCTGACTATTAAATTGATTATTGGTATGGTTCGTTATTTAGAGTCCACTTAAATATTTAAGTCGTCACTAAATTTGATTATTGGTAAGGCACTATTTATTTAAAATCCATTATTTGGTTTAAAATCAATTAAATTGTTTACATGCAAAACAAAATATAAAATAAAACCTGTTTATTGCGCTGTCAGCTGTTGGAGGTAATGACATTTAAAAGGGCTTTAAGCGCTTGTGCATTAAATGAGGTCATTTGTAATCAAAGTTCTTATGATTACTTTTGAGTGATTGAGTAACGAAATGAATACAGTTGAATGTGTCTTTCAGAAATAATGGAAACGTTGACAAACTAATTACCTTAAGGAAGGAATATTTTTGATCGGTTTATGACAGACGCTGACAGCAGAACCTTTCAATATTCCATTTAACGTAATGTGAAAAGTTCTTACATCACTTAAGTGATATTAAAAATAAAAGCGCTCGATATAATTCCTTATTTCTTCTTATTATAAACATTTAATAATGTTTCCAATTTGAATGATGTTTTTGATGATTTAAGTATCAAATCTCAACTTTCAACACCCCCACTAGATTTGTATACTTTTATACCAATGAGAGTGCAACAGTTGTTATGTTTTGAAGCAGGGAGTCCTTTGGTTAGAACATCAGCAAACTTCTCTTCAGTTTTCAAATATTCAGCTTTTAAGTTATTATCTTCTATAAGATCTCGAATGGAATTTTTGATGAAAAAACGGATTGTTGCATTTTTATATCAAATTTACTGAATCTCGAAAACAATATTTTCTGTGAAATAAAATAGGTTTGAAGCCAATATTTTTAATCTTTGAAAAGATATTTGAGTCGAAAGTAAATTTTTACCAACTTTTGTTAAATTTTGTTTAGGTTTTTTATTTTTTGTAAAAAAAACTGTCAATACGATTTTTTCAAAATTTTACTGAATGTTGAAAACAATATTTTTTGAAAGATAAAAGTAAATTTAAGCCAATTTCTGAAAGTTTTGCAAAGATATTTGAGTCGAAAATCATTTTTTACCAACTTTCGTTAATTTTTTTAGGTTTTTATTTTTTGTAAAAAAACTTTCAATTCGATTTTTCTCAAAATTTGTATTAATGTTGAAAACAATATTTCTTTTAAGTAAAAATTTGTTTGAAGCCAATATTTCAAATTTTTGAAAAGATATTTGAGTCGAAAATAAATTTTTACCAACTTTTGTTATTTTTTTTTTCGGTTTTTAATTTTTTGTACAAAAACTGTCAATTCGATTTTTCTCAAAATTTGTCACAATGTTGAAAACAATATTTCTTATAAGTAAAAATTAGTAAGGAGCTATTATCTCAAATTTTTGAAAAGATATTTGATTCGAAAATCATTTTTTACCAACTTTTGTTAATTTTTTTTTCAGTTTTTAATTTTTTGTATAAAAACTGTCAATTTGATTTTTTTCAAAATTTTACTGAATGTTAACAACAATATTCTCTGAACGATAAAAGTAGTTTAAAGCCAATATCTCAAAGTTTTGAAAAGATATTTGAGTCGAAAATCAATTTTTCCCAACTTTTGTAAATTTTTGTTTAGATTTTATTTTTTGTAAAAAAACTGACAATTCGATTTTTCTCAAAATTTGTTATAATGTTATAAACAATATTTCTTATAAGTGAAAATTGGTTAAAGCTATTATCTTAAATTTTTCAACAGATATTTGAGTCGAAAATCATTTTTTACCAAATTTTGTTAATTTTTTTTCGGTTTTTAATTTTTTGTATAAAAACTGTCAATTCGATTTTTTTCAAAATTTTACTGAATGTTGACACCAATATTTTTTGAAAGATAAAAGTAGTTTGAAGCCAACATCTACAATTTTTGAAAAGATATTTGAGTCGAAAATCAATTTTTACCAACTTTTGTTAATTTTTTTTGGTTTTTAATTTTTTGTAAACAAATTGTCAATTCGATTTTTTTAAAAATTTTATTGAATGTTGATTACAATATTTTTTGAAAGATAAAAGTAGTTTAAGCCAATTCTACAATTTTTGAAACGATATTTGAGTCGAAAATCAGATTTTACTAACTATCGTAAATTTTTTTTAGGTTTTTATTTTTTGTAAAAAAAACTGTCAATTCGATTTTTCTCAAAATTTTTCCTAATGTTGAAAACAATATTTCTTATAAGTAAAAATTAGATAGAAGCTATTATCTCAAAGTTTTGAAAAGATATTTGAGTCGAAAATCATTGTTTACCAACTTTTGTTAATTTTTTTTCGTTTTTTAATTTTTTTGTAAAAAAAACTGTCAATTCGATTCTTTTCAAAATTTTATCGAATGTTGAGAAAAATATATCTTATAAGACAAAATTAGTTTAAAGCCAATATTTCAAATTTTGCAAAAGATATTTGAGTCGAAAATCAATTTTTACCAACTTTTGTTAATTTTTTTTCGGTATTTAATTTTTTGTAAAAAAAACTGTCAATTCGATTTTTTAAAAATTTTATAAAATGTTGAAAAAAAAAATATTTCTTATAAGATAAGATTAGTTTGAAGTCAATATCTCAAATTTTTGAAAAGATATTTGAATCGAAAATTATTTTTTACCAACTTTTGTTTATTTTTTTTTTGGTTTTTTATTTTTTGTAAAAAAACTGTCAATTCGATTTTTCTCAAAATTTTATCAGATGTTAAAAACATTATTCTTCGTTGCACAGAATTGTTTTGGAGATGAAATCATATTTTAGTCGTAAAATTTTGGAGGTGACACATTTTTTCAGTTATATTGATTTAAAAAAAAAACCGTTACATGTATTTTTTTTTTCAAAAAATATAATTCTTTTATATCACGTTACAATATATTATATAAAATTTAATTCAAGTTTCTAGCGTTTTTAGTTCGTAAGATACTTAGGGTTCACCACCAATCACACAATTTTCTTGAGAGCCCTTTCTGCATCTTTCTGTCATATTATCTGTATAACAAAATTTATTTGAAATCGATATCTCTTCTGGTTCTTGAACTATGGACGTCGAAAAAAACGTCACGAACGTACGGACGTACACACCCACACACAGACATCTTTCTAAAAATCTTTTATTTCGACTCTAGGGACCTTGAAACGACGAGAAATGTCAACATTTTCGAATTGACAAATCGGACCCATTACAATAACTTCCTATGGGAAGTTAACAAAGAAGTTTCAAAAATTTCAAACAATTAAGCAAGGAAGATATTTGCCAAGGCTGCCCTTAGCCGAACAAAATAATGCATCTCAAATAAATATCCTTCTCCTAAAGAGGTTACGCGAATAAGCTGAAAAGATGTTTTTAGATAAAGCGTTCCAAACAAAAATTAACAAGTACTTTCCTACTCTTTAAAAAAAAATTAAAATGCGTTCATATTTCTTACATACGTACATGTATATATTTAAATTATGTGTACTGTACACTGAAAAAAAAAACTGGTACCGGTGACCAGATTTACCGCTAAATTTATCCAGAACAAGTGGTTTTTAGATTCCTACCAGGTGATTTTCCAGAAAATCGTGGTAAATTTTACCAGGAGATTTTTCGAAGAACTCCTGGTAAAATACACCGGATTTCTGTTAGAATATACCAGGAGAATTATTTTTCCTGGTAAAAATTATACCGGGAATAAACCCAGTATTCTGGTAGAATATATTAGAAATATTTTCTTTCCTGATAAAAATGTACCAGAATTCTTGTAGAATATACCAGGAATATTTTTGTTCCTGGTAAAATGTACCAGAATTCTGGTACATAATAGATAATTTTAAGACTCCCAGTATTTCTGTTCATAAGTACCAGAAGACTGGTTTTATGTACCAGGAAAAATATACCAGAAAATGAATTTCCTGGTTCTATTTACCAGATTCCAGATATTCTTCATTTTACCAGAAAAAAAATACTTTCTACCAGGACGCTGGTAGTATTTACCAGAAAATTTTCTGTCAAAAATTTTACCAGGAAACCTGATTTCTGGTTAATAAAACCAGATTTCTGGAGTTATTTACCACGAAATCTGGACTATTGTACCAGTTTTTTGGCTGGTATTTTCTACCAGATTTTGCCTACGAGGAAAATTTTTTGAGTGTAGTAAATGTACTTCTATTTGTAATAAAAAGGTTTTGAAAAGTTTTCGGTTGTCTATTGTATTAAATTTTTTCTCTATAGTCCGGACATTTCGCTATTCCGGACACGGTATTAACTTTATGTGTCCGGACTAGCGACTTTTCAAAATATACTAATGAAATTTGTAAAAATTGGTTTTCGACTAAAAATATCGGTTACAAAAACAGATATTGGAATCAAAGTTATTGAATCATTATGAATAAAATTATTGCTAACGTTTTGTTAAATTTTTAGAAAAATTCATTGAGCACTTTTTTTTGGGAAACACGAAAACCAAAAAAAAAGTTGAAATACTTTTTTGACTTCAAATTTTTGATCTCACACAAAAATATTTTTATATTTTGTTAAAGTTTCAAACAAATCGTCAGAAAGTCTGCATGAAAAGTCTGCAATATGGTTCCCATTTTAGCCTCGTTTTTACTTTTAATTTTGACACCAAATAATTTTAGAAAAAAAGATGCTTATGGCAATTTTCAAACAAACCGGGTTTAAAGATTAATAATAATTTTCTAACATTGTATTTAATAGTTTTTGAAACCATTAAAAAACTTCCTTGAATCCAGTTGAGCTTTTATTCAGACATTGTTTACTTTGTTGATTTGAATTTTCTAAATTATCATCCACCAAAAATAATTTAAAATTTAAGCATTCAATTTAATATTCTTCCAATTTTAGACGACTTATAAGCTAAAGGTACAAAGAAGTGTCTATAGAACCAAAACGAATATACAGATATCAATTTTGTTGATCCCAAAAGTTTAAGTATTCAAGCTGATGTGTTTATTTTCCATCGTCAGCTTTTTGTACGAATATGCATGTTTTTGAATTCGTGTGATCGTTCTCAACTGCACCATATCTGTGCTGCTAAATGCAAATATTATGCTCTTGCTTGATTCATTATAAGACTCTCCCATCGGTATAGAACGAGTACGTTTTGAGTGTACAATAAAAGTTGAAGCATGTGAATTGTTCACATCTGATGGAAATGCATCTGATTTTCGAGTGTTTGCAATTAAACCATCGAAAACCAAGGCATTATTATCTCTGGGAGTTTACTCTTTCTCTTTCTCTGCATCTATCTGTGTCGTATCCCGTGTTGAACTTGTACACATTGTTTATGTATACATTTGTATCTATAGACAGAGAAGTTGAAACTTTTGCACCCCTAAAGCCATGACGATGAAATCTCAAAAAGAAAAAACGACAAATCCCCAAACGGAGTATGATAATGATAATTATCATTTGTATGATAATTATCATCGTGATTGTCATCATCATCATAATGATGATGAATGCAACGATGGTGATAGTGATTATTCCGATTTTCTGTTGAATTTCACTCTGGAAGATGTCTTTGTTGTGAACGTTCGTTGTCGTCGTCATCGTCGTCGTCGTAGTTTGATGCCGTCCACTTCAGGGCATTTTTTAGTTTTTTTTACGCCCTTATATTTCCGTTCGTGGTCTTTGTCGTTGTGTCATTGGAATTATTCAGAAAATATAAATTGAAAAGTGTGCAACAAGCAATAAAACTACTAGAGTAGGTACCTACCTATATTTCAATCGCAACTATTTCTGTTGCCTGGTATTATGATTGTATTCATTTTCTTTAGAAACATACACTCTGAATCAATCTAGTAGGTTTAGAATTTTTCTAATTTTTAGCTTCTCAATTGTGACTTTTTCCTTGAGAAAATACCATGATAGTAATTTTTGGGAGAATGTACGATCTTAATTTTTGAATCATGTTTTTGCACATGACAACAAAATAATTCGAATTCAAATAACATGTACAGGTTTTAAACATTTGAAATAATAAAAGAGAGTTTTTGGTTGGAGTCTGAGAAGTTGTCGGTACTCAAAAGTACTTATTTCAAGAAAAATAAAAAGACTGAGATGCGCCCCTACCTGATAACTTCCCATCCCTTCTGTCGATTTGTCTTTCTTAAAATATTTTTAGGTCATCATGTTTTTTAAAGAAAGCTGTCAGTTAATTTATTATAAAAAAATAAAAAAATGACCAACAACATTTTGCATATGAAGGAATGGTATGAATTCAAAACCTATTTTTGCTAACGAGGTTTTTAGTCGAAAACCTATTTCTATAGTATTTCTTAAAAGTTTTCATTTCTTATATAAACAAATACAAATTGGATGAATGAAAAATTATTTGAAGTCAATATCTTTTATTGTTCACGAGATATCGAGATTCGAACGCAACTTTTTAATATCATTAGTAATTTTTAGTAATTTTTAATTTTTTATAAAAAAGACTGACTGTTGGATTTGTATAGAAAAATTTCTGAATGTCAAAAACAATATATTCTGTAAGATAAAACTAGTTTGAAGTCAATATCTCAAGTTTTTGAAACGATATTTTAGTCAATAATCAATTTTTACCAACTTTTAGTATTGTAAAATTTTACCAGATACTAAAAACGTTATTCTTCGTTGCACAAAATTATTTCAATGATAAAATCATTTTTAACTTCCCGTAGGAAGTTATTGTAATGGGTCCGATTTGTCAAATTGAAAATTTTGACATTTCTCGACGTTTGAATGTCCCTAGAGTCGAAATAAAAGATTTTTAGAAAGATGTCTGTACGTTCGTACGTTCGTACGTTCATACGTTCGTACGTTCGTACATTCGTACGTTCGTACGTTCGTACGTTTGTACGTCCGTACGTCCGTACGTCCGTCTGTAATTCCGTACGTTCACGACGTTTTTTTTTGTCGTTCATAGCTCAAGAACCAGAAGTGCTATCGACTTCAAATAATTTTTTGTATATAGATAATAAGGCAGAAAGATGCAGAAAGGGCTCTCAAGAAAATTGCGTGGGTGGTTTTTTTTTACCATAGCAGTTTGAAAAAAAGGTGAAAATTTTGGTTAACCCTAAATATCTTACGAACCAAAAATGCTAGAGACTTGAATTAAATTTAATATAATATATTGTAACCTGATATCAAAGAAGTATATTTTTTGAAAAAAAAATCCATTTAACAGTTTTTTTATAAATCAAAAAAACTAAAAAAATTTGTCACCTCCAAAATTTTAGGACTTAAATTTGATTTCATCTCCAAAACAATTTTGTGCAACGAAGAATAATGTTTTTGACATCTGGTAAAATTTTGATAAACATTTTATTAATTAAAAAATTAAAAACTAAACAAAAATTAAACAAATTTGGTTAAAGATGAATTTCGACCCAAATATCTTTTCAAAACTTTGAGATATTGGCTTTAATTTACTTTTATCTTTCAAAAAATATTGTTGTCAACATTCAGTAAAATTTTGAAAAAAATCGAATTGACAGTTTTTTTTACAAAAAATTAGAAATCGAAAAAAAAAATTAACATAAATGATTTTCGACTCAAATATCTTTTCAAAAATTTGATAAAATAGCTTCTTACTAATTTTTAGTTATAAGAAATATTATTTTCAACATTAGGACAAATTTTGAGAAAAATCGAATTGACAGTTTTTTTTACAAAAAAATAAAAACCTAAAAAAATGTTTAAAAGTTGGTAAAAATTAATTTTCGACTCTAATATCTTTTCAAAAATTGGAGATATTGTTTTTAAACTTCTTTTATCTTTCAAAAAATATTGTTTTTAACATTCAGTCAAATTTTGAAAAACATCGAATTGACATTTTTTTGAAAAAAATGAAAACGTAAAAAAAAATGTATAAAAGTTGTTAAAAATTGATTTTCGACTCCAATATCTTTTCAAAACTTTGAGATATTGGCTTTATTTACTTTTATCTTTAAAAAAGTATTGTTGTCAACATTCAGTAAAATTTTGAAAAAAATCGAATTGACAGTTTTTGTACAAAAAATTAAAAACCGAAAAAAAATTAACAAAAATTGGTAAAAATTGATTTTCGACTCAAATATCTTTTCAAAAATTTGTAAAAAAAATAGCTTCTAACTAATTTTTGCTTATAAGAAATATTGTTTTCAACATTGGGACAAACTTTAAGAAAAACCGAATTGATAGTTTTTCTTACAAAAAATAAAAACCTAAAAAAAAAATGGATAAAAGTTGGTAAAAATTGATTTTCGACTCTAATATCTTTTTAAAAATTGTAGATATTGGTTTTATCTTTCAAAGAATATTGTTGTTAACATTCAGTAAAATTTTTAAAATAATCGAATTGACATTTTTTGTACAAAAAATTAAAAACCTGACAAAAATTCAACAAAAGTTGGTAAAAATTGATTTTCGACTCAAATATCTTTTCAAAAATTGAAATATTGGCTTCAAACTTATTTTATTTCACAAAAAATATTGTTTTCGATATTCAGTAATTTGTATATAAAAATCCAACAGTTCGTTTTTTTCATAAAAAATAAAATCTGCAAAAAATAATACGCAAATTTGGTAAAAATTGATACGAGTACATATAGACAAACTTTTAAGTAAGACAAATCGACAGAGGGGATGTGAAGTTATCAGTGTGGGTCGCATCCCAGCCTCTTTTTTTTTTAATTGTCTTAGCGAACGTACGAACGTTGGCACACGCACAGATGACCTTGAAACGTCGAGAAATGTCAACATTTTCAATTTGACAAATCGAGCCGGTTACAATAACTTCCTATGGGAAGTTAAACATGATCCATGTGTTTTCAACACAAATGATTTTAAAATTTATAAATAGAAGTTTTTGCGGTGGAAATGATTCAAAAGCAATCATAAAAGTTAAAGCTTTGTCAAAAAGATTGTCATTAATTGGTGAATATTTTAAGAACATTGTGACCGAAAGTAAGCTCTTTTCTTAATTGAGAATAATTTTAATGAAAAACATTCAAATCCTTGATAAACTCCATCGACCACGACTGTCAAACTATAATATTTATTTTTTATTTAGATCTTTGGCTATAAGCTATCCTTCGTTTGTCTCTCCATCCAGCCATCCCCTAGTCCTCTTCTAAGGCTTCAAAGCTCTTAAACCACCCTCGCCTGCCTTACAAGATTATTGTATACTACACGAGTATACCTAGGAGACCATCGTAAACCACTCAATGTAAAATTTATTTCTAAGAAAATAAAAAAAAAAACATAGCTTGGTAACAATTTTTACTTTTATTTTTTATTATTGTCAAAGAGTGCTGCTGAGTGGCGCCCTAATTTGTTGCGACACTAACTGTATAAATTGTACATCATGAACTTTGCAGGATATAGCAATAAACATAGAAATCATTACACCTCACGGCTCACAGGACAAAAAACACTCCGATAAAGATGGTTATAGTTCTCGTCATTGCCGCCGCCGTCTTTCGTCGCTAGAGGTACTTTGCAGATCTATAGAAGTTTCCTTATTTTTTATTTTTATAGCTGTTTGGTAGGTACTCTAGCAGACAATTACTATACTTCTGCTTGTACTGGTGCTGAATTTTAAGAATGAAAATATAGGTAATTTGTAGGTATTTTGTATTTATATAGTTTAAGACTTGGATATAACTTCTTTTTTTTTATTTTTTATTTTTATGTTTGTTGTGAAATAATATAAAAGCAATGAATACTAAGGACCTAATAAAATAGGATTTTAAGACATGTTTGATGAATGGAATTTGCTATTTTGAAACTTAACAACTTATTTCTCAGAAATTGGACAAGGCTTATTGTTAACATTCACTAAAATATCGCGAGTTATAAAAGTACTAAATGAATAATATTGTTTTTCAAAAAGGATACTTCCACGTATTATTTCTCTAAGTAAACTTTGCTAAGTAGCTTTCAACTTTTTTAAAATTTTGTTTTTAATCTGAAATGCAAAATTGCAAATTTTCTAATTTTCGATTTTTGACCAAAAAATTTGTATGGGCACTACTGTTATTTTTAGTCTAAAAAATAACAACAGACTGACGGAGAAAATCGGGGAATCCACTTTTTTAAACTTCTCTACCATTCTTAAGATGGCACCGGCAAGGATCGAACCCAAGATCTTAGGCATGACAGTCGAGCACGCGTATTATTTTGACATCTGGGTAAATTAAAAAAAAGTTATCGCTTTTTTTAGCAATAAATAAAACCCTAATAAAAATTCTGATGAAAATTGGTGCAAATTGATTTTGCACTCGAATATCCTGGCAACAAAGATATTGCCTTTAAATTAATTGTATCTTATAAAAAATATCGTTTTTAACATTTATTAAAACTGTTAGAAAAATCAATTTGTAAAATAAAATCAACACTCCAACATTTTTTTCTAAATATTTTAGCATTATTTATCAAGTTCAGGCAAATTAACCTTTTTTTAAAGGTTCTAGTCAAACATCAGATCTTGCACAGATTGTTAGAAATATCACATTTAACATTTCAATTACTCACCATAGCTAGTTGCTTCCTTCAAATAGAGGAAAATAAAATCTTCAAATTGCCTTCCAAATAATTAACCAACCTAAATGTAAGCCGCAGCCATCCGTCGCACCGCTGCTGCCGGGCTGAATCAAAAACAGATGTTTCAATGTATAAATACATTCAATCAAATAATTTTGAATCTTTGAAGATATTCAATATATGTATATGAATACAAGTTTTGAAATTCCTCAAATTTATAAACTTGAGAGGTAAAACGATACAACGTAGAAACCTAAACCAGATTATAAGATTCAAAAGTACGTTGCATACTATTTTATTCCGTCAATTACTCACAAATAAAATGTCACACACATGACAGCATATATGTATGTATAGTCTATATATATAAATCATATAGTAAAATTTAACGAGATTGATATTTTAGTTTCCTTTGAAGTATTAATTTGTGATGTTTAGCTAGAACATCCCTTTTCAATTTGATTTCAAAAACAGTCAAAAGAAAAATAAGAATCAAAAAAGGAGAAAAAACATAAGATTTACCACAACCAAATACATTTTGATATCCTTGTTTTCGCCTGAAGGAAAATAAAGGATTTTCGAATGTTTAAACTGTCTAAGTAACCCACTTAATCATATTTTAAATCTGCTCAATGAATATTTGAGTGTGGGTATAACAAATCAAAACTTTGAAGAAATTGAGATGAAGCAACTTTGAGTTACCATGTTTAAGGATAAATTCTAGATTATTTTGCTTTGTCAATAAGTTTGACTTAAAGTGGATATCCACTTTGAAAACTATGTAATTAAATATTTAGAAAAGATTTTAGTGCAAAAAAGAATAAATAAGAAACCAATGAAAAATAATGTTAATTTTTATTTATCCCATTTATGTTCTTAGAATGAATGTTGATATCCAGTTTGTTAAGGAAACTTTAATTTATAAAACAAATATCGACAAGATACTAAATTGTTTGTGTTTACATTTTTTTGATTATGCAAATATAAATTAGTACTTATGGTATATTTCATGCATTTTCTTACTCATAATCTTAAAACTAATTTTAATTTTTAAAAAATTTAATCTTTTCAAAGATTAAAAATATTGACTTAAAACTTATTTTATTTCACAAAAAATATTGTTTTCACTATTCAGTAATTTTTATATAAAAATCCAACAGTCCGTTTTTTCATAAGAAATAAAATTTACAAAAAATAGTACGCGAATTTGGTAAAAATTGATACGAGTACATATAGACAAACTTTTAAGCAAGACAAATCTACAGATGGGATGGGAAGTTATCAGAGTGGGTCGCATCCCAGCCTCTTTTTTATATTATTTTTTTAACAGTAGTCCCCATAAAAATTTTACAAAATCGAAAACTCGAATTTTCTCAAAAACGAATTAACTCAAATTGAAAAATTGTATACATACAAAATTATCTAAGAACTTGCTCTAACCATTCTTCAAACTAAAATTTAGAAAAATTAAGTTTTTTTTTGAGAGAAATTAAATGACATTTAAAATTTTGAAAACAAACAGGTACATTTTTCAAATTTTTCAAAATACATTAAATATTCTTAAGCAGATTCTTTGTATACTGGGCAAGTTCGTGCGACCCAATTGATTTTATTTACTGTATAGAAAAAAGGTTCTTGCTGGACATTTACAAAATTTAAATTAAATATTTCCTCTGCTCCATTAATAGAAAATTTTGTATAAAATTGAACAATTTTGAAGTCAATACTTTCATTTATTCTCGATATATTCGAATCCAATATCTTTACCAATTTTGTGTAAATTCTTATTATTTATAAAAAAAAACTTATATTTCAATTTTTCTAAAAATTGTAATAAATAAGTAATAATCCTAAACCGTTCCCAAAAAATAAAATTTTCAAAATATTTATACGAATTTTTGTTCTGATATTTTGAATTGGTCGAATTATTTTTTTCTCAAATTTATGCCTACTTTAAATTTATAAATAAATAAATTGTGTGGCGCAATAGTCCGTTGTGAACTCTCAACCATTTCTGTGTGCGAGTACTGTTGTCAGGATAGAAGGGACCCACAATTTTAGGCCGAATCCGAACGGCTAGTTTCTGAGAAAGCACTTTTTCATGACAAGAACTATCCTTGAAGGATTTGTCAATTCCTCGCACTTTTAAATTTAAGGAAACTAATAATGGGATTAACTGTCGTGGTTTTGTCGTAAAATGATAGTTAAGTTAGCACTACTACCCCTCAAAAAAAGTTACAAAAAACTGAAATTGAAAAACTAAATACGCAATTAATCATGAATTTGTCGTGAAAGAAACAATCAAAACGTACTATTTTCAAGAAAATCTAAAACAATCATAAACACAAATTATGTATGAATATTTCAGTGCCTAAATATGTCTCATTGTCATTCTAGAGGAGGAACTGATCCAACCCCTCATGAACCCGCAACCCTGACTCGTAAATGCTTATACGGGCCTCTGTCTCCGCCCAGCATTAGTCTGTTGTCTTTCCCTTAACATTGGAATCTGCATATCCGGCTCGAAGGACCAATTGCTGAGTATTCATTTCGACTTACAACCGAGTTTTACACAACAAACTAAACATGTGTTCTAACGATATTATCACCTTGAAATTTGTTTGAAAAATTGTCGCAACATGTAATGGGGTCAACCTATTTTTTCCCCTTCTTTGTTAAAATGCTATTGTAAAAAATTCACCCACTGATTTTTTTAAAAAGTCCTTTTTAAATGTTTTGGAGTTATATTGAAAACAACATTTATTTGAAGTACGTCACTACTGATGAAGACGCACTTTCCGGGTTGCGAGAGTGATAACCCCGAACCCCTTGAAACCACAAGGCTAAAGGTAGCTCATGTGAAGCAAGTCAATTCCGTTATAGCCAGAGAAAATATTTTGTGGGCCATCAATACTTTCTCTACATATAATACCCCAGGCATGAATGGCATACTGCCAGTTATGGTTCAAAAGTTGCATGATGTGGCAGATCCATGGCTGGAACATATTTTCAAAGGATGCCTCCTTCTCAAACATGTGCCCATGTCGTGGAGACAGGTCAAAGTAGTTTTTATCCCGAAAGTGGGTGGTAGGCGAGGTCACGAATCCAAGAAGGATTTCAGACCAATAAGCTTAACATTTTTTGTGCTTAAAACCTTGGAGCGCATTCTTGATTACCATATTAGAGAAATCCTAGTTGTACGACCTCTCGAAAGCTCTCAGCATGCTTATCTTAAGGACAAAACCTACGGAGACTGCCCTCCATGAGGTAGTGCGTACTGTAGAACTAACAATCCATTATAAAGAATTTACTCTTGCCACCTTCCTAGACATAGAAGGTGCTTTTAACAACGTCCTTACCGAATCCATAGAAGAATCGCTCGTTAAGTTCGGTGTAGAAGACTTCATTCGAGAATGGATTATTTCCATGCTCAGTGGTAGGAATATTCGAGCCACTCTAGGCAATACAATCGCAACAAAACACGTGAGTAGGGGAACACCCCAGGGTGGTGTCCTTTCGCCTCTTCTTTGGCTTCTGGTCATGGATACAATTCTTGTTAAATTAGAGAGATGTGGAGTGAAGGCGGTAGCCTACGCTATTGGTGTCAGTACACCTCTGTTATTAGTGAAATCACGGAGTCACCTCTGAAGAAAGTTAGCAGCTGGGCCACGAGTTGTGGACTAGGAGTTAACCAAACTGAACTGTTTCTCTTTACCACCAAAACTAAAGTATCGCCCTTCACGCTACCTCGACTCAACGGTCAAATCCTATCATTGTCTTCCAGTGCAAACTATTTGGGAGTTATACTCGACCCTAAACTAAACTGGAAACTAAATATTGAAGTATACGGGTTAAGAAGGCCTGTGTTGCTTGCAGCAAAACTTTCGGCAAAAAGTGGTGACTTCAGTCGAAGATGATTTTATGGACGTACACAGCCGTAGTGGACTGCTCTTAGCAAAGCCTATAATGTTGATAAGCTAAAGAAGGTTCAGAGAACAGCTGGCGTGGGCACCACAGGGTCCATGCGTACTTGCCAACGGACGCCTTAAATCGATCTTTTTATTAAATACATGGTTTCCTGTAGCTATTAAACTAAAGGAATTAAACAGCTAGTTGTCAAAAACTTATGGTCACAGCAACACAACGAAATTGATTTCCTCAGATATTATCTCGGTAGACACTGACTACTGCACTCCTACTTTGAGCCTTAGTAAGGATTTTAAGGTTATTTTTCCATCCTTAGAAGATTGGGAGGATGACATCGTGTCGATAGGTTTCGACACAACCGTCTTTACTGACGGCTCAAAGATGGAGTGCGGAGTTGGTTCTGGGATCTTTTCTGAGTCCCTACATGTAGCTAAATCCTTTATGCTTCCTGACTTTCCTAGCGTTTTCAAGCTGAACTGCTGGCAATAAGGGAAGCATGTTAGATACTTAAACATAGCCCAAACCAAAACCGAAATGCGGCTATCTTCACAGACAGTCAGGCAGCTGTCAAAGCCATTAACTCGACAATTGATCTTTATCTTAATTGGTCCATGCAATGTCGTGATGAGCTTGTGAGCCTGAATATTAACCTCGGTGTCACCCTGATCTGGGTGCCGGGCCACAGTGGTATCGTGGGAAATGAACAGGCTGACGAGCTAGCCAGGCAAGGATCGGCCCTTCATAGCTCACTTGCAGAAATGGTCAAAATTCCTCTTGGTGCTATGAAGGATCAAATCTTTTCTATCTACGAAACTGAACCAAACCGAAGGTGGAGCAATTAACCCAATTGCATTATATCTAGGAAGATATGGCCCATCTATAATAAAACCCGTACAAACGATCTTCTATGCAGGCTAGGAGTTCATGCAGAGAAGTTGGGCATCTCTTACAAAACCTTTTGCCGTAGTTGTAGTGACCAAAGGGAAAGTGAAACGATAATCCATTTCCTCTGCAAATGTCCTGCTTTGGCAAAACTAGAATGAAATACTTTGGAAAAGCATTTTTTCACGAACTTGAGAGACCTAATCTTTTTTCTCAATACGACAAAATGGCTCTAACATAATCGCTATGAAGCTTCTCTTTAAATCTTTCCCTTTCTATTACTGGTCAAACGAGTTTTTGGTATCAAAACGGCGTACTACAGCGCTAATTGGATCTCAGGCTGGTTTGCCTTGAGATCGCCATTTCTACCTACATGTCAAGAAATGTCAACATCCTAATTCGACAAATTGGACCGATTACAAGTACTTTATGTTTAAAGTTATTACAAAATTTGTCCATAAAATTAAAATTCATACTTTTCATTCAATTTTGTTTCCATCAAGTTTTGAATTTGTTTTTTTTCCATAACCCCATAGAAAATTATTAGTTCGTCAAGTGAAGTTGAAGAAACACCTAAAACTTAAAAGTAAATATGTGACAAACAAAAGATAAACAGACAAAAAATAAAGTGGATTTTTTTTATTTCACCACAGCCTTAAGACAAATTAATGACATTTATTCACAGACTTCCTTTTTTCCTTTTTGTGAGTGTTTTTTTTGTATCTAATTTGAGAAGTAGTAGTTCTAAATTAATTCTGTCAAGTGAGCATTAAAAGGTCTTATTTAAAAAACAAAACAATTGCAAGAAATTTGTCTCTTCTTTCCTCAAAAAGTTAACGACAGATTAATGGCAACAAATTAATGTAATTACGGTGTGCTTAAAATCTTTACCGAGGTATTTTTTAATTACCATAGATTACGTTCCTTTTTGTTGAATAAATTCAAAGAATGGTAAGAATAGAGCCAAATTTTAAAAATAAGCCCAACTCATAAGAATCTAATACTGTTCTACCATATAATTTCAAAAAACGGACTCTAATTCCAATTTTTTAAATAGACACTTAGTCATAAAATAAAATAAATGCAAGCAAAGCAAAATACCAAGAAAAAAAGAACATAAGGATTTAAATTTTTATATCATTTGAAATCATTGTACACATTAACATTTTTTTACTATCAACCAAACGAGAGTATATTTATATTTTTCCAGCCATTAGTATATTTCGTTTATAACCCATAATAAAAGGTACTTTAAGTGTCCTGAACATACTCTCATAAAATTCCACCAAATACCATTCCATTCATATAGTCGAGCCAAAAATCACTGAACAAGAAGTCTTATAATATTCTCTCAAACGCCTCACTTAATTTAACGATCTCTTAAAAATCTAAAAAAATACCAATTTTATGCTTTTTTTGTTATTCCTCTTAAAAATAAACTTTTATTAGCATCTATATGCTTTGTATATTAATGATGCTCATTTACTTTAATTTGACATCACACGTGTTTTTCCATCACGTAGAAAACAACATCTTCAGCCGTATATCGAGTCCTTTTTTGAAAGTGAGTGACACTTCTAGCCAGCAGCATGACAACAAGAATAGTAAAAATATTGAAAATGACAAAAAAGGAAAACTAAGCATAGAACACAGAACAAAAGCGAATAAGATACTTCACCTTCATCCAGAATGGAAGCTTTTCTCAGCAAAACAAAGATACATTTTCTTTTCATAGAAATATTCAGCGAGCCCAGGAACATTAAATCGCTAGTGCTATCGATTCTCATCGATGCCGATGACACCCAAGTGCCTCATAAACAAGGACTTAAGCTCGAGTGTTCCCATATACACTCTTTAGGGGGGGACTTGTGTTTTTTCAGTGTGGGTTTTGTGCCAACCTGAACTCGATTCAATTATCAACACATACGGCCATCAAGGATAATCCCTTTTAAACTTACAAGACCCAAGCCGTTAGTCTTGTTCTATAATCCTTATACAGCCTTTCCCGCTGTATCTATAGTCGTTTTTTTTTTTTGTTGTGTGTTCCTATTCTTCGTCCTTATGGAATCTAAATTCAAATAATACACAGGATTTTGTTTGTTTGTTTTGGGTGGGAGCTCGATTTTTTGCAGCACCATCAGCAACCAGCAACAGGAGTTCGAATAAGAGTACCTTATAGATAGTAGATAGTTGCAGATTCATGCTCATGCTCGACTCGCCTCCAGGACTCAAGAGCTACACAAAGGAAAGTAGAAATCTGTGTGCGCTTAAATTTTTAAGGGTAAACGGGGATAAAATGGAAGTATCTATAGCTCTGAAATCGGGTGTGATGCAAGATAGCTGACGACAATGGCGCTAGTACAGTAGCGTTGGCGACAATGAGAACGACACTACAACGGCGACGACGGGTCTTATGAAACATATAGTAAAGTGATGCAGTGAGAGCTCCCCCTCCAGGGAAGAAAATATGTTTCATTTCTAGGGGGTGTTACGGTCGGTGGTGATGAGCGGGCGTCATCTTTGCTCATTGAGAGGGTGGAAGTATTTCTGAAAACAATGAACTGTGTGCTACCCAAATCACTGAAAACATTTTATTGATCTCTAATCTTCAATAAAGGATGTTCTATGCAAAGGATATGCGCGCCAAAGGGTGTCATCATCATTTCCATTGAAGTGCTTTTCCTGTGCATGTGCCATTTTCCGTATGAATACAATACAACACCAGAATTGAGAATCATAAAAGAGTGAGTTAAAGTTCTTCATCTTTATATATATTCATGTAGTAAACGATTTCCAAACAACCCTTTAGGGACGAATAGCAAGTTTTGTGTGGAAGTAACTTTATTTCTATGCCATTCACGTCACCATCGCTCTCGCTGCTGCCGCCATCCAAACCATCTCAGACCCAAAACCTTTCCCATCAGTTCTATATGTATTGCCTTCCGATTTGTAAGACTTTTTTTTTTCTTTTTTGAGTTAGTGTCTTTTTAAAACATACACACAAAAAAAGTTTATAAAGTTTAAGAATGAATAATTTTTCAATAAAAAAAAGATCAAGAGGGATTTCCTGTGCTCTATGGTATCTAAGTCGATAGTTTTAAGTGAATCATTTTCAGTTATAATGTAGGCTACAAGAAAAGGTTCAAATTCAAAAATTGTATGACAACTACCTTTTTAAAAAAAGAGGCTGGGGTGTCACCCAAAGTTTGTCTATGTGTACTCGTATCAATTTTTACCAAATTTGCGTACTATTTTTTGTAGATTTTATTTTTTATGAAAAAACGGACTGTTGGATTTTTATATAAAAACTAGCTGGTTTACCCGACTTCACCCGGGAGGTATTCAACTATTTTATATAAAAAAATTAGAATGAAAAACTACTATTTTCTTATATTGTACCTTTTTTATTTAATAATTTTTATAAAGTATATCTATACATATTTCTATTATGGTTAAAATACTTTTTTTGTAAGCATACAGATTTTTTGCCGAGCTGACACGGAAGCAAGCAACATAAAATTGTCCGTGGGTAAAACAGGGATTTGTGATATAAATGCCTGCAACCCTCAGTGTCCGTGCCTTATTGATAGACATAGCAAAACAAAGCTTTATAGGGCATTCGTTAGTAATCATCAGTATCCTGGGAATGAAAACGCTTTGGCCTTGAGCTGAGCCGGAAAGAATTTTAGCTTCAATCGCTTTCCCCTGCATAGTTACTATCCGTAATCTAGTACCATTGCATAATTTCGGTGCATTTAATTCCTCATAAGTGTTATTGGAGCCGCAATTTTCAAGTCTAGTTTATGCCAAGGAAGTTCTAATGTATTCAAAGAATTCAAAAATTCGATTGGAATATCAATAGCATCATCTTGATCAGTCAGATTATCAATAGAAAGATAAGTTTGTTGATGGGCTTCAAACATTGAAAGAATTTTTTGATTTATGCTTGGAACAGAATCGTTTTTAGGTTCTAAAATCACTCGTTCGCGTTACCAGTCATCCGTTTTTTCTGAAATTTGGGCGACGGGTAAACATTAGCTTTTAATTCATCTTGTCTAGTTACGCTAGTAGCAAATGTTGGTTCTATTAGTACTTCACCATCATTATTTAAAATATTTCCATTTCCTATATCCAAAAGAGTTCTTGAAAATTGTGCTGCATTACTATCACCACCCAAATGTACGCGCATATTTGTGGTCAATCTTTAAAGTTTGACAGAAGTCCACAGAAACGACGATTTTATACCTCTTGGCACACCTGCAAACAGTATCATAACACCTCTCATCGGACGTTTCTCAGTTCTAAAATTCCTAAGTGTACGGTCCAGAGCTTCAGGCTGGTCGCGGCATTATTAATTAAACTTCACTTCACTTTTAATTAAACTTCACTTCACTTGAATCCACTTCTCAATTATTTATTTAATAGAAATAGTTTTAATATTGATTTCTTACAAATATCAAATTGTCATCCATACGTCATTACATAGCTGTAATTTTACGTCAATTACATAGCTGTCATTTGCGTTTTGTTATTCCAAGTCTGATTCTTTTTTGTTATACCACGTTTTATAGTGACTGACGTTTCATGTCAAGTCACACGGGATCGCTGTCGAACGGGATAAAAAGTATCCTATGTCCGTCTCCTGGCTCTAAGCTACTTCCCTACCAATTTTCAGCCAAATCTGTTTTGCCGTTCTTGAGTTATAAGTGGTGTAACTAACACGACTTTCTTTTATATATATAGATTTTTGAATATCATAAACAATATTTTCTGTGAAATAAAATAAGTTTGAAACCGATATTTTTGATTTTTGAAAAGCTATTTGGGTCGAAAGTAAATTTTTACCAACTTTTATACATTTTTTTAGGGTTTTATTTTTTGTAAAAAAACTGTCATTTCCATTTTTCTCAAAATTTGTCCTAATGTTGAAAACAATATTTCTTATAAGTAAAAATTAGTTAGAAGCTATTATCTCAAATTTTTGAAAAGATATTTGAGTCGAAAATCAATTTTTACCAATTTTTGTTAATTTTTTTTCGGTTTTTAATTTTTTGTACAAAAACTGTCAATTCAATTTTTTTCAAAATTTTACTGAATGTTGACAACAATATTTTTTTAAAGATAAAAGTAAATAAAGCCAATATCTCAAAGTTTTGAAAAGATATTGGAGTCGAAAATCAATTTTTAACAACTTTTATAAATTTTTTTTTACGTTTTCATTTTTTGCAAAAAAATTGTCAATTCGATTTTTCTCAAAATTTGTCCCAATGTTGAAAACAATATTTGTTATAAGATAAAATTAGTTTGAAGCCAATATTTTTAATTTTTAAAAAGGTATTTGAGTCGAAAATAAATTTTTACCAACTTTTATCCATTTATTTTTAGGTTTTCATTTTTTGTAAAAAACTGTTGAAAATGTTTCTTATAAGATAAAATAAGTTTGAAGCGTAAATTTCAAGTTTTGAAAACATATTTGAATCGATATTCAATTTTTGCCAACTTCGAGTAATATTTTTTTTCAGATTCTTATTTTTTATAAAAAAACTGTCTATTCGATTTTTCTCAAAATTTTATCAGGTGTCAAAAACATTTTTTTTCGCTGCACAAAATTGTTTTGGAGATGAATTAACGTTAAATGGATTTTTTTCAAAAAATATACTTCTTTGATATCACGTTACAATATATTATATAAAATTTGATTCAACTCTCTACTGTTTTTGGTTCGTAAGATATTTAGGGTTAACCAAAATTTTCACCTTTTTTTCAAACTGCTATGGTAAAAAAACCACCCACGCAGTTTTCTTGAGAGCCCTTTCTGCATCTTTCTGCCTTATTATCTGTAAAACAAAACATCGAATCGATATCCCTTCTGGTTCTTGAGCTTTAGACGACGAGAAAAACGTCGCGAACGTACGTACGTACACACGCACGCACAGACATCTTTCTAAAAATCTTTTATTTCGACTCTAGGGACCTTGAAACGTCGAGAAATTTCAAAATTTTCAATTTGACAAATCGGACCCATTACAATAAATTCCTATGTTAAGTTAAAAGTTATGACTTTGGTTTGTTACAATTTTCTAACCAAAGCAAATTTTCTTGCTTTTAAAACCAAAAACTTAAATAAAAAACAGTAAAAAGATTAACATTTTTGAAGAAGCATTCCAAGAAATAAGGATTAAGTTATGACCATTTTGAAACTCTCTCAAAACACTTTATATCTATATTGATCGAATTCGTTAACTAGAAGAAGAAGCTGTGATGCGTTTCAGGCTAAAAACTTCCCTTTGATGTTCTAACAAATTCAAAACTTATATTTTAAACAATTTGCCATAAAAGTATTCAAGACTTAAAATTAATTTAGAAGTTACAACCTAGTCACTTAGTATGTAATGTAATTTAGTCGTTTCTAATTGTTTAAGAAAAATTGTAAATCAATCGACATCAATACCGTTTTATTTTCCTCATAGTTATCGATTCGAAAAACAATTTTTTTTTATTGTTTTGTTATTTTCAAAAACGTTTTTAAATAGCATAAATATTCAAAACATAAAATTGTTTTTCAGGTAAAGAGCCTTTAAAAACCACAATATGTACATCGTACAGTGGGCGTATACGCACTCTTTTAATTTTATTTATTTTTTTGAAACTGTTGCATAAAATGTTATGTTATGAAACAATGCAATACCTAATTTTAAATCTTAAAAAATTAAAAGTAGTTTATCGTGTAAGATTTGTACCTTGTTTTTTTTTTCAAAAAATAAATGTTTATTAATCAGCTCACCGATTCCCGATTTATTAAGTCGTTTTTTTAATGCTCAAAAAGAAAAACTGATTTGTTGTGTCCAAAAACCTTATTAAAGAGCATGTGGCTCTCTTCATGAAGTATTTAGAATAATTTTTTGATTATTCACAGACTTATTTTATTATTTTGAATAATTTGAATTTAAGATATTTATTTTAACTGCCAAGTGAAAATATCAAATAAAAGCACTTAAAGCTAATTTTTAGTATTTTTGCTACGTTAAATCTGATTTATTAAAAAAATCTCAATAATAAAATAAAGTTTTGTATTTTTCTCTAGAAAATTACTCGTCGTAAAAAAAATACATTTACTTAATTTATATCCCTACGTGTAAAATCAAAACGAAAAAATATACGAATACAAAAATGATATATTTTATATATTTAATTTAGTTTTCATCTGAAAAATGATTTAAACTGATTTAATTTGTTCGAAATTTTATGGATTTTTACTTAAATACATATTAAATGAAATAAATTTACGATCAAAATAATATTAGTCGCCATTCAACGGAAATTTACGTAACAGTTTAATTTTGTTTTTGTTTTAGTAAAAATGTATGTTTATAAGTGTCAAAAGTTCAAGTTTAATGTGATTATTTTATATTTCGTTTATCGAATTTCAAAAATATGTGTTTCAACTATAAAATAAATAAAAACACGTAAGGTTGAAAAATTTAAGAAGCAACAAATTAATATACCTATTAATAGAAATTGTTCAAACAATTTTCATATTTCGATAAAACAACTGTTTAAACAATTTGAATCCAAAAGTTAACAGCCAAAAATTGTCATTAAGACGGAATTTTTTCAAGAGTAAACAAAATATTGTTTGTAAATCATAAATCACAAAATAAAACATCAATAGAAAACTTATTTTTGAAATATATTTTGTATGTTTTTGTGTTTTTATTCAATTAAGGTTTTTGAAATTTATTTCACAACAAAAAGACAGTCCAGAAAATAGCTTTCAAATATTATTTTCAATGTAAATCTTTGAAGTTTGCATGTAATATTTTTTTTAATTTGTATTTGTTAAAAAGTTAAAGTAAACAAAATGTTCAATTCTAATTTTTTCAAAAGTTATATAAGAAAATCGCTATATCTATAGTACAAATTTAGAATTTCTTTATTTCTTATTTTTATATTTAAGAAAAAAAAAAACAAGAAAAATGTTATCAATATTCTTAGATTGAAGAAAATACTTGATACAGAATTAGCTGTAAATTAGTTAAAATACTGAAGAATTCCTCACTACAACAGTGTTTTTACTATTTTCGGTAAGGTACAAAAGCTTGAGTTGTAAATTGGATTTTTCAAAAAATATTTAAAGTCAACAGCAATATTTTGCATTTGATAAAAGCTTAATTTCAATATCTCTTCTTGTCCCTATGATATTGAGTCAAAAACATTTTTTTAGAAATTTTAGATACATTTTTTGAATTCTTGTCCATATTTTTAAGAACCCTAATTGGATTGTTCTAAGAAAATTATCTGATATTAACAACAATATTTTGCATAAAATGAAATAACTACATTCATTCTAAAGATATTTGAATCGAAAATCTATTTTCACAAAATTTGTGTTGTTTTTTTTGTAGGTTTTTAAATGCTATGAAGTTGCCAATTTTATTTTTATATTGTAACAGGTGTTGAAAAAACAATAATTTCGAGTCGAAAATCAATTTTTAAATTTAAATAGGTTATTATTTCGAATGAAATATTTTTGAACAAAATTTTCTTCAGTTTCAGCACATTTCTAACTCGGTGGGTATGTTAATAAATAAAATGTTCGTATTGAGGGTTCAGAGAATAATCAAGTAACTGAAGAGAAGCCATTACGTCCACAAAATGTCACCTTTGGTTTTGAAGTGTGATTGGACCTTACTTCTTTGAAAACGACGATGGAACAACTGTTACCGTCAATTTGGAGCCTTATGGTCATATGTTATCCGCCAGTTCTTTACCTGCTATTGAAGAATACGATTTGGTCGGTGCCCCACAACACACAATTCGAGACATCCCCTGACCAGTTGATATATTTTTTTAAGAGGATCCGCGAAGGACCTTTTTGGCTAAAATTCTGCCCAATATGTGTCAAAAAGTTGTCGAAAATTACCTCAAAAAAATGATGCTTGCAACAATTCTCATGGTGAATGATGTAGGGTTTCACACATAATCTCACCGTTCAAACTTTAAAAAAAAGGAAGAAATAGCATGAAAACAAAGCATTTTATATGTGTTTTATTAACTTCTCATAGGAAGTTATGTAATGGGTCCGATTTGTCAAATTGAAAATTTTGACATATCTCGACGTTTCAAGGTCCCAGAGTCGAATTAAAAGATTTTTAGAAAGATGTCTGTGCGTGCGTGTGTACGTACGTTAGTACGTCCGCACGTCCGTACGTTCGCGACGTTTTTTTCGTCATCCATAGCTCAAGAACCAGAAGAGGTATCGATTTCAAATAAATTTTGTTATGCAGATAATAATGCAGAAAGATGCAGAAAGGGCTCTCAAGAAAATGGCGTGGGTGGTTTCATACCATAGCAGTTTGTAAAAATGTGAAAATTTTGGTTAACCCTAAATATCTTACGAACCAAAAACGCTAGAGACTTGAATTAAATTTTAAACAATATATTGTAACGTGATATCAAAGAAGCATATTTTTTGAAAAAATCCATTTAACGGTTTTTTTTATAAATCAAAAAAACTGGGGAAAAAAATTGTCACCTCCAAAATTTTACGACTTAAATATGATTTCATTTCCAAAACAATTTTGTGCAACGAAGAATAATGTTTTGACATCGAATTGACAGTTTTTTTTATAAAAAATAAAAATCTAAAAAAAAAAACATTACTAAAAGTTGGTAAAAATTGAATATCGGTTCAAATATCTTTTCAAAAACTTGAAATTTAGGCTTCAAACTTATTTTATCTTATAAGAAATATTGTTTTCAACATTCTAAAAAATGTTGAGAAAAATCGAATTGACAGTTCTTTTTACAAAAAATAAAAACCTAAACAAAAAATTAATATAAGTTGGTAAAAATTGATTTTCGACTCAAATATATTTTCAAAACTTTGAGATACTGGCTTAAATTTACTTTTATCTTTTAAAAAATATTGTTGTCAACATTCAGTACAAATTTGAAAAAAATCGAATTGACGGTTTTTTTTACAAAAAATTAAAAACAAAAAAAAAATTACAAAAGTTGGTAAAAAATGATTTTGGACTCAAATAGCTTTTCAAAAATTGTACACATATATGAACTCGACATTTTGATTAAACATGGCATTACCAAGCCAGAAAAGTCGACAATAAGTGGGTTCCCAAATTTCGTCCGTCTGTTTTTCAAGACACAAAATAGCAGTAATAGCAGTTTTCTAACAAATAAACCAATAGGTTTTTATTAAATTTCCTCTTAAATTTTTTTTTAATCGGCTTATTTTTACGCTATTTTTTTTTTTTTTTCTTCAAAACGTTTGTCCCGTTCGGACAAAGCCCTACTGAACCGAAGGAGCTCTGCTCCACCTTGTGCCATGACGTCCCAATTTTATCACGAAATTGTCAATTCGAGCCCCGTTGAATAGGACCTCGTTGGAAAAGTAATGCACATAAGAAGACTCGGCTGTTCGATATAAGCCGGTACAGCGTCGTAAACACTGCCGCTCGAACACCCGAAACTTCTCCATCTGGGAAGGGGCAACGTTGAACCACACAGGACAACCAAAAACGATCATTGGCCGTATGAGGGCCATGTAGCAACTTACCTTCACTCTGGAGTCAAGCCGACAGCTAAAAAACAGCCGTTTCGTCAGAGCGAAGGCTCCTCTGGCCCTGGTCAGAGCAGCATTTATATGTCGGTCGAAATATAAATACGGATCTAACCAGATACCGAGGTGGCCCTAGCCAACGGAGTCCAGAACAGAATTGTCTCCGACTTCTGGACATTTATTTTCAGTTTCCAGTCGTCGCAATATCGCTGAATCTTGTTGAAATCACGCTGCAAGAGAACTCTAATAACCTCAACCTTTCGGGCCGTTCTGTACGCAATTAGATCGTCGGCGTACGTAATTGCCTTTGTTAGACTACCTATCAGATTGCTGGTGTAAATGCTGAAGAGAATCGGCGAATTCACCGCTCCCTGTTGAAGACCATTTTTAATTGAGAATGTTGTGGTAGAAGTTACATTGCCACTTTTGACACCAAACTTTCTACCGTTAAGCATATCATAAAGTACAACAATATACAACAATGGCTTGCTTATGCCAAGACTGCTCAGTTTTAGGTAAAGACCCTCTAACCGTACGGTGTCAAAGGCCTTTTCCAAATCAACCAGAACAGCACCTGTGCATTGTTGTTTTGATTTATTCCATTGGATATCAGAAACGAGTTTAGACGCAGCATGAATTGTGTCATGACCCGCCTTGAACAAAAACTGTTTATCCGGAATTATTTTGTTGTCCGCAGCCCACTCGAAAACTTTGCTGATGCTCGGAAGAAGACTTATCGACCGAAGATTTGACGGGTTGGAGTTGTCCTTTCCCTTTTTCGGGAGAGGATGAACCACAGCGGTCTTCCAATGTACTGGATAATATGCATTATTCAGTACATTGTTGAAGAGTGTGGTGTAAATGTCAATTGCCTCCATCGGTAAATGTCTTAGTACAAAGTTGGATATATCATCGACACCTGCTGACTTTTTGTTTTTTATTGAATTAAAGATGAGCTGGAGCTCAACCTTCGTCACTAACAGGGGACTTGCTGCCGTTTGCTCGGCGATTATGGCATTTGCGAAGGAATCGTCATTGAACCGCATGAAACCGCTGTTCTCAGATCGCCATTGTGTCATATCATTTCGAAGGTAAAAGTGATTAAGTAGGACTCTGTTTTCCAGGTCGTTGTTGGGGCGAATGCTAACATTCACCTTGTACACTTGCTGGAAAGCAGCTCCCACTGCCTCCACTTTTTCCTTCGGATCTTCAATTATATAAAAGTCATCGTCATGAGTACGTCTCTGTTCTCTTCATTTCTTTGGAGTTTCAGACACGGCAGATCATTGTCGTTTTTTTTCCTGAATATCTTGTTGATTTTGGGGAACATACTTGGGTCACTGGAATTAACTGACCGGATCTTGCGGTCCCAGTACTTGTTCTGCAGTCCTGTAGTTCTCCTTAATCAATAGATTGACATTTTATTGACGCCTTCAGTGTCTCTACCTCCAAGTCATGTGGGTCTGTAAGTCGTCTGTACAAGTTTTTGAGTCTTGTCAGTAAGCCACTCTTGTGCCTTCACCGAAGTTCGTCAATAGTCGCGTTTCTGTAAGCGTCCCTTTGGTCCCGTTCTTTGTACTTTGGTCAAACGCACTTACAATCACGCCACGAGTACTTATAAGTTTTCTTTTATTTTGTAGTAAAAAACCTGTCAGCACCAAATTGTTTAATACTGACTTCTTATAGGCGCAAACTTGGTATTAGATATTTTACAACCTTTGTCCTTTTTACATACAATATCCTTAACATATCATATAACCTTTCAAAAATAAGTTATTATATTACAAAAGTATGAACAAAAACTTGCCTGACATACTATACCTTGAAACTTTCGAAAATCATCGAGTTTCCGTGCCTGAATAGAATGCAAATTTCTGTGTAATTCAAGTGGCCATGGCCGCCACCCTCTACTTTGCATATATAGGTTAAGTTTTTTATCGTTACAAGCATCATACAACATATAGAAACACCTTTTTCAACTTCAGCATCTTCCCAACTCCAACCCTTTCCCTATCCAGGGAGGAATCCGGAATGAAAACATAGAAAATGTTCTGCCCTGCAATTTTTCTTCTTCATCTTCTTGGGGTGTTTTTTTTTCTGCTTTCGGTTGTTTGATGGCGACGACAGATGTCATCGATATCAGACAAAATTGAGTTTTCGATTTGACTTTTCTTTACGTTTTATCGACTTTATCTTTTCAACAGGAAGTAAAAGAAATAAAGAGAAAAGTTATGTTAAAAAATAAACCAAATCGAAAAGGGGACGATTTGAGTATGTTTTCCCATTCCCATTTTTATGCTACATGTATGCAAAAAGGTACGACGCAAAATACGTTTTAAAATTTTAATGTCTTGATATGCATATCCGTCCTTACATACATTCATTTATAGAAGAGGGGAATATGGAAAACTTTAACTGCAAAATATTTTATTCAATTTAAAGTCAGCTGAGTGATAAAAGGTTCGAGGCAAAACTACTTGAAAATACTTTTAAGGAACTTTCCCTGAATACTCAAAGCAACTAACCCTCGTAGGAGAATTTAAATATATGTTGTTGTGGTATGCAATCGTCGTCGTATTCGTCTTCGTTGTCTTTGTCCTGGGGCTATGTATGTGAAACTATTTTATCATCAAACGTCCATGACTCTCTACGTCGTCGTCGTCGTCCTTACTCTTTTTTAAAGGTGATAATCCGTATTAAATTCATTTCCATAGTTCATACATTTTGTATACGTATCTAACTTTTCGAGTCTATTGGTTTTGGGTATCGTAAAGTTTGTTGTCAAATTTGTCCAAACGGCTGTCAAAAACTTTTATTTTGTTTATATTTTATTTATTGTTTTACTTTTTTATGCAAAAAAGAATCGTAAAAACAATCCAGTGTATGTGTCGATAAGTTCTCCCAAAACAAATTGAGTACGTCCACCTTCATCTATCGACTTCTACCATAAACATGGCACATACTCAAATATGTATTTTTTGTGTATGTTTCGAGATATTGAGTAGATAAAGGTCGAGATTTAATTTTTCTGAAAAAGGGTTTTTATGGACATACCTTTATATAAGTCTTGATCAATTTATATGCATAAATAGTCACTTTATTTAGTTAGGTTCGGTTTGGTTTGGTTGGAATGCAGCAGAAGAAAATTTATTGAACTGTGAAACACGAGTGGCTACATACATAAGACCTTTTTATTTGGTTTCCTAGATTTCTAGGCGCATATTGTTGGCAGTGATTGATGACTGATTATATTGGGATTTCGTCCATGAAAATATAGATTGATGTAAGTCGTCAAAACTTTAAATGAAGTGTCGATAGAGGCGATATTAAGAAGGTTTATGGGAGGAATTTATATTTTTTTAAAATTAAACTTTTTTTTAACATTTTGATTGATTAGCTGGGTTTATTTTTGAGTGTAAGTAAGTTTGAACATACTTTTTATTAGTTCTTATAAAAACGTTTATGATTTTGAAGGGTTTTTTTATAAATAGGGGGAGAAAAATAAGAAACTTTGGTTGAAAATCAGCATTGAAAAAACTCATTGACAAGGGTCTTAGATAAAATTTACATGGAAGGAAGGTTTGCATATAAATGGGATCAAAATAGGAGTTTTGAAGATTTTTTTAAAATTTTAATTAGAAATAATATTGTAATTAGTTCGATTTTTCGGATTGAATATTTCGAATATTTTAGACTTTAAAAAGGCCCAAAAGTCTTAAACCATCGTTTTTAAAGAAATGTCGGTATGTTTTTACAGGCTTATCCATTTTGCGGTTTCAAAAGTAAACACAAATACATTTTTTTGTTCCTTATTAATTTAATAAGCACACACTCAAAGGGATATATTACCCTTATTATGTAGACACAGTGTGAGCACTGGGAAGAGAGAGAGAGTTTGAAAGGAGATGTCGGTGCACATTGGTTTTGAATTCCTGAAAGACAGAGCGTGGCAGGGCATTCCACATTCGCATAGTACGGTTAAGAACGAATCTCTGTACTTGACAGTACGACCGAAGTTGGGCTCGAGGGTATATTGATGAGTACGGTTGAACTGTTTAAGGGGAGGAATGCAACTGGCTATTTCTCTAGAGCATAAACCATTAAAATAAGGGTAAGAGAGGTTGAGACAAGAAATATTTCGACGATGTTCAAGTGACGTAAATGATCTTATGATGGTAATATTACCAATCAATCTTAATGCTCTACGTTCAATACTATCCAAGAGGCTTAAGTAAGTTGCAGGAGCACCAGGCCAGATATGGGAGTTATACTCCAGCTTTGGCCGTATTTAAGTCTTGTAAATAACAGCCAGATCAGAGGGGGAGAAAAACTTCTTGCATCGCCTTGGAAAACCCAAACATCTTGCGGCATTTTTGGCGACATCGCATATGTGATCGTTCCACAAAAGGTGGTTGGTGATACACATACCGGGAATATCAAGATGTTCAATTTCCTCGGTACAAGTGTCATTTATGGATAATGGCAGGGGCGGTATATTTCGCTTTAACGACACAAGACAGCATTGGTTTTTCGAAGCATTTAATTCCACGCAGTTTCTTATTCCCCATTGTACAACGCTGTTAAGGTCGGAATTTAATGAGCTTATCATATTTTGTCGTTGAAGTTCCACATCCGAAGGAGAGGGGTGTGAATCTGAAAATGAATATGAAAACCTAAGAGTACCATCGTCAGCGAAACAATGTATTGGATTAGAAGAAATGAGAAAAAGTGTTGGAGATAAAACAGAGCCCTGGGGCACACCAGCATTTATTTTATGGTTTTCAGACTTCAATCCATCCAATACTACTTGTATTGAACGATTCGAAAGGTAATTACTAATCCAATGAAGGAGGAATTCATGCAAATCGAAAGCACGCATTTTCGATAAGAGAGCCTGATGCCAAACCCTATCAAATGCTTTTGAAATATCAAGTGCAATAATCTTACTTTCTCCAAAACGATGTAAAGATTTGCTCCACTGTTCGGTGAGATGAACCATGAGATCACCAGTGGACCTATTGGTACGAAAGCCGTACTGCCGGTCATTAAGAAGCTTTCGATCTCCAAGATATTTCTTGAGCTGATAATTAATCAGCTTTTCCATGGCCTTGAAAAGAAGGGATGTAAGTGCAATCGGTCGATAATAAGAGGGTGAGGAAGATTCGCCTTTTTTGGGAATAGGCTGGACAAATGCGGTTTTCCATCCGCTCGGAACGAGACCTGAGGAGTAGGACAAATGGAAAAGCTTACGCAGTGGTTTTGTCAGCGATGAAGAACACCTCTTCAGAACAATAGCGGGGGTACCATCCGGACCAGTAGATTTATATATGTTTAGATCTTTTAGGACTCTCGCTACAGTAAGAGTGCGAAAAAAGATTTGCCCCATAGAATCATTAACTCGATCAAGTACAGGCGGAGTCATAACACTCACTGTCAGCGTTGAATTGGCAACTGCCCCGCAAAGAGATTTGCTTTCTCTAAAGAGCTATCAAATGGAGTGTCATTCACAGCGAACGTAAGAACCGAGAAAGAGGAAGAATTCTTCATATTTTTTACAAATGACCAAAAATTTGTACTGCCTTTGGGACATTGCAGTACTTTTTGCCGTAATTTTTGGTCATGTAAAAATTTTTTAAGTCGAATATGGGCATTGCAGGTCTGGCTTGCTTGAACTTATTCCAGTTTTCCTCAGTTGGATTGGCTTTAAAACTACGGAAACTTACCTTCTTCACCCTAATAACCTCTTTACAGCTCGCATCGAACCATGCGTTTTTCTTAAGTCTGATGCTTTTAACCCTATTCGGGATAAAAGTTCTCATTGCCAGGAGAATCAAACTTGTGATCATATCAGCGCTGGCGTCAACGCCTCTATCAAGGAAGCATAGTGACCAGTTAAAGATCCTGAAGTAATTGTTGAGACCATCCCAGTTGGCTTTCTCGTATTGACAAACGGATCTTTTAGGAGTTCTTTCTTTAACTGGAGAGTTTTTACACGAGATAATTGTTGATATGACACAATGGTCAGATGTGTTTAGAGGAGATAGAACACTAACAGTGTACTTACCAGGGTCAGAAGTAAGAAACAAGTTAAGAGTGTTCTCTTCTCGACCTACCACGTCTGATGTTCGAGTGGGCTCGTTGACCAGCTGAGTTAATTGGTTTAACTCAGCGAAGATCTCAGCACACACTCCTTCTGGTGTTGACTGGCCCGAATGTTGAAGGCATGAAGAATTGTGTACATTGAAATCGCCAGTAACAACGATTTCAGTGCGAGGATAGGACGAAACAATTATATGGATGGAATCAGACAAAGCATCAAATTCACGAGAAGTTGAAACTCTGACTAGATTAGTTCTTCGATAAAGGAAGCAATAGTGAATGATTTTCTTATTCACGGAAAATTTAAACCACATAAAATTGAAAAAAGAATTGGTGCAGAGACCATATTGTGACAAAAACTGATAAGCAACAGTTGATGTAATTTTCGACCACTTTTTACACGGTCTTTCGAGGAGCCCCACAAAAATGTCCAGCGTTCTCAAATCGCATGATCTTGGTGGCAAGTTGATATCACCACGACAAAATTACGAGTACAAGGTAATGTCTCCTGCATGTAGCACCGTCTTGTTGAATCCACATATTCACAAGGTCGTATTCATCAATTAAAGGCGAATATCATAAGACCATAACGCTCCGAATTAACTGTGACAGTTGTTCCATCGTCGTTTTCGAAGAAGTAAGGTCCAATCACACCTATAAACCAAAAAGCTCAATAAACACTGACATTTTGTGGATGAAATGGCCTCTCTTCCGTTACCTGAGGATTCTCAGAAACCCAAGTATGAATTTTAGCGAGAAAGTGAGTGAGAAATATTGTTCAAAAAATTGCTGTTCACCGCCCATTCGATGTTCTTGGTATTCCGAATCCCAAAAATATAGGTGTCCCACAGGGCTGTACTTTGACCATGTTATTTTTTTACTACTCCAATTTTAAAGCCGTTCATGCACATAGAAATTTGTTCGGATACTTTGATTTATCTGAATATGTCTTATAAAATAATGTGTAAGAACACTCTGGGTTCCTAATTAATAACTTCTTTTATGACACTCAAAAATAAAATTTACAACAAACTTATCCAATCTATCGACTTGTAGGTATTTATTTTTATTTTAAAAATTGATAGTAACATGAAATGGAAAATTAAGCTTATTTAATCTTAAACCGAAATAAACTCACTTAAATTGGAAATAAATTTGAACTGATAAGTTCTCCTAGGCAAGTATAACTACTTCGTACGTGACTTAGTTCATCTAATAAATCATAAGCTTGCAATAAGTAAATATTTTACTTGCGGCAATTGAACATTTTTTTCTACTTTGCCAAAAAACCATCACGTAACTAAAACGTCATGTAACTAATTAGTTACTAAGTATACCCTCGTGCCGTAAATCACAAGTCATTCTTAAGGCATTATAAACTAGTTTAACCAGTTTCTGTTTGTGTTCAAGTTGAAAGAGTAAAGGTTCAATGTTCCATTCCTGGCACATAACCACCTTTTAGCTTTTAACCCACGAACCAAACATAAATCTATCACGGCTTATTGAATAGGTAACAAACTCATTACACAACATGTATGAGTACAAGTCGCACACACATCGCATATAAGCCACAAACATTTAATAATACAAAAAATATTACATACGTAGACATAAGGTACCACATCTATGTATATGTATAATTATCACCTCTGTGTAGAGAACTAACAAGCCACAGACATTTAGCTAAATTTCACAGCTGAGTACGCACCTTAATTACTCCTTACATCATCACGTTCAAGCAATTTGTTATACCTTTTAACCTACGTACAAATGTTTGAGAGCTCCAGAACTCGCATATTGCTACATAATGTATGGCATGCGATGGAAGAGGGGAGTGGTAGGCATTACCTGTGCAATTTCGCACACAAATAGCGCACTCATCCCCACAGACCATCATCAGCTAAAGCTGAATGCTTCATTAATTCTCTTCCCAAATGAACATACTTTGGTATTCATAGATGTTCCAAGACGCATCGCATCTTCGTTGTCGTCCCTCAAGATGATAAATTAAGTATTTCCTTTAAGGCACGTCGCGTCGGTAGCTTGGGTGGGCCTGATGGGCACAAGACTTATACCATTTCCACCTCCAGCACCAGTAGCAGCATCTTCTTGAACATGGAGAAATAGAGGTAGAAGAAGAAAGACACAGAGTCAGTGATGTTTGCACTTTGGAATAATGCTGCACCACCACACCATATCGTCTAACCAATGTCACTATACTTATACTCATACTCCATACTCACTTCTTGATTGCAATTTCCTACTTTTCTTTTGCTGACACACGAAATGAAAAAAAATTACCATCTTAATTGTGAAAAAATAGAAAAGTTTCAACAAAAGAAGAAGAATCATTTTTACGCATCATCGACGCGAAAGTCGGAAAGGCTTTGAAAATAAAGAAAAGACTAGGAAGAAAAAAAAAAACTTAAGGCATCCAGGGTTATGGCTGAAATACAGTACTTTCCATATTGTCACCCATTTTCTTCTCGTTTTTTTAATTTTTAGGAGCATCATCAGCAGTGGAAGTGGTAGAAGCAGACTCAGCTGCATATAGGAAGCTTCAACTAATTAAAAAATTTTCCAACCGACGAAGTAGAAAACACTTTTTATAATTTTTTTGTTCAAATATATTTTTCTGTCGTGTGAGAAAAATACTTTTCTTTTTTTATTTTTTTTTTTGTTAAGGGGCACGGCCCATAAGCTTCCCCACTAAGGTTTTCTATTTTCACAATTTTTTAATTTGCAGTCTCACTGGGAACTTAAATTTGAGTCGAAATAAAAAACACTATCGCAGTCACTTGATTGAACACAGTTTTTTCCTAAAGTAGAGTTAAAAAGTTCCGAAAATTTAATAACATTAAATGAAACTTATAAGTTAAAGTCACGTTTTTTTTTAGAAGACCTACTCAATTGATACAGAGTGTTCGAGGTATATAATAGAAGAATGGGAACCCAGGAAAGAAAGTCATTGTCGTTGTTGAAGAAAATCCGCTTATTACGCTCCTCGTTACAAAACAGAAGGCGAACGGGAAAACAAAACTACAGATTACATAGTAAAGGCTTTCAAGTATAGTACAACTATAAGACCGGCGATAGTTATGCGGTATAACAGAAAGGGCGACTTGCATTGCTAATAAATTATAATCTTATACTACTAGCTCGCGTTCCCATTTGGTGTTTTGTACACAAAGGGATGAATATGAAATTACTCGACATCCTACCACAATATCAAGGAGTCGGTTGGTAGGTTCTTCTAGATACATAGTTAGATAGAACTGAAAGCCTAGGGAGAAGTATAATATAGAAGAACTCAGCCTGCAACCATAGTATAGAAAATAGGGTTAGTGAGCCGAACGATTTATGGTTTTTCATTTTCTTTAATTATTATGCCCAGAAAAGATAAGGCAAACAACAAACAAAATACATATCTATACGAACTTGTGGACAAACTGTATACCCTTAAACCTACACCACTCCAATACATACAACAGCTAAGTATTTCAAAGAAGGGAACCTCTGTAGGTATGGTATTATGGAATAGGTTGTAGAAGTTGAGGTAGGTGTTGAAAGCTGCATGAGTTGCACTTAATTGGGTATAGACGCTATCGTATATAGGGTATTAAAAGAGGGTTTAATGCACGTATTCTTATTTTACATAAACAAGGGGTGCTCGGTTATGTTAGTAGCTATAGGAGTTATACATAGGTTTAATGATTGCAGCTTATCTAGTAAACGAATTTTCTGTAAGGCCATTAAAAGTTCTGGCTTCTAGGGGGGAATTGTTTTTAATAAGGTATTGTATTCGATTACGCTTTAAACTCGTTTTTTAAATGTCTTATTTAATTAAAAGCAAGGGACTGGACTTTACGACTATGGGTTGTAAGAATTTAATTTGTCTGGGCAAATGACTCTATTTGGACAAAGGAGAGCTCTATATTTAATTATTAACGTCTTGAATAATTTACTAGGATTGGTCAAGAGAAAAAGTCTTTAATTTTTTTCGATTTTTTCTTCTTCTATTAAACATTTCAATTTAGAGACATATTAAATTTAATTTGACAGTTTTCAGTTTGAAGTAGAAAAAAATAATGAAAGATTTCCCAATAATAAATTTCGTTTCAATATTCAAAAAAACGGTTTTCTTAAAGGGAAGGGCACGCCATTAACACAATTATCTAAATAGTTGGCATTTTTCTGGTTGCAGCACCAGGTATCTTTTCAATCATGACCGATTGAGATATTAGCGACTGCTTGAATTTGATAACTTCACAAATTTAATAGTTAAGACCGTTGAATCGGTTGTGAAAAGAAATACACGTCTTATTGTAATGGCTCCGATTTATTAAATTGAAAATTTTGACATTTCTCGAAGTTTCAAGGTCCCTAGAGTCGAAATAAATGATTTTTAGAAAGATTTCTGTGCGTTTTTTCGTCGTTTATGGCTCAAGAACCAGAAGACTCCAAATAAATTTTGTTATACACATAATAATGCAGAAAGATGCAGAAAGGGCTCTCAAGAAAATTGCGTGGGTGTTTTTTTTTACCATAGCAGTTTGAAAAAAAGTTGAAAATTTTGGGTAACCCTAAATATCTTACGAACCAAAAACGCTAGAAACTTGAATTAATAAAGGGTGATTTTTTGAGGTTAGGATTTTCATGCATTAGTATTTGACAGATCACGCGGGATTTCAGACATGGTGTCAAAGAGAAAGATGCTCAGTATGATTTGACATTTCATCATGACTTACTAACGAGCAACGCTTGCAAATCATTGAATTTTATTACCAAAATCAGTGTTCGGTTCGAAATGTGTTTCGCGCTTTACGTCCGATTTATAGTCTACATAATCGACCAAGTGAGCAAACAATTAATGCGATTGTGACCAAGTTTCGCACTCAGTTTACTTTATTGGACATTAAACCAACCACAGGAATGCGTACAGTGCGTACAGAAGAGAATATTGCGTCTGTTTCTGAGAGTGTTGCTGAAGACCGTGAAATGTCGATTCGTCGCCGTTCGCAGCAATTGGGTTTGTGTTATTCGACCACATGGAAGAGTTTACGCAAAGATCTTGGTGTAAAACCGTATAAAATACAGCTCGTGCAAGAACTGAAGCCGAACGATCTGCCACAACGTCGAATTTTCAGTGAATGGGCCCTAGAAAAATTGGCAGAAAATCCGCTTTTTTATCGACAAATTTTGTTCAGCGATGAGGCTCATTTCTGGTTGAATGGCTACGTAAATAAGCAAAATTGCCGCATTTGGAGTGAAGAGCAACCAGAAGCCGTTCAAGAACTGCCCATGCATCCCGAAAAATGCACTGTTTGGTGTGGTTTGTACGCTGCTGGAATCATTGGACCGTATTTTTTCAAAGATGCTGTTGGACGCAACGTTACGGTGAATGGCGATCGCTATCGTTCAATGCTAACAAACTTTTTGTTGCCAAAAATGGAAGAACTGAACTTGGTTGACATGTGGTTTCAACAAGATGGCGCTACATGCCACACAGCTCGCGATTCTATGGCCATTTTGAGGGAAAACTTCGGAGAACAATTCATCTCAAGGAATGGAGCGGTAAGTTGGCCACCAAGATCATGCGATTTGACGCCTTTAGACTTTTTTTTGTGGGGCTACGTCAAGTCTAAAGTCTACACAAATAAGCCAGCAACTATTCCAGCTTTGGAAGACAACATTTCCGAAGAAATTCGCGCTATTCCGGCCGAAATGCTCGAAATAGTTACCCAAAATTGGACTTTCCGAATGGACCACCTAAGACGCAGCCGTGGTCAACATTTAAATGAAATTATCTTCATAAAGTAAATGTCATGGACCAATCTAACGTTTCAAATAAAGAATCGATGAGATTTTGCAAATTGTATGCGTTTTTTTTTTTAAAAAGTTCTCAAGCTCTTAAAAAATCACCGTTTACAAGTAAGACACTTGTTTTATTTTAAAATTTTGAAGATACTTTTTATGAGGAGTGGTTATTTGGAAAGCCCTATAAGTAAAACATATAACATGAGAAATTCTAACTCGGTACGATCAAACATTTTTCGAACTACACTTTTTAGGAATTCTTACACAAATTATACAACAATCTTCCAGCTGAATTACGAAGCATTAGAAACCGTCCACAGTTCTTAATATCCGTTAAATTATGGCTTCTTAATTTCGATACTTATAACATAGAATCTTTGTTAAACTACGTCATTTGATAATATTTGTTCTCTTTATTTATATAATAAAATTGAATTTCGACTCAAATATCTTTTCAAAAATTTGATTTTATGGCTAAATTTGGTAAAAATTGGTTTTCGGCTAAATATCTCATTACAAACTTTTAAGCAAAACAATTCGACAGACGGGATGGAAAGTTATCAGTATATAAGGAAAATCCCAGCTTACTTATCAAACGATACTAGTGCTTAAAGTGACAGCTGCTTACAAAAATGAATTTTTGTTTCTAAAAGCTTTGAAAATGAAATTGTGTTAAATTTGTCGTTTGTTATAGTGGGTAAAAATAGTATCTCCGATATATAAACGTACAGACATCTCTTTTAAGACGATGGAATAGAATTATTTGGCCTCTTAAAAGTCAAACACTTTCAAAATGTTCAATACAGAAAATCGAACATATTACAATAGTCTCTAATTAAAATTTTAAAAAATCTTCAAAACTCCTTTTTTGATCTTATTGATATGAAAACCTTTCTTCCTTGGACACTTTATGTTAGACCCTTGTCAATGATTTTTTGTTTATTGCTAATTTTGACCGAAGCTTATTTTTATTCTCTCCTTAATATTTTTACAATACCTCTTTCAAATTCATAAACCTTTCTATAACAGCTAATAAAAATATGTTCAAACTCACTCACACTCAAAAATAAACCCAGCTAATCAATCAAATTGTAAAAAAAAATGTATTTTTCGAAAATTTAAATTCCTCCCATAAACCTACATAATATCACCTCTATAGACACTTCGTCTAAAGTTTTGACGACTTACATCAATCTTAATTTTCATGGACGAAATCCCAATGTAATCAATCATCAATCACTACCAACAATATGCGCCTAACAATCTAGGAAACCAAACAAAAAGGTCTTATTTGTAGCTACTCGTGTTTCACAGTTCAATGCATTTTCTTCCTCTGCATTCCAAATAAATTAAATCGAATCCAACTAAATAAAGTGGCTATTTATGCATAAAAATTGATCAAGTCTTATACCAGGGTATTTCCATAATAAACCCTTTTTACAAAAATTAAATCTCGACCTTTATCTATTCAATATCTCGAAACATACATACACTTGCATATTGGATAATAGAGAAGGTTCATAGCGATTATGTTAGAGCCATTTTGTCGCATTGAGAAAAAAGATTAGGTCTCTCAAGTTCGTGAAAGAATGCTTTTCTAAAGTATTTCATTCTAGTGTTTGCCAAAGCAGGACCTTTGCAGATTAAACGGATTATCGTTTCACTTTCTCTTTGGTCACTACAACTACGGCAAAAGGTGTTGTAAGAGATATCCAACTTCTCTACATGAACTCCTAAAGGCCAATGTCCGGTACATACCCCAACAATCCTGGCTTTGTCTTGCCTTGGCCTGCAGAGAAGATCGTTTGTACGGGTATTATTATAGGTGGGCTATATCTTCCTAGATATAATGCAGTTGGGTAAATTGCCCCACCTTTTCGGTTTGATTCAGTTCGGAAGATAGAAAAAAAATTAACCTTTAAAACCACCAAGATGAATGTTAACCATTTCCGCAAGTGAGCAATGAAGTGCCGATCCTTGCCTGGCTAGCTCGTCAGACCGTTAATTTCCCACGATACCACTATGGCCCGGAACCAAGATCAGGGTAACACCGAGGTTAATATTCAGGCTCGCAAGCTCATCGCGACATTGCTAGACCAATTAAGAAGAGGATGTGGCCAAGTTAATGGCTTTGACAACTGCCTGACTGTCTGTGAAGATAGCCGCATTTCGGTTTTGGTTTGGACTTTGTTTAAGTATCTTACATGCCTCCCTTATTGCCAGCAGTTCAGCCTGAAAAACGCTAGCAAAGTCAGGAAGCCTAAAGGATTTATCTACATTTAGGGACTCAGAAAAGATCCCAGAACCAACTCCGCACTCCATCTTTGAGCCGCCAGTCAAGATGGTTTCGTCGAAACCTATCGACACGATGTCATCCTCCCAATCTTCTCTGGATGGGAAAATAACCTTAAAACCCTTACTAAGGCTCAAAGTAGGAGTGCAGTAGTCTTTCATATAGAATGCAATACTTTCATATACTTTTTATGTTTTGCAAGTAAAAATTTGCATATGCCAAATAAAATGTTTATTAAAATTGAGTGCAAATCATTTGAAATTCGAAAATTATAATTTTTTACTAAAAAATTTCTAACTTTTAATTGGTTTGTTGTTTAATTTCATTTCCCACACTTTCATCCACCTTATAACTTTTGTTTTGCAATCAAATAATTCCCTAATGTTTTGGAACAGTTTCCAAAATTCAATAAATACTGTGAAATCAATTTGTTGTCATAAATAAGCAAATCAACAATACGTGCATAACCCTATCAAAAGCGGTTAATCAATTTCTCATATCAATCAAATTAGGCACTCGTTATGACTATTGAAAACTTCAATTTTATTACTCTATTAATGTGATTTTTTGTCTGCTTGACTGAATTTAAATATTAAATAACTCACAAAAAAATAAAGGTACAAAATACCACACACTAAATATGGAAAGGAACTTTTTTACTATGAATTTTTAATTGCTATTTATAATTTAATGCCGGTAATTAGTCTTTAATGAATCGTGAAACAACGTTTGAATTATTTCTGGAACCCTGCAAATTTGTTACTTATTTTTGTATATCCTTTCAGTTTTTTCTCTACAAAATATAAAAAGCTTAAAAAAAAAAACAACTACTAAAAATTGTTGTTTTTTTTTATTGAAAAACATTTGCATTGTAAATACTAACGAAAATTTTCAAAAAAAATAATTAGTTTAAAGTATCGAATATCTCGACAAAAACAGCAGGTTCCAGTTGTAAAGAGCACCAGAGAAGATATCGGTCATGTGGTTCGGATCCCGGCTACTTTTATTAATCAACTCAAATAAAATGAAATATACAGATCAAAATCTGTCTAAGCGATTTGTAGACATCAGGTTTCTTTTGGGTCTTCCTAATTTCCTAATTTAAATTGATAATCAGAGAAATTAAACTTACATAATACAAATAATTTATGGCACTAAACTCAAAACAGTAGTTTTAAAAACACATCTGCTTAAAAACAAGTCGATATTTTGATAAATTGAATTTAACTCAGAGCTGGATCTTGAAATTGTATTGGATCTACCGTAGTTTGTAAAAGAACGGGGAACAAAAAAGAGTGTCTGCGGAGCATACAAAGAAAAAAGAGAAAGACGTTTTGGACAATCAATACGATTACAAAAAGTATCTTCTAGCTTCAAGAGACTTTAAGTCAATTAACAAGCATCTATCACTATACCTAGGCAAGATATTGTCAACCCAATTAAGTTTTCGCAACGCATACCTTGAGGATTTTTTCTGAACAGAGTCAATACGATTTATACCCACCCTATACAATGGACACCACATACAAAATGCATACTCTAGGACTGAAATGTACAAAGATTTAATCGTGTACGGATCCGAAAACTGCTTCGAGCTACGAATTATGAATCCAAGTAATTCATTTGCTTTAGAAATTATATAGTTCAAGTGCAAATCAAAGGATAATTTCGAATTGAAAATAACGCCTAAGTCTTTTTTGATATGCACTGACTCAAGCGGTATGTCAGAAATAACGTAAGAATGATTAATAACGTAAGGCGACCTTGTGAATGCAATGCTTTTACATTTAGCTATATTCAAGAACAGACGATTATCACTACACCGAGCTGATACTTCATCTAAATCATATTGAAGTCTATGACAAACCAGTTCACACTTAATTTTCTTAAAAAGCTTAAGATCACCCGCAAATAGCAAACAGTCAGATCACTGATAAATAGTATGAAGAGGAGAGGTCCTAAATGGCTGCCCTGAGGAACGCCTGAATGATTAAGAATGTCCTTGGATACCACTGTTCCAATTTTTACATTTTGCTTGCGATTAGTCAGGTAATTTTGAAACCATTTAAAAAGGCTAGAGTAGAGTAGAGATTATCATGTTAAACTCTATCGAATGCTTTAAAGAAGCCTGTATAAATAGCATCCAACTGGTTTCCACGTTTAATACCTTTAATACAGAAATTCGCAAACAAAGCTAGATTTTTTTACCGATCTGCCACTAATGAAACTATTTTGATCTACGGATATACTCAAGCTAACGTCGTCATAAATGCATTTTTTCACAATTGCTTCAAAAACTTTCGGTATTAATTTCAGTTTTGAAATGGGTATGTATTTGATAACCTCTTGTTTTGAGCCTGATTTATATATTGGACTTATCATCGAAAGTTTCCACTCATCCAAAAAGTCTCCGGTAGAGAGTGATAACTTGAAAAGTTTAGTAAGTGGAACTGCAAGACTATGAGCAAAAATTTTAAGTAAAGCTGAACAAAATTTATCAGGGATAAGCTTAAAATCGGATTTTAAAGATGAAAGCTGAAGTAAAACCTGATCCACTGACAAACTTAAGCTTCCTAAATTAGTGATCGTTTCACAACATTGAATTTCATGTGAAGCCGTATGAGAATCAAGAACATAGTTAGATTGGAAATAAGACGCAAACATATCGCATACAACGTCCTCATCATTTGACGATTGATTTAAGGTAATTCATATTTGCTGGAATACCATATGACTTACGTTTAGAATTGACGAACTTCCAAGAGGTGTGAGAGTCATTTTTTATATTACTCTTAATAGAGCGAATATAGCTATTATATACATACTTTTTTACCAACTCATATTTATTTCTAAATCGTATATACCGAAGTCGTAAGCTAGGATCCTTTCTGTAATTTGTATGCACTTTGGAAAGTTTGTTTTTAAGATTACAAAATCTGTTATTAAACCAAACAGGCGTATTCCTATGCTTTCTCTCCTTTAATGGAACAAACAGATTATATGCTTCCTCAACCTTAGCAATAAAAGAATAGTAACACTCTTTTAAGCCATGAGAGAAAAGAACTTCGTCCCAATCTATCGCGTTAAAGAAATAGTTCTTGATGAAAAATACAAAATATCACTTCTACAGAAATTGAACTATTCTTTATTTTTATCCGCAAAGCCTAACTGTTATGACTTCCTTGTTGCTTGCTAAACCTTAACAGTGGATATCACGAGTATGTCCTTATTTTTTCTAAAATATGACATTTTTCTTAAAAATCAAATTTTATTTAATAAAATAAATATAAAAAAGAGGCTGGGATGCGACCCACACTGATAACTTCCCATCCCGTCTGTCGATTTGTCTTGCTTAAAAGTTTGTCTATATGTACTCGTATCAATTTTTACCAAATTTGCGTACTATTTTTTGCAGATTTTATTTTTTATGAAAAAACGGACTGTTGGATTTTAATATAAAAATTACTGAATATCGAAAACAATTTTTTCTGTAAAATAAAATAAGTTTGAAGCCAATATTTTTAATTTTTGAAAAGCTATTTGAGTCAAAAGTAAATTGTTACCCAGTTGTAGTATTGTTTTTTTTAGAGTTTTATTTTGTGTAAAAAGCTGTCAATTCGATTTTTTTCAAAATTTTATCGAATGTTGAAAACAATATTTCTTATAAGAAAAAATTAGTTTGAAGCCAATATTTTTTCAGGTTTTTAATTTTTGTACAAAAACTGTCATTTCGATTTTTTTTTAAATTTTACTGAATGTTAACAACAACATTGTGTGAAAAATAAAAGTAGTTTAAAGCCAATATCTACAATTTTTGAAAAGATATTTGAGTCGAAAATCTATTTTTATCAACTTTTTTTAATTTTTTGTCGGGTTTTAATTTTTTGTCAAAAAACTGTCAATTCGATTTTTATAAAATTTGACTAAATGTTGACAACAATATTTTTTGAAAGATAAAAGTAAATTAAAGCTTATATCTTAAAGTTTTGAAAGGATATTTGAGTCGAAATTCAATTTTTACTTTTTTTTATTTTTACTTTTATTAATTTTTTTTTTGGTTTTTATTTTTTGTAAAAAAAAAATGTCAATTCGATTTTGCTCAACATTTTTCAGAATGTTTCTTAAAAGATAAAATTTTTTTAAGCCTAAATTTTTAAGCCTAAATTTCAAGTTTTTGAAAAGATATTTGAATCGATATTAAATTTTTACAAACTTTGAGTAATGTTTTTTTATATTTTTATTTTTTATAAAAAAAACTGTCAATTCGATTTTTCTGAAAATTTTATCAGATGGCAAAACATTATTTTTCTTTGCAAAAAATTGTTTTGGAGATGAAATCATATTTTAGTCGTAAAATTTTGAAGGTGACAAATTTTTTTTCATTTTTTTTGATTTATAAAAAAAACCGTTCATTTGATTTTTTTCAAAAAATATATTTCTTTGATATCAAGTTACAATATAACATATAGAATGTACTTCAAGTCTCTAGCGTTTTTGGTTCGTAAGATATTAAGGGTTAACCAAAATTGTCACCCTTTTTTTAAACTGCTATGGTAAAAAACCACAAGCGCAATTTTCTTGAGAGCCCTTTTTGCATCTTTCTGCCTTATTATCTGTATAACAAAATTTATTTTAAGTCGATATCTCTTCTGGTTCTTGAGCTATGGACGACGAAAAAAACGTCGCGAACGTACGGACGTACCTACACACGCACGCACAGACATCTTTCTAAAAATCTTTTATTTTGACTCTAGGGACCTTGAAACGTCGAGAAATGTAAAAATTTTCAATTTGACAAATGGGAAGTTAACAATACTGTTTTACTTTTTGAATCACAACACATACAAAACAAACTTACGGCAACCCTGATTTTCACTTTATTTGCTTTTTCAAAATAACGCTCTTTATTTTTGTGGGTCTTCAAATTAAAACAAACTATTGTGCCAAACAAATTTGCCGTGTTGGCAATTGAGTTTAAAAAACGTGTATCAATTTCGTCTATATTTATAAAAAAATCGTCAAACTTAGCATTTTTGAAAAAAAAAAAAACAAAATATTTTTCGCCTACCTTTAATCAGAATTGCCATCGCCATATGCATCATATGTAGCCCCACACGCTTTAGCACCTTTTAAAGGGGAAGCTACATTTTTATATCGATGTTATCCCCCCATCTCACCCCATAAACGAGCCGATATATAGAGCAAAAGAGCTGCCATTGTGAGTACATTACTATCATAGATGATGCTGATGTGTCAAAGGAGGAAGCTCGCAGCGAATATAAATTTCCTGATATTGTTTGTTGGAGATATTTAGAATGAAAACTCGCAGAATATCGTGCGATATAGTGACAGTGACAGCAACAGCGATAGGGTGTGATGTGATGGAGATGGAAGTGGAGGTAAATTCCCTGTTACTATACGAGCAAATAACTGGAGAGGGTTTATTTGGGACTTTGACAGAATACCAAAAAAAGAATATTATTGCCAATAAACCAAAAGAAAAAGATGAAAAATTGACGAATTGACAGAATTTCGTACATAAAAAATAAGCAGCATAACTCGCATCACGTTCGTTATTAGTAAAAATGTTGGCTTGCCTTGATGCGACGCGTTGGTAGGTGAAGAGAAAAAGATACGAAAAAATTAGAATTTTTATACCCGTATAATATTCGGGTACATCTCAGCGAGATTGTAATTTTCCTCTTTTTTCTTTTTATGGATGTACGTCTAAACCACGTTGTTTTTGTTGTTGTTGTTGTTGGTTTTTCTTTTCTCCTTTTTGTAGATATTTTATTGGCAATTCTTTTAACGAGCTCGAGGGCAAATTACTTTGCGATGGAATTGACAGTGTGTTAATATTGTTTGGGTGTTTTATTTTCATCCTGATATTGGGGTACATGACAAGTCCTAGAAATTCCTGGAGTTTTTTTTTGTCACTCCTTTTTTTTTCTTTCTCTGTCTCTCTTCCATTCTTTGGTTCACGCTATTTTTATATAAATTTAATTTTTTGACAAGGAGAGATGTATTACATATTTTGAACTGAAGTTGGGGCAATTTATCGCTACTTTATGTTTTATGGTGTAAAAAGATGAGAAATCGTTTTACATGCGGGTTGGTTTATGGTAAAAAAAGAACGAAATAAAATAGAAAAACACGAGGACCGTTAATAGAGAATTCGACATAGATATGTTACGTATAGCACGATGAGGATTAAAAAAAAGTAAATTTATTGGAAAAACGAGCTTAATAAGGTGGAAACATAAGTAAAGTAGGGTTATGGTGTAGACAGGCTGCGTAGAGTATATATGGACTTATATCCATCAAAAATTTTTGGTTCGAGAAGATAAAAAACAAACACTATAAAATGGTTAAAGTTAGTCTAGTCAAGGAACTTCTTGAAAAATGTGAAATTTTTTTAGCAATGAGATTTTGAAACCGTGGACCAAATGCAGTCAACGATTTTTTTTTCACTCATACCTAGAAAACATAAATTTGTCTGTAGAGTCAAAAATAGCCTAATACAACTAAAATTGTATCCATTGATTAACTCGACAATAAAAATAGTCTCTGTTACAAGGTTTATTAGTTGAATAAGGGTGCAATATAATTCGATTGGACCTTCGATTGGAAATCTTGAAATCTTTTTTAAACGGACTCCAATCTATTTAGGGTAAGTTCGGGAATTATGGCGCATCTCGCAAACATCATACTTCTAAAGTTCTGATTAAAGTAAAAACAATGCAAAAACTTCAGTCTCTACCGAACACGTGCCCTGTAAACATCGTTAGTCGATACGACGAATTTCGCTGGACAAAAAAAGGAAGGCTTTTGCTGTTTCTAAAACGCCATCCTGAGCTTTCTATACGCAAATCTATAGGGGTTTTTAAGGCGCGCGCAAATAGTATGTCCAGAGAAGATGTTTTAAGGTATTTTCGTTTGTTGGAAGAAGTTTTACAGCAAAATAATTTATTTGACAAACCTTGCAACATGTTCAACATGGACGAAACTGGTTGTCAACTGAATAACAAACCCGAGTATGTCATTGCTGAAAAAGGTTCGAAAAATGTCGCTGCCGTGACGTCAGCAGAAAGAGGAGAAACGGTAACAGTAGTCGCCTGTTGCAATGCGGAGGGTAGTTTTCTTCCTCCAGCTTGTATTTTTAAAGTAAAAAGGAAGAAGGTTGAATGGGCACAGGGAATGCCACCTGGTTCAGTAGTTTATATTGGAGAAAGATCAGCTTATATAAACAAAGAAATCTTTTTATGGTTACAAGAACATTTCATTCCAAGAAAGCCTAGTGGCAAAGTTCTTCTCATACTAAGAACTAATCCCGATGAAAAAATTTGGTCAAAGCCACCAATCCCAAAAATAGAATTTCGGGATTTAGTTCCACAGGTATTTATCCTTTCAATCCAGAAATAATACGGGATTACGCATTCATTGACCATCAACATGAGGAAACTGGTTCAATGCCTCCCTCAACTTCACCTCCCATTGAAGTTCCTCCGAATACAAGTACAACTAAGGAAGCTGCTATTGATATAACGCCTGGAAAAATGCTGAACATAACTTGTCCCGTCCCATCTTGTTCTAGGCAGGTGAAAAATAATACAAGAAAGCAAAAGGCCAGGGTGTTAACTTCGTTGGGTAAGGAATCAATACAAAAACAACTGACGACTTAGCTTCCAAGGCCAAATAAAATAAAGGTAAAGCGGCAATCATCAACGTCATCTGACGAACAAAATCTTGAGATCCAGCTAGCCGACGAGTAGGATGGGCCCGAAGATTTCGGGGAAAATATTTTTGCTGGATGTGGTGAGGATTAATAAAAAAAAATACTGAATTATAAAATGTTGTTCGTTTTAAAGTTATTTTAGATTAACGTTAGGTGCGCCATAATGCCCGACTTATATGAACCACATAATATGATGCTTATACAATCATAATCTTAGATAGATCTTATAAATGAGACATGAACAGTTTTTAGAACATAAAGATCATGAAATTCTCAAGTATACATTTTTTTATAAAACAAAAAGTCTTTTTAACCGTTTAAGTAATAAAGTTAAAATGTTCTATAAAACAATCCCAAGGTTAAAAGAACTTGACAAATTACAAAGTGTTAATGTTTCACCATTCCCAAGAACTTTGAAGGTATTTTTGCAAAAGATAACAGTCTTCAACAGGGTGTATTGTACAAACATTTTTTACATCATCGAAGTAATAGTAGATAGCAAAAGAGACTTATCTGCTATCCTAGCAAAAGTTTTCTTAACGCCCATGTGTCCTGAAAACGGAGCATCTTGGCACTAATTAAGAATTCTAGTCCTATCGCTTTTTCCTAACACTAACTTCCACCCCTCACCTTTATTATGAACGACTATATGGTTCAATCTAACATGTTTATAGAGCTGCCTCGGGCTCTTTTTTACCTGTGATTTCATTTTAATCACCCAAGGGTCTGAATCCTCTTCAGAGACACCAGCCATTTCTGGAGCTCCTCGCGACAACATATCAGGAACGACATGTTCTTTGTCCTTTCGATGGATGATTTTGAAATCAAATTGTTGGATCCAAATGGCCCAACGAGCTAATCTACCCTGCGGATCCTTAAGGTTGCTTAGCCAGACTTAAGAGTGGTGATCAGTTACGATTGTAAATCGATCACCTTCGAGATACGGCCGCAACTTTTCAACCGCCCAAAGTACCGCTAAACATTCGTAGAGTAGTTCCTTTCATTCCTATTCAATGACCGACTTAAGTAACAAATGGCTTTTTCGCCATCCTCAAACTCCTGAGATAATACGGCTCCGATGCCATAGTCCGACGCATCTGTTTGTTCAACAAATAGCCTTGAAAAGTCCGGACATGTCATAATGGGCGACGCAACCAAACACTCTTTGGCTTTCCAAAAAATCTCTTCACATTCTTTTGTCCACTCAAATTTCTTACCATTCTTAAAGAGATCGGTACAAACCTACGGTACCAAGAAATAGTCCCTACAAAACTCTAATTTCCTTCACGTTTTTCAGTGCAGGAATCCTAATCATGCTTTCCACTTATTCCAGTTCAACATGAAGCCCGTTCCTATCAACTACATAACCTAGAAATTTTAAAAAAGGCCTACAAAAATTACACTTTTCCTTACCTACTTTTCAACCCGCTTCTTCTAACATTTTAAAAACTTCTTTTAAGATTTCTAGGTGCCTATCGAAACAATCGATGACGATGATAATGTCATCCAAGTACACAAAGACGAACGGTTCTAAGTCAGGATCTAAAACGTCGTCAATAAACCTCTGCCAAGTTGCCGGAGAATTGTGCAAGCCGAAAGGCATCCTGCAGAATCGCCGAAACATAGTGGCGAGTTTAGACGCCTTCCCAACTATTCTTATTTTTCGAGAGAGTTTAAAAAAAAAAATCGAGAAGAAGTCTCAACTAGGCATTTTCCTATTACTATTAAATCGTGCGAGGTTTGAGGTGTGAATTTCGTAACAAACATGAACTTAAGCGACTTTAAAAACGCGGCGTTAAAAACCCATTTTTTACATAAGCGTTTAAATGTTTTGTTATTAAATCTACGTTACTAATTAAATCGTTATAATAAAAATATGTTGTTATTGTTGTTGTTGTTTAAGTAGGGTCCAAACAACTTTTTGGGCTGATCCGCCGGTATTTTCGACCTCGTCGAAAAAAGCCGTTCTCGATCTCGATCACCTGCTTTTGTTGCTTTTGCAACATAAAGGCTAGGTACACCTGTAACTGATAGAAGATCGTTTGTAAATAGTATAATTAAAACTGGACCAAATAGACTACCCTGAGGTACTTCAGAGTTAACAGTAAAATATTTAGAACGTTCACTCTTTAAAATCACATTATAAAACGTGTCTTTTATTATTAATAATATTTAAACAAATCGCATAAAAAAAAAATAAGCAAGAAATAATTTTTAATTAATGACATAACCTTAGAATTTAAAATTATTTGTATGTCCAAAATTTGGCATTTCTGCACGAGATTTCAACTTGTTTTTAATAAAGCCATCTCTAGAAGTAGGGTCAGTTACACTCTGTGATACCTCTGTTAACTTTTTAACACATCTTTCCACAGATTGGGTGTGACAGGGAAAGTCAACAATTTCCAAGCTCTTATCTTTTGCCATGATGTGAAGGTCTTCAATATGTCAAAGAACCTGGGCTGATGTTACCTAACATTCGTTCCACAAAATAATTTCGGTATAACCGTTAGCAGAGAAGTTGATCTTTGGTGGTTTATATATCCCGCATTTGTTTATATTTTCAGCCTCTCTAGCTTTTTTTATTCTTCGCAATGCCAGCTCCCAAATGTGGTCCCTTTCATTAAACAACATACTGATAAGCAGGTTTTCTGCATGTGAAAAATAAGCATTTCTTTCTTTAACAGAATCCACAACACCTCTCAAATTTTCGGGTAAATATCGAGAGTACATAATTAATTGGAAAATATGTTTGGCTCCATCCTTAAAAGACGCCTGTCGCTTGATTCGGAACCAAATTGGAGCGTATACTTTGCAATAGCAAATTTTCTGATGGACGAAGAGTACTAACATAAAGTCTCGTATGCGATTAGCTGAAGTAAGCCATCTCGAGTGCGCTATTTTTCCAAGTTAACGGTTTGCCAGCTCTGGAGAACAGAAACCAGTAGATACAGCTTGACATATCTGATAAAGATATTTTTGATCCGTACTAAGTTCATCAACAACATTTTTCGGCAAATCAGGCATATTACCAGCCACTGCACAAAAGCTCACGTTGGCTTTACTTTCGCAATCAGCTAATTGTTTCCCAATATGTCCAGAATATTCTCTATAGTACCCTAAGTGCAACCATCAAATGTCAAGAATAAATGACGAAGAGGTAACTCATTGGCGTGAAGAATGCAAATATATCATTGCAGCGGTCTCTTCAAGAACTCCTCTAAATATTGAATGACGCCTACCTTTCAACCAGTATTAGTTGCAGTTCCGTCACATCCAATGCAAAGCACGTCATCTAAATTCCAACCTTGACTCTTTAAAAAGGTTGCGATGGAAGTAAAAATCCCTGGTGTTCTGTGTCCCAAGTAAATTGATCCAGGTTCTACCAAAATTGAGATGTGTTCTTAAAAAATTTCTTTACGGTGATAACGCGCCCCTACTTTCTCATTTATCAGGGTCTTGTCCTTTCTTTCATCAAAGTTAATGCTTTTTATAGCAATACCTCAAATATTTTCTAAAGCTTCTTTACGTGATTTCGATACAGCTCGGTGGATCTTATTTTTGTCTATAACAAAAGTTGAACCTTTGGGAGAAACCAAGCCGACATCAGCCAAAACAGCAGAAGCGACAGCAGCAGCAGATCTCGTCGATAAACCGTATCGATTCTTGGCAACTGTTGGCAACATCAATCTATTGCGATAAGCTCTTGAAGTCGATGGTGCCTCTGTCAAATGGGGGTTTATTGGGGATGCCTCTGTTACCGAATGTGTTTCTGGGGAAGATTCATGCAGTTTCCTGAGAAAATACCCATTTCCTGCGTAGACCATTTTTTTGCTTCCCTCTTTGACTCTTCAATTTGCCTCTGCTGTCGTTTCTTCAAGATATTTGTTACATTCTTGTCAACCCCGCTTATAACCATTTTCCTTTCATTTCTTTGATCCATCAAAAAACTTCTCTCATGGATGGGAACTTTCTTTGGTTTTAAACACGAACAAAATTCAAATGAAGTGCATTTATAAGCAGCAACTTCGAAAAGCTTCTCAGATAACTCTAAAAAACACTTCAGTTTGTTTTCGAAACTAGCATTTTGTTCGCTTTTGGGTTATCGCTTCACAATATTTTACCTTTGGAAACAGGATTTAAGTAATTAAATAACTCTTTCCTTAGTTACAGTTGGAATCGAAGCTTTAGCCCAAATATTGTCGATTTCTTCAAAAACAATCGCATATAATCCTTTTCCAGCCGAGTTACAAGTAACCTCTCTCGAAGTTCTCTGCCGCCAACACAATGTATCGAAAACCAGTAGCAACATTGCCAAGATGCAATCAGAGAAGCCGCCTCTGATGTGCTGGGCTTCAAACAGCCACCAACAAGGAACCCCTGGTTTGATGAGGAATGTCGGCAGGCAAATGCAGCCAAACAACAGGCACGCAAAGCGGCGCTGCATAAAAGGACGAGAGCTGCTCGTGAGCTCTATGAGCAGAAGAGGCGAGAGGAACGCCGACTTCTCAGAAGGAAAAAGAGAGGGCATGAGAAGCGTGCGGTCGAAGATGTTGAGAGGTATAAAAGCAGGAATGAGGTTCGAAAGTTTTATGAACAGGTGAAACGAAATTCACAGGTACATAAACCTAGAACCGAAGGCTGCAAAGACGAAAGTGGAAACATCATAGTGGAACCGCAGTCAATGCTGAGGATATGGAAGGACCACTTCTGCAGACTGTATAAATGCGACGAAGAACTGAATTCCGCTGGCAGGCAGGATAACCCATTCGATATAGACGACGAAAGCCAACAATCCCGTCCTCCCGACTTAGACGAATATAATAAATTAATAAGAAAAATTAACAATAAAGCCGCTGGAGCGGATGGCTTGAATGCCGAGCTCTTTAAAGCAGCTGGAGATAAGTTGGTTAGGGAATGCACCAACTTATCTGTAAGATATGGTCGGAAGAAAGCAGCCCGATAAATGGAACCTCAGTATTGTTTGCCCGATCCTGAAAAAAGGAGACCCTCTAAACTGCACCAGCTATAGACGAATAAGTCTACTTAACATTGCCTATAAAATCTTCTCTGTCGTAATATGTGAACGTCTAAAGCCCATCATCAACAACCTGATAGGTCCTTATCAGTGTGGTTTTAGACCAGGAAAGTCCAGAGTTGATCAAATATTCACATTACGGCAGATCCTGGAAAAAACTAAAGAACACCAAATCGACACCCACCATCTTTTCATCGATTTCAAGGCCGCATATGACAGCATCTACAGGGACGAGCTGTATAGATCCATGTATAGTTTTGGCATCCCTGCCAAACTCTTCCGTTTGTGAAGGATGACCATGGAGAATTCACGCTGCTCCATAAAGGTTGGAAACAACTTAACAGAACCTTTTGATGTCAAAAAAGGTTTTAGACAAGGTGATGCGCTGTCATGCGATTTTTTTAACATCGTGCTTGAAAGAATAGTGCAGAGCTCACACGTCAACACTAGAGGCACTATCTTTCAAAAGTCTGTCCAATTACTGGCATATGCTGATGACATTGACATAATCGGAAGAACTCAGCGTGATGTCAATGGGGCTTTTGTGAGTATTGAGGCAGAGGTGGCAAAAATGGGTTTAACGGTTAATGAGGGCAAAACAAAGTACATTCTGTCGTCTAGAAAGGACATACAACACCGACGTTTTGGTCAAAACGTCACAATCGACAGACGTAACTTTGAGGTAGTCAAGGACTTCGTCTACCTAGGCTCCGCTGTAACCGCAGAAAACAACACCAGCGCTGAGATCAAAAGCAGAATAACTCTTTCTAACCACTGTTTCTTTGGACTATGAAAGCTATACGGTGCAGAAGCATGGACCATGACAAAAGCGGATGAAAGCACCTTGGGTCGCTTCGAGAGAAAAGTTCTTCGTGTAATCTACGGTCCCGTATGCATCGAAGGGGAGTGGAGGAGAAGATGGAACGACGGGCTGTAAAGCGACGTAGACTTAGCCAGAAGAGTAAAAGTCCAACGACTAAGATGGCTGGGTCATGTAGAGCGCATGGAAACCAATGCTCCGGCTCGGAAAGTCTTCGAATCAGCACCCACAGGAGAGCGCAGTAGAGGAAGACCGCGGATCAGGTGTCGCGCACAAGTGGAAGGTGACCTCACCCAACTTGGAGCACGAAACTGGAGACATCTAGCTAGGGACCGAGCTAGATGGAGAAGTTTGTTGGGTGAGGCCCTAGTTCACACAGGACTGTAGCGCCACCTTAAGTAAGTAAGTAAGTAATATTAAATTAATCGACCAGTGTAATAGTATTTTGAAAAATCCTCCAATAAATGGTTTTGTTTTGAATCAAAAGTGCTATGGTACACGCTTTAAAAATTTATTTCAATCGTCAAAGCTCTCTATAAACTTTAAATTGAAATAGGGTAAACAAAATGTGTGTATGTAAACACCGAAACAGGAACAAAATTTTAAAAGGTTCAACCTAAGTTTCCAACTCCTGTAATTTCTCAAAAAAGTGATGATGGTTATCCATTCAGATGTTCCTTATTTGGACCACGTGAAATCGATTCAAGGGCTCTTAAAGATAGAATTAGTATGGAAGACATGCAGCCGTAAGCTTTCAAATTGTTCTTGAAAAATTTCATGAAAATGATATTTTGCTGTAGTCGTAAAAACGATGGCCATTTGGCAAACCTTCCTCCTGTTTTTTATTACCAAAATGAAACCTCTTATCGGAAAACCATGTATGTAAATGATACAGTAAAAAAAACTACCTTCCTCACGGAAAGGTTTTAACCTACGAGAACCTATTAACACGTGTTATAGTCCCTCATCAGATTCTCATAGTTTAACAATTTTAACTCATCATATGGAACAAAATTTGATATTTTACAAATGACGTGTCTAATGACTTTTTTCCAAGCCTTTACCAACATCCTTATATATGTAAATGTATACCTTACAAAACTAACTAAACAATTTTGCACGTGAGTTTGCAAATCTCAAGGTCAAAATCATTTCCCAGATGCAAATCCTCAAAATGATTATACTCTCTCGTTCAAATATATATATTTTGCTACGTGACTGTAAACATTATGTACGCTAACAGCGCAGCTCCGAGGTTCTGTACATTGTACGTGTCGGTTACGGTTACGCTTCGGCTTGAATAAATAATATTAAATTTACACGCGTCAGGTTGTTTTTGATATTTTTGGGAAATGGAAATATAGTGAATGTGAGTGAAGGGATAAAAATTACTAAAATCTTATTTAATTTATCTTAAAAGCAAAACAAAAATAATATGATAAAACACTACCTACCTAACTTGCGAAAACATAGATCACAATTTGTATCTAGTTTCTAGATGAAAATAAGGGTTATAGAAATTATTGCCAATGGCCCTAAGCACATTCTTGGTAAATGTACACAATGTTCCTTTATTATATGAAATTATTGCTATGATGTGAAATACAGTGGGGTATGGTTCGGCATAAAATTGGACAATATTATATATTTACATCTATAAAGTTGTACATTGTCTCACAAGATGAAGGTTATCCCAAATTGCAGTCTAAAAATATGTGTTTTCCAGTGGAATATCGTTCTCTAGTTTTTGTATCTGTCTTATCACTTTTTCCATTAAGAATGTTTCAAACTGTCAGTTACAATTGTCGGTCTACTGTGAATAAAGGAAGTGTTAGTTATCCTTAAAAAATAACACATAATTTTAAAGTGTGCAGTTAAGGCTTAGCTGTGAGTTCTTCTGTCAATATTGAAGCTTATTATGAATATTTAAATCAAAGAAGAAGAATTTGTTTGTTCGTATAAATCTACATTTTTTGTCAGCTGTCAATTTTTTTTTTTTTGAGGCAATTTTTTGACATCTGATACAAAATAAATAAAGCTAACTGGAATTCTAAAAACGATACAAACTTTTGTTTAGTACTTTTATTAACTTCCCATAGGAAGTTATTGTAATGGGTCCGATTTGTCAAATTGAAAATTTTGACATTTCTCGACGTTTCAAGGTCCCTGAAGTCGAAATAAAAGATTTGTAGAAAGATTTCCGTACGTTCACGTTTTTTCGTCGTCCATAGCTCGAGAACCAGAAGAGACATCGATTTCACATAAATTTTGTTATACAGATAATAAGGCAGAAAGATGCAGAAAGGGCTCTCAAGAAAATTGCGTGGGTGGTTTTTTTTTTACCATAGCGGTTTGAAAAAAAATATGAGCATTTTGTTAAACCCTTAATATCGTACGAACTAAAAACGCAAGAGACTTGAATTATATTCTATATAATATATTGTAACGTGATATCAAAGAAGTATATTTTTTGAAAAAAGTCCGTTTAACGGTTCTGTTTATAAATCAAAAAAACTGAAAAAAAAATTGTCACCTTCAAAATTTAACGACTAAAATATGATTTCATCTCCAAAACAGTTTTGTGCAACGAAGAATAATGTTTTTGACATCTGCTAAAATTTTGCGAAAAATCGAATTGACAGTTTTTTTTTATAAAAAAAAAAAATCTAAAAAAAACATTACTCAAAGTTAGGTTGGGTTAGGTTATAGTGGCTGTCCAAGATGGAAACGGACACACTTAGGTCAGTTTAATGGCCCATTGTGATACCACTTGAATCTTAAGGCTTCCTCCTAAGCTCAATGGAACCAGCTTGAGTCCCTTACGAAACGTGAGAGGCTGATTATACCGATATGATTTAGATCGTTTAGATAGTTAAAAAAGAATTCTCCTAGGTAATTCTAGCGTTTTCGAGCTAAAGCAGGGCATTTGCAGAGAAGATGAAGAACCGTTTCTTCCTCTTCCTCGTCCATACAGCTTCTGCAAAAGTCATTTGAAAATACGCCTAGTCTTAGACAGTGTCCGGTTATGACACCTATTATCGAGCTTATATGCGATCTGCTTAGAGAGAGCAACCACCTTGAACGTTTTAAATCCAGTGTTGGCCAGATGTTTTTTGTGGCGTGACACGTGGTGATGTTGTTCCACCTGGTGCCTGCCCTCCTCACAGCAACTTGCATTACCAGCAGTTTACAAGTAGCGATTGGTATGCCAGACGTGGTATAGGATGAGCTGTACTGTACCGTCCCTGGCGAATTCATCTGCCTTACAGTTACCTGGTATTTCTCTATGGCCCGGCACCCTGCAAAGGTGAATATTAAACTGTTGCGCCATCTCCATTATAGAGTTTATGGAGACAGAGTCCAGAGACTTGATAGCGATACGGATATCAGATGTTGATATCACGTTTTCTTTGAGCCAAGACAAGACTTCTGTTATCGCCAAAAGTTCCGCCTGGATCACGCTACAATGATTGGGAAGGCGGAATGAGAGACTTAATTTTAGTCGTTCAGAGTACACACCTCCACCCACCCTTTCTTTTGTTTTGACCCATCTGAGTAAAAATGAATTGACTCATCCTCCAAGAATGTCCTATCCTCCAAAAAGATCTGGAATGTATAGAAATCTTGAAGTTTCTGTCGAATTGCAGTTAGGAGATGGTATAGTCTGTGTGGTTTGGAATTGATTCTTAGTACCTTAGAATTACGGAGTGGCCAATGTTGTTGTAAGTCCACTGCGATGAAGCATTGAGGTGAATAGCAGAGCTTGCAGCTATTTGTTTGCTAAAAATATGTCAAGAGGTGTAAGGAAGTTACTCAAAGTTGGTTAAAATTAAATATCGATTCAAATATCTTTTCAAAACCTTGAAATTTAGGCTTAAAATTTATTTTATCTTGTAAGAAATACTGTTTTCAACATTCTGAAAAATGTTGAGAAAAATTAAATTGACAGTTTTTTACAAAAAATAAAAACCTAAAAGAAAAATTAATAAAAGTTGGTAAAAATTGATTTTCGACTCAAATATTTTTTCAAAAATTTGAGATAATAGCTTCTAACTAATTTCTAATTATAAGAAATATTGTTTTTAACATTATAACAAATTTCGATAAAAACTAAATTGACAGTTTTTTTACAAAAAATAAAAACTTAAAAAAAAATGTATAAAAGTTGGTAAAAATTGATTTTCGACTCAAATATCTTTTCAAAAATTGTAGATATTGGCCACAAACTAATTTTATGTTATAAGACATATTGTTTTCAACATTAGGACAAATTTTGAGAAAAATCGAATAAACAGTTTTTTTACAAAAAAAAAACTCTACAAAAAAATACTAAAACTTGGTAAAAATTTACTTTCGACTCAAATAGCTTTTCAAAAATTAAAAATATTGGCTTCAAACTTATTTTATTTGACAGAAAATATTGTTTTCGATATTCAGTAATTTTTATATAAAAATCCAACAGTCCGTTTTTCATAAAAAATAAAATCTACAAAAAATAGTACCCAAATTTGGTAAAAATTTATACGAGTACATATAGACAAACTTTTAAGCAAGAAAAATTGTTTTGTAATCATTTTAAAAAGCATACGAAAATTTTATGGTGTTATGTTAAAAATTAAGGTTCAGTTCTTAGATAATACTGGCCCACTGTTTGCAACGTCTCCTCTGATGTGTCTCGACCTTTTGGTAAGATAAATGTTCATTTTGAAGACATAAATGATAGAAATTAAGGATAAAATATTATAAATTACTCCTTGTGACGACCCTATTTTGGTAGTGTAGCTTCCGAGTGTATCTTTTTCTTCTTTTGTATGTTAAGCCCCTTCCCCATCATCTGCTTTTCATGTAGTTGTTGTTATTTTGTGGGTGAAAAGTCAGATAATCTTTTTACCTCCTCCCCATTGTCATTGTCCAAAATGAGGGAGTGTTTCATTGTGCTCAACCAAAGATAAGCTATAATAGCAATGTTGTGGAAATGTGCTGTTAAAGTTATTAATTTTAAGCATCTCATTAGGTATATTCCTACTTGTAGACTTGTTGTAGTATTAGTATATTTTTTGACTGTAACATTCTTCATCATGTTGTAATGAAATGATTCTAATTTGTTTGTTTTTTTTTTGACACTCTTTACAGTAATGACAGAAGATCTAACAGAAAACTGGACCTTTTATCTTTATATCCTGGTGACAATCATACCAGTCTATTTGGCGTTTAAGCTAATTAGATGGATGGGATGGCAGTTGTTTGTAAATAACTAGACTATAAGGTGAGAATGTGTTTCTAAGATAATTGTTTTTGCAATTTTATAAATGGAACCGGATTAGAAAATAATTCAATCATTACGAGGATAATCCTAAAAAAATATATAAATGAGTATATACACATCAGTATTTCAATTATCATGTGTAGGCAGTAAAAGCGGAATTTTTGTATTAGGTTTAAGGAGTCTAACCACATTTTTGGTTGATATACAGGGTTATCCATTGTGCGCATACCGAGCGATATTTCAGTCCTAACTTACCGAAGGTTGGTTTTAAGTGTCCAAGAGAGAGAGAAATTGACACATTCGGGTCTTCGACTTTCACTTACAGAAGCGATATTTTCTATGGTACAAGCGAAAGGGTGATGCAGAGGCCTTACAATATCTGTTACCAATCCAGCCTTTTCAAACTTTTTCACAATTTTGCCAATTGCTTGCATAGGACGATTATATAAACCATAATCTGCTCTGAAAGAACGATATGTGGCTGTAGTAGAATCACCATTTTTGCAGTAGGTTTTAACAATTTGTATGCTTTATGCGAACATCATTGGAAGCAGAGGGTTTCAGGGTGATTGCCTACCCCAAGTTCTGTCGGAACTCCTACAAAATGCCTTAAAAAGGCTAACAAAAAAAGGCTAAGCAATGTGGCTTGGACGTCAATCCACATAAAACCCCTTTTCGAGAAGATATAAAATTCCTCAGATTAGCCCACCCAAGATTAAAGGAATACCATTAAGCTTTTTCGACCAAGCTAAATATTTAGGCCTCATTTTAGACAAAAAACTAAATTGGAAGGCAAATCGCACCTCCGGTGCAATAATGACGTAAATGCAATTTTCTTAAATGTTCAAGAATTACGGTTAAAGTTTGCTTGCTTATTGAAAATACTATATCGCCCTAAATCGACTTCAAGAGTCCTAAAAATAGCTGACTATTCAGTGAGTTAGAGTTCATATTCTTACCTTTTATATCTTTCACCTGTTTCTTTTTTGAGCTTGTGAGGGGTTTGAACTATTGTGGAGCGCAAGGTACAATACGACTTTGTTGCTCCGAAAAATTTTATAGTTTAAACCTTTGTGTCAAACAAAAAAGTGGCCTCTTTTGGGCACTAGCAAAGATACAATCACGTCAATTTTACCACGGATAAAACTTGACATTTGGGACATTATGGCGTTCTTAACTCAATTTCAGAAAAAATTGCAATTGCGTCGATATTGCACCGGAGGTGCGAAATAGTGATGAAAGTGTTAAAAAGGCTACTGTAGCGCTTTTTACTTGTTGAACGGCCTTAGGACCAAAATTGGGCTTCTCCTCAAAAATAACCCACTGGCTATACTCTTCGGTAATCAGACCGATACTTATTTATGGAGTTGTCGTATGGTGTACCGCACTGGACAAGATGAAAAATCTAAATAAGCTCATCGAAGTCCAGCGGTCAGCAGGAGCACTGGAAGCGCTTTTAAACCTAACACCTCTTGACATCTTCTCCAAAATGGTGGCAGCCAACTCATGTGTGAGGCTTAGAGCCAACTCTCAAAATAACAGTAACAATACTGGACATACTACTATTCTAGACAATTTCAGATCTATCCCAGATTACTTAGACTATACCACCCCAAAAATGGTATTCCGTTAAAGATTCCATGTGTCCATCCCTTCAAGATCCTGCTGGGAAGAAGAGATACCCCTGGAAAAAGATGCGGTACACTTCTATACAGACAATTCAAAGACCGATTACGGAGTTGGAAGTGGTATCTATTCGGAACAACTAAATCTCAGTCTATCATATAGACTTCAAAATGTAGTATATTCCAGGCAGAAGTAATGGCGATTAAAGAAGCACTATCCTGGCTCAAAGAAAACGTTATATCTTGCAAGGATATACGAATCTTCTCGGACAGCCGAGCGGCTCTTAAATCTCTCGCGTTTGTCTTCACAAACTCTCAAATAGTCCACGATTTTCGATCATCTCTGAATGAGATGACGGAACAGTTTAATATTCACCTCATTTGGGTGCCGGGCCACAGAGACATTCCGGGAAATTGCAAAGCCGATGAGCTCGCCAAAAACGGAACACTTCTGCCTAATGTTAGACAAAAACATAACATAGGAACACCACAATATACTCTAGAATCAACAAATGCTAGATGAACACAGAGTACTCGTGCCACCTGCCTAGCAACCAAGCAAATATGACCAACCATAGACTTAAAACGGTCAAAATGCTTGACATCCCTGAGCAGACAAAGTATAAGCTCTACAATTGAAGTAATAACAGGACACTGCCTCATAGGAGGACATGCTCTGAGGCTAGGGGTCTACACAAATGGCTTTTGTAGAAGCTGCATGGACGTGGAGGAAGAGGAAACAGTCCAACACCTTCTATGTACATGTCCAGCACTATCCATTAGAAGGAACAACTTTCTCGGTAATCCCTTCTTCGATAATACCAGGCAACGATTGACACAAAATGTCTCTCTAACTTTATTAAAAGTACAAAATGGTTTGTTTAAGTCCATTACTCTCCTATGAGTAACCTCATAAGTGGTATCACAATGGACCCTTAAGGTCTAGGTGCGTCAATGACATCTGGACAGCCACTCCAACCTAACCTAACCTATGCGTTATGTGATAGCAATCCATTATAGTAAATTTCAGACTTTCAATTTAAAAAATTAGAAAAGAACTTAGTTTGATAGATGGATTATCCGTTATGCATAATTCTATTTTGAGGTTGAAGTTGTAGGTATAGTTCTACTTGAAATTTGACATTTGACCCACATGTTATTTGCGTAGCAATGGCAACAATATCTTCCGCAAAAGTCACAGGCAGATCTGGTTTATGTGTCTTCTGTTCTTGAAGAAAAGAGACCTACCCTTTTTGCAAGAAGTTTTCTTTGGTACTTTTCGCATCTCCCCATAAGACAAAGGGCATACAAAGTAGTTTTTCCCATTTATTTTTGTGTTTCAGTCTGTTAACAATTATTCATTTCCGACTCCATCAGCTTCTCAGGCATCTCGATGAGCTTAACGTTTTTGAATAAAAGGGTTTGTTTTGTTTAAACTGAATAATATAGCTGAAATATAAAAAACAAAGTGAAGGAGGGTTAAGAATATTTTTAATTCATCAAATAAGATTCAATTTGGAAAACTTTAATATTTTTCTTTTTTTTAACCGATATCTTTTTGCATAAAAAACACATAATATGTACAGTACATATATTATAGACAATTCTAAAAATAAATTGAGGATAAAATACGGATTTTTGCGGTATTTTCTAAGATCTTCTTAAGATTGTCTTATATTGATTATAGACCTTATCTTAGTAAACAGTGATTTTTTAAGAGCTTGAGAACTTTAAAAAAAAAAAACGCATAAAATTTGCAAAATCTCATCGATTCTTTATTTGAAACGTTAGATTGGTCCATGACATTTACTTTTTGAAGATAATTTCATTTAAATGTTGACCGCGGCTGCGTCTTAGGTGGTCCATTCGGAGAGTCCAATTTTGGGTAACTTTTTCGAGCATTTCGGCCGGAATAGCCCGAATTTCTTCGGAAATGTTGTCTTCCAAAGCTGGAATAGTTGCTGGCTTATTTGTGTAGACTTTAGATTTGACGTAGCCCCACAAAAAATAGTCTAAAGGCGTCAAATCGCATGATCTTGGTGGCCAACTTACCGGTCCATTGCTTGAGATGAATTGTTCTCCGAAGTTTTAGCTCAAAATGGCCATAGAATCGCGAGCTGTGTGGCATGTAGCGCCATCTTGTTGAAACCACATGTCAACCAAGTTCAGTTCTTCCATTTTTGGCAACAAAAAGTTTGTTAGCATTGAACGATAGCGATCGCCATTCACCGTAACGTTGCGTCCAACAGCATCTTTGAAAAAATACGGTCCAATGATTCCACCAGCGTACAAACCACACCGAACAGTGCATTTTTCGGGATGCATGGGCAGTTCTTGAACGGCTTCTGGTTGCTCTTCACTCCAAATGCGGCAATTTTGCTTATTTACGTAGCCATTCAACCAGAAATGAGCCTCATCGCTGAACAAAATTTGTCGATAAAAAAGCGGATTTTCTGCCAACTTTTCTAGGGCCCATTCACTGAAAATTCGACGTTGTGGCAGATCGTTCGGCTTCAGTTCTTGCACGAGCTGTATTTTATACGGTTTTACACCAAGATCTTTGCGTAAAATCTGCCATGTGGTCGAATAACACAAACCCAATTGCTGCGAACGGCCACGAATCGACATTTCACGGTCTTCAGCAACACTCTCAGAAACAGACGCAATATTCTCTTCTGTACGCACTGTACGCATTCGTGTGGTTGGTTTAATGTCCAATAAAGTAAACTGAGTGCGAAACTTGGTCACAATCGCATTAATTGTTTGCTCACTTGGTCGATTATGTAGACCATAAATCGGACGCAAAGCGCGAAACACATTTCGAACCGAACACTGATTTTGGTTACAAAATTCAATGATTTGCATGCGTTGCTCATTAGTAAGTCTATTCATGATGAAATGTCAAAGCATACTGAGCATCTTTCTCTTTGACAACATGTCTGAAATCCCGCGTGATCTGTCAAATCCTAATGCATGAAAATCCTAACCTCAAAAAAATCACCCTTTATAACGATAACCACAGATTTTAATAGAATATTATCAGATTCGTTTCATCTTTATTTAATATAAAAAAAAATTGAATACAAAAAATTTCAATTCAATTTCAAAACAATGTACCTACAGTGATAAATACAACACTGAATATTATTAACCTGCCATTGGAGTTATTGAAATCAATACGATTTTTAAAAAAGAAATTTTTTACATTTTTCGACACTTGAAGATAACCACCCACAGAGATAATCGACTTCAAATATTTAAATTTGTATGCAAAAACAACGTGTTTTAACAAAACTTGAAAACCTACAAAAACATCAAATACTGATACTTTCACGGATAGAAATACATTGCGAATATTACAACGTCAGTATGGGTGTGAACGCAATACTGTATGGCTTCCATTTAATAAAAAGTTGTAAGCATAGTTAATTTGGCCGAGAGAAGTTATGGCCGATACGCCAATGCCAGTATGGGAGTCAGGCCCATACTGGGTGGCGACATGTACAACGCTCCTAGCAGAAAAGTCAATCCATTATTGCTATGTCCCTTCTGTCCCTTATTATTGTAGAAATATGTATATCGATACAATAGTTATACCCATTAACTATTAAAAGTTATCCAATAAGGGTATCGATTATCACGCTATAAATTATCGTGGGAAAAACAAGTACCATTGCGACATCTCCGGTACAAAATGGGGCTGAAGGCAATGCTGTCTCGTCAAACGTACTATGCGCCCATATGTGCAAAAATTGTTGAACCATACAGTATAGTACATAATTCCATACTTATAGGAGTTGTTGCAAGACAATGTAGGAATATCACAGATACTTTTTAAGTATGGGTCTCCAGGCCATACTAGCATTGTCATGAATGCTATACACTTCTTGTCGTGTGTGTCGGAAACCATTGACTCAAGTGATGACATTATCGCTGCACTCAGATCCGAATATTTTTCCTCGGGATCGGGATCTATTTCTGCCGTATTTTGGGTCACAATTTCCTGACTGTAGCACATGTTTCATCTCGTCATCTCGTTATGACGCCATCACTGAGATCTATTTGCTTTTCTTTACATAAAGCCCAAGGATAAAGGATTGTTCATTGCTTCCATTCCTGAAGTGGGAGTGCTCCTTATCGTTCCTATCGTGCCTACACATGCCATTCTCTGTACCCTTGTGCAGAATTTTTAGAATTTTAGGATTCTCTAACGCTTTCCACCATACCATGACGATTTCAGCGTAAATCCATATTATGATTTAGGAATTTGTTCCCCAGTTTCTACTAAAGATCCTATTGCATAAGTAGGGTTAATCGTCAAGCAACAGTTTCTGTCGATTCTGGGAAAGTCTTTGGTCTGTTGTTCACTTATAGTGGTTAGGAGTTTTGAGTTTGGTAAGGATTTCGTTTATGGTAGTGGTGGGAGAATACCTCCTTGAGGCGTTCCTCTATATGTTGATACTTTAATCGCCACCTAGTTTGCTGTTGACCGGTTTATGTTTTAGCATAAACATGGCCGTGAGAGATTTTTCGACAGCTCTGCTGTTACCAATGGCGAAATTGAAACATATTTCAATTTCTTAGAAAACATACAAATCCATAAGTATTGTAAACATTTTGTCATGATTATTTAGAAAAAAAGATCAGTGCATCCTTAAAATCTGACATACTTAATTTTATAAACAATTGACTTGTAAACACTTGTTTACATTTTTACGAGCATTCAATCCCATAATCCCGCCTTCTTTGCGCCAACAGAAAAAAGGCATTAGCATTTTAAACATCGCATACAAGATCTTGTCAAGCGTATTATGTGAACGCCGGAAGCCAATTACTGACGAACTAATTGTCTACTAGTCTAGTGGGGCTTCAGTCCTGGAAAATCTACCATCGATCAAATTTTAACTCTACGCCAAATCCTTGAAAAGATCCAAAAACATAACATCGAAACACACTTTCTTTTTATCGATTTTAAAGTAGCTTATCACAGTTTTTTTTTTGTTGAGTTTTAGCATGCCTACCAAACTGATACGACTTATATTGATGACGTTGGAAAAAGCTCTTTGCTGCGTCAAAATTGAAAGAGACTCAACCGAAACCTTCGAAACCACCAGAGGACTTCGACAAAACGATGCGATGTCATTTAGCTGCTTTAATATTGTTCTTGAAAGAGTGGTGCGTAACACCAATCGACATTATGTGAAGAACCAAGCGAGCAGTGACTTGTGCCTTCACTAATATGGAATCTGGAAAATGGGTCTGACATTAACAAGGACATAACGAAGTATTTGCTGTCGTCAACTAGAGTCGGTTCACACAGTAGAGTTGGTCAAAACGTAACAATTGACAGGTTTACCTTCTAGATGGTAAAGGAATTTGTTTAGCTGGGCAATGCTGTTAATTCATGAAAATGACATCAGCGCGGAGATCAAAAATAGAATTAACATTGCTAATCGCTGTTACTTTGGCCTAAGCAAGCAGTTGAGGAATACTGCCCTATCGCGAAGTACCAAAAAGACACTGTAAAACCCTTGCTGTATGTTGCAGAAGCATGGAACCTCTCCAAGGCGGATGGAGGATCCCTTGGTATCTTCGAGAGGAATGTTCTGCGTACGATCTACTGTCCGGTTTGTGTCGACAGGCAAAGTAGCATCTGGCGGAGAAGATATAATCATGAGTTGTGCGAGTTGTACAACGACTTGTTACTGGTTAAAACACTGCGTGTTCAACGCTTAAGATGGCTAGGGCATGTCGAGGAAATGAACATCGAAGCTCCAGCCCGTAAGGTATTCAACGCCAAGCCTGAAGGAACAAGAAGCAGAGGCAGGCCTCATCTCTGGTGGAGTAATCAAGGTGAGGCCGACGTACGTCAACTTGGTAGTTGGTATTCAAAACTGGAGGCAGCAAGCTATAGATCGGGTAAGCTGCCGAAAGTTATTAATTGAGGACCACCAGCACAATGCGCTGTAGCGCCAACTAAAGTAAAGTAATTGATTCCATATATCAAAAAATTCGAATTCATTAATCGTCTTGAATATATCCTGACAAATTTATTACTTTTTGAAGTTTTATGACAATCTGTCTTTATACAAAAAAAAATATCTCTTGCGAGTTTTTAAGTCAACCAATAAATAGTTATAATAGTTATGGTATGGCAGTACCCGTGGCATGATGGTTAGTGCGGTGGACTGTCATGCCAGAGGTCTTGGGTTTGATCCCTGCCTATGCCATCTAAAGTTTTTTCACGGATACTGCCTCTTGCGAGGAATTGACAAATTTTCCAAGAGTAACTCTTGTCATGAAAAAGTGATTTCTCAAATTAGCCGTTCGGATTCGACATATAAACTGTAGGTCCCCTCTATTCCTGACAACATTATTTAAATTTTGTATTATAGTTTTTATTTTGTGTTAATTTTTTAATTGTTCATTATTTATTATTTATGTGTTATTCATCCAGTATTATTTAATTTTATTTTCATTAAAGGGTCTTTAAACTTTTCTGTGTAGCTTCCTACATTTTAAAACTCATTTTTTCTTTTTTTCACTCCTACCATCATTTTTAATCTTGGTTTTCTTTTTAAAAGTCATCTTTTCCATAAAATAACCACTAGAGAAATATAAATTCATCGTTCTTCTCAAAAAACCTTAAAAAATTAATGTACAGAAAAACCCAACCAACACTTTGACAATGTCAGTGGCATTCAAGTTGCAGCACCTTGAACTGTAATTATATACGCTGAAGCGCAACCATACCTGACATTGTTAATTAGTTCCTTCAGATGCATCGTAAGGTTAAGTTAAGTCATAGTCAGCGCCGATGAATACGACGACTACGGCAATGGCGGGCGGTGACGTTCTCGTCCTAGTATAGATGTTCTCGTCATCGTCGTCGTCGTTGTCGCTTCGTCGGTTGTCTAGGTGTGCATGATAGCATAGGAAGCTGTCAACTTGGTTGGTATAGCATTTATGGCTTTTGCTCTTATTCATCAGCAACTGTAACTGCAACTACAACTTACAATATTCCTATAGGTACCTATACCGCTTGTCGTCTGTGGAGCTTCTATTCAAAATGAAAAACGAAAATGCACTAATTCAACCGAACTTTTCAACCCTTAACGCTCCACTCTGCAATCTTTCACTTGGCTGGCTTCTGGTGATATTCACCTTTAATTACTACAAAGTGCTTTCACGTTTTCGTTGGTTTGCTTTCATATATTCGTATACTTGCCGTATTGAAGGAAGAGAGAGCTTTTCGTTTTGTGTATAGTTTTTGTAGACTAGAGTCGAGTGTCTCGTCCTATCCTTGGGTTTGAGGTTTCAGCTTGTTTTCAAAACTTTTTCATGTTATTTCTTCCTTTTCCATCTTCTCCCTATCTCCAGTTGAAAGCCAATTACGTTACGATGACACTATGACAACGCCAACCTTTTCCTCCCGACCCGACCCGATTACACTACGACACTACCTTTTTATCATCAAAGCTAGCTTCTTTTTTTACTATAGGTATATAGATAGGTACACCACAACCACGACCACGACTGTACTCTTTAGGATAACTATGAAAATGGCAAATTGAAAGTGACATTTATTCGAACAAAAGGTTGAGTTCCGGAGCTCCAGCAGAGCTTGCTCGGTCCACAATTATTGTTTAAGTGGGTAGAGTTTTCTGTTGTTCTCCGGCTTCCCCTGAGTCCTGGGTCCTTCTTCTAAACCATATACCTTAGTCGTCGATGGATGGTAGGAAGGTAGTTAAAATTAGATTTCGTTAACATTTTCAGATATAAGCTACCTACTTTGTCTTTGTTTTATGTTAGGTACAGATAGGTTTTGATGGCAACGGCTGTCTCTTGTCTGTTGTCTTAATTAAAAGTATCCTTTTTGAAAAAATATGATGACAAGCAAGTGTCATTAATGTCACATTTTTGAATGGCTATTTACTTATTTTGCAGAGGTGAAATTCCTTGAAAAGAGAGCGTTAAGTATGAATAATTGAAAAAAGTGCCAATGATATAATCTTGGTAAACGCAAAGAGAACTTTTGATATTTTAATTAATTTGATAATTTCAGGATATATAGACTAATTAATTACCATGATATACAAAATGTCGGGTATTCCAATAAAAAGAATAGACTTAATTTTTTTTTTAATTTATAATAAGCGCACACTCAAAGGGATACATTACCCTTATTATGTAGACACAGTTTGAGCACTAGGAAAGGGAGAGAGGGTTTAAAAAGGAGATGTGCACATTGGCTTTGAATTCCTCAATATTACAATAGCTGGGAAAGACAGAGTGTGGCAAGGCATTCCACATTCGCGTAGTACGGCTAAAGAACAAATCTCTGTACTTGACAGTACGACCGAAGATGAGCTCGAGGGTATATTGATGAGCATTCATAGAATGCAGCTGGCTATTTCTCTAGAGCATAAACCATTAAAATAACGGTAAAAGAGAGTGAGACAAGAAACATTTCGATGATGTTCAAGTGACGTAAATGATCTTATGATGGTAATATTACCAATCAGTCTAAATGCTCTACGTTCAATACTATCCAAGAGACTTAAGTAAGTTGCAGGAACACCAGCCCAGATATGGGAGTTATACTCAAGCTTTGGACGTATATATCGAGATGTTCAGTTTCCTCGATGCAAGTGCGATTTATGGATTATGGGGGGGGGGGTATATTTCGCTTTAATGATACAAGACAGCATAGAGTTTTCGAAGCATTAAATTCCACGCGGTTTATTATTCCTAATTGAACAACGCTGTTTAGGTCTGAATTTAATGAGCTTATCATATTTTGTTGTTGCAGTTCCACATCCGAAGAAGAGGGGTGTGAATCTGAAAACGAAATCGAAACAATGTATTGGATTAGATGTTGCAGACAGGAGATCATTAATAAAAATGAGAAAGAGTGTTGGAGATAGAACAGAGCCCTGGGGCACACCAGCATTTATTTTATGGTTTTCAGACTTGAATCCATCCAATACCACTTGTATTGAAAGATTCGAAAGGTACTTACTAATCCAATACGTCATCGTTGATAGCAGATTGTTGACAACAAAAATTTTACTGTTTTGTACTAACAGGGCCGGATTTGATTCTTGTCACTACTAAGGCATAACACTGGTAGTGGCGTGTATCGAATAGCATTCTGTGGTTCAACGCAGTAATATTTTTCTTAAAGTCTTCGTCTGTTTTGGTTTTTGTTATTCTTTTATTTGCAATGGCTGGAAATTTCAGGGTAGATTATTGTAATATTCGTGGGCTTAGAGCGAATTTTCTTTCTGTGTACTCCCATACTGCTTTAAACAGGCCAGCTGTTTTGGCACTAAGTGAAACCCAAGTGGGTGAGGATTCCGATCCCACTGAATTCTTTATTCAAGGGTATAACTTGGTGCCATTATTCTTTTCTCACCATGGTCTCGCCATATACATTAGGAATGATGTTGCTTATCAGTTTTTGCCACAATATGGTCTCTGCACCAATTCTTTTTTCAATTTTATGTGGTTTAAATTTTCCGTGAACAAGCAAATCATTCACTATTGCTTCCTTTATCGAAGCCCAAATCTAGACAGAGTATCAACTTCTCGTGAATTTGATGCTTTGTCTGATTCCATCCAAAGAATTGTTTCGTCCTATCCTCGCACTGAAATCGTTGTTACGGGCGATTTCAATGTACACAATTCTTCATGGCTTCAACATTCGGGCCAGTCAACACCAGAAGGAGTGTGTGCTGAGATCTTCGCTGAGTTAAACCACCTAACTCAGCTGGTCAACGAGCCCACTCGAATATCGGACGTCGTAGGTCGAGCAGAAAACACTCTTGACTTGTTTCTTACCTCTGACCCTGGTAAGTACACTGTTAGTGTTCTATCTCCTCTAGGCACATCTGACCATTGTGTCATATCAGCAAATTTCTCGTGTAAAAACTCTCCAGTTAAAGAAAGAGCTCCTATGAGAACCGTTTGGCAATACGAGAAAGCCAACTGGGACGGTCTCAACAATTACTTTAGGATCTTTAACTGGTCACTATGCTTCCTCGATAGTGACGTTGACGCCAGCGCTGATATGATCACAAGTTTGATTCTCCTGGGAATGAGAACTTTTATCCCGAATAGGGTTAAAAGCATCAGACCTAAGGAAAACGCATGGTTCGATGCGAGCTGTAAAGAGGTTATTAGGGTTAAGAAGGTAAGTTTCCGTTGTTTTAAAGCCAATCCAACTGAGGAAAACCGGAATAAGTTCAAGCAAGCCAGGAAGGCCTGCAACGCCCATATTCGACGGACCAAATTTTTACATGACCAACAATTACGGCAAAAAATACTGCAATGTCCCAAAGGCAGTAAAAATTTTTGGTCATTTGTAAAAAATATGAGGAATTCTTCCTCTTCCTCGGTTCCTACGCTCGTTGTGAATGACACTCCATTTGTTAGCTCTTTAGAGAAAGCAAATCTCTTTGCTAGGCAGTTCGCCGCCAATTCAACTCTGCCAGTGAGTGTTATGACTCCGCCTGTACTTGAGCGAGTTAATGATTCTATGGGGCAAATCTTTTTTCGCACTCGTACTGTAGCGAGAGTCCTAAAAGATCTTAACATACACAAATCTGCTGGTCCGGATGGTATCCCCGCTATTGTTCTGAAGAGGTGTTCTTCATCGCTGGCAAAACCACTGCGTAAGCTTTTTCATCTGTCCTACTCCTCAGGTCTCGTTCCGAGCGGATGGAAAACCGCATTTGTCCAGCCTATTCCTAAAAAAGGCGAATCTTCCTCACCGTCTAATTATCGACCGATTGCACTTACGTCCCTTCTTTCCAAGGTCATGGAAACGCTGATTAATTATCAGCTCAAGAAATATCTTGAAGAACGGAAGCTTCTTAATGACCGACAGTATGGCTTTCGTAGCAATAGGTCCACTGGTGATCTCATGGTTCATCTCACCGAACAGTGGAACAAATCTTTACATAGTTTTGGAGAAAGTAAGATTATTGCACTAGATATTTCAAAAGCGTTTGATAGGGTTTGGCATCAGGCTCTCTTATCGAAAATGCGTGCTTTCGGTTTGCATGAATCCCTACTTCATTGGATTAGTAATTATCTTTCGAATCGTTCAATACAAGTTGTATTGGATGGATTCAAGTCTGAAAACCACAAAATAAATGCTGGTGTGCCCCAGGGCTCTGTTCTATCTCCAACACTCTTTCTCATTTTTATTAATGATCTCCTGTCTGCAACATCTAATCCAATACATTGTTTCGCTGACGATAGTACTCTTAGCTTTTCATATTCGTTTTCAGATTCACACCCCTCTTCTTCGGATGTGGAACTGCAACGACAAAATATGATAAGCTCATTAAATTCCGACCTTAACAGCATTGTACAATGGGGAATAAGAAACCGCGTGGAATTTAATGCTTCGAAAACGCAATGCTGTCTTGTATCGTTAAAGCGAAATATACCCCCCCTGCCATTATCCATAAATGGCACTTGCATCGAGGAAACTGAACACCTGGATATTCTTGGTATGTGTATCACCAACCACCTTTTGTGGAACGATCACATACGCGATGTCGCCAAAAATGCCGCAAGATGTTTGGGTTTTCTAAGGCGATGCAAGAAGTTTTTCTCCCCCTCTGATCTGGCTGTTATTTACAAGACTTATATACGTCCAAAGCTTGAGTATAACTCCCATATCTGGGCCGGTGCTCCTACAACTTACTTAAGCCTCTTGGATAGTATTGAACGTAGAGCATTTAGATTGATTGGTGATATTACCATCATAAGATCATTTACGTCTCTTGAACATCGTCGAAATGTTTCTTGTCTCACCCTGTTTTACCGTTATTTTAATGGTTTATGCTCTAGAGAAATAGCCAGTTGCATTCCTCCCCTTAAACAGTTCAACCGTAATACTCGCGCTTCTAGGAATGCTCATCAATATACCCTCGAGCCCATCTTCGGTCGTACTGTCAAGTACAGAGATTCGTTCTTTAGCCGTACTATGCGAATGTGGAATGCCTTGCCACACTCTGTCTTTCCCAGCTATTGCAATATTCAGGAATTCAAAACCAATGTGCACCGACATCTCCTTTCAACCCCTCTCTCCCTTTCCTAGTGCTCACACTGTGTCTACATAATAAGGGTAATATATCACCTTGAGTGTGCGCTTATTATAAAAAAAAAAAAAAAATGAAGGAGGGATTCATGAAAACCGAAAGCACGCATTTTCGATAAGAGAGCCTGATGCCAAACCCTATCAAATGCTTTTGAAATATCTAGTGCAATAATCTTACTTTCTCCAAAACTATGTAATGATTTGTTCTGCTGTTCGGTGAGATGAACCATGAGATCACCAGTGGACCTATTGCTACGAAAGCCATACTGTCGGTCATTAAGAAGTTTCTGTTCTTCAAGATATTTATTCTTGAGCTGATAATTAATCAGCGTTTCCATGACCTTGGAAAGAAGGGACGTAAGTGCAATCGGTCGGTAATTAGACGGTAAGGAAGATTGGGAATAGGCTGGACAACTGCGGATTTCCATCCGCTCGGAACGAGACCTGAGGAGTAGGACAGATGAAAAATGTTACGCAGTGGTTTTGCCAGCGATGAAGAACACCTCTTTAGAACAATAGCGGATATACCATCCGGACCAGCAGATTTATGTATGTTAAGATCTTTTAGGACTCTCGCTACAAAGAATATCCTCATAGAATTATTAACTCGAGGAAGTACAGGCCGAGCACTCACTGGCAGCGTTGAATTGGCGGTGAACTGCCTAGCAAAGAGATCATGTTTTTTACAAATGACCAAAAATATTTTACTGCCTTTGGGACATTGCAGTATTTTTTGCCGTAATTTTTGGTCATGTAAAAATTTGGTCTGTCGAATATGGGCGTTGCAGGCCTTCCTGGCTTGCTTGAACTTATTCCGGTTTTCCTCAGTTGGATTGGCTTTAAAACAACGGAAACTTAGCTTCTTGACCCTAATGACCTCTTTACAGCTGGCATCGAACCATGCGTTTTCCTTAGGTCTGATGCTTTTAATTCTATTCGGGATAAAAGTTCTCATTTCTAGGAGAAACAAACTTGTGATCATATCAACGCTGGCGTCAACGTCACTATCGAGGAAGCATAATGAACAGTTGGAGATCCTGAAGTAATTATTGAGATCGTTCCAGTTGGCTTTCTCGTATTGCCAAACGGTTCTCTTAGGAGCTCTTTCTTTAACTGGAGAGTTTTTACACGAACCATTGATTCTCCAAAAAAAGCAACAAAATTGCACTGTATTCACACTTTCACCCTAACTAAATACATTAAAACTATGCTGCAGCCCTCAAATTCAGTCAATTTCAGAACTTCTTTTGAGAAGACCCTTTAAAAATGAAAAACTAATTCTTTTCCGCCCTTTCAATAGAATTTCGTTGAATATTTTTGAAATAAGTTAATCTCTTGAGACTTTTTCCTTATCCTTTTGTTTTTTTTGTTTGGAAGCTTGTCATGAGTGACTTCTGCATCCATATTCAATATTTAAAAATTCCCTTTTCTGTCACCTTCTTTTTTGTTTGTTTTTGTTTATTCATTGAATATTTGAGGTTTTATTTCTATCCATCAGTATACAGTTGACCTGCTTTAGTAAGCCGCAAAGAAAACAACTTTTAAAAATGAGGCCAACCTTCAAGGATATTTTCCTTTCCATTCCCAAATGTGTATGCCTTGCACTTATGGAAATGTCCTTATTTCATTTTCCCTTGTACAGATATTCCTACCCACAAACATAGATATAGATACAAATAAAATTCACTCTGCACTCCCCTAAGTATAGACACAGCCCATTTGTTGATAATGTTTGAAACAAGTTTATAGGACACAAAAACAAAAAAAAAGTCTCAATAGCACTAAAAGCCTCCTCCAGCATACATACATATGTATATTATATCTCACCAACCCCATCACATATACAACCATCAAATCCTCCAACACCCCCCCTCTTCATCTCCCCCGCCCCCCTAACCATATATACACACAAAGATAGCGAGACACAGTGTTTACCAATTTCATTTTAACAATTTACGACCAGCGACAGCAAAATGCTCGTTGTCCTGGATCCTTAGAAGACATCCTTGCCTTGTCATCGTCGTATTTTAATTAGAATTATATTCTGCATGTGGTTATATGTACTCGTACTTATATATGTATGTATGTATAGATATGAGCGTTAGAATTTGTTGCTTTTGTTGTCAGTTGCATTTTATTTGAAAATGTGACCCAGTTTATGCGCGACACAACGAACGACAAAGACGACATAAAAACGACAAAGACTCCTTGCGGTGTTGTTGACTGAGGTTTTACCTAAAAGCTTTCCTCTTTCCCGTCTCAAAATCTGTTCAACAAGGATTAGAACAACAACAACAACAACAAAGCAAAGCAGAGAAGAGTTCGGCATTGGTCTTAAGGCGATGTGGTTTACTTCAGATAACCAAGGAATCACACATACATATCTCCATATAGTCTAAACCTAACCTAACCCATCTACTAAGAAAATTTATGATAATTGTCAGTAAAGAAAAAGCCACATTATATACACACACACACCATACACACTCGTTTATCCTTAGCTTCGCATCCTTTTTTTGTTCGCAGTTTAGTTTAGACTTTGGAGTTTGGTTCGAGTCTGCTGCGGTATCATCATCAAATTTGATGTGAATTTAAAATGACTTTTGCAGGAACTGATGCTACAGCAGCTTGGGAGCAGATTTAAGTTTGTGGTGAATGTTGAATGATGATGATGATGATGATGACGATGAAAATGAGGATGACGATGATGAAGGCAACGGATTTAAGTTTTTGAATACCTATAGTTTTTGCGGAAATATTTTGTTAGACAAAAGCTTAAAGAGCACTAAAACCCATTTAATGAAAATTATATTAGCATTATTTGTTCCCATGAACATCAGAGACACTACAGAGAAAGGACGAGATGAAGAGAAATGAAGCCCTCGATCAAAATTAATAATATTTTGTTCGGCAACAATGTGCTGTGCACGTGGGCGTGTGCTATAGGGTAGATAATATCCCATGGCGATGATAAGAGGATTTTGTGAGCTCAGTTGAGCACTAATTGTTTAAATTAATGGCTCGTTGGAACGTTTAATGTCCATGAATTCCAAATATATATACAGGTATACTTATATGATATAATTGTAGATGTATGTATACTATAGAGTCCGCATACCTCTACATAATAGTGATCAAATTTAATTTCAGAATGAAATCCCCTTTTAATCCAAAATGCGGGAATTTGGGTATTAACAAACCTTCAATGGTCAATTCGGTAAAACGCACAAAATCATACACTCAGAGGATTTAAGGAAAATAATATTCTTTGAGAGCAAAATTTGAGAGTGCTAAAGTAATCCCCATTTGTGTAACAATTTATTTTCAAAAATTAGAAAAAAAACGGGTGTTAGGTATTTTAAGGCTATTTGATTTTACGAAGTTGGTTTTTTTCAATAAATTTCATGACGTTTTTTCAAATTTATAATCCCTTTCTTCAATATTCATTTAAAACATTTATATTGTTTCATATAATATTCGAATAGTTTTGATAAGTTGTTAGAAGGAAACGCGAAACCAGCTATGCTAAAACAGTTTTTCAAAAACCAAAAACGGTTTGATAGTGACTTTTGCACTCGTAACGAATTTGTTGTCTAAAGAATTTTGCGGTATCAAGTTTTTGAAATATATTTGAAAAAAATATAAAAATAATGTTACAAACGGGTATTGAACTTGAACAAATGGTTAAAATTGAAGTTTGTATTCGAAATCAGCACTCAAAATTAGCTCCTCAACGTATTTTTCAAAACTATGAATGTATTAAATTTAAGGTTAACTCAAAACTTCAAATAGAGTCAAGTAAGGACTCATAACTAATAAGAATTTCCAGAAACTTAAATACTACTGAAACCATACAAATTATTATGAAAAGATATTTTGAGTTTTAAAGGAGTTTTAAAAACACCGTTTTGGGTTGTTTTTTTTAGAAAGGGGCACATTTTAAAAACCTGAAGTAATAGAAAAATTTAAAGGTGGGATTCGAATAAAGGACACCTTAATCCTTTAAATGAGAAGGTATTGCCTCTTTTGTTGGATAGAAAAAGAATTATATTTTGTCGACTAGTGACATCTAACATCGAACAACTTGTTTGATACAGCATGTTTGATGCAACACATCATCGATGTAAAATATTTGGTGCAACATGATAGATAAAACAGACATATTTGATCAAAGACATGCAACATGCTAAATTGAGCTTCAAACATTTAACCCAAAACTTATCTTTATATGTAGCTACACAAGGTGGCGCTTTATAATGGAGATGAAGTTTTTATAAAGAGTGAACCTCGGTTGCCTAGTGCCTCAATTGGAGATTGGGTTCAAAACCAGTGGAAAGTTGTTGGGGGCAACAAACGAGGTGGAATCAAGGGTGGCGTCTACAGTTCCAATAAGGTTGAACTACTTAGTTAACACCTTATAGGGCTTCTTCGACTTATTCGGAGCCCAGGCCTATAAGGACCGGTTTATCCGGCTCCCCTCCTTAGAGTTATACTTTGGATCTGGCCCTCCAGGTTGGGGGTTGTGCTGTCGGGGTGACTTCCTGGCCACGTAAAAACCTCATAGTTGCAAAGCACAAACAAGCCTGGGATACGGACGGATTTACTGTTGACAACCAAGGCAAACGAATTGAGGACAACGAACTTCGGATATGCACGTGAAATGTGAAGTCCCTTAACATACCACGTGCGGCCGAAGAATTAGCGGAGGCCCTAGACTGCTATAAAGCAGACATCACCGCCATCCAGAAAAAACGATGGGATGGGCCGGGCATAAAGAGGATGAAAAACTGCGATATTTACTATGGTGACTGCTACCACGAAAACCAACAGCGCTTATTTGGATACGGCTTTGCCATTGGAGCCAGCCTTAGGCAAGAAGTCTTGAGCTATAGGTGCATCAACGAGCTCCTCATGACCATACGCATCAAGGCTAAATTGGGCAACATTAGCCTAATATGCCCCACATAAGAGAAAGATGACCATACCAAACATATTTCCTTCGAGCTCTTAGACAAAACATATGAGCAGTGCGCTAGCTAGGATATTAAAATAGTCCTGGGTGATTTTAATGCCAAGCTAGGAAGGGAAGACATCTTTGGTGGAATAATCGGGAAGAACAGCCTGCACGACAACATTTCCGATAACGGATTCAGGCTCATAGATTTTGCTGCGGGGCAAAACGTAATGGTAGCCAATACGCGTTTTTCACACCTCAACATTCACAAAGGAACTTGGACTTCTCCAGATCAATCTACCGTCAACCAGATTGACCATATTGCTATCGACGCCAGGCACGCTTCCAGCATCATAAATGTACGAACTTTCCGAAGAGCTAACATCGACTCGGACCACTACCTCGTTGTAGCCAGGAGGATTTCCAGACCCAAGGCAAAACAGGGAGGTGCTGGGAGAAGGTACAACGTCGAACGGCTACAATTGCCAGAGATCGCTAAATCCCTTTCCGACCGAGTTACAAGTAATCTCTCTCGAAGTTCTCTGCCGCCAACACAATGTATCGAAAACCAGTGGCAACATTACCAAGATGCAATCAGAGAAGCCGCCTCTGATGTGCTGGGTTTCAAAGAGCCACCAAAAATTAACCCCTGGTTTGATGAGGAATGTCGGCAGGCAAATGCAGCCAAACAACAGGCACGCAAAGCGGCGCTGCATAAAAGGACGAGAGCTGCTCGTGAGCTCTATGAACAGAAGAGGCGAGAGGAACGCCGACTTTTAAGAAGGAAGAAGAGAGACTAGAGAAGCAGGAGTGAAGTTCGAAAGTCCTATGAACAGGTGAAACGAAATTCACAGGTACATAAACATAGAATCGAAGGCTGCAAGATGAAAGTGGAAGCATTATATTAGTACCGCAGTCAATGTGGGGATATGGAAGGACCACTTCTGCAGACTGTATAACGGCGACGACGAACAGGATGACAGTATGATCCATTCAACATAGACGACGAAAGCTAACAATCCTGTCTTCCCGACGTCAAAGAAGTATATAGATTCTTATATCTATGCTGAAGTCTAACAAAGCCACTGTAGCAGATGGCTTGAATTTGGTAGGAGCATGCGCCAACTTATCTGTAAGATATAGAAAAAGTAAACCCTCTAAACTGCACCTATTTAACATGGCCGTCAGTCTATTTAACATCGCCTGTAAAATCTTCTCTGCCGAAATGTATGAACGTCTAAAGCTCATGGTCAACAACCTGATAGGTCCTTATCAGTGTTTTTTTTAGACAAGAAAAGTCCACAGTCGATCAAATATTCACATTACGACAGATCCTGGAAAATACCCAAGAATACCAAATCGACACCCACCATCTATGCATCGATTTCGAGGCCGCATATGACAGCATCTACAGGGACGAGCTGTATAGATCCATGTTTAGTTTTGGCATCCCTGCCAAACTCGTCCGTTTGTGCAGGATGACCATGGAGAATCCACGTTGTTCCATAAAGGTTGGAAACAACTTAACAGAACCTTTCGATGTCAAAAAAGGTTTTAGACAAGGTGATGCGCTGTCATGCGATTTTTTTAACATCGTGCTTGAAGGAATAGTGCAGAGCTCCTACATCAACACTACAGGCTCTATCTTTTAAAAGTCTGTCCAATTACTAGCATATGCTGAAGACATTGACATAATCGGAAGAACTCAGCGTGATGTCAATTGCGCTTTTGTGAATATTGAGGCAAAAATGGGTTTAACGGTTAATTAGGGCAAAACAAACTACATACTGTCGTATGTACAATACCGACGTCTTGTTCAAAACTCCACCATCGACAGACGTTACTTTGAGGAAGTCTAGGATGACGTCTACCTAGGCTCCGCTGTAAATGCAGAAAACAACACCAGCGCTGAGATCAAACGCCGAATAACTCTTACTAACCGCTTTTCTTTGGGCTAAGAAAGCAATTGAGTGGTAAAGCCCTCTCTCGAGGGACCGAAGTGTCGTTATATATAATACCTTTATCATCCTGCTAAACGGTGCAGAAGCATGGACTATGACAAAAGCGGATGAAAGCACCTTGGGTCGCTTCGAGAGAAAAGTTCTTCGTGTGATCTACGGTCCCGTACGCATCGAAGGGGAGTGAATGAGAAGATGGAACGACGAGCTGTACGGGCTGAAGGGTAAAAGTCCAACGACTATAAGATGGCTGGTCATGTAGAGCACATGGAAACCAATGCTCCGGCCCGGAAAGTCATCGAATCCGCACCCACAGGACAGCGCAGTAGAGGAAGACCGCGAATGAGGTGGCACGCAAAAGGGGAAGGTGACCTCACCCAACTTGGAGCGCGATACTGGAGAGATCTATCTAGGGACCTAGCTAGATGGGTGAGGCCCTAGTTCACACAGGACTGTAGCGCCGCCTTAAGTAAGTAAGTAAGTATAAAAGATAAAATCTCCTGTTTTCTCCTTGATAATTTAAACATATGTTTTCGAAATAAGGTGAGTTTTTATGGTGGTAGATGATTCTATCAGAAATATAAGTTTTATTTTCTTATCTTAAATTTTACTACAATAAAATAATAAAAGTCGTTTCGGATAAACTTAAACACGAATTTATTGTTGAACTTAAACTTCCACTGCAACTTTTGAACACCTTCCATCTAAGCCGTTTTGTGTCAAGCTTCAAATGTCAAGTTCTAATAATACAAAAAAAACATGTTCATGTTCCCGTGAACATTTCATAGAAAATGCGAGATATAATTTATTTATGTCTGATGTGTGTTATACAAATGTTGTATTTAAAATGATTTTCCTTGTATGAACGAGTGTTTATGGGAATCAAATTAATTCCCCTTTTATGAACAGGTGTTTATGGGACTCTCAATAAGGCATACAGTAGGAACCTTCTCCTATGAAACAATTTTGGCAGAAGTCTGTTGACATCATAAATCGTAGATTATGTCAATATTATGTGTTAATTCATATACCATGATATTATAAGATTGTCCAGCGCCAGAGGTTCTTAAAAGGGAAGCTTATAAACTTACCTAAGCACTTTCAACCTACACTGGGTTTTTAAAATTTACCAAATAGCATTAAATTTATGAAAATTTGTATGTTTTTTTAAGCCAAACTAAGAAAGTAGGTCAATCAATAGTTTTGGATTTTATTTTTGGTATATTAGTTTCAGTTTTATAAAAAAAAGCTACCATATAAAGATGTGTTATGGAAATTTAATATCTTCCCATTAATTGCATATATTTCTCTAAGTGTAGAGATAAAGGACAGATAGAAAGTCTGTGTGCATTAAAAAAAATACACCAGACAATGGCTCATTGCTATAAATACAAAATCGAATTCCCAAATGTGAAATAAAATTGGCAATTAATAAAGTAGATAGACATACTCGTATACATATTATTTGTACCTGATGAATCAAATTGTGAGACTACATTTGGTGTATACGTATGAGTGATAAAATAATACGCACCAGTTCAATTGGAATGTCAACTGAATTCCAGATGAAAATAAGGATGGATTGGGTATAAGTGGAATCAGTGGTATATTGCTGAAGGATTAATTTCGATTTAAACAAAATATCTGTGCATTCAATTGGTATTCATATAAAACACACCTACAAACAAACACAAATAGGTTTAAGCATGTGTATGGTATTTATAATAAACCTAGTATATTGGATCAATTATATTTTCAATATTAAATCCAGTTATAGTGAAGCTATATACGAGTACATATATTTTTATCTGTGAGCGGATAAGGAAATTATTTTTACAGACAGAAATACATTTTTTTTTAAATGATGCATTGATTGGACAAATTAACACGGTATGATTTTTTGAATGATTTTTTTTAATTTCATACGCATGGATGCGAAATGACAATTTTGATATCTGAATTGAAGCTTAAATTGGTTTCTGATTTTGTAGTATTCATTGAATTGAATGACGCTAGGTACTGGTAGCATTGAATCAGTATATTAAAACATTTTAATGTTATCTAGAACATGAAAAGTTTTTAATCCATAACTATATAAATATAGTAAAAAGTTATCATATTTAGAATATTCCTGCAGTAAGAAATTTAATGGTTTTTATTATTAACTTACCATAAGAAGTTATTGTAATGGGTCCGTCAAATTGAAAATGTTGACATTTCTCGATGATTCAAGGTCCCTATGAACAAAACCAAAAACAAAAATAAAAAAACAAGTGAGACCGGTCACTCTTCAGGACCTGTCGGCAGCTTGACGTCAAAGCCCGCTGCCGTATCTCTTGCGGCCAACACAGAGAAGGAAAAAGTGGCTAACCATGGACCCTCCTTTTCTGTTGGTAGCAACGAGAATATAAAGGTAGCGATACCTAATTTCAGTAGTGGCAGGGTTGTGAAAAATGAACCTATCACTACAAATGAGAATACTTCCAGAAATGTAAAACTCTCAAAAAGCCTTTATAGACAAAGGTGGCAAGCGGCGAAAATCTTAAAGGCCTCTGGTGCATCATCGGGGGCTGAATAGACACCGCAGCAAACCGCTAGCATCGAATGGGCCAAAAGCATACTTGCTACAACAAGGTCCAATAAGGACTCTACGTCGAAAAGAGAGAAGTCTCTTGAGGGGGCCGTACCGACACCAAAACGGCCTAGGGTGCACAACACTAGCACTCCCCTCAATCCCATCAAGAAACAATCCAGTTTCAGTGACGTCGCGAAGGGCAAAGTCGTGGTTGCGGTCGTTGACAGGAGCTATGATGATGGCACAATATCGGTTGATCTTTGGCAGTTGCTCAAGGTTAAGCTCTCGGGTGGCTTTTTGAGCATTTTGAGGAAGCTTCTAGGACCACTTCCTTCCATAAGCGATGGGGGTTGGTATCAAGGCCATGTCAAACTCATGGTTTGTGGCAGCCAGAGGTCTTGTGACCTATACAAACTTGCTGTCAGCCGGTTAGGTGAAGTTTGGCCAGGTGGTAAGCTCGAGGTTGTCGCTATGGAAAACATTCCTAGCAGACCTAGAGCCCGCATTTGGATACCGACGAATCTGCTGGTATCAAGGACATTTTCGAGATGATCAGAGTTTACAACCCGTTCCTTTCGACGCATAACTGGTAGATAGCCAAGCAAGAGGAAGTGAAGGGTCTTTATAGGAGAGCCGCCATTTTGGTTCAGCCCTAAATGAAGGCTTCATAAACGTTTGCTTCGAATCCATTAAAATTCGAATCTATAAAAAAGGTGAGGCTAACGCGGAAAGCGGGCCTCCAAAAACAACCGAAGGTGAACTAGCGGTTGGTGGGCCTGGGACGTCGTCTTCTCTCCTAACAAAGCGTGACGATGCACCCATGCCCTCTCCAATCGCGGCTCCACCCTCTACAAAAGTCGTAGGCAGTCCATCCATAATGGAGACTGAGGATGACTTTAACATGATCCTTCTGAGCGAGGACGAACTCTTGGGTTCATCCTCAGACTCAGAGAATCAGAACAAAACCGTGGTGGAGGTTGATCTGCCTAATTGTAGTCAAAAAGCTGCAGTTAGTACAGATTAATCTCCAACACTCCATAAAGGCCTCGGCCTCACTTCTTCTCCGTCTGGCAAAAAACGGAGAAGACATTGTCCTGATCCAAGAGCCATGGATTGTAGGATCCGTTGTTCGAGGACTCCTAGATACTACACACTTTGTGTGACAGATAAAGGTGAACCTAGATCTTGCATACTCGTTTCAGTGACAAAGATACCACCGTAGCTAGGCTGAAAACAACCAAAGGAAGTTTCTGGCTAGTGTCGGCGTATCTTGGCCATGACCACCTTGGCCTTCTTCCTGGAAAAGCCCTGAAGAAAGTCGTCTCTGAAGCGGAAATGCAAAGGATCCGCCAAATTATTCGGAGCGATGCTAACGCTCATCATACTGTACGGGGCAGTACAAATATCAACGACAGAGGTGAATCTCTTTTTGATAAACTCGCCAGGAACGGTACAGTACAGCCCATGCTACCACGTTTGGTAAGTACTGGCATACCAATTGCTACTTGTAAACTGCTGCTAATGCAAGACGCTATGAGGAGGGCAGGCACCATAATAAACAACATTTTAAGTTAAAAGGTATTAAGTCAAAAACTTGCATATAAGGTTTTTAATTTGCTGTAAATGTCTTTTTTCTATCTTTCATTGAATACTAAAAACTTCAGTTTGTTCATTTAGTCTTTAGACAATAAGACAGGCAAATTCATATTTGTTACGTACGTCTTAGATTCATTGAGTCCTTGTGACAAGTCTTTTACTAAAATTCTTTCTGCCTAATGTCAACAAATCAGCAACTGAGTTATACGAACAATTATTGGAATTTAGTAATATTTTTCTCAGAATTTTATTTTGAAATCGATAATTAAATTTTTATAGAAGTTCTTATTGAAATTCTCTATGAAGTAAAATAAGTTTTGACCCATTTTTTTTTTATTCTGAAGAAATTCGAATGAAAACTCAATTTGTTCTTATTTTTTGTAGTAGGAGTATATTAATTATTTTAAAAATTTAATCATTTTGTATGCATAAGATATTTAATCTGACAAATATTTCTGTTCAATTGTTTTAATTTAGAAGAAAACAATTAGTCCATTTTTTGTTCTAAATCAATGCCAAATTTCTATGAAATCATAATACTTTTAAGTTCAAATTTACTTACAGTTGACATACGATTCCTTGAAATCATCTATTCTTTTCTTTTAAATGTTTCTTAAATTAACAATCTATAAGAAGATCCTATTTGTCGAATTCAAATTTTCGAGAAAACATTTTTTGTCCAAAAAATAAAAAAACCTATAACAAAATTGATAAAAGTTGATTTTTGACGCGAATATCTTAACAAAAGTTAAAGATATTGCCTTTAAATAAGTTTTATTTCATACAAAATGTTGTTAATAGCACTAAGTTATTTTTTGGAAAAATCCAACTGTCAGTTTTCTTACAAATGATAAGAATCTATAAAGAATACTGTCTTGACAATAGATGAAGGTATTGACTTCCAAGTTATTTCATTCTATGATAAATTTAATTATTTTGTTAAAGTTTTTTGAAAAACCCAATCAGTATTTTTTTTAAAAGGAATCAAAACTTTCAAAAAATGTTACTAAAATTGCAAAAAAGTAATCAAATCAAAATCAAAAATAAATAAAATCACGAAACTTTATTATCACTATATTTCATTATTTTCGGTAGTTTGAAAACAAAATTTCATCCACGTGTCCGTGACAAGCCTTTAATAAACAATCTTCCCTCTCAAACCCATTACTAATGTTTTCTTTAACAATAATGTAATTGAGTAAACGAAGCAAAATAATATAAACGTACACCATTTTATACACCTTTTAATTCCAAAGAATAAGATTTTGAAACTCTTCATCTTTTACTATATTGTTTAATCTTTCAAATTCATGACCTTCATCACGACACAACTCTTCCTTTGAAAGAATCACATTAAAATATTATTTAAATATTTGCTTTTACAGCATATCAACCATATTGCCACCATTTTCATTTCAAGCACAAGAAAGAATGACAATCCTGACTTTTAATATAAAACAGGATACTTCCGTTGTTGGGCGCCACTTAATGCAAACATTCCTTACAATCGTAGTGTTAAAGTGAGTGTAGTTGTAGTTTGTGAATGAGAATGAAGATTAAAGAGTAAAACAATCAAAATAACTCGCATATATGCAAAACAGTTTCAAAAGTAATAAAAAGAAAATCCACTTCAATTCCATTAAGACTCCGTGCGACTCTCTCATAAGGCAATATGAAAAAAGCAACAAGAAGACACAATCAGCAACAGCAGCACATAGTAGCATAGAAGCAACGAAGAAGCTACAGCTTTAGCTTCAACTTCAGCCTCAGCATCAGAGTGAGTAACGTAATAACCTTCAACGGTGTCAAAGATGTAGGGCCCTATCCTTATACAACATCACATCAGCACATAGTTTTTGTTGATGTTGTTCTTATTTTCATTTTTGATGTCATCACTTAATTTTACTTTCGCACTTCCTGTGAAATGGCGTTTTGAACGAAAGTGACTAAGCAGCAGTAAAAGAGCACAATCACAACCTATGTTCTCGTGTATATCAAAGATAAGACCAACCAACAGCAGAGCAGCAGCTTCAGCATCAGGTAATTCAAGATGTTTTCCTATTTAACGGAACATCTCCAACAAACAAAACAAATCTTCCGCTCCATATACAATTCACCTTCTTCTTTTGCTTCCTTTTCTTCATCGCCTTAGCGTGTTGTTCGTTTCCCTTTGTTTCTATTTTATTCTCGCTTGGGTTATCACAAAAATGTCAGCAAGTGTGAATTGCTAGGTAAGACAAGCGGAAATACAATGGCGGCGGCAGTGACGGTGACGGTAGTGGCATGCCATGGCGGGCGTTAGCTATTGGATAGGGTGCTTCAAAGATGGCGCTGGCTGGTGCTTTATGGTACTGGCCTGAGCTCGAGCTGAAAAGAGCAATCAGTGTGAAGGCCAACGGAACGGTTAAGGAAGTCACAAGACAATAGAATGTTCTGGAATTATGTATTGTTCGTCGTCACCTTGTGCAAAATAATGGATTTACTATATAGGATGAGACGCATCATAAAATATCTGTAGGTTGAGTTGGAATGAGGATTGTATTTTGTGTACAGTACATGTAGATATTTTGAATTGCTAAGCAACTGCCTGAGCAAAAATCTATTATTCTGATTGGATTTCATGATGAAAAAGAAAAGAAAACTATGAGGATTGTGCAGGCTGTGCAGGGAGAAAAAATAGTATATACCATTGCTCTGGATGATTTATCATAATAGCATCAGTTACTTGCTAAAAGTCAATTGAATTTCAAAAAAATATCTGATTTATGTTTAGGGGACAAAAAAATAATAGATCCTAGATTAAGAAGCATCTAATAGATACTTCTGAACTTTGACAGTAAATGGCAGCTATATTTTTTAGGTTACAACTATCAAATGGAATGTCATTCAGGCTCTTTACATCGACTTGAGATACTGACAAGGCGAACAAACTTGTACAGACGTTTCACCGCACAACTGGATAATGGAGTCGTCATTAACTAATATCACTCTCTTGATTAAGGATATCTTCAGGTTATTTATTAACAAGAACTAGGATTTCAAGATTCGATCAGTTAGTTCCAGTGACCCCAAAATCAATAATTTTTCGTGTCTCAAACTCCAAAGAACTAGAGAGAACAGAGCAGTTCTTATGACAGAACAAATAGATCTGCTGTGGTTTATCTTCTCCCAAGCAAGGCAAGGGACAACTCCAACCCGTCAAATCTTTCATTGATAAGTCTTCTTCAAAACGTCAGCAAAGTTTGGAAGAAGATTATCAATAGGGTTCTCATTAAGTTAGTTACGGACTAGAAAATATTTCCGGATAAACAGTTCGAGTTCAAGGCGGATCATAACACTTTTCATGCTGCGTTTAAACTTCTGATATCCGATGGAAAAAATAAAAAAACAATGCACAAGTGTTGTTTTGAGTAAATTGGAAAAGGCTTTTAACACCGTATAGTTAGAGGGTTCTTATCTAAAACGGAGCAGGCTTTATGATATGCATAACGGTAGAAAGTTTGGTGCCAAAAGCGGCAATCTAATTTCTACCACAACATTCCAAATTAAAGATGGCCTTCAAAAGGGAGCAGTGAATTCGCCAATTTTCTTCAGCATTTACAACAGCAATCTGAAAAGTAGTCTAACCAAGGCATTTGCGCACGCTGAAAAGTTGAGTTTATTTGACCTCATTTGCAGCTTGATTTCGAAAAGATTGAAAGTTATTAAGAAGATAAGAAACTGAAAATAAATGTCCAGGAGTCTTAGAAATTCTGCTCCTAATTCCGCGCTAGGACCACGAGGGATGCGTGCAAGAATCAGGTCAAGATGGTCATTGTTAATCTTTACGGGCAGCGATTAACAAACAAAAGTGTATTTATTTCAACAGACATAATATGGCTGTTCTTCGAGGTTCAATGTTGCCCCTTCCCAGATGGAAAAGTTTCTGTTGTTCTAGCGGCAGTGTTAACGAAACTGTACCGGCTTACATCGAACATCCGAATCTTCTTATATTCAATACTATTCCAACGAGGTCGCTTAGAAGGGGGTTCGAATTAATAGAATTGACAATTTCGTGATAAAAATCGTTTGAAGTCACATTGCAAGAGCTATGTCTACGACCACCAATTTAATTTCCGGGGCGTTCTATCCGAACGACGAATATTTTGAAGGTATACGCTTAGCGGCTTTATTCCACCAGAGGCATTACTCTTTTTAGATAGATTAGGTCCCATATAGGATAGATTGGTAATTCCTCTAATCTACCACATCAGACCAAGAACCATGGAAAGGCGAATCCTTTACAATCGGGACGCCATGGCACAAGGTGGGAAAGAACTTCATTGTTCAGTAGGGCTATGTCCGAACGGGACCAAAATGATTTGGTGAAGCAGAAGAACCAGTTTTCGTGGCTTCAATGGGCTTTTAGTAATGTGTAGTCAGGATGGGGTTTAAAGCCTTGGCCGGTATGTACTTGTTTTAGAGTATTAGGATTTAGTTTAAATAAGAATAGGTTGGTGGCCAAACAAAATAAAACTATGAAATAAAAATAAAAAAAAGCCTTGTCTTTCTTAAAAGTTTGTCCATGTGTACTCTTATCAATTTTTACCAAATTTGCGTACCATTTTTTGTAGATTTTATTAACTTCCCATAGGAAGTTTGACGTTTCAAGGTCCCTAGAGTCGAAATAAAAGATTTTTAGAAAGATGTCTGTGCGTGCGTGTGTACGTACGTTTGTACGTCCGTACGTTCGCGACGTTTTTCGTCTTCCATAGCTCAAGAACCAGAAAAGATATCGACTTCAATAAAGAAAGAGCTCTCAACCAAATTGCTTGGGTGGTTTTTTTACCATAGCAGTTTGAAAAAAAGGTGAAAATTTTGGTTAACCTCAAATATCTTACGAACCAAAACACTAGAGACTTGAATTAAATTTTATATAATATATTGTAACGTGATACCAAACAGGTATATTTTTTGAAAAAAATTAATATAACGGTTTTTTTTACAGATCAATAAAACTGAAAAAAAAAATTTGTCACCTCCAAAATTTTACGACTGAAATATGATTTCATCTTTAAAACATTACTCAAAATTGGTAAAAATTGAATATCGATTCAAATATCTTTTCAAAAACTTGAAATTTAGGCTTCAAACTTATTTTATCTTATAAGAAATATTGTTTTCAACATTTTGAAAAATGTTGAGAAAAATCGAATTGACAGTTTATTTACAAAAAGTAAAAACCTAAAGACCATACGCATCAAGGCTAAATTCGGCAACATTAGCCTGATATGCGCGCACGCCCCCACAGAAGAGAAAGACGACAACACCAAAGATATGTTCTTCGAGCTCTTAGACAAAACATATGAGCAGTGCCCTAGCTACGATATTAAAATAGTCCTGGGCGATTTTAATGCCAAGCTAGGAAGGGAAGACATCTTTGGTGGAATAATCGGGAAAAACAGCCTGCACGACAACACTTCCGATAATTCAGGCTCATAGATTTTGCTGCGGGGCGAAACGTCATGGTAGCCAGTACGCGTTTTCCACACCTCAACATCCACAAAGGAACTTGGACTTCTCCAGATCAATCTACCGTCAACCAGATTGACCATATTGCGATCGACGCCAGACACGTTTCCAGCATTATGGATGTACGAACTTTCCGAGGAGCTAACATCGACTCGGACCACTACCTCGTTGTAGCCAGGGTAGCACTTCGGATTTCCAGACCCAAGGCAAAACAGGGAGGTGCTGGGAGAAGATACAACGTCGAACGGCTACAATCGCCAGAGATCGCCAAATCCTTTTCCGACCGAGTGACAAGTAACCTCTCTCGAAGTTCTCTGCCGCCAACACAATGTATCGAAAACCAGTGGCAACATTGCCAAGATGCTATCAGAGAAGCCGCCTCTGATGTGCTGGGTTTCAAACAGCCACCAACCCCTGGTTTGATGAGGAATGTCGGCAGGCAAATGCAGCCAAACAAGAGGCACGCAAAGCGGCGCTGCATAAAAGGACGAGAGCTGCTCGTGAGCTCTATGAGCAGAAGAGGCGAGAGGAACGCCGACTTTTCAGAAGGAAAAAGAGAGGACATGAGAAGCGTGCGGTCGAAGATGTTGAGAGGTATAAAAGCAGGAATGAGGTTCGAAAGTTTTATGAACAGGTGAAACGAAATTCACAGGTACATAAACCTAGAACCGAAGGCTGCAAAGACGAAAGTGGAAACATCATAGTGGAACCGCAGTCAATGCTGAGGATATGGAAGGACCACTTCTGCAGACTGTATAACGGCGACGAAGAACTGAATCCCGCTGTCAGGCAGGATGACCCATTCGATATAGACGACGAAAGCCAACAATCCCGTCCTCCCGACTTAGACGAAGTAAAGATTGCCATATCTGAGTTGAAGTCTAATAAAGCTGCTGGAGCAGATGGCTTGAATGCCGAGCTCTTTAAAGCAGCTGGAGATAAGTTGGTTAGGAGCATGCACCATCTTATCTGTAAGATATGGTCGGAAGAAAACATGACCGATGAATGGAACCTCAGTATTGTTTGCCCGATCCTGAAAAAAGGAGACCCTCTAAACTGCACCAACTATAGAGGAATAAGTCTACTTAACATCGCCTATAAAATCTTATCTGCCATAATATGTGAACGTCTAAAGCCCATCGTCAACAACCTGATAGGTCCTTATCAGTGTGGTTTTAGACCAGGAAAGTCCACAGTTGATCAAATATTCACATTACGGCAGATCCTGGAAAAAACTCAAGAGCACCAAATCGACACCCACCATCTTTTCATCGATTTCAAGGCCGCATATGACAGCATCTACAGGGACGAGCTGTATAGATCCATGTACAGTTTTGGCATCCCTGCAAAACTCACCCGTTTGTGCAGGATGACCATGGAGAATTCACACTGCTCCATAAAGGTTGGAAACAACTTAACAGAACCTTTCAATGTCAAAAAAAGTTTCCGACAAGGTGATGCGCTGTCATGCGATTTTTTTAACATCGTGCTTGAAAGAATAGTGCAGAGTCACACGTCAACACTAGAGGCACTATCTTTCAAAAGTCTGTCCAATTACTGGCATATGCTGATGACATTGACATAATCGGAAGAACTCAGCGTGATGTCAATGGGGCTTTTGTGAGTATTGAGGCAGAGGCGGCAAAAATGGGTTTAACGGTTAATGAGGGCAAAACAAAGTACATGCTGTCGTCTAGAAGGGACATACAACACCGACGTTTTGGACAAAACGTCACAATCGACAGACGTACCTTTGAGGTAGTCAAGGACTTCGTCTACCTAGGCTCCGCTGTAAACGCAGAAAACAACACCAGCGCTGAGATCAAACGCAGAATAACTCTTGCTAACCGCTGTTTCTTTGGACTAAGAAAGCAATTGAGTAGTAATGTCCTCTCTCGAGGGACCAAAGTGTTGCTATATAAGACCCTTATCATCCCCGTCCTGCTATACGGTGCAGAAGCATGGACCATGACAAAAGCGGATGAAAGCACCTTGGGTCGCTTCGAGAGAAAAGTTCTTCGTGTGATCTACGGTCCCGTATGCATCGAAGGGGAGTGGAGGAGAAGATGGAACGACGAACTGTACGGGCTGTACAGCGACGTAGACTTAGCAAGAAGAGTAAAAGTCCAACGACTAAGATGGCTGGGTCACGTAGAGCGCATGGAAACCAATGCTCCGGCCCGGAAAGTCTTCGAATCCGCACCCACAGGACAGCGCAGTAGAGGAAGGCCGCGGATCAGGTGGCGCGCACAAGTGGAAGGTGACCTCACCCAACTTGGAGCGCGAAACTGGAGACATCTAGCTAGGGACCGAGCTAGATGGAGAAGTTTGTTGGGTGAGGCCCTAGTTCACACAGGACTGTAGCGCCACCTTAAGTAAGTAAGTAAGTAAAAACCTAAAAAAAAATGTATAAAAGTTGGTAAAAATTGATTTTCGACTCGAATATCTTTTCAAAAATTTGAGATATTGGCTTTAATTTACTTTTATCTTTCAAAAAATCTTGTTGGCAACATACAATTAAAGTTTGAAAAAAAATCGAATTCACAGTTTTTTTTACAAAAAATAAAAACCTTAGAAAAAATTTATAAAAGTTGGTAAAAATTGATTTTCGACTTAAATATCTTTTCAAAACTTTAAGATATTGGCTTTAATTTACTTTTATCTTTCAAAAAATATTGTTGTCAACATTCAGTTAAAGTTTGAAAAAAATCGAATTGACAGTTATTTTACAAAAAATAGAAACCTAAAAAAAAATTTATAAAAGTTGGTAAAAATTGATTGTCGACTCAAATATCTCTTGAAAAATTTTAAACATTGGCTTCAAAGTAATTTTATTTCATAAGAAATATTGTTTTCAACATTTGGTAAAATTTTTAAAAAATCGAATTGACAGTTTTTTTTACAAAAAATAGAACTCTAAAAAAAAAACAATACTCAAACTTCGTAAAAATTTACTTTCGACTCAAATAGTTTTTCAAAACTTAAAAATATTGGCTTGAAACTTATTTTATTTCACAAAAAATATTGTTTTCGATATTCAGTAATTTTTATATAAAAATCCAATAGTCCATTTTTTCATATCAAATTTTTGAAAATACATTTGAGTCGAAAATCATTTTCTACCAACTTTTATTAATTTTGTTTAGGTTTTTTATTTTTTTGTCAAAAAAACTGTCAATTCGATTTTTCTTAAAATTGTATCAATTGTTAAAAACATTATTTTTCATTGTACAAAATTGTTTTGGAGATGAAATCATATTTAAGTCGTAAAACTTTTGGGGTGACAATTTTTTTCAGTTTTTTTGATTTATAAAAAAATCCGTTTAATGGATTTTTTCAAAAAATATGCTTCTTTGATATTACGTTACAATAGATTATATACAATTGAATTCAAGTCTCTAGCGATTTTTATTCGTAAGATATTTAGGGTTAACCAAAATGTTCACCTTTTTTCAAACTTCTATGGTAAAAAAACCACCCACTCAATTTTCTGCAGAGCCCTTTCTGCATCTTTCTGCTTTATTATCTGTATAACAAAATTTATTTGAAATTGATATCTCTTCTGATTCTTGAGCTCTGGACGAACGGACGAACGGACGTACGAACGTACGTACACACGATCGCACAGACGTCTTTCTAAAAATCTTTTATTTCGACTCTAGGGACCTTGAAACGTCGAGAAATGTCAAAATTTTCATTTTGACATATCGGACCCATTACAATAACTTCCTATGGGAAGTTAAAAATTATAAATTCACATAACGATCAGTGTGCCTAAAAATTTAACAAATTTTAATAACATACAATTACGCATTTCATATCTGATATTTCAATTTTTGGCATCCATATTCAGCTTTAATTGCTTTTAATTGAAGACATATTTTGGCTAATGCAAATATTAAAGTATAATAATTAAGTTTCACATGTTTGAATTTTAATTAACATTATTATAATGAAGCGGAAAAAATGGTCACGTAAGAAACTTTATTAGGAAATACATGTGGTAACAAAACAGTTGTGAAATCAAAATTTGTACACACTTCAATAAAAATTCGAATTGTTTTTCATTAGTTTTTGTTTTTGTCTCGAGTTTTGTTTATTTTTAAGCAAAAACAAAAAAAAAGTTAAGATCAATTTGTGTAGTCGAAAAGCGACAGTCTGTTAAAATATATTACGTAACTTGGCTTTTTCCGTAGAAAAGTTTATTTAGTGCGGATCTAAAAGTGAAACCTTAGATAACGACTTTTGTTCTTTGAATGATTCAGGAAGAAATTGCAATTGAAGCGTTTAGATGAAGAAGGGGGTAAGTGAAATTTGTTCCAGTTTCGGTTTTTTCGCCTGGCGAAAACTTAAATTTCTGTCAAATCTACGTTGCGCTTCGATTCGTATAACTTATTAAGCTTTTTATTTTTTGTATTAAATAGTTACTAACAACTAAAAATCGTAAAATATTAGTGGAAGAATGGGCTAACAGCACTTAACTCCTTTGTGCGGAAGTGATAATTGTCGTTATTCTTGTTCCGAAAAAATAAATGTTGATCAAAGATTAGCACTTTTATTAAGCTTTTATTCAATCGCCATTAATGCCAAGAACGTTCTACTGTTTAAAAGCATAACAAGAAAATCAACAAGTCGAGTAAAATACCCTTAAGCAAAGAAATTTTGCATATAAATACAGTGTTATAGTCGGCACAAATTCTATACGAGTTTGCAAAAGTGCAATGTGTTCCTTATTTCAAATCAGAAAGAAAAAATTGGACGTTCTTCAAAGTAAAATGAACAGCTGTGAGTTCACTCCAACTTCGGATAAAAGAGGTCCCATTATGTAGTCGACTATATTTTAAAGCATATTAACGAATTTCCAGCCGAAGAATAGCACTACTTAAGGAAAAAAAAACCAATTAAACTTTAACTCTCACCTTTGTTAAATATATGTTAATAACATAGCCCTAAAATTGAAAAATGCACCGAACAAGAGGAGAAAATGTCCAATATTTTGTTAGCCAACATTTTTAGTGACAAATTTTCAACACGAAATTCAATCTGTCTTCCCGCCGGCCAAGAAGTGACGATTGTAGCATTTGTGACTCTGGCAAAAACTCAGCTAAACACCAAAACAGCTATAAGTCCGGATTCGAAAGTCAAAAAATTGACCGTGAAAAAGCTGTGTCCGATGCTAAGGTCGTGCATATTACATTTGACCTCCAGCAAACAATGCCCTTACCAAAATTAACCACGCCTAAGTCATTTCACTTGAGGCAGAGGTGGTTTTATAATCTAGGAATCCATGTCCATTTCTTCCGATGTGAAGATGTCGTTTATGTAACATGGACCGAAGATGTTGCAGACAGAGAAAGCACCGAGGTAATGAGTGCACTCTATACATTCTTCCAAGAATTTGAAATTTCCAAAAAAAGGAAACATTTGATTGCATGGACTGATTTTTGCCATGGACAAAACAAAAACTTCTTTTTACCAAGTCCTTTTTTTGATGGAATATTTTTATCTGATTGACCACAAATTTCCTGAAGTTGGCCATATTTATTTTGACAGTGACAGGGATTTTGGAAGAATTGAAAAAGAGTCACGAAAAAACGAAACGTTATAACTCACATTTAGAACCACTTTCGATCATTAGAAAATCTTCCAGCAAAATAAAACGTTAAAAAGAGGCTGGGATGCGACCCACACTGATAACTTCCCATCCCGTCTGTCGATTTGTCTTGCTTAAAAGTTTGTCTATATGTACTCGTATCAATTTTTACCAAATTTGCGTACTATTTTTTGTAGATTTTATTTTTTATGAAAAAACGGACTGTTGGATTTTTATATAAAAATTACTGAATATCGAAAACAATATTTTCTGTGAAATAAAATAAGTTTCAAGCCAATATTTTAAAGTTTTGAAAAGATATTTGAGTCGAAAGTAAATTTTTACGAAGTTTTAGTATTGTTTTTTTTAGAGTTTTATTTTTTGTAAAAAAAACTGTCAATTCGATTTTTTAAAAATTTTACCAAATATTGAAAACAATATTTCTTATGAGATAAAATTACTTTGAAGCCAATATTTAAAATGTTTGAAAAGATATTCGAGTCGAAAATCAATTTTTACCAACTTTTATACATTTTTTTTTTAGGTTTTTATTTTTTGTAAAAAAACTGTCAATTCGATTTTTCTCAACATTATTCAATGTGTTGAAAACAATATTTCTTATAAGATAAAATAAGCTTGGAGCCTAAATTTCAAGTATTTGAAAAGATATTTGAATCGATATTCAATTTTTACGAACTTTGAGTAATGTTTTTTTTAGATTTTTATTTTTTATAAAAAAACTGTCAATTAGATTTTTCTCAAAATTTTGTCAGATTTCAAAAACATTATTCTTCGTTGCACAAAATTGTTTTAGAGATGAAATCATATTTCAGTTGTAAAATTTTGGAGGTGACAAATTTTTTTTTTTTAATTTTAATTGACTTTTAAAAAAACCGTTATATTGATTTTCTTCAAAAAATATACCTGTTTGGTATCATGTTACAATATAATATATAAAATTTAATTCAAGTCTCTAGCGTTTTTGGTTCGTAAGATATTTAGGGCTAACCACAATTTTCACCTTTTTTTCAAACTGCTATCGTAAAAAAACCACCCACGCAATTTTCTTGAGAGCCCTTTCTGCATCTTTCTGCTTTATTATCTGTATAACAAAATTTATTTGAAGTCGATATCTCTTCTGGTTCTTGAGCTATGGACGACGAAAAAAACGTCGCGAACGTACGGACGTACGGACGTACAAACGTACGTACACACGCACGTACAGACATCTTTCTAAAAATCTTTTATTTTGACTCTAGGGACCTTGAAACGTCGAGAAATGTCAAAATTTTCAGTTTGACAAATCGGACCCATTACAATAACTTCCTATGGGAAGTTAAAAATGTTACAAAAAACATATCGAATGAAAAAATCAATTTCCGTGATATCGTCAAATGGCTTAGAATAAACAAATATGGATCCTATTTTTAAAAGGAATGCTACGAGGAAGATGCTTAATTCAATGAAGCTGTTATAGCAACAAGATCCGAATAGTTCAAAACAAAAACTAAGACTTTTTCATCCGAGAAAAAACGATAAAGCAGCTTTCGGTTGACAAAATAAAAAAATATAAAGGAACAAATAATGTTCATACCAAGTTAACACCACTGGTTTTATGAAAAAGCTTTATCGGAACCATGCGAACAGAAAACAACTTTTCAAAATAAAAAGAACAAAAAATTAATTTTGTTACATGACCCCTTTGAATTCTTAAAAATTCAAAATGCTAATAAGCTTTTTGTGCAAGAAAAAGTTAAGCGCTCTTTTTCTGAAAATGTAGCTTTTTTAAAATATACCAAGCTAATGTAATGAAATAAAAGTAACATTGTTAAAATGTTATTATTTTACTTGTTTTATTATTTGATTTAATTTTATTTAGATTGGAATACGAAAAAAGTTATCAACAAAAAACTTTAAGTCCTTATAAACGGTGATTTTTTAAGAGCTTGAGAACTTTAAAAAAAAAAAACGCATAAAATTTGCAAAATCTCATCGATTCTTTATTTGAAACGTTAGATTGGTCCATGACATTTACTTTTTGAAGATAATTTCATTTAAATGTTGACCGCGGCTGCGTCTTAGGTGGTCCATTCGGAAAGTCCAATTTTGGGTAACTTTTTCGAGCATTTCGGCCGGAATAGCCCGAATTTCTTCGGAAATGTTGTCTTCCAAAGCTGGAATAGTTGCTGGCTTATTTGTGTAGACTTTAGACTTGACGTAACCCCACAAAAAATAGTCTTAAGGCGTCAAATCGCATGATCTTGGTGGCCAACTTACCGGTCCATTCCTTGAGATGAATTGTTCTCCGAAGTTTTCCCTCAAAATGGCCATAGAATCGCGAGCTGTGTGGCATGTAGCGCCATCTTGTTGAAACCACATGTCAACCAAGTTCAGTTCTTCCATTTTTGGCAACAAAAAGTTTGTTAGCATTGAACGATAGCGATCGCCATTCACCGTAACGTTGCGTCCAACAGCATCTTTGAAAAAATACGGTCCAATGATTCGACCAGCGTACAAACCACACCAAACAGTGCATTTTTCGGGATGCATGGGCAGTTCTTGAACGGCTTCTGGTTGCTCTTCACTCCAAATGCGGCAATTTTGCTTATTTACGTAGCCATTCAACCAGAAATGAGCCTCATCGCTGAACAAAATTTGTCGATAAAAAAGCGGATTTTCTGCCAACTTTTCTAGGGCCCATTCACTGAAAATTCGACGTTGTGGCAGATCGTTCGGCTTCAGTTCTTGCACGAGCTGTATTTTATACGGTTTTACACCAAGATCTTTGCGTAAAATCTTCCATGTGGTCGAATAACACAAACCCAATTGCTGCGAACGGCGACGAATCGACATTTCACGGTCTTCGGCAACATTCTCAGAAACAGACGCAATATTCTCTTCTGTACGCACTGTACGCATTCGTGTGGTTGGTTTAATGTCCAATAAAGTAAACTGAGTGCGAAACTTGGTCACAATTGCATTAATTGTTTCCTTACTTGGTCGATTATGTAGACCATAAATCGGACGTAAAGCGCGAAACACATTTCGAACCGAACACTGATTTTGGTAATAAAATTCAATGATTTGCAAGCGTTGCTCGTTAGTAAGTCTATTCATGATGAAATATCAAAGCATACTGAGCATCTTTCTCTTTGACACCATGTCTGAAATCCCGCGCGATCTGTCAAATACTAATGCATGAAAATCCTAACCTTAAAAAAATCACCCTTTATTTCAAAATGTTGCAAATGTCATTTACCCCCTTCTTCATCCAAACGCTTCAATTGGAATTTGTATCGACAAAAGAATCTGTTTCCGAAAAAGTAGGCGCAGGTCTTATGAGATTTTCTGAGGTTGCAGTAGTTAAATGCTATAAGCCAAAAATATTCATCAATTCACACTGATTTATATGTGCCAGGGCCATACAACATTTTGCATTTTCAAATCTACACAATAATGAATCAAAAGTAGCAATGATGTTTCACCCAAAAATTGTTTAATTATTTATTTAACAATAGAAAGCCCTGTGGTCCTATATAGACAATGAACTTTTAGAAAAATGCGAAATAATTTAATAAATTCATAGAACTAAAGACAAAAAACTATAAAATTTCCACTTGTTATGTTTTTGATGTAAGCCTTAAACCCTATACAGGTAAAACCTATTAAAAAATGCTCAAAACAAAAAACAAGGTAATCAATCAACACACTAAATCCACGATTCATTTGTCATATTACTTTGTTTTGCATTTATCATTCTTTTCTTTAACGTTCGCACTTTTATGCAAATTGAATAAACAAAGCTTTTATGTCTATCGTATTAAAATATTTCGTTATAGTCAAATTATCTCTAGTATTAACGACTTTATGGGCCAATAACCTCTACCTACATTTGTTTAGCAAAAATTAAAAAAAAAACAAGTATACGCCACAGAGTCTCCAACGAAACGTGAAAACAACAAAAACGCCTGTCGATTTGTGCAGAACCAACAAAACTTAATTAGTCACACACACAACTCACACCTACTATCTAATTAAAGCACCAGGTACCAGGAGTTAAGAACCCCCAGTTGTAGCTTGATGGTTGAACGAGCCTGAGACCGAGAACGAGCCCGAGCCAGAGCCCGAGTTCGTAGCGTCAGCAAACCAATATAACATAGATTGCATTTACAGTTTGTTTACCCCTAAACACCGTTATCAAAAGATCCAATCAAGCGGGTGTGCAATAAAAATCAACCTTCTATCATTGTCAACAAAAATTTCATGATGATGGCCAACTGACATGAGAGTGAGTTGCGTGTGTCTAACTATTTGCACGCCTTTGTGTGTGTTTTGTCTGGTCTATTGTACAGATAGACATAAGTAAAGGTTTTATAGATGATTCACATTGTATATAGGGTATGTTTAACGTTAACGTCGTCGTCGTCCATTGAGTACGCTATACCTTCCTCAGTGCACATATCACCTTTATTGTTCGCATTCGTATCGTCTACATACTCGTATACAAGTTTATATGCTTTAAAGCTTTGATAATAATGCCGGTGGTGATGCAGTTGTTATAGTTTCTAGTTGTTTCCGTTCTGTTTGATTGCTCATTTCTGTTTATGTAGTGGTTTGTTGTCTGCCGGTATTTGGTGGACATAACCAGCTTCGTTATTTCTCATCGTAGACGGTTAGGGGCCGTTGACCTCCTATCACATCGATATGGTCGAGGCGGCAGCGTGATATATCAATATGTTGAATCGATAGTTTTCTATTGTGCGTTTCAATAGTTTAGTAAAAAGCATTCATTGGTTTCCGGAGCTGGCTGAGTCAAACGTAATGGCTTATTGGTGGCAGTGTGACCAGTTGTTGGTTTTCTATTGAAAATTCGATATTATTGTAAACAAACATTATAAACTGTCATTGCATAATATATTGAACAAAAATGGATGTGACTGTTTTTATTTATTTATTTATTTACTCGTCTTAAAAGTTACTCACTCTATTTAGACTAAACAAGCTCTTGTGATAGGATTAAACTTAGCATAGCTAGTACTGTGGTAAGTTTCTAGAAGGCGCATAAATAAAAAACATAGATAACAAAAATGGATAATCGATATTAAAATTCAAGACATCAAAAGCAAAAAGTATTGAGTTTAATTTTTGTCGCTTAGCAAGAGGTTTTAGATCAATTAAAATAAACCTCGTCTCGTAAGATGGAACATTTGAATAACCAAACATTTTTCGTAAGGCAAACTTTGTGAACATTTTCTATACGACGAATGCTAGACGTGGTATAGGGGCTCCATATAACAGTACAATATTCTAAATGTGGTCAGACGAGACTAGAATAAAGAGCTTTTAATGTATAGGGGTCCTCGAAATCTTTTGAATTTCGAAAAACAAAGCATAGAGTTTGCTTTTGAGATCGCATAGACTATGTGATTTTTAGAAAATGTCACAACGCTACATTTCTTATAATTAAAATAAAGCCCATTGATATTACACCATTTAATTAAATTATTTACATCAATTTGAACTATTTTTGCATCGTTAAGTGAATTTATGGAACTGAATGTTTTCAAATCGTCAGTAAATAGGAGACATTTAGAAAAATCAAGATGTAATGGTAAGTCGTTAATAAAAATTATAAAAAGAAGTGGTCCAAGGTGACTACCTTGAGGAACACCCGACAAATTTATAATTTCCTCAGATAAGGCATTATCAGTTTTTACCACCTGTTTTCTACCTACTTAATAATTCTTTATCCACATTAGGAGCTGAGAGTGAAATCCATATATCGCTAGTTTTTTTAAGACAAATTTGTAGTAGTAGATCTACCTCTTAAAAAACCATGTTAGTAAACTGACATTTTATTGTGAATAAGATTATACAATTTGCTTTTTACTACAGCTTCGAAAACCTTAGGAATTATCTGCAGTTTTACAATTGGTCTGTATTTTTCAATCCAACTTTTTGTACCTGATTTATAAAGGGGAGTTATTATAGAGTATTTCCATTCATTTAAGAACTCACCATTACTTAAAGAAAGGTTAAGAAAATTACAAAGAATTATTTAAAAGAATTGGTGGAATATTGTCTCGTGAAATGGAAAAACTGTTTTCAAGAGATAAAAGTGCTTATAAGACATCGTCTACAGATAACTGCAAATTACCAAGATCAACCATAGGACCTGAATACATTGTGTTAGCATAGTCTAATTTGAGATTAACAAAATTTGATTGAAAAAACGACGCGAAGTTATTGCAAATTATATTAATATAATCGGACAAGACATTATTATAAGTTATACCAGATGGAATCCCAGTTGAGTTTCTTTTCGTCTTAATAAATGACCAAAAACTCTTAGGGTTTTTCCTAATATTCGATTCAAGAGACGATATGTATTTTTAAGAACAAAATATCCACAAAATAGGTTCTCTACTTTATGTTTTTTTTTTCATATTTGCAAAATTTTTATAAAGTTTTAATATTTGCAAACAAAATAATAAAAGAAAATAAGGAACCGTTTGTCTGTTTCTCAAACTTGATACTAACTTAATAAGAAAATACCCAAAAAATATGGAATAAATTTAAAAAAAATTAAATTTGCTCAAATCTTATTCATGTTAAATTATTATTTATAAGACTTGTTAATTAATATTTTAGCTGTTCTTCTAAGTGTATGCTTGAATTAACTACTTTCTTGCTTAGGACTCAAGTTCGTGGATGTTCCTTAGCGGAATATAGGCCCTGCACTACTCCTACGTGCCATCGTGTGCAGTTTCTGGCGATTTCTTTAAGCTCCCTTTTGCTCTTCCCTTATCCCGACGATTCTTCCTCCACTGGTCTTCTATACGTGCTTCTCGGTCTTCCGATACCTCTGCTTTTTTGAGTGAGTGGACTTTACTGCATTGCCTGTCTTGCATTACCTTTACGAAGCGTGAGTCCAATCTACTGCCTTTTTCGTCTTCGTATAATAAATTCAATGGGTTCCTAATCCGTAATCCTAAATAGTTCTTCATTGGATATACGATTCAGCTAGAAATACAGTAAGAACTTTCGTATAGACCTGCTAATGAAGTTGTGTTGCTGTTATTTTGCAAGTGCTGCAACCATATAGCAGTATTGACTCGACGTTGAGCGCAACAATCGTAACTTTGTCTTCAAGCTAAGAGAATTGTTCCCCTAAAACATTAGATAATATCCCGAACACAGCCTTTAATTTCCCGATACAGCAATATGTTGTGTTCGCTTCCGCCTTCGGTAGAGACCATACTTCCAAGATACTGAAAACTCTTTTTTTTCTACTGGTCGCTGTGCAATGTTCACCAAAAAGGTTGAGTGAAAAGTTTCGAGTTTTTGAGCCACACGATTTCTGCTTGTTCAGGGTCGAGTTTTGCTTCGAAGTGTTCTCTTACAACATCAAAACAAAAAAAGCGAAAAAGAGGCTGGGATGCGACCCACACTGATAACTTCCCATCCCGTCTGACGATTTGTCTTGCTTAAAACTTTCTCTATATGTACTCTTATCAATTTTTACCAAATTTGCGTAATATTTTTTGTTTGATTTTTTTTTTGAAAAAACGGACATTTGGATTTTTATATAAAAATTACTGAATATCGAAAACAATATTTTCTGTTATTTGAGTCGTAAGTAAATTTTTACCAAGTTTTAGTATTATTTTTTTTAGAGTTTTATTTTTTGTAAAAAAACTGTCAATTCGATTTTTTTAAAAATTTTATCGAATGTTGAAAACAATATTTCCTATAAGATAAAATTAGTTCGAAGCCAATATTTTAAATTTTTGAAAAGATATATGAGTCGAAAATCAATTTTTGCCAACTTTTATTCATTTTTGTTTAGGTCTTTATTTTTTGTAAAAAAAACTGTCAATTGGATTTTTCTCAAAACTTTTCTGAACGTTGAAAACAATATTTCTTATAGGTAAAAATTAACTAGAAGGTATTATCTCAAATGTTTGAAAATATATTCGAGTCGAAAATCATTTTTAACCAACTTTTGTTAGTTTTTGTTCGGTTTTTAATATTTTGTAAGAAAACTGTCAATTCGATTTTTTTCAACATTTTTCAGAATGTTAAACAATATTTCTTTTAAGATAAAATAAGCTTGAAGCCTAAATTTCATGTTTTTGAAAAGATATTTGAATCGATATTCAATTTTTTCACACTTTGAGTAATGTTTTTTTTAGATTTTTATTTTTTATAAAAAAAACTGTCAATTCAATTTTTCTCAAAATTTTATCAGATATCAAAAACATTATTCTTCGTTGCACAAAATTGTTTGGGAGATGAAATCATATTTAAGTCGTAAAATTTTGGAGTTGCCAAATTTTTTTTCTTCAGTTTCAAAAAAAAAACGTTAAATGGATTTTTTTCCAAAAAATATATTTCTTTGATATCACGTTACAATATATTATATAAAATTTAATTCAAGTCTCAAGCGTTTTTGATTCGTAAGATATTTAGGATTAACCAACATTTAGGTGAAATGTCAAACTACTATTTTAAAAAAAACAACCCACGCAATTTTCTTGAGAGCCCTTTCTGCATCTTTCTGCCTTATTATTTGTATAACAAAATTTATTTGAAATCGATATCTCTTCTGGTTCTTGAGCTATGGACGACGAAAAAAAATATTTTATTTCGCCTCTAGGCACCTTGAAACGTCGAGAAATGTCAAAATTTTCAATTTGACAAATCGGACCCATTATAATAACTTCCTAAGGGGAGTTAAAAATATTATTTACCAAATTTTAGTTAACCAATAAAAACTATTGTAAACGCGAAGAAATAATACGGTCAGGACACTTTTCTGTCAAAACTGCAAATTCTGTTGCTTCTATGGAACTTTGCGAAACCATTGTGTCGATCGTCGGTTTGTTGCACATAAACGTCATCTACATCTAAATTAATCAACGCGGTCATAAGAAATTTTAAAGCTAGGTAATGTAATAAATTCACTTTTTCAGCCGCACCAGCTTCATTTTCAAACCCTATTAAAGCGTAACACGTTGTGGCTTTCTTAGCACCTATTTTGGGAATTCTACTTATTAACTAAGCCTCCGAAGTCTAAATGGAAATTTTTCCACAAGATCATTTTGATAAATTTCACATTCAACTTGAGTTTTATTGTTCGTATGAATTGACCTTTAAAAACTCAATCAGCGTTTTTGGATTTTTATTTTAAAAGAACTTTAGACTCATAGTCTAAATTTAGAATTTGTGTTTTCGTCAAGCTTAGTTAAACTTAAGCGAAGTACATTTTTGTTCGGTTCATCATATCACCAACTAACCCATAGATAAAATTTGGCAAAACCTTTTACTATTGTCTTGGGCGAGGTGCTTCAGTTTGACAAATTGTAACTGCAAACGTTTCCCCATTGTAGAAGCCATAGAAGACATGTAGCAACTATATAATTCACAGTAGCTCTGTGAAGCTCGGATTATATAGAGTCTCGATTCAATCGAGAAAATATGCTTCAAGACAAGGTATAATGGTCATCTTCTGAAGAGCCCAACCATTACATCGGGGCAAAACGCAAACATATATGAACACCTATGCTGGTTTATTTTTATTTTCATTTTCATGATTTTAAATCATATTTATTAAAAAATAATCGGTGTTCATACAAATAAGCTTAACTTTCTAAATAAATCTAGGATAACGCAAAACTACCCTTGTTCTTTCTCGATTGTTGTAATTTGGTACCCAAAAAGTAGGCTGGTGTTAAATATCAATATCAAAGTAATTTTTTTGTAAATTGTACCAGAATTTGTAAGTTTTATTCTTAACCATAATATTGAAAAACACCACATATGGTATCACTATCTTAATAGTATAGGTATGTCAAGCGTGTAGTTTGAAGAGCAAGCAATGAGTTACTGCTTGAATAAATATTTCTGTGGTGCATTTTTTAATCGATTTTGTTTTAATTGTTTTTTTGATTTAGTGTTTTTTTTTTGTGTGTTATTTCGAACGTGTTGTGGGAGTTGCAATAAGTTCAGCATATGAAGATGTGAATTGAATTAATCCCCAGGGTAAGATTTTTTTGTGTCACAAACACAATATAGGAGTACCTACCATAGGATACCTATTCGTATATAAGTTTTTTTGATTTTTATTTTTGTTGTTGTTTTTTCTGTCATCATATTTGTTCACACATTTTAGAAGTCTAAGCACGTATCTATATATGGCAACAAATAAAATTGCTTTTTTTTAACATCTTCTGTATGTTATTTTTTTTTGTTTTTGCCTTCTTTTCCTCTTGACGTGGTTTCGGCACAGGAGTAGAATTTCAATACTTTTGCAAACTCGAGAAGGGAAAAAGAAAAAACAAAGAATATACTCGCAGCACCTATATGAGCGGATTTAGGTTGACAACTTACAAACAGCTTCGGGTGACAAAACCATGAAAAACAAAAATATTTTTTGAATTCTGTTCTGTTTTTTTGTTTTTTGCCTTAAATACCACGTAGGTTATGTGTACCTACCTCTGCACACTGTACCGATTATATTTGTGAAGATTCCTCAATTGGAAAGTATCTATATAGAAAGGTTTTTCTATCAACGTCATATTCAATATTTTATAAACACTCAAAATTGATTTTATAGATTTATGTTTTATTTTTCAAGAATTATTCGTAAATTTTAAGTTTTGATGTAAAAAGATTAAAAAAGTAAATTTTTTGCTTTCTTAGGTTTGTATTATCAAAATGTAAGAAAGGCTTGAAATTGTCACTTTGTGTTAGAAGAAAAACGATTTGACACAGGTTAGTGCTTGTTGAAAAAAATATCAAAAATTATGAAACTTTTGATGTTGGAAACAGCCCATTTGGTCAAAGTTCTTTACTGACTTTGAAGAAAAGAACTATTAGAAACATTGCTCTTTAGTCTTACGTATCATTTGAGATAGAAAAAGATTGAAGAAATCGTATTACAATCCAGAAATTAAGTTTTTCTTCTGTAAATTAATTGTGTACATCAATTTCTTTCAAGTTTCTTTAAAATGTCATGTTTTTCTTCAACTTGAGTTTTTTTAACTTGTTGTAATTTTCTGAACTTACAGAAATTAGTATCAATGCAATAATAATGCAATAATACTTACATTTTCAAGAAGAATTGTAAAAAAAATATTCATTTTAACTGAAATTCAATCAGTATAAAAGTATTGGGACTTTTTCTATTGATTTGGAGTGTATCAATCTAAGTTAATTCTATATGAGTGCATGGAAATCGGAGAAACTAAAAAAAACATTGATTTGATTGTTCGAAACGTGGCATAGATCGGTCTTTGTTTGAGGGGAACTTTTTGGCGAACAAGCAATTTTTTCGCCTATAATTTGGTTATCACTACTTGTTAGAATTTCGTTCCGAGAAAGAAAAGGTCTATCGAATAAATTATATTTAGATGAACAAATATGGTAAAAGTGATAAGAGGAATTATATATACATAACTTATAAGTGTTATGGGTCATGGGATTAATCATTATATCTGTCCATTCAAATATACCTTGCCTTATTTTAATAAGGCATTTGAAGTCCAGAATGAAATCTAATGATACGTTTATATTGCAGTTACAATTACGATAGATTTTGTAAATGTATTTTATTGCTTGAATGATTTTCTTCTGCTAAATAGCAGACTTCGCTTTTATTGTTAAGTTTCTGTTTTGAATAAAATTAGATTGTTGTCATAATGTCTATACACGAATATATTAATTTTTGTTTGTTTTATTAATTTGATGCTTCAGTAATTTTTATTTTTGTTTTTATTTAAATAAAATTGAAGAAAAAAAGATCATATTTTTTTTCTCAGATTTGATGTTTGTGTCAGCACTTTCTTTAAATATTTAATTAGTTTGTTTTTAATTTGGGACTATGAGTTTGTCCATAAGAAATTTCTCTTATTCGTTTGATTTCATCTAAATTCATTCACAAAGACAAGAAAAAAAGTAAAAGTCCTTAATTGAAAACCCGTTCTTGTATTCAAAGAAATTTGTTTATTCATAAGGCCGGCATTTTTCTTTTTTTGAATTAATTAAAATCATTTGAGGCACAAAATTAGAGCATTATTCAAATAGAATTTTGTATTATGTCAATATTGTCCAATTTTAAATAGAAAAATACTTTGACAATCGAAATAGTTTTATGTCTTTTAGACCATCAAAATTCAACAGTCCAATAATTATTGAATTTGTATTAAATCACTTTTAAAATTAGAAAAATCAGCTTGGTTCGGGCTTTTTCAGCTTTAATGATTACAAATTTTAATCTAGTTGAATAGGGTTCCCATTAAGTTTTTGCCAATCAACTTACATAAGTTAAACCGAGTAATAACAAAAGTTGCATATTGACAAGGTTTTCTGACTCATGACTCAAAGCTATAGTATCGGGACAAAAGGCCAATTAACCAATATAAGACTTAAGCTATTCCAAATTTAAAATTCAACAGTCAAAAAATGATTGCCTTAGTATTAAAAAACTCAACATAAGTTGTTTTCAATTTAATTTTACCAAATCCTTCAAAACAACAGTCATAATGGCTTTGATGGAAAATTTCCACCCACAAATTCCCACCTTTTCTAAAATTAAATGTGATGTAAGCCACAAACCTCACCGTAACAACTAATCCTATACACTTAACATAAAGGAAAAACCGTGAAAACAAAAACTATTGGTAATCCGAAGGCATTAGATAACTTTTATCGTCATAAAAGAAATAAAAAGGCCATAAAACTCCCTGGGGTCATTTTTTGTTGGGGAACTATGACAAAGTCAAAAATGTAAGACATTATTTTATTGTTTCATCAAATTTCTATTTTTATCTTAATGATCCATTTCTTAAAAGTACGAGTTTACCAAAACTCCCACGGGAAAAATTAATGTTTCAAAGAATCCCATAAAATTAATGCAAAGCTGTCAAAACGGTTGTAGATAACTACCGAAATACTAAATAAACATTAATTCGATTTAAAAAGAAATAAAAGAAAAATCCCACACAAAAGTAATACAAAAATACAGAGAAGTGAGAAATCCACCATTAATCCAGAATGACGGGTGACCAGGGCACATTGGCCACCGAAGCGCACAAAAACTATAAACAAAACAGAAAACAAAGCAACTCAACCATCAAAGTATCCTCCCCAAGTCAAAGGTATTATGCGATTGTAGCCAAAGTTACGACTGTGAATTGTTGCATAATGTTGCGAAGCCAGCATCATAACAATAGGTCAGTTCTTTTGCCATTAAACAACACACTCCACAACTGGCTAGAAACAGAAAGCTCGACTGAAACCTTTTCGATTATTTTCTGTTTAAATCTCTTGGTAGTGCTTGTTGTTAGTATAGCAAAAAAAATGTCAAGATTCCAGCACCATCACCATGATGAATTGTACCTTAGTGCCTATAGTGTACTCAAACTCAGTACTGACGGTGGTGGTACTCAGGGTGTCAGCAAAAGAGTCATACCTACGTTATGACATTTCTGAAGTATACCAAAAACCGATTCTTGAAATAAACAACAACGACGAACGTCGTAGTCGTTGTCGTCGTCGTCATCGTCGCGATGTTGGAAAGAGCACTTGGAGCAGGCAACGAACGGTAACAAAGCCAACAGTTTTGTCCAGTGACCATGCAAAACTTCATTTCCCTTTGCAAGAAAAGGAAAAAAATTAAAACGAATTATTTGAAGAAAAAAACTGAAACCATGCTGTGAGATAATAACGTGGACAAAATTCCTGAACTGTGGGTTCGAAATAGTGCTGCCATTTAACAATTTTTTGAAGTTTAAAATGAAAAAAAAAAAAAATACTGGGTCTACTAAAATTTCAAGTTACCGTTTAGCTGATGCCTTAGGTGATGCTATGATAATGAATCTAATTTCGGAGGTGGTTTATGATAGTTAACAAGAGTGACATGTTCCTATCGGTATTCATGGTATTTCTTGTCCGACCTTCGCCTTAAAAAATACCATTCAAATATATGAAAAGATCGCTAGTTGCAACTTGATGTTCTTACAACTAAAATTTTAAGTGTCATATCTTGTTATTCGTTTTTTATGTTATGTTATTTTGACACTGACAGTAATAAATCTCGTTTAAAATATTGACAAAAAACCTTTGTGGCCCGAAAAACTTGTTTCCGAAGTACTCGTTAGTAATATGATGTTTCCCAGTTTATGCAGAAAGCTCGTGAAGCTTGTGTGCAAGTAGTCTACACTTTTAAACAGTCGCTACTCTAAAGACAATAAAAAGTGGTTGAAAATCATAATCTCAAAAACTCGAAATCTTAAAATTCCAAAATCCCAAAAGCAAATTTCGAAAATTAAATCCCGAAAAATAATACTAAATGAACACTTTAGACACATTTGAATTTTATGGAACTTTCATTTATAACCACAATACTTAGATTCATTTTCTGAATTTCGGGAATTTGGCTTTTCTGGAATTTAAAATGTCGGTATCTTGACTTTCTGATATTGTTGAAATTCAGGATCCAAGATTTTCCGGATTTATGATTTTCAGGATATTTTATTTTTGGAGTTTTAATTTTTCGTGATGTTGGGTTTTCTTCATTTCAGGTTTTCGGGATTGTGTTCGTCTCCCTTAGAAAATCCAATTGACTCAGTAATATAAGGCACATCATCTACTTCCTTTTCCATTGAAGTTTCGGCATCAGGTACGAAAAATAATCCTTTCTGTATACCCTATGTTCATTTTGGGCGTCTACGTTTATAAACAAATTTGCTCCACCTGCAATTGAAAAAAATACCCATGTTATTGGGAAGAAGCTATAAAAACAGTTTATAGCTTATAAACCACTCCAAAGAGTGGTGGTTTCTTCAGTAAAGACTAGAAAGATCGTTTCGGTCAACGTTGAGCGTTACTGAATTGTTAGGTTAGGTCAGGTTATAGTGGCTGTCCAAGATGGAAACGGACACACTTGGGCCAGTTTAATGGCCCATTGTGATACCACATGAATCTTGAGGCTTCCTCCTAAGCTCAATGAAACCAGCTTGAGTCCCTTATGAAACGTGAGAGGCTGATTATACCGATATGATTTAGATCGTTTAGATCGTTAAAAAAGAATTCTCCTCGGTAATTCTTGCGTTTTCGAACTAGAGCAGGGCATTTGCAGAGAAGATGAAGAACCGTTTCTTCCTCTTCCTCGTCCATACAGCTTCTGCAAAAGTCATTTGAGAATACGCCTAGTCTTGTGGCGTGCTTTCCTATTAGACAGTGTCCGGTTATGACACCTATTATCGAGCTTATATGCGATCTGCTTAGAGAGAGCAAGCACCTTGAACGTTTTAAATCCAGTGTTGGCCAGATGTTTTTTGTGGCTTGACACGTGGTGATGTTGGTCCACCTGGTGCCTGCCCTCCTCGCAGCGTCTTGCATTAGTAGCAGTTTACAAGTAGCGATTGGTATGCCAGTACTTGCTAAACATGGTAGGATGGGCTATACTGTACAGTTCATCTGCCTTACAGTTACCTGGAATGTCTATATGGCCCGGCACCCAGCAAAGGTGAATATTAAACTGTTGCGCCATCTCCATTAGAGATAATCGACAGTTATGGACTGTTATAGAGTTTGTAGAGACAGAGTCCAGAGATTTGATAGCGGCCTGGCTGTCGGAGAAAATACGGATATCAGATGTTGATATCACGTTTTCTTTGAGCCAAGACAAGACTTTTCTAATGGCCAAAAGTTCCGCCTGGAACACGCTACAATGATTGGGAAGGCGGAATGAGAGACTTAATTTCAGTCGTTCAGAGTACACACCACCACCAACCCCCTCTTTGGTTTTTGACCCATCTGTGTAAAAGTGGATTGACTCATCCTCCAAGAATGTCCTATCCTCGCAAAAAGATCTTGTGGGTATAGAAATCTGGAAGTTTCTGTCGAAGTGTTGTACGGAGTGGCCAATGTTGTTGTTAGTCCACTGCGACGAAGCTTTGAGGCGAATAACAGAGCTTGAAGCTATTTGTTGTTAAATATGTCAAGAGACGGGGTCATGCGAAGCGATCCGCTTATACATAGGCAAGCTGAACGTTGGAATTTATTAAGCTTATCCCTGTTTATACCTTTCTCTAAAGCAGTCCACCATACTGCCACACCGTACGTTAAAATCGGTCTGATTACCGATGTGTATAGCCAATGCGTGATTCTGGATTGTGAACCCCATTTATTACCAATTGCTTTTTTGCAAGAAAAGAGAGCTACAGTAGCGTTCCAATTATTTTTTTGTCTAAAACAAGACCCAGGTATTTAGCCTCGTCTGAGAATTTTAATTGGATTCCTTTAATAGGGACGGTTTGACAAATGGAATTTTGTATCTTCTCGAAAATAAGACCAGATTTGTTTTGTGTGGGTTAACACCCAGTCCACGCCGATCAGCCCAAAGTATTAGTCTGTCCCAGGCATTTTGTAAGAGTTTCTTTAGAATGTTAAGATGCTTTCCTGAAACTGCTATAGCAACGTCGACCGCATAGGCTATCACACTGAAATTAAAAACATTGATTTAGATGCCTACTGATTCTTGCCGCACTTGCAATCTATGCTAAGACCGGTATTTTCAAATCAAATTCCTATATAGTGTTTTCAGCTATCTTGGCGATGTAAATTGTTCGCCCTTAAGCTGCGATTTGACCCTATTGGACTTATTTTTGTAGAGGCCGTCAATAAACGATATTATGCCAACAATCTGAAAATTATTAAAGCATTTCCGTCGCTATCAACCATTTAGACAATTGCATAGGTTTTCGACAATTGCATAGGTAAAGCCCTTCAGGACTTTTTTTGTGGAGGATTTTATTTCAGAGATGGAGGGGACCTTCAGTTTTTATGCCGAATGCGAGTAGCTTAATTGAGAAACTAATTTTTAAGAAAAGAATTTCTGTTAGGGGACTTGTCAGTTCCTTGCAAGAGGCAGCAACGGTAAAAAAAAACTTGAGTTGGCACAGGCAGGGCTTGAACTCAAAACCTTTGGCATGAAAGTCCTATGCAATTACCATGCAAGGGGTATCAATCCCTCCTGTGCCACCTAACTTTTTCACGGGTATTGCCTCTTGCGAGAAATTGACAAATTCTCCAAGAGTAATTCTTGACATGAAAAAGTGCTTTCTCAAATTAGCTGTTCGGATTCGGCATATAAGCTGTAGGTCCCTTCCATCTCTGACAACATTACTCGTACACAGAAATGGTTGAGAGTTGTAAGTCACTAGGCCCTGGTTCTTCATGGACTGGTGCGCCACCTAATTTATTTATTTATAGTTTTTTAGTTAACAAGAAATAGAAAAGGCCTAAGGACACTCCCCTGGTGTCTTTGATAATTTCAGAATATAATGTTGTGAGGAAATTTCCTGTTTAATTTTAAACATATGGTTTTAATATGAATGTTTCTCATCTGGCAACTCTGTTTTGTTTTTAAAGCAGAATTAAAACAAAAACAAAGTACAAACGTGATCTATTGCTGATGATAATGATGATGATGGTGATGCTGATGTTGTTGATGTTGATGTTCATGGAAGATTGTTGACCTTTTGCTCTGCTTCTGTGACTGCTGACTACTCTTTGGTATCCCCCATTAAGTGTTCAACATCAACTAATTCCTGAAACATTTGCTTTGTTTTGTATCTTTTTTCACATATTCGTCTTGGTATGATATTTGTGTACTTCACGTGTCTCCTCGTCTCTATGAAAATAAAATTAAAGAGACCCAGAAGATGATAGTTCAACCGTGTCGTAGTCGCTGTTGCACTGTTGCAGTTACAGTCGGAGTCAGAGTCGGCAGCATTGACTTTTGCGGTGCTTGAGAAGATGAATTGCTGACGATATGGTTATGGTTATGGAGAATCGATATGGATGACTTTTCCGGTTTTAAGATTTTGCTACTGTTTTGTGGGTATAGCTTTCCTTCTACATAGATGATACCCACTTCTATTATTTTTCTTCTTCTTCTGTGAATTATTGCGGTGTAGTTTGCTTCCAGAATTCTCTGCCCTCTTAGGTTTTTGTTTTTCTATTTTCAACTCAAACTTCTAGAAACACATGCTCCGCAAGGGTGGCTGTTTCGTTGGAGAACGCTGTGAGCTATGAATTTTGATAAGAAACCGATAATGGGGTGTCAAGTCTTTTTTCATCCATTTTCCCCCCATAACTGATGGATGCATACATAATTAAGATAAACTCATGTGTGTACGGGTTAAGTGGGTACACATCTTTTTCTTCTTCTTTTATATTTTCCATGCCACTTAGATGTGGAAATTTATGCGATGTGGGACGTGGCATTTTTGATATAGCGAAGCTTGTAGCAATGAGAAGAAGAATGTTTTTTTTTTTTTTTTAATTTTAATCGATGTCATGATGTTTATATAATTAGATTCTATAAGAAAGTAAAAAAGATTATGAAAATGATGTAATTTAAAGTTTTAACATTTTTCGATAAATAAATCTTCGTCTTGGATTTTGACGTTTATTTTTTGTTTCTTCTTTTTTCTTTCAAAATGAATTTATTAACTTTTGAAAGAAAAATGTGTGTAATTTATTATATTTTTTGTTTGTAATATTAGACTTTTATAAGGAATCATCAAGCTAAGTAAAATCTTTAGGGCATAGAATACATATGTAAGTTTTTTTTTTTAATTTAATTAATGCCTAAGGTATTTAAAACAGATGTAATTCTTGTGAAAAAAAAAAACATTTTATATAAATCTGATGGAATAAATAATGATTCCTTAATTAAATATGCGGCATTGATCAGATATAGTTTGTTTTAAAAATGTATGCCTTGAAGCCTACAAAGTTAATTTTTTAAAGTTTAAACAAAGATTAAGTTCATTGAACTCTACCAGTAGCCTTTTGTTGCTAACATGTTAGGGAATATCATCTAAACATAATTTGAAAGCACAATTAAATTTGAAAGAGCTATCACATTTTTGATAGTGCTTGAGCTTTGTTAGTTGACTTACTTCGGCTTTAAAAAATCACCATTGATTCACTGATTCATCTTTGATTCAAAATAGTTTTGAGTTTTTAAAAACTACATATTTTTTACACTTCAGAATTTCAGAAAGTAGTTAGCTTATAGCAAGCTTAAACTACGATCAGAGGCTCATCATAAATGCATGTGTTAGTTGTCAGAAAGATAAAAATACAATTAAGGCCTAACGCACGCATAACATACAAAACATAATTAACATTTAACATGAATTAATACAGAACAACAAAAGATAAAATAAAGACGTTCGCGATAGTGGAGCACTTTTTCTAAACAATGGTTTTAATCCCGCCTTATTTAAATTTAAATCTATCGATGAACAGTTTAAGGTATAAAAATATCTCATTCGACTTAAAACTTCATTTTTCCCATTGTTAGTTCTATGGAAGTCAATATGTTTAAAATCAAAAGAATGTAGGTGACGAGTTGCGCCTCGGTAATTCAAATTTACACAAGGTAGCAAATAAGGTGCATCAATTTCACCGTTAATGAGTTGAGAAATAAATATCAAATCATTATTAACACGCCTTTGATGGAGAGATTGCAATTGAAGAAGCTGATTATGATGTTCGTAGGGAGGCAGATCATAAGGATCTTCCCAATGAAGACCCTTTAGGGCAAAGCGAATAAAATTATGTTGAATTGATTCAATACCTTTTCTATAAATTTCGTAATAAGGGGTCCATACCTTCGAAGCATATTCAAGATGAGGACGAAAATGGCATTTGTACAAAGAAAGAGTAACATAGGGATCATTGAACTCCTTTGCCCAGCGTTTTATAAAACCAAGCATGAAACTTGCCTAAGGTTAGGTAAGGTTAGAGTGACTGTCTAGATGTCATTGACGCACCTAGACCTCAAGAGTCCATTGTGATACCACTAATGAGGTTACTTATGGGAGAGTAATGAACTTAAACAAACCATTTCGTACTTTTAATAAAGTTCGAGTGACATTTTGCGTCAATCGTTGCAAGTTCATTGGTATCATCGAAGAAGGGATTACCGAGAAAGTTATTCCTTCTAATAGAGAGTGCTGGACATGTACATAGAAGGTGTTGGACTGTTTCCTCTTCCTCCTCGTCCATGCAGCTTCTACAGAAGTCATTTTTGTAGACCCCTACCCTCAAAGCATGTCTTCCTATGAGGCTGTGTCCTGTTATTATTCCAATTGTAGAACTTGTACTTTGTCTGCTCAGGGATATCAAGCCTTCTGACCGTTTTAAGTCTATGCCATATTTGCTTGGTTGCTAGGCAGGTGGTACGAGTACTCTGTGTCCATCTAGCATTTGTTGATTCTAGAGTATATTGTGGTGTTCCTATGTTATGTTTTTTATGTGAATATTAAACTGTTCCTTCATCTTATTCAGAGATGATCGACAATCGTGGACTATTTGAGAGTTTGTGGAGACAGACGCGAGAGATTTAAGAGCCGCTCGGCTGTCCGAGAAGATTCGTATATCCTTGCAAGATATAACGTTTTCTTTGAGTCAGGATAGTACTTGTTTAATCGCCATTACTTCTGCCTGGAATATACCACATTTTGAAGTCTATATGATAGACTGAGATTCAGTTGTTCCTAATAGATACCACTTCCAAGTCCGTGATCGGTCTTTGAACCGTCTGTAGTCTTCCAGGGGTCTCTCTTCTTCCAAGGAGGATCTTGAAGGGATGGACACATGAAAGCTTTTACCGAATACCATTTTTGAGGTGGTATAGTCTAAGCGATCTGGAATAGATCTGAAACTGTCTAGAATAGTAGTATGTCCAGTATTGTAACTGTTCTATTTAGAGGTGGCTCTGAGCCTTACACATGAGTTGTCAGCCACCATTTTGGAGAAGTTATCAAGAGGTGTTAGGTTTAAAAGCACCTCCAATGCTGCGGTTGGTGTTAAGCGAAGTGCTCCTGTGATGCACATACCTTCTGACCGCTGGACTTTGATGAGCTTATTTAGATTTACCGTCTTGTACAGTGCGGTCCACTATACGACAGCTCCATAAATGAGTATCGGTCTGATTACCGAAGTGTATAGGCCAGTGGGTTATTTTTGGGGAGAAGCCCCATTTTGATGCTATGGCCTTTTTACAAGTAAAAAGCGATACAGTAGCCTTTTTGACTCTTTCATCAATATTTGCCTTCCAATTTAGTCTTTTGTCTAAAATGAGGCCCAAATATTTAGCTTGGTCGGCAAAGCTTAATGGTGTTCCTTAAATCTTGGGTGGGCTAATCTGAGGAATTTAATATCTTCTCGAAAAGAGTATTAATTCTGTTTTATGTGGATTGACGTCCAAGCAACATTGCTTAGCCTATTTAAGGCATTTTGTTGAGGGCAAGGCTATTTTTCCCACACCAAAATGGGAAACTATCAATGTCGGATTGTAAAAGGATACGATTATTGGTGGACTTTATAATCTTAAAAAATTTCATGTCATCAGCAAAAATGTGAACTCATTTGAACGTAAACATGACGATACGTTGTTAATAGACAGGATGAATAGAAAAGGGCCAAGATGACATCCCTGGGGAACACCAGATTGAGCAACAAAATGTTCTGAATGACAATTTCTAAATTTTACCTCATAGGATCTGTTTGCAAGGTATGATTAGATCCAATCTAAGAAAAATGGTGGAAAACCAAGAGCTTTGAGTTTAAATAAAATAATTACTTAGGAAGTCAGTGTATATACAGTCAACTTCATAACCTTTTTCAAAGCGATTGAACATATGTTTGAGAATATGGGGAGATTTGAACCGGTTAATCTTTTTTTACAAAATCTTGTTGCTGTTCCCAAGTGGGATTTTTTCTAAAAAATGCCACACTTTTACAAACAACTTGTTCAAACAATTAAGAAATGCCAAAAAGCTTTGCAATGGGCCTGTAGTTTGTTATATCCGCCTTGTTACCTTTCTTGAAAATAGGTGTTAGAAATGACTTCTTCCATTTACTGAGAAATTTGCCTACTTTTAGAGAAAGTTTGAATAAGAACGTAAGGGTTTCAACAAAATCATTACTACACTTTTTAAGTACTATCGGGGGAATACCATCGGGACCGGCTGAGCAATCATCATTCAACGCAGATAAAAGATCAAGGACCGTGCTCTGTAGCACAGGAATGTGACTACAGCTAGTTTGCGAAAAAGAGTGAAGCTTATGAAAATATACTTCTTCAACTTCTTGAGGGCTATTAACAAATGACTCACGGAATTTTTTTGCGAAAGCATTACAGATATCAACAGTTTTATCTAACGAAAGGTTCTTGTAAGTGAAGTTAACTGGAAAGCTATCTGATTTTTTCTTTAAGTTTACAAGTTTCCAAAATTTTTTAGGATTCTCTTTCAAAGAGGTGCCCATATCAGTAACATAAAATATCATAATAAAAATTAGAAAGAGACTTAAATTCATTAAAGAATTCAACATAAACAGAGAAGTTGATTGGAGACAATGTTTTGAGATAAGTTTTTTATGCCTTATTCATATTGAGTTTCCTGAAGCGTGTTGTTGGTTTTATAAAGACCTTAATGAATGTGACTAACATATACTTCCTAAGTCTACTATATTCTTCATAAACTAAAAAATTCGTTCAAGATTATTTGAATTATTTATTTGAATTTTCGAAACTTACAAATTTTGTTTTGATCAAGTTTATCGGCTTATTTCCTAGATTTTTTTAGTAAATTTGCAATTCTCTTTAATTTTGAAGTTCAAGTAAAAAACTTCAACATTGTGTTACTATTTGTATTTTAATTGATTCCTCAATTAATTCATTTTTTGTTTTGATGGATGTATTAACAGAATTTTTGTTAATCGTTGGAATCAAAAATAATTTCCTCCTTTTATGAGATTTGTCCTCAATAACTTCACGAATTCCATCTTAAGGTTCTTCAATCGAATCGATTGTTTTGCATATTCATAGGATACATCTTTCACAAGAACTGAGTTCCCAATTATTGTAATCAACTCTATGAATAAAAGGTGGTTAGAAAACTTTTCTTTTAGAACTGCGAACCGTGACTGTAAAATATTCACTATTTTTGTAATAAATTTTAAACAATTTCAATGCTTCGTAGAAGCTTATTTTTTCTGACTACGAGTTACACATTTCGATTTAAACGTATTGACCTAACAAACTTCATTCCTTTCGTTTGGTTTTCTGAATTTGTCTTTAATTTTGACTAACCCGGCACTAGCTTATTAAATTCAATATGACAAACATGAAATAAGGTCTACTTGGCTCAAATTTGGAAATTTAGGCTTAAAGCATATTTGTGTTTGTCTTTTTTTTTAATTTTTTTTAAACTAAAAATAACAGGAATCCAGTATAATTTTTTGGTCGAAAATCCAAAAATGGGGTCTACTCAAAAAAAAAAACCTATAGATTCTTATTATTTTTTTTCTAAAATTTGTTCTTAATTTATGTTTTATCAATAAAAAAAAACACATTTTTGTGTTGCTCCAAAACAATATTTTATAATATACTAGCTGACCCGACAAACCTTGTTTTGTCATATAAATAAATTCTAGAGAATAGAAATAAATAACTAACTTATTGTAAGTTTGTACGGATGTGGTATATATGTAAGAGGGAGAGCTATAGAGTACTGTAAACGGTAGCAAAATATTAAAATAACAAATCACCAAACAAATTTTTTTAATTAATCAATTTAATTTAACATATCGCTAATTATTACAATACTACAATAAAAACAATATCAATCCCTTAATGCAACAGAGTGTACAATATTTTTTGTGATCCCATCTTTCGCCAATACAAACAAACTGGATGGTTTGCCCACTCTAGAGCACGCCACGTAAAATTGTCCATGTGAAAAACATGAAGTGCTCAAATCTAAGCCGCAGACAGACATCGTTTGGCCTTGAGACTTATTGATAGTCATTGCAAATGCCAATCTAATTGGAAATTGAAGGCGCTTGAATTGAATTGGCACATCTGTAGGTATAATAGGGATTCGCGGTAATAATATTTGTTCACCTCGGAATTTGCCATTTAAAATAATGGCTTCGATAACATTTTTCATTAATTTTTTAATTACTAATCGGGTTCCGTTGCACAACCGCGGTGGGTTCAAATTCCGAAGCAAAATTACCGGAGATCCAACCTTTAGTTGTAAATTATGCGGTGGCATGCCTGGTAAATCTAATGAGTTCAAAAACTCAGTTGGATAATTTACTGCTTCGGTAGCATCACAAACTGTATCAATTGATTTGTATGACCCCAAGTCTTCTGGTAACAAATGTTGTATTTTAAGGTTTATATCGTTGACATCCACATTTTTTGCTGCTAAAATTGCTCTTTCTGCCAGCCACTCATGATTTGTATATTTTCGGTGTACATCGGGAAATATCTGTTCAATGAGAGCATCTTGTGAATCAATAATCGTGCAGAAATCGACCGGTAATTTTATGCATCCAGTTTCATCGGTAGTAAATTTTCCGTCGCCTATATCTAACAGTTGCTTTGAAAATGTTTCAGCGGATGGATCTTGAAGCATTTGAACACGCATATTTACTTTCAATTGTACTTTTTGAACATTACGCCACAGTGGCGATGATTTTAAGCACGCGTTGATCTCATCAGCGTACGTTGAACGCGGAATAACGGGAAGTGTTTGCCTGAAATCACCTGAAAGAAGTAACAGAGTGCCGCCAAATAGTCTGTCGTTGTTTTTTATGTCTTTCAATGTCCTGTTCAATGCCTCAAGTGAATGTTTGTGTGCCATAGTGCATTCATCCCAGATGATAATTTTACACTGTTTCAGCACTGTGGCCATGGATGATTGTTTTTTTATATTGCACACCGCGTCCGGGTTGTTTTGAATATTTAGTGGCAGTTTAAATACTGAATGAGCTGTTCTGCCTCCATCCAATAAAGTTGCCGCAATGCCAGAAGATGCAACAGCCAATGCGATTGTTTGATCGTATTTTAGCAAGAATTAGCGAAATAAGGAATGTTTTTCCAGTTCCACCTGATGCATCCAAAAAAAAGAATCCACCTTGTCCTGCCGAAACTGCGAGCATGATGTGGTCATAAATGGATCTTTGTTCTTCATTCATTAGTGGAACATTGCGAGCAACTACCGCTGCCATTTCTGCAGTATTGTATTGTTGTTCACGATTCAATTCATTGTCTATTAAATCAGATGCATTTCGATTAGGTGAATGCATACCGAAATGACTGAGTGGTAAGTTGGCAATTATAATGCAAAGATCCTCAATAGCAATCAATGCTTCATTGTACATAGCGTCACTGAATATTATCGTAAGATCGTTGCACCGTGTACGATGTTGATGCAATATATCATCAGTCATTGAATCTTTGTGATTATCCCATAATGTCTCTGCTCTGGCCGGGAAACATGTAGTCAGCACTATAGCAAATAGTAAGCGAATTTGTTTAGCTGTACAGTTCAATCCTGCTTCAGTAAGTACACATTCCCATTGGTTGTCGTCTTCCAGCAAGCCGAGTGCAAGGCATGCATCTTTATACGTTGGATACTGTTGTCCATTCACTTTACGTATATGTTCAAATGATAATGGGCCGGTGATATTAACCAATAACAGTCGAAGATAGAAGCACTCAGTCTGCTTTGGATTGACTGTAAATACTCGCCCCAAGGTATTTGATTTGAATAAACCGGGACATGCATCAATTGGCGTACCTTGCTTGCGAGGCATCCATTTTTTTGTAGCAGCCCATGTGAAATAGCGTGGTACTTCTGAATAGAGTAATGTCCGTGTGAAAGCACCAAAAGCATCCGCACGATTACACAATTCAAAAAATTCAGTGAGTGTAGTTTTTGGTGGACTAATAGCACAATCAAACGCTGTCTCGCTCGTGAAATATACGCGCTGGCCGTTTTCAAGATGGACGGCTAAATGAGTAACTGCTGGATCCCGTTCATGAATTGGGAAACCAAAGATACGCCAAACAGCTTCATTGGAGCTGACGTACCGGCCAATTTGATAAAGTGTTATTTCGTCATCTTTGTTAACCGGAGGAGCATTCAAATTGGTATTTTCAACCCGAAAAACAGCCATATCACTGCCTTTATTCACATACTTGCAAATGTATTTGATGCTCTTCACTGAACTGCAGAACTCAACATTAATATGAGCATTGAATGTTTTACTCAGCAGAGGCGAATATGGGACCACCCAACGGTTATCAATGTCAATGTCTACGCTGTTAATATTTTTAACAAATGATTGTCCGCAATTGTCGGGATAAGTTGGATATCCATCAACATTTGTGATTGTATCGTTAGTGAAATTTTTCGGAAAACTTTTAGTACACTTTCCGTCTGCCATGCAAGGTGATGAACGATTAAGATTCCCGCATGGGCCATGAATCATGTTTGTTGTAACAATATCAAACAACATTTGATCAGTAGTTGGATCAGGAATTTCCGCAGAAATTATACTGTCGATTTCCACAGGACGTATTTTATCGACTAACCAAACCAAAATGTGAGCATGAGGTAATCCCCGCTTTTGCCATTCAACGCTATACATCCAGCAACGTGTGGGACCGAATACATGTAATTTTGTAATGAAATTTATCAAAGACTTCAATTTTTGTCTGAATACACGTGCTGTAATGTCATGGCGATGTATTGCATTTTGGCCAGGCAATAGTAAAGATGTAATCTCCGACCATTTTGGATTACACGTGAACGTGATAAATAAACACGGCCGCCCATATTCGCGTACATAAGTCAGAGCATCCTGGACATATTCTTGCATATGGCGTGGACTGCCTTTGTATGAAGATGGTAGAATGACAGAGTTACCGATTTGAGCGGCGTCGGCGTTGGTGATGATAGCGTCTCGTAGGTGAATATATTCTTCCACACGCAACTTTTGTTGATTAAATCTCAAGTATCGTAATCGTTTGCTCTCTATCTTTACATACATGTCGACCATGAATTGCTGACAAAGCTCACGACATCGTAGAATAACGTTGCTCTGGTCGCGTCTAATCATCAACTGATACGCATAAAAATCCTTCGAGCTGACATTCTTGTTTGTTTCGGCACCTGTTGTGGGATCTCGTTGTTTGATATTTATGCAATACCCATCCTGTCCCTTCCAAAATATTAGCGGATATTGGAGAGCATCATATAAACGGTGTGTATCAGCAATAAACTGTAGATTATTATTTCTTCTACGAATCACGATTTCTCGCGTAGTTGTACGGTCGCCAACCATGATTCCAGCAACATCGTCAAGAACAGGTGCATTAAATCTACGAATATGCTCTCCAACAGGTGATTTATCAGGACTGATGACAATAGCGTGATTATCACTTTGTAAATTGTGCATGTGAGATTTGAATATTTTCAACAATTCATTATGCTCATTCAATAGAGCATCCAGGTCGCTGACGATGCGTCTGGCAAAATGCGAGTCGAGGTTATTATAGCCACAACGTGCATCCACACGTTCATTTTCTCCGCCCATAAAGTAAATTTGTAAAAATTTAGATGCTTCGTTCGGCATTGGCAGCAATGAGCCCATTTTGTGATATATTTGGCCTTTGATTTTGAATGTTGAATTGAATTGTTGACCATTGTTGATAGGAATATTCTTAACTATTTCTGTTGCTCCGAACGATGTCATTTGGAAACACGAATTAAATTTTCGAATTGACTTTAGGAAAAGATTAGAATCTGGATCTGTGCCGATAAGTAAACCGTTCAATGGTTCCGGTGGTGTCTCAATTGCAGGTAATTGGACCTTTCCTGATGAACAACACATGCCGGGTGTCTCATTTTTAAACTTAAGAGCTTTACAATGCGGACATTCCTTGTCCATAGCTCCAATTACCACTTTTAAATGAGCATAATATTGAATAGCAGGGTCATACTCGAATGCTAGACGCAGAAATGAATTATATGTAAATGATCGATGTACCTCTTGACGCTGCTGGTCACTTGCTCTGCTTCTGCTAACTGTCAAACGACGCGCTTGCATTTGTTCTAATCTTCTTTGTTCATTTCGTCCAGCTCGTTCATCCTCTGGTTCAGCTTGACGCAATCGCGCCATTCCCACACGCGCATTAGTATTATCTTGTTGGGTTTGTTCTTCTGTTCTTTGGGTTCTTGCATTCCGCATGCCTGCAGAATTACGTGTATAACGGCCCAAAGAAGTTCTTCTCCGTTTTGCTGAAATTCAATTAGTGGAAAGCAGTATATTTAATAATTATTGGTGTATTTTCGTTTATTATTTCACTTACCATTCATAATAATTCTCTTTTATTTTCCCAAATTTTTGCACACACTGGCTTTAATGTTCTTACTAAAGGGTCTTTTAATAATAAAGAAATTAATAAATGAATTAAATATAGTGAAATATAATACGTTTAATACAATAGCCGTTGTTCACGGGAGCTTGCGACACGTCTTCAGTTTTTTTGAGGTATTAAGTTAATGTGAGAACTAAACTTTTTTTAAATTATGAATAACACAAATATAAATAATAAACAATTACAGATCATACAAAGAAAACCTGATCAATAATCACTTGCGCAGTTATCGACAGAGTTTAAAATTATTAAATTAACAATATTTATTAAACAATAGCACTTAGAAATATAAAAAATAGATAAAAACCTATTCTCAGACCTACCGAATGTATATGCAAAATTTCATTGAAATGGGTTAAGCCGTTTCGGAGGAATATGGCCACTAACACTGTGACAGGAATATTTTATATATATAGATAAAAACAAAAGAAGTTTAGTTGCTCCACACGTTTATTAAACTGGTTTTTTTACAATTTAGTTTTCTTTTTCTTAGGAAAATATCTTACAAAAAATATGGCGTCAATGGCGGTTGGCTTCTAGAATTCGAATGAATTAAATACATCTTCGTTTTTTGCCTGAAGTTGGCTGCGGTTATTTAACTTTTACATTGAAGTTGGCTACAGTTTTATAAAGTAAGGCGTAGTTGCCATCGTTGAAGTGGAGACCAAGTGTAATGGTCTTCTCACACTTGGTCTCTTCAAACTATACTACAATTTATAAACAAAAAAACACTTTAACGATTTTCGAACATAATAATTAATACATAAATCAAGATTTGGCATTTAAATCTTGGAAGGGAAACTTATTAGTATACTTAGAAGTTCGTTTGTTTTGATTTTAAGATTTTTTTTATATTGCAATGACTGGTTATTTTAGAGTAGATTATAGTAATGTTCGTGGGCTAAGATCGAATTTTCTGTCTGTATACATCCACATCAATTCTAACAGACCAGCTGTTTTGGCATTGAGTGAAACCCAAGTAGGTGAAGATTCCGATCCTGCTGAATTTTTCATTCATGGGTATCGCTTAGTGCCATTATTCTTCTCACACCATGGTCTCGCCATATATATTAGGAATGATGTTGCATATCAACTTTTACCACAATACGGTCATTGTACTAACTCCCTTTTTATTTTCATGTGGTTAAAACTTTCCGTGAATAAGCACATCATTCACTATTGTTTTCTTTATCGGAGCCCAAACCTGGACAGAGTTTCAACTTCTCAGGAATTTTATGCTCTGTCTGACTCCATACAAAGAATTGTCTCCCTGTATCCTCACACTGAAATCGTTATTACGGGCGATTTCAATGTTCACAATTCTTCGTGGCTTCGACATTCGGGCCAGACAACGCCCGAAGGAATGTGTGCTGAGATTTTTGCTGAGTTTAACCATCTTACTCAGCTTGTCAATGAGCCTACTCGAATATCAGACGTTAACGGCCGAGCAGAAAATACCCTTGACTTGTTTCTCACTTCTGATCCTGATAAGTACACAATCAGTGTATTGACGCCTCTAGGCTCATCGGACCATAGTGTTATATCTGCTAATTTCTCGTGTCAAACAAATCCAGTTAAAGAAAGAGCTCCAAAGAGAACCGTTTGGCAGTACGAGAAAGCCAACTGGGACGGTCTCAATAATTTTTTCAGGATCTTTAACTGGTCGCTATGCTTCCTCGATAGCGACGTAGACTCCAGTGCAGATATGATTTCTAGTATGATTCATTTGGGAATGGAAACGTTTATCCCGAATAGGGTTAAAAGTATTAAACCCAAGGATAAATCATGGTTCGATTCGAGCTGCAAAGAGGTTATCAAGGAGAAAGAGGTGAGCTTCCGGTGTTTTAAAGCCAACCCAACTGAGGAAAACCGGAAAAAGTTTAAGCAAGCCAGGAAGGCCTGCAACGCCTATATTCGAAGGACCAAATTTTTACATGACCAAAAATTACGGCGAAAAATACTGCAATGTCCCAAAGGCAGTAAGAATTTTTGGTCATTTGTAAAAAAACATGAGGAATTCTTGCTCTTCCTCGGTTCCTACGCTTGTTGTCAATGACACTCCTTTAGTTAGCTCTATTGATAAAGCTAACTTATTTGCTAGGCAGTTCGCCGAAAATTCCACCTTACCAGATAGTGTCATGACTCCTCCAGTTCTTGAACGCGTAAATGATTCTATGGGACCAATCTTTTTTCGTACTCGAACTGTGGCGAGAGTTCTTAAAGATCTCAACATTCATAAATCCGCTGGCCCAGATGGTATCCCCGCTATTATTTTGAAGCGGTGTTCTTCCACGCTAGCAAAACCACTTCGTAAGCTTAGCTTTTCATATTCGTTTCCAGACTCACAACCCTCCTCTTCGGATGTGGAACTGCAACGGCAAAATATGATTAGCTCATTAAATTCCGACCTACACAGCATTGTACAATGGGGAATAAAAAATCGTGTAGAATTTAATGCTTCGAAAACGCAATGCTGTCTTGCTTCGTTAAAGCGAGATAAACCGTCTTTGCCACTATCTATGAGTGGCACTTGCATCAACGAAACAGAAAATCTTGACATCCTCGGAATGTGCATCAGCAACCACCTTTTGTGGAGCGATCACATACGCGATGTTGCCAAAAATGCCGCAAGATGTCTAGGTTTTTTGAGATCTGGCTACAATCTATAAAACCTATATACGTCCGAAACTTGAATATAACTCTCATCTCTGGGCTGGTGCTCCAGTAACTTATTTAAGCCTCTTGAACAGTATTCAAAAAAGAGCTTTTAAAATGATTGGTGAAATAAACATCATCAACTCGTTTACATCACTCGAACATCGACGCAAGGTTTCTTGCCTCACCCTTTTTTACCGTTATTTTAACGGACTATGCTCTAGTGAAATAGCCAGTTGCATTCCTCCCCTTAAACAATTTAACCGTAATACCCGCGCTTCTAGGAATGCCCATCAGTTTACCCTTGAGCCCAACTTCGGACGTACTATGAAGTACAGAGATTCTTTTTTTAGCCGTACTACGCGAATGTGGAACGCCTTGCCACGCTCTATCTTTCCCTGTCATTGCAATGTTCAGAAATTTAAAACCAATGTACACCGACACCTCCTATCCAACCCTTCCCTCTTTTCCTAATGCTCACACTGTGTCTTTGGCATATTAAAGGTATAAAACCCCTTTTAGTGTTTGCTAATTATAAAAAAAAAAAAAAAAAGTTTGTTGGCAAATGGTTTAAATTTTAAAAAATAAGTCCTTTTTGTAAACAGAGTCGTTGGATACATAAGCAAGTTTATGATGTATTGATTTTGTTTTCCAAATAATTATCCTTTACTTGAAAACATATTTTTAAATCTGTATTAAATTGTTTCAATTAATTTTCTCAATAATAATTTTTGTGGATATTTTTGGCGATTTTGAAATTTTTTGAAAATTTCCCATTTTTTTTTATTTGAGAGATTCGTTGAAATTTCCCTGAATTGTTTCATTCATTTCTTATACCAATGTTTGTGGTTGTTTTTGGTGATTTTCAAATTCTGTGAGTAAAATAGTCGACTTCGAATTATCAGTCATGAGTTACCGATATTTTCATCGGTAAGGTCAGAAGGTCTGTTCTGATGCCAAACACAAACACAGCAGGCATTAGGAAATAAAAAGAGGGTTTGAAAAGAATTAGTGTGCACATTTGTTTTGAAATCGCGAATATTATGCAATAACAACAAAAAAACAACATTCACGCAGTACGGCTTTAAAACTTATCTCAGTGTTTGACATAACAAACAAAGCGGGTTAACGACCATTTATGTCTGTAGAAAGGTATTCATAATGCTCCCACTTTATAGCACACTATCCTGCATGTCCTTAAACAAAAGCCATAATAAATGACCAAAAACTGGAGTCTACCAACTGACCCAATTATATTCACTTTATTTTAAGTCAATATGTATGTTAAACAAAAAATAAAAAGGGAAATAAAACCCTTCAATACTTTCCCCAGCACCAAAAACAGCAAATCCCTGCTAACAGACTTTTTATGTACATCAAGTGTTATCCTATTACAAAATGTCCTTCCATTGTCCTCGCAAATCTTTTTTGGCTTAAGTTTACTCCCTCAAATTGGCCTACAAGCGTGTTGGCGAAAGTCCACATAGTAATTTTTGGAATGTTGATGACATAAATATTCCAAAAGGATATTTATACCTACATACATATATGGCCAAGCACACGTGTATGTATATACCCCACCCATGCTTCCATACATACCCAAAAAAAAGTAGACAAAATCTGATCACACATAAATGAGGCTACATTCCCGTAGGTAGTATAAAAGTAGAGATCCTAAAATAAGTACCTATATATATGTATGTATTATTGTATGTCAATATATGTATCTAGGAATTTTTGTTGCGATGCAATGTACCTACCTACTGACCATACATACAGAGGCTTCTCATGGTGAAGTTGCTTTGCTGGATGACATAAATAAATTTCACGTCGTGTGTCGGTCGGCCCTGCTGTCCTTTCAAATGGTGACCGTTTTCGAAATTCGATTTTCGGTCAAAGTGGGTGGGCAATAATTTGAAGATTTATCTACAGCAAATGGCACGTCCTCATGTCGGTCGTTGGTGCGGTGAATGAGTGTGTTTTACAAACTATACATTGCCCTGGAAATGGCTATTTTTAGGGAATTAAGTGGGCGGGGGGTGGACTTGTGTGCTAGAGCGCAGAGAAGCGCAGAGAGTTCAGAAACGAAGCCGGATGCCAAACGCTGAACGCCGAACCGAACAGAACCAAAGTAGAAGAAGAAGAAGAGTTTTTGGAAATTTATTACAGTTAAATGTTAAGGCGGGTAGTGTTTTTCGGTGTTTAGGGGTTTGAGATTCTATTTGATGGCATTCGGTTTATCCGGCCGCTTAAAATTGACCCATTAAACGAATAGAGGCATTTTAAGCTGAAAGGGTTTGATGTTGTTGTTGTTATAGTTGTTTATATAACAGAGAAAGTTTTGAGCTTAAATCGCAACCCTTAGGATTTAAATTTATGATCTGTAACGAAATGAAGGTCTGTTTGTTTTTGTTTTTGTTTTTGTTTTCGTTACTGTTATTGTTGTTGTTATTTGTGTTTGTATTATGACAAGCATATTGAAGGACCCATTATTATTTGATAGATTAGTTTAATATAGAAACAACACAGAGTTTAGGTATTTTAAGAGAGAAAGAGAGCAATTAGTAGTCGAATGATTGATGATGGTTTTTTGGGGGAAAAATAGAAACAAAAAGAAAGAAAACTTTTTCCATTTCCTTTTTTTTTTTTTGCTTTCTTGTAGGTAGGTCTGTACTTTAGATATAGAACTTCAAATCGAGGAGGAAAATGAATTATCAATAGAAAATCGATTGAATTGAAATTAATAATTGAGGAATTCCACAACTTTTATATGCTTCCAGATAGGAAATTAATTGATTGGCGTTTGTCAAACTTTTAACAGGCCTTTTTGTCGTTAGTTGAAGTGAATGTAGGTATAAATCGTATTTAATTGTTGTTTTTGAAAAATAAAACAATCGATTGAGATATATCCCAAATTGTTAATATCAATTAAATGGTGCCTACCCTTCAGTAAAAAATATAAAGGGCTTTGTTTAAATTGTTTTTAACTGGGTTCTTTGTTTGCATCGGGGTATTTTTGAAATATTTATTAGATTAGATACTTATTGCAAAATATCCAATTAAAATTTGTTTTTTTTTCATTTTAGGTAAACACGAAAAGGAATACGGGGATGAACTGTTTGGTCATTTTGTAAGAATTGTTTTTATATATTATAATTTTTTAAACTGAATGACTTATTTATGGTGTTTTTTAGAAGAACGGTTAAAGTTTTAAAGAAGTTGTTTGTATGTTAAAATTTAATGCAATCTGGCCTGTTTTATTTATGGAGTACATTTTTACTTCCGACTTATAGGACCTACATACAGTTGAGCTCATAAAAATAGCAGTGCTGGTCACATTTTTTTATATTGATTTAAATAACGGAAATTCTTAAAACAAAAATATGATCATGTGACTTGCATCTAACGGTCAAGACACTGCACCGAAGAAATTCGAAAACTTATTAGAAAACTGCGTTTGGAGGGAAAAACCTACCAAAATATTCAAGACATCGAATGCTGCTCAGCAAAAATGTTCAGTAACCCCTTAAAATAGCTAAAAATCCGAAAACGCTAGGCCCAAAAAAGATGACTGCTAAAAGAACTGACAGAAAACTTGTTCAGTTAGCAAAACAAAACCCTTCCATAGGCTCTAGGAAAATAAGAAATGGATTTCAACTGTCTGTTAACGCTGTCACAATACGAATACGTCTTTGGGTCCAAGGGTCGTCGAGAATATGTGAGAAGAGCCTAAAATGCAGCAATCGATCCAGGTATGGGCTTGCTTTACATATTACGGGGTCGGGCCTATTTATTCTATCGGGAGTATAATGGATGCAAGCGACTATGTGAAAACTCTCGAGGAGGTTATGTTGCCCTATGCTGAAGAGGAAATGACGTTGGTTTGGGTATACCAACAAGACCATGACCCAAAGCATACGTCAAAAAATGCAAAAATCATGGTTTGCGCAGAAGAAGCTATCCTTTATGGAGTGTCCCGCTCAAATCCCCGACCTTAACCCCATCCAAAATTTGTGGGGGGATGTTAAGAACGCAGTTCATAAAGCAAAACTCAAGGATCCGAAAAAAAAAATTGTGGGATGCAGTGCTTGATTCGTGAAACGCAATACTAGTCGAGAGGTGTCAGGTTTTAGTGGACTCGATGCCACGTAGATGCGAGGCAGTTATACAAAACAATGGTTATGGAACAAAGCACTAATTGTAAGCTAACATTATTTGTATACTTTCATATAATTGATTACAGTTTTTCTTACTTATTACGTAATAGATCCAGTATTTTGTCATGCACTGCTATTTTTATGAACAGCCATATATTTAAAAAACGGTAACTAAAATACAAAACGCGCCAATATCTCAAAGTTTTGAAAAGATATTTGAGTCGAAAATCAATTTTTACGAACTTTTATTAATTTTTTTTTTAGGTTTTTATTTTTTGTACAAAAACTGTCAATTCGATTTTTCTAAAAATTTGTCCTAATGTTGAAAACAATATTTCTTATGAGTAAAAATAAGTTATAAGCTATTATCTTAAATTTTTGAAAAGATATTTGAGTCGAAAATCCTTTTTTACCAACTTTTGTCAATTTTTTTTCGGTTTTTAATTTTCTGTGAAAAAACTGTCAATTCGATTATTTTCAAAATTTTACTGAATAATGACAACAATATTTTTTGAGCGATAAAAAAAAAATTAAAGCCAATATCTCAAAGTTTTAAAAAGTTATTTGAGTCGAAAATCAATTTTTACCAACTTTTATTAATTTGGTTAGGTTTTTATTTTTTGTGAAAAAAAAACTGTCAATTCAATTTTTCTCAACAAGATTAAGTAAGTTTGAAGCCTAAATTTCGAGTTTTTAAAAAGATATTTGAATAGATTTTCAGTTTTTACCAACTTTGAGTAATGTTTTTTTAAGATTTTTATTTTTTATAAAAAAACTGTTAATTTGAAATTTCTCAAAAATTTATCAGATGACAAAAATATTATTCTTCGTTGCACAAAATTGTTTTGGAGATGAAATCATATTTTAGTCGTACAATTTTGGAGGTGACAAATTTTTTTTCAATTTTTTTGATTTATAAAAAACCGTTAAATGGATTGTTTTCAAAAAATATATTTATTTGATATCACGTTACAATATATTATATAAAATTTAATTCAAGTCTCTATCGTCATTGGTTCGTAAGATATTTAGGGTTAACCAAAATTTTCACCTTTTTTTCAAACTGCTATGGTAAAAAAAACACCAACGCAATTTTCTTGAGAGCCCTTTCTCCATCTTTCTGTCTTATTATCTGTATAACAAATTTTTTTTGAAATCGATACCTCTTCTGGTTCTTGAGCTAAGGACGACGAAAAAAAACGTCGCGAACGTACGGACAAATTTATTTTGACTCTAGGGACCTAGAAACGTCGAGAAATGTCAAAATTTTCAATTTGACAAATCGGACCCATTACAATAACTTAAATAAAAGAATATAAGTTGTAGTTTTACCCAACAGAATTTATAATTTTGAATGTTTTATGACTTAGGGGTTAGGCATTGTGATATTCACGACGGCTATGATTTTTAAAGTTTCTTTTGTCTTACAATAACATTACATAAAATCGCCCATACATATGGCGTTATTCCGCTTTCTAAAAGTGAGATAAAATAATGATTTCTTGATGTTTCGAGTTTTTTCCGATCTGTCATTTTATCAGTAACTTTTTGCATTTGTGCGATTTTAAACTCGATGTGCCCAAAATAAACAACAATTTTATTGGAATGCTTAAAAGTTTGAAGATATGACATCTCTTGGGCGGTATGTCAATTAGCATTTTGTGGCATTTTCTTTTCAAAAAGTTTTTGAGCCCGAGAGTTATTTTGTGACGATATGGCATTTCTAATATTTTGGAGTTATTTTATTTGAAATATCATAAAACCCATCAAATTTAAGCTTAAGGGTTCGGTAATATTGCCCAAATCGTAACTTTAAAAAAATGTCAGGGATGGAAGAGACCTACAGTTTAATGCCGAATCCGAACGGTTAATTTGAGAAAGCACTTTTCATGGCAAGAATTACTCTTGGAGGAATTGTCAATTCCTCGCAAGAGGCAGTACCCGTGAAAAAAAACTCTAAATGGTGTAGGCACGGATCGAACACAAGACCTTTCGGCATGACAGTCCATCCTGCGATCATTTTTTTTTTCTTAAATTGGTTGAATATCTCGTGAAAATTTAACTCGATTTAAACTTATGAATAAATTTAAAATTGGTTTCTAAGAAAGCCGCTTTATTTTTCGAAATCAGCCTTCAAAATACAAAATTCACTTAAAAATAAACCAGGTGTAGGTAATTTCAATTTATTTTATTTTTTATTGGAAAAAATATTATTTTTATTTTGTTATTTTGTATTCTGAAAAAATTCACTTTGACACTTTAACTAAAAAAGTAAGTGTAAAAGTTTCATTCAGATTCTATTTTATTTTTAAATTTGAGAAGTAATTCTTTCCCAAACAGGTCAAGTTCTAGGAAAAAATTCCGTGAGAAATAACTATATCTTTTTAGGCACTTTTACTTTCCATTACGTAAAAGAAAAGTGTAATATTCATGGTTTTAGTTTTGACTTTTTTCGAAAACTACTGTTTTCAACTTGAATACATTTTCATAAGACGTTTTTTTTTTAATAATTATAATCTTTATAACTAATGTACACTTTCCACGTAACTTTCTGTAACTCAATTTGGTTACTAATTACGGTTCATTTGCATATTTTTTGTTTGTCTAATTTTTGGTGTGTGTCTATTTGTTTTTGTTTAATGTTACACATGAATTTAATATTCATTACAAGTCAAAATGTAATTTCCTTGAAATTATTTGCTTAAACCTTCCCGATTGTGTGAACTTCCAAAATATAAATTCCGTGTCGAAAATTATTATCTTTTCCAATCTTACCTACGACGTCAGCTATGTTTTAGGTGCGGGTACGGATGGGTCTTGATATGTGAAACTTGGTGGAGGTACCTTTTATTTACTTACTTATATGTTATCAACAACCATGTGTTACCATATCCAGCATCATGGAAAATATTCATTAAAACAAAAATTTTAACGAACAACCATTTGCAAAGCAAACTCTGAATCTGAACTTTGTGAGCATATAGCGTTCCGGTTCCGGTTCCACCGACGACGACGATAACGTTGACTACGGCGGCGAGGAATTCATATAATATATGTATCTTTCTCTGTCGTTGATGGCCATGCTTCAAGGCAAACTTCAAAGCGCAATTAATCTTCAACCCTCAGCTTCATTCAGGCGTTAAAATCACACCTGTTTACTCTTGCTGCACGCTCTTCGCTAGTTGGGCTGGTCATGGGTCGGTCTTCATCGTGGCTCCGCTCATGGCTGCATCTATGGATTTATGCTGTGTTGCAATCCAGTGAACACAATCTTTCCGCAGGGCGGAAGCGCAGCTCCAAGCCCAGACGGACGCAGACTCTCTTACGCTTCTGCAACACAGAAGCCTACTTATAACTTGATTTTCGCATTGCATATATTAAGCACGCCAGACATGAACATATTCATCGCCGTATGCTTTGAGCGGACAACATCGGTCTCCACCGTTGCTACCGCTACCGCTGTGCGTTGTCGGTTGGAATGCGTTCCATTTCATGCTCCCGTGAATTGTGCTTGTGGTAAATAGTGGGTGCGGTGCCAGTCCTGATGGTATGAGATTGCCTGCAGTAGCTTCCGACATAGCCGAGAAGCACCAAGAGCAACAGCAGCTTTTGTTGATTGAGACGTGAAGCAAATACGAATCATGGCGACCGCGATGGCCATGAAATGGAAACTCTTACACACCCTGCCTGAACTTTGTACTGTATCGTACCGCACATACACATATGTATAAAATGGCATCCATAGCGATCATAGATACGAATATAGCAAGGTCCAATCAAGCACAACGCACAATGCCTATTGCACGTCATCATTAAATGTGGACGGAATATACATACTAGCTATGTAGAAGGTGAGCTGTTATTTAATGAAACTTCACTTTGGTGACAACTCGGTGATATATTGTGGTTCACAATTGACAGTTCTTAGTCGTATAGAGAGATGCATTATACATATAATTATATTCAAGCCCAGCCACGGACGCACAAAGCATTTATCTTGCGGAAACAGGCCTTTCATTATGTCAAAGCTAGCATTTGACAGATGGATTAATTCAACAAATAGATTTGGAAATATAGTTTATATTCTATGCATAATGTATTTGTATAATGGTTTCAAGGCTTTGTTGTCCCCGTCATCTGTCATTCGGAAGTCATTAAGTACAAAGCTGACATTATTTGACTGTGCCATAAGGTATTTATGTCTGCCGCTTAAAATACGATGGATCAATTTATGTACATTTTATTTTTAAATTGTATTTTATAAATGGAAAAATTGTTTTCTTTTTAATAATAAATTATGTGAAGACAGTTATTGAATTCATTTTAATAATTAAAATTAAGAAAAAAGTTATTAATACTTTTGAAAAGAATCTAAGAAATTTAAAAATGGTTAATTTTTGGGATTAAAAAAAAAACACTTTTCACGTGTCCATTAATTTAGAGCATGTCATATTTTTGTTGGCTCATAAAAACAGTAATTTTGAACGATTAATGTACATTTTTAGACGTTTATCCATTTTTTTGGATGGTTTTTAATATTTGAATACTCTTGCAGTATGTACCTTACGTCGAACATATTATAGGCCCATTAAAAGTTATTGGCATTGACATTTTTTTTAATCAAAAATTTGTTTGCCTAAAGAAATGGAGTTGAAAGTAAAAACTGTTTTAGTAAAAAACAAGAAGTTACAAACTTACAGCAATAAGTACAAAATCAAATTCAAAAACTTAACAAAATTGAAGCTTAATGCTAATATTTTTAAATGCATGACACTTATTTGTCCATGAATTTGAACAAATTGTTTACTTTTAAACGATAAATATTAAAAGTTCAATTAAGTTTTGTTGAATCCTGCAATTTTTTCGTTTACATTAATTTTGTTGATATGCAACAATTTAAATTAAATTTTTATGTTGCCCCTTTTTTTTTTTAATTCAAATTTATTATAAATGCATTTTGTTTTATTTTAAAAAATCTTTTTCCTGTAATTTTTTTGCCATTGTGATGTGTCCAATTTGTCGAATTGAAAATATTGACATTTCTCAACGTTCCAATGTCCCTAGGATCTAAATCAGATATTTTTAGAGCTATTATTTCAGGATATACCGGCAGCCATATATCAAGTACCAAAAAATATGATTTGAAGAAAATAACATCAAAACATTTAGAAAGGACTGTAAACAAATTTGACTAGTAGTTTTTTTACTTGTGACATCTATGACCTAATTGGCAAGTTGTACATTTGTACAGCTCAAAAATTTCAATAAGACATGACACTTCGATGGTAGGGAACGTCAAAGAAACCGATTCCTTCCATCTTTTTTTTAAATTTAAAAATAACAGTAGTTTTAATACAATTTTTGGGTAAAAAATTCGAATTTCCCCAGAAACGAATCCATAGATTTTTATTAAATTGTTTCTAAATTTTTTTCTTAACTTGGCTTCTTTCAGTAAAAAAAATTTTTGTATCGCTAGCACAGAACCGTTATTTTTTTTAATTTTAAGTTTTTAATTTTCTCGTGAACTCATTAACTGATTTCAATACTTTTTCTCCCGTGTAAGCTCTGAAAATGTTTAAATAATATAATTGATTCAAACAAATATTTCAATTTTTTTTCAAAGCGATATTTCGAAAACGAATCAACACTTTTTCACAAAAATCAAATATAAAATGAAGTATGGTCTACATAACTGCGTACTTAACACATTTTCAAACAATTTTTGAACTTTTTTTTAGAAATCAAGTATTTTTAAATCTTAAATTATTGTAACTATTTTAAAACAAATTTATGTTGTACAGAAGAAAGTTCGTGCGATGCAGACATGCGTTTTTAACTTCCCATAAGAAGTTATTGTAATGGGTCCGATTTGTCAAATTGATAATTTTGACATTTCTTGACGTTTCAAGGTCCCTAGAGTCGAAATAAAAGATTTTTAGAAAGATGTCTGTGCGTGGGTGTGTACGTTCGTGACGTTTTTTCGTCGTCCATAGCTCAAGAACATGAAAAGATATCGATTTCAAAAAAAAAAATGTATACAGATAATAAGGCAGAAAGATGCAAAAAGGGCTCTCAAGAACCTTTCGTGGGTGGTTTTTTTACCATAGCAGTTTGAAAAAAAGGTGAACATTTTGGTTAACCCTAAATATCTTACGAACCAAAAACGCTGGAGACTTGAATTAAATTTTATATAATATTTTGTAACGTGATATCAAAGAATTATATTTTTTGAAAAAAATCCATTTAACGGTTTTTTGTATAAATCAAAAAAACTGAAAAAATTTGTCATTTCCAAAATTTTACGACTTAAATATGATTTCATCTCCAAAACAATGTTTTTGACATCTGATAAAATTTTGAGAAAAATCGAGTTGACAGGTTTTTTTATAAAAAATAAAAACCTAAAAAAAAACATTACTCAAAGTTGGTCAAAATTGAATATCGATTCAAATATCTTTTCAAAAACTTGAAATTAAGGCTTCAAACTTATTTTATCTTATAAGAAATATTGTGTTCAACATTCCGAAAGATGTTGAGAAAAATCGAATTGACAATTTGTTTACAAAAAATAAAAACCTAAAAAAAATTAATAAAAGTTGTTAAAAATGTATTTTGGCTCAAATTTCTTTTCAAAAATTTGTAATATTCGCTTTAAAGTACTTTTATCTTTCAAAAAATTTTGCTGTTAACTTTCAGTAAAATTTTGAAAAAATCGAATCGACAATTTTTGTACAAAAAATTAAAAACCTAAAAAAAATGTGACAAAAATTGTTAAAAATTTACTTTCGACTCAAATATCTTTTCAAAAATTTGGAATATTGGCTTCAATCTAATTTTATCTTATAAGAAATATTGACATATAAATATTGAAATATAGACAAACTTTTAAGCAAGACTAATCGGTGTGGGTCACATCCCAGCCTCTTTTTTTTCTATGCCAATTCAACAATTTGGCCTTAAATATATTTCGAATCGATAACGGTAGAGAGAATTTAAAAAATAGAATCTACTAATGGTTTTCTTATAAATACAAAAAAAAGGGTCCCCTTTAATATTTGACTAACAAAAAACAATGATTTTTTCTTTTGTATTCTTTTTTTGTGCGAAAAAAAAAAACTTTAAAAGTTGGTAAAAATTTATTTCTGACGCGCATATCTTGACAACAATTAAAGATATTGTCTTCAAACTAATTAAATCTTATACAAAATATTGTCTTTAACATCAAAATGCAATCCTCAGTTTTCTTACAAAAAAATATGAATCTACCAAAAATACTACAAAAATTTGGTAAAAATTGATGTTCGACTCGAACATCTCGAGAATTAATAAAGGTTTTAACTTCCAAAAAATTGTATTGTCAACAAAATATTGTTTTTTAACATAATAAACTTCTCCAATCAACATTCAAAAAAGTCTTACTAAAAATTTGTGAAAATAGTCTTGGACTTAAATAAATCATATATTGAAATCAAACTTTTCTTACCCTATACATTACAATATTGTTTTTGGCTTTTATTTTATTTTTTGACAACTTTTTTCTAAAAATAAGAAACTCACGAAAACTAATCATTTTCATTTCTAGTATCTTGAGAAAAAAGATAGATATGGACTTTAATTTTTCTTAATTTAAATTGTTTTTTTTTTTGGCATGAACATATATTTTATGATTTAAATGAATTTAATGTTTTTTTTGTGTGTTACTTCAAATTTTCTTTTTTTTCTTGTAATATTTAATGCATATAAAAAATGGATTCAAAAATGATTTTCCACATGTGTCATTCAAAGATATTTTAAAATTCGTTAAAATAATTTATTTTTCATGTCCCCTATTGTCATTTCAACCTTATTTTAACATCACAAATAATGAGTTACAATAATTATTTTGTTAAATTACGAGGACTTCGTTCAATGGAAAAAAAAAGCAGGTAGGTTAGGTATACTGTGGTCTACCTCACCTACCTATCAGTCGTTATTGACATGGCGACATACTGTTTTATAGTTTGGCACCTGATTCCAATAATCGTTAAACATACCTAATCTGATAAGTTTCTAATTTACTCCGACTTGATGTCTGACCTCGTTTGAAATTATGTTAGTTTACTTCAAATCGTTCATTTGCATGCAAATTGTGTTTACGAAGAAAAAAGATACTCACTCAAATGTCAATCTAAGACCAACATAGGCTTTTTAAAAAAATCCGGTCGAAAATTTACATTTTTACGTTAGCTGAGGAAAAAAATCGAACTTTAAGAAGTTCTCTTTTTCTTAGTCCTCCATTCGTGTTAGCTTTTTGTGTAATTTAAGACCATTACTGGAGTAAGCTGTCTTTCTTAGGTAAGTTACGAAGGCTATACGTGCACATAAAAGAGAGGAAACATAAACATAGTTTCGAAAGTAAAAGTCATTATTATTATTTATATACCATTACAAATAGACACGAGTATCTATGTAAATATGTATATGCTATAGTGTATTTTGTTACGTCAAATTCGTTTCAAAAAATATAGTAATTAAATAATTTATGAGCTAATTACTTTCAATTTTTTTTACAGATGCAGGTTATATGATACACATTGTTGGAATAGTGAAATAATTATAATTTTGTAATTCTTATCTTCTTACGTTTCGTAGTATTTTTTTTATAAATTATTACTGAATAAAATTATGTTGCTAATTTTAATGCCTTAACTGTTACACATGTATGAAACAAAGTATTATTTTAGAACTTATTATCAATTTGTGCTCTGAAAACCAGATTCTTAACAAGCTGAGATCCCAATTTATATCCGATATAAGATTCAGACAACTATCTGTAGGATACGAAAAACCAACATCATCTGCAAAGGCTGTAGGAGGAACCTTAAAAGGCAAACTGAATTAAGAATTAATGTATACCAAAAAAAGTATTGGTCCCAAAACCGAACCTTGTGGAACTCCCAAATCTTTTCTTTATATCACTCCTAACATCATCAAATTTCACTTTTTGGGCTCTTAAATTTAAATAAGATCTTAACCAATCATTAATGAATCCTCGAAACCCAGTACTTTCAAGTTTGCTAACCAAAATTTCGTGATTAACCATGTCAAAGGCTTTTGATATGTCAACAAACAATCCAGCTGTATTGTTTTTTCTATCAAGACTTACAAATATTTGAGAACAGAAATGTAACAACGCATCTTCGGTTGATTTATTGCTTTGAAAACCAAACTGAACATCACTGAAAAATTTTGTTCTCTTTAAAAAGCTCACAATTCTATTTTTTACAGCTTTTTCAAAAATCTTACTTATCGGGGGCAAGAGTGATATAGGCCTATAGTTACCCAGATCATTAGCTGCTTGTTTCTTGAAAAGTGGCAAGATATTGGCACTCCAGAAAAAATACTTTTGTTAAAGTTATGTGCCAAAACATCAATTATAAAACATGATGATGAAAGTTTTTGGCAAACCACACGTAGAGAGAACTCTTCACTCTCACTAGGACTTGGTGGTGGTGAAGCTATTCCTACACTTGATGTTTGTTGTGTTTTGGAATTACTTTCGTTGGCACGTTGTTGTTCATTGTTGTTGCTGATTAAGTTAGATGGAGCCGCAATCATCGATGAACGCCAAATAGCTCTGCATTTGTCGCAACGGTATGGTACATCACTAGATTTAAAGTAATCAATGTCCTCCCTCAGAACTTTAACACAATATCGTTGCACGATATTTTGGACCCGGAACCTCTTTTGATCACCTCACCACAAACTTTACAATTGATCATTATTAAATTCGAATACTTCTCTGAAAATATCTTTCAAGTAACAATGAGATTCGCACCCCACAACACTCACTTACTCACTGAATTTTTCTTAAATTTTTTGACGTTTCAAGGGCCCTATATTCTAAACCAAAGCTTACTTACTTAGTTGTCCATTTAGCAGTGCATTTGGAAAATGGGTAAAGAGTTTACTTCACTGAGGCTAATGCTGCACAACGAGCGAGAGACCACCATCGACAATATTGACTAGCTTCTTTGCAATGTGTGAAGCAGACGTTGAAAAGGCCAAGTATTACACTTGGAATTCATCAATAAAGAAATTCTTCGCAAACAAGGAAACCCAATTCCAGATCGGCCACAGGTGTTTTCCACTGATACGGTAGGTGGCATGTACACTGTTCATTCTAGAAATGATGAATTTTTTTATTTGCGACTGCTGTTGGTAAATGAACGAGGACCAAAATCATTTGAAAACTGTGAATGGCCACCTATACCAAACATATCGGGAAGCATGTCAACTATTGGGTTTGAAGTACTTAACTTCGCACTGAAGGATCTTCAACGAAATAACAACATCTTTAGCGGCTTGATGATGTTGTTGGCAGTAATTCCCCGTGGAACGCCAGCAGATAAATTGAATGCTTGCCTGAAGGCATCACCTATGTGGAATAACGTACAAAAAATATCGCTAACCACTAATATGAGAGTTCAACTTCAAAATGATCGAAGTGCAGCACAATTTTCTAAACAATTGTTAGTTGTGGGATATGGAAAATTATTACTCTTACCAACGAGTTTGGCGATTTGTAAACTCTCAATTAGCTTATTGAAAATTTTTTCCCAAACATTATTGAGAATTTCCACCACATATTCAGTTATTGTGATATTGTGCAATTTGAATCCACCGCGACTTTGCAAAGGTAGTCGACTTGCGGTGAAAAGACTTATGCCGAATTTGATTAAGGCAACCATTATTAACGGAAAGTACGCAGGTGAAAATGTATGTATTCCTCAAATACCAATGGTTCCTACTGATCTTCCGCTTGACTTCAAACGAATGCAACTCCCGGTTCGCCTTGCGTTCGCAATGACAATTAACAAGTCGCAAGTCCAATCGCTTAGTGTTTGCGGAATAAATTTAGAAAATCATTTTTTTACATGGGCAGTTATACGTAGCTTGTTCACGAGTTGGGAAACCATCCGCTTTGTTTGTTTTAACGTTAGACCTAAAAACCAAAGAAGTGGTTTACCAAAGAGCGCTTCAATGAAACGGAAAATTTGCGGACAAGTATAACGCTTCAATTTACTTTGGATTCACTTTAATTTTTTACTTCGAGAAGTTCAACTAAATTACACTTAATTTTTGTAATCGAAATGAATTCATTTCTGAATGAAAAAATGAAATAAATGTTTTCCTTTTCAAATATAAAAAAAAATAATTTGTCTTCATCTTTTAATCCCCAAACAAAATGTTACAAAAAACTTAGCCATCTGGTGGCGAAACGGAGTTTGCTGGATTTGCTAGTAATTAATAAACTTTCTCCTGAACAATATTTGCAATTCGTGCAAATTTGTGGTGCTGCCAAACACTGAAGCCACTTGCCCAACATAACTTTTAAGACATTATGACATATTCATCTTAACATAATGTTACATTTTTGGCCACGTCTATAAAAAGACCCTTTACGAGTAAAAATATCGCTTTTGACGTACAGTCCATTTTTGTATTGAAAAATTAGCTTAAAATTAAATAGAGTTACGAAAAATTTTAAACATTTTGTTGTAGATTTATTCATTATTTTACTTGCTAGAAGTATACATAAATATTAAACAATGTTTTCTCTAAAAATTGAAGCACTTTTGTTAAAAACAGTGAATGTAAATACGCCTGAACCTTCACAGCTCCTGAGCAACAAGCACAAAACTAAACCGACCTTCATCAGGAAAGTGTCCTAAAATCCAAAATTGGCCATAAAGCCCGAGAAATTAAAAACAAAATACCAAGAATCCAAAATCGACTGTCGTAACGCCCAAATACATTTTACAAAATAGGCTGGGATGCGACCCACACTGATAACTTCCCATTTACCGATTTGTCTTCCCTAAAAGTTTGTAGGTTTTCGTTTTTTGTTAAAAAAAAGTTTTTTGTTGAATCATTTTAAAATATTTTAAAATTGCCAACAATATTTTGCATTTATGATGAAATAGTTTGATTTCAAAATCTATTTTAATTAAATAGATATTTAGTAAAAAAGCGATTTTTACCAATCTTACTATTTTTTGTAGATTTAAATTTTGTGTGAAAGAAACTAACTATTGGGATTTTATAAGAAATTTAATGAATTTCGAAAACAATACGTTCTTTGATATTAAAACAGTTTGAAACCAATATTTAAAATTTTTGAACAGATATTTGAGTAAAAAACAAATATTTTAAGATGTAATATTATTTCTTTAAGATTTTTATTTTTTGTAAAAAAACTGTCAATTCGATTTCTCTCAATACCAATATTTTTAATTTAAAAAAAAATATTTTAGTCGAAAATCAATTTTTACCAACTTTGAGTAATGTTTTTCTTAGGTTTTTATTTTTTTATAAAAAAAATGTAAATTCGATTTTTCTCAAAATTTTATCAGATGTCAAAAACATTATTTTTCCTCGCACTAAATTTTTTTGGAGATGAAATTATATTTTAGTCTCTAGCGTTATTGAGTTATGAGATTTTTAGGGTTAACCAACATTTTCACTTTTTTTTTTAAACTGCTATTGTAAAAAAAACACCCACGCAATTTTCTTAAGAAATTTGTTTGAAGTCGATATCTCTTCTGGTTCTTGAGCTATGGACGACGAAAAAAACGTCACGGATGTACAGACGTACCTAAAAGAACGGCCAAATTGTTAGTTTTCATTTTTCCAAACATAGTTTTTTGTTTTGAATTTGGGTTTTATGAAACAGGGTTTGTGTTTTTATTTAATTACGTTTATTTTGGGCATAACGACGATTGTCATCATATCTTATGTCTTATCACCCAATGACATATAACCCAAATCATATAATGACATGGAGCCCAAAGTGAAAAAAAAAATTATAAAAAATATTGCTAAGAAAAGGTCACAAAGCCCAAATAAAATTTCATATAACCCAAAAAGACATTCAATCTCATAACGCTAAAAGAGGCTGGGATGCGACTAATACTTAAACTTCCCATCCCGTCTGTCGATTTGTCTTGCTTTAAAGATTTTCATATGTACTCGTATCAGTTTTTAAATAATTTGCGTACTATTTTTTGTAGATTCTATTTTTTTTTATGAAAAAACGGACTGTTGGATTTTTATGTATAAATTACTGAATATCGAAAACAATATTTTCTGTGAAATAAAATAAGTTTGAATCCAATATTTTTAATTTTTGAAAAGCTAATAATCGATAATAAATTTTTACCAAGTTTTAGTATTGTTTTTTTTTTTAGAGTTTTATTTTTTGTAAAAAAAAACTGTCAAATCGATTTTTTTTTAATTTTATCGAATTTTGAAAACAATGTTTCTTATAAGAAAAAATTAGTTTGAAGCTATTATCTCAAATTTTTGAAAAAAATATTTGTGTCGAGAATCCTTTCTTACCAACTTTTGTTAACTTTTTTTTCGGTTTTTATTTTTTTGTAAAAAAACTGTCGATTAGATTTTTTTCAAAATTTTACTGAATGTTGACAACAACATTTTTTATTAGATAAATTAAGTTTGAAGCCCACATTTCATGTTTTTGAAAAGATATTTAAATCGATATTCAATTTTCACCAACTTTGAGTAATGTTTTTTTTAGATTTTCATTTTTTATAAAAAAAACTGTCAATTCGATTTTTCTCAAAATTTTATCAGATGTCAAAAACATATTCTTCGTTGCACAAAATTGGTTTGGAGATGAAATCATATTTAAGTCGTAAAATTTTGAAGGTGACACACTTTTTAGTTCGTAAGATATGTAGATGCAGGATATTTAACTAAAAGTTAACCAAAATTTGCACCTTTTTTTTCAAAACGCTACGGTAAAAAAAAACACCCACGCAGTTTTCTTGAGAACCTTTCTTCCTTTTTATCTCTATAACAAAATTTATTTGAAGTCGATTTCTCTTCTTGTTCTTGAGCTATGGACAACGAAATAAAGCGTCGCTCGAACAAAAATCTTTTATTTCGACTCTAGGGACCTTGAAACGTCGATAAATGTCAAAATTTTCAATTTGACAAATCATACCCATCACAATAACTTCTTATGGCAAGTGAATAAAATTAGTTTGAGCGCTATAACATTTTGGTTTTTTTACCTTTAAATGTCAGAAATTGAAAATTCATACATAAATTAAGAAAATGAGTTAAAATAAAAATAAATGATAAATGATATAGCTTTTATATTTAACTATTCGGTTTTTAAAATGTGTACCATGGATTAGAAAAGGTATTCCATTTGTGCTCAATATTGTTCTTATATTATTTCAGCCAACAATTAAAACCTTATACAATTCCACCAATGATTTGTGAAACTAGTTTTCCCTCCTTAATGTTTTGAAAACGAATAATTTATGACTATTATAAGGCTTTTGATAAAAAAAAAACTTCGTCAGACTTTTGTTGCAAACAAAACTAAAGGTTACAAAAGTACTATACGTAATTGGTTCAACATCTCGAATATTTAAATTAGAACTTGCTTCATTGCTTCAATTTCAATTTATTGCTTGTATAATTTTTATGAAAAATTGGCTTGTTACTAAAATAAATTAGATGCAAGTTGCAAGGACCACCAATTTTTGGCTGTATGTACATTGTACGTATCATGATACAAAACTCTAATTTAATTTTTAACGAATCAATGAATTCCTATTTCACGTTCGCTACTAAAAATAATATCATACTCGAAACACTGTTATGTTAAATATTTATTATATTCCACGTGTTTCAAAGTTAAAATCCTTTAAAAGTTATCATAACCAAAAATGTTGACATCCTGCAACAAATACTCGAACTAACTCTGTTGAAAACTATTCAGAACTTTAATGGAACTAATTTAGTTTACTTCCTTTATATGATATGTTGTATCAAAAACGCAAACGAAATATTATTATTATTTTTTAAAATTAGTTTATGCAAATCTGATGGAAGTGTTCCTTGTTTTCTAAACAAATTAAACCGAGGGTAAAACAACTAATTTAGTTTAAAAATGCTTACATAACTAAATTTTACGCTTGAGCTAACCGGCACTACATTGAACGACCCAACCAACGACCGTTTGACGAGCTACGAGCGACGCAACGCAACACAACGACCGACAAGGCACGGTCGGTCACGGTCATTAGTACTGCAGACTGTGAAACTGATTTGATGTTTAAATTCATTAAAAACAAAAAAATATATCGCTTAGGCAATGAAAATTTTCTTGTAAATTAGACAACGTCGTTGTCATTAATTTTGTACGTATTTTCATTTTTTTAGTGTGTAAATTCCCATTTATCGAAACTCTCATTATTTTCTATAAAGCGCTACAAATAACAATAAAGTGTCACATTAATTATTTTGATTTGTTTATTTGTTGTGTATTTCATTTTAATTGTGTTTTTTTTTTTTGCTTGGTATTCTGTATTTTATGAAGTTCACTGTCTGAGTTTTATTTATTTGCATACGGATTTAGTATTTTAGATTTCAAAGTTCGTTTGTTTTTGAAATTTATCTGCCGGATTTACTCGTAATCGTTTTATAATAATAAATGTAGTTCATTAGAAAAATAGATTAGGTGAGTTTTGGTCTTTCTAATTTATAACAGACTAATGATGAAATTATAATTTAAATTGGAATTTTTGTAATTACTAATAAAGAGAGAAATGTGTTTATGAGATTAATGTATATAACAATAAAATGGTGCAATAAAACTAATCAAAAACTAAAATATTATTGATCAAATTATAATTGGTAAATGTATTTTCTTGCCCAATATTGAAAATACAATGGTTTGTTACATCATTACATACATTGTTACAAAATATTCTTGAAAAAAGATTAAATATTTAAATATCTACCTCCCTTACTCTGATTTCGTATTTCTTGTGAATGTAGAGCTTAAAAATATTATCCATACTTAATTTTGTAGTGTCCTGCACAATAAAATAAAAATAATATAAAATGTGTGAACTATTTGTCATTTAATAGTTTTTAAAATCTTTATATTTGATTTAAAATTGTATGAGATTTTATTTATTTATCTTTTTTGCCTAATCTGTACTCCTAACCTAAATTTTGACGTATATATAATTTATTTCTTATTAATAATTTAGTCCAAGACAATTATTAATAATTAAAAAAAAACGCACAAAGCTAAATTTTGGTCAGAAGCTTCATTGATGCACACTCTCTAAAAAGTTCTCTTACTTTGAAACGGCGAAAAGGGGATCAAGTACCCCTTTTTAAGTTTAATGGTGTGTTTATCATTAAGTAAGGAAATGATTATGAAATTATATTTTTGAGTCTTGTTTTAGACTTATTTTTATTTCACTTGAAAACTCCTTTGCTTTAATCAAGACTGTGGTTAGGCAAGGTCACGAATCCGCGAATTATCTCAGACCAAAAAGCTTAACATCTTTTGTGCTTAAAACCTTGGAGCGCATTCTTGATCACCATATTAGAGAAATTCCAGTTGGACGACCTCTCGAAAGCTCTCAGGTGCTTTTAATAACGTCCTTACCAAATCCATTGATGAATAGCTCGTTAAGTTCGGTGTTGAAGACTTCATTCGAGACTGGATTATTTTCATGCTCAGTGATAGGAAGACTCGAGCCACTCTAGGCAACACAATCGCAACAAAACAAGTGAGTAGGGGAACACCCCAGGGTGTTCCGCCTCTTCTATGGCTTCTGGTCATGGATACAATTCTCGTTAAATTAGAGAATTGTGGAGTGAAGACGGTAGCCTATGTGGATGATTTGGTGCTATTGGTGTCAGGAAAGTACACCTCTGTGATTAGTGAAATCACGTAGTCAGCTTTGAAGACATTTAGCAGTGGACTAAGAGTTAACCAAAGTAAAACTGAACTGTTGCTCTTTACCACTAAAACTTAAGTACCGCCCTTTACGCTACCTCGACTCAACAACTCGCAAAATATTTGGAAGTTATACTCGACCCTGGTGGAAGCAGCGTTACACACTTTAGTACGCACCATCGAATATTCTCTCCATCATAAACAGTTCACAATGGTTGCTTTCCTTGACATCGATGGTGCCTTTAACAACGTGGACACATCTGCAATCACATCTGCACTGACATCTCTAAATGTAGAGAGTTCGCTTCGGGAGTTAATTCATTTAATGCTTACTAGCAGAATACTTAACTCAAAACTGGGCAACTCTTCTAGCAGACGATTCGTTAGTAGAGGGACACCGCAAGGTGGTGTTCTATCCCCTCTCCACCATCACCCAACAATCAGAAACTTCCATATTTCCATACCTCCCAGATCTTTTTGTGAGGATAGGACATTCTTGGAGGATGAGTCAATCCATTTTTACACAGATGGCTCAAAAACCAAAGAAGGAGTTGCTGGAGGTGTGTACTCTGAACGACTGAAATTAAGTCTCTCATTCCGCCTTCCCAATCATTGTAGCGTGTTCCAGGCGGAACTTTTGGCGATTAAGGAAGTCTTGTCTTGGCTCAAAGAAAACGTGATATCAACATCTGATATCCGTATTTTCTCCGACAGCCAGGCCGCTATCAAATCTCTGGACTCTGTCTCTACAAACTCTATAACAGTCCATAACTGTCGATCATCTCTAATGGAGATGGCGCAACAGTTTAATATTCACCTTTTCAGGGTGCCGGGCCATAGAGACATTCCAGGTAACTGCAAGGCAGATGAACTCGCCAGGAACGGTACAGTACAGCCCAACCTACCAAGTTTGGCATACCAATTGCTACTTGTAAACTGTTGCTAATGCAAGACGCTGTGGGGAGGGCAGGCACCAAGTGGAACAACATCACCACGTGTCAAGTAACAAAAAACAACTGACCAACACTGGATGTAAAACGTTCAAGGTGCTTGCTCTCTCTAAGCAGATCGCATATAAGCTCGATAATAGGTGTCATAACCATACACTGTCTAATAGGAAAGCACGCCACAAGACTAGGCGTATTCTCAAATGACTTTTGCAGAAGCTGTATGGACTGCTCTAGCTCAAAAACGCAAGAATTACCTAGGAGAATTCTTCTTTAACGATCTAAACGATCTAAATCATATCGGTATAATCAGCCTCTCACGTTTCGTAAGGGACTCAAGCTGGGTCCATTGAGCTTAGGAGGAAGCCTCAAGATTCATGTAATATCACAATGGGCCATTAAACTGGCCTAAGTGTGTCCGTTTCCATCTTGGACAGCCACTATAACCTAACCTAACCTTACCTATACTCGACCCTAAACTAAACTGGAAACTAAATATTAAAGTACGGGTTAAGAAGGCCTGTGTTGCCTTCTACGCCTGCAGCAAAACTTTCGGCAAAAAATAGGGACTTCAGTCGAAGATGATTTTATGGACGTACAACGCCGTAGTACGCCCTATCTTAACATATGGTTCGATTGTGTGGTGGCCTGCTCTTAGCAAAGCCTATTATATTGATAAGCTAAGGAAGGTTCAGAGAACAGCTTGCGAGGGCACCTCAGGGGCCATGCGTACTTGCCCAACGGAAGTCTTAAACGTTATTTTGGATCTTCTACCAATCGAACTTTTTATTAAATACATAGTTTCCTGCACCGCTATTAGGCTGAAGGAATCAAACAACTGGTTGTCAAAACCTTATGGTCACAGCATCACAACGAAATTGATTCCCTCGGATATTATCTCGGTAGACACTGACTACTGCAATCCTACTTTGAGCCTTAGTAAGGGTTTTAAGATTATTTTCCCATCTAGAGAAGATTGGGAGGATGACAAGGTGTCGGTAGGTTTCGACACAACCATCTTTACTGACGGCTCAAAGATGGAGTGCGGAGCTGGTACTGGGATCATTTCTGAGTCCCTAAATGTAGCTAAATCCTTTAGGCTTCCTGGCTTTGTTAGCGTTTTTCAGGCTGAACTGCTGGCAATAAAGGAGGCATGTACGATACTTAAACAAAGCCCAAACCAAAACCGAATTGATATTTCGTGGAACGTTAACATTACGTTAAAACTACATATTCTCCAAGTCGTATTCTGCACAAAAAAAAGTCGGTTATCATAAAACTCTCTGAATGGATGGTGATATTCGTTCCTCCTAACCAAAGAGCGCACTAAACAGTGCCATTTTGTGGATGTAATGGCCTCTCTTCAATTACTTGAGGATTCTCAGAACCCAAAATACCACCATTTTGTTTTTTTTTTGAAACATCAATATTTTTTGCCTGGACACGAATTTAGCACATTTAACACTTTCTTGATAAAACTTTACTTACAGTTATCAATTCTAATTTGTTCTTAGTATTTGGTAGGGAACTCTTTATTTTGCAGTACAGAAGCAATTCTTCTTGGCAAACATATCGTGACTTTGAAATTGCATACCAAGCATTTTGAATCTCCTGGCACAATTGTATTAAATTGGTTGTTTTTGTATGCTCAATGTTTTCTTCAACATCATTCCACAAACTCTCGATTGGGTTAAGATCGGGTGATTGTGCTGGCCACTTCCAAACATCGATTTATCCAACTCTAAGGAACACTTCACTAATTTTGAAGTGTGTTTAGGGCCGTTGTCGTGCATGAACCGCCATAATTACGGCAAATTGTCCTCTGCGTAGGGTATAATATGATCCAACAGGGTATCTCTGTACACGTTCTGGTCCATTTTGGTGTCAGTTTTTAAGATAACTTTGCCTCCACCGTGTTTCACCGTCTTAATTGTGTACCTTGGATCATATTCCCTGATTTTTGGACGCCATACATATTTTTTTCCCACCCCATCCGAACCAGCAAAATTTTGATTCATCGCTCCAGAACACGTTTTTCCAAAAACTAAACTTTGTCTAGGTGAGCTTTGGCAAACTGTAACCTAGATTTCAGGTGCAAGCGTTTTCTCTTAGCAACGAACCCATGTAGATTGTTTTCATTTAATCGGCGTCTTATGGTCCCTGAGGAAACATTTACTCCATAGTTCGATGAAAGTTTGCTTCGAATGGCACTGGAGGTCTTAAACAGATCCTTGGTCGATAACCTATAAATAATTCTATCTCCGTGTTCAACGTTTTTAATCACTCCAAACTTTTTGAAATGACGGAGGGAATTATAAACAAGCTTTCTGAAACATTCTAACAGCTAAGAAATGCCTGTTACCGTCCGCTTTTTTGACTTCATTTTCAAGATCAGACTTCTTTTTTCCTTTGAGCATCATTTTGCTCTTGCCATGAATAATTAATTTTTTTTAATATAGATCATTAAAGGAATATTTAAAAAACACACAAATTAAAAATACACTCTTTGATTGCAAAACGGGCTAAATTTGTATGCAGCTAAAAACATAGTAACAACATAAAAATGAATCGTTACTTGCAAGTAATAATGAATTGAAAGTTGAAAAATACTTGTACTCTTTTCAATGTGCTTAATTCGTGTTCACTACTGTATATTTAAAATCATACGATTTTTGTGGCACTGTTTACAAAGTTCATTTAAATATTCTTGTAGAAAATTTTAACATCATCTGCATACACTTGAGATGTAGAATTAATAAACAGCAATGGACCAAAGTGCCTCCCTTGAGGTACACCAGAATGGATTTTGGGTTAGCAGAAAGAGTCACTCCTGAACATGACGCCATAATATATCTTTAAAACATTACAAAACCCTCATAATAAAACGGTCGTTAAGTCTAATACTATACTCAATTTTTAAAGAAGAATTTCATGACCTAATTTTAAAAAGCAGACTTTTAATAAAAAAGTGTCCTCTTTCACAACGCTACATTTTTGATCCGTCCCAAAATAACAGTAGGGTTTTATATTCAAAGTTCTAAAACTAGTAGTTTACCCTATTTTCCTTAGTGTTAAAAGTTGTTCTTATTTTTTTTCAAATAAAAGACGAAAATGTGTTAAAAATATAAAAAAACGTTTGTTGGTTACATAATTATTATCTGCCTATATAAATAAATGGATAAATGTTTCATAAATCTTTTGAATCTTATTTAAATATCTTTACAAAAAGAACATAATGTATTATTTCCCAAATTATTGCTTTTATAAAAACTCTTCAAACAAAACAAGTTCTTAAAATCCTTTAAAAATCGACCCATATCTTTTAGGTAGATCCCCCAATTTCTCATAACTCTATTAAATCTAAATGGATTCAACAAAAGTAAGACAAAACAAAAAAAATCACTTAAAATTAAATTGCAGGACACTTCTTTCTTAAACCACATTTAATTTCAATAGCCTCAATTAAATGGAAAATTTCCTTTTTCTCATCATTACCATTTTTCCGGTTTTGTTTCTTTGATTGCAGATGACAAGATAACCCAAACACCAAGCTTTACAACAACAACAAAATATCACCACAACCACCATCGCTATTCTAATACCAATCATAAAAACGGGCGAACCTCCACCATCCGCCACCGCTACCGTCGTTGCCATCACCGCATCGGACAAGCAAGGACGAAGACCATCAAAAGACGTCTGACTAACCTGACAACTAAAGACGAGGACAACGCAAGGATGACGACAACAGCAAAGTTACAATAAAAAAAAATAAGAAAAAGACTCTTAAAAGCCAACCCGCCAATTTTGCCCAAAAATAAAGACCAAAAACCCATTTTTTTGTATCCTAAAGCCCAGTCAACATCATTGTCCCAAAGTAAACAAAGAACGAAAGAAAGAAAATCAATAAGCTGAAGGAAAAAGAAATCGTCTATAGTTGAATGTAACTCAAACTATTCCAAGGCAGAAGGACACAGAATAGAGGGTATATCAACCCACTCTGGAGGCCTCGACTGGAAAGAAAAAAATGAATAAGCTACTCCTCGCACAATCACAAAATTGGTTCTTCCTGGCTGCTGCATAAAAAATCATTAAAACCGTTATCCCGTGTCCGTCCATCAGCACAAATATTTACAGAAAATCAACTTCAAAAATTCCCTGTGCTATCCATCCACATCCACACTCACGTCCACATCCACATCCATCCATTCATTCATTGAGTTCTTCTTCCAAAGAACAAGGATCATCCGTGGAATCCTCTTGCAGTATACCTACTATAGAGCGAACGACCATCAAAGTCAAACAAAACGAAAAAGGACGAACACACACAAAAAAAAAAAAAAAAAAATCTCAACCAAAATTAAATTGGACTGGATAAAGATTGCAAAACAGGAACAGGAAGGGTTCATCTTCTGCTTGACCTGCGACAATAAAGTTGTTTTAACAAAAAGGACATATTTCATTCACCTTTCTTATCTCACCCACCGAGAGAGAGAGAAAGGATTACAGGACATCAAGCAAGAAAGAAGGCATTATTATAATATATAAATTATAACAAAACAGACAAAGAAAGTAAGCGAAAGCGAGAGAGAGAAAAAATGAGACTTCCGTATCGAAATAAGAAAGCTACCCTATGGGTTATGTTCGGGATAGTTGTTGTCACAATGTTTGTGTTCAAATTTACGGAGCTGCGTCCGACGTGTTTGTTCAGGGATGACCAAGAGTCTGTCATGGTCAGAGAAGAGGTGAGTAAATTTTCATTTTAATTTTGTATTTTGCATTTTACATTTTGCATTTTGCATTTTGAAGTTTTCTATCTTGTTTTTCGTCGTCGTTGTCGTTGTCGTCGCTCGGCGCTAGTGTCGCTTCAAGGATAATAATTTTTTATCCTTGTATATGAACTTGTACATATACCTGCAACCCTGCATATATCCTTTTTGTTTGTCAGAACTTGAATCTGAAGCTTGCTCCTTCGAGCCCTTCACCACCCCCTGCAACCTCTGTTTTCCTTTGTCGTCCTTTTCGATTGCAAAAATGTTATTTTCGGGGTTTTCTTCAGTGTCTCTTGTTTGCAAAATGGTAATTGAAAATGTGTCAAGTTGAGGCTGAGGGAATTTTTTATCTGTTCTTCTTCTTTTTCTTGTTTTCTTTTTGTTGTTTCTGTTGATACCTATCTCCTCGTATTTGTTTTTGTTTTCACCTCCTTTGCTTTGCTTTGCTTTTGGTTGGTAGGTAAGTGATTCTGTCGGATTGAATATCTTTTGGGAAAAATGGGAAAGAGCTGACAGTTTTATTCCTTTTTAGTTCAGCAAACTGGAATGAACAAAAAAGGAAGAAACCAACCGTGCAGTTTTTTTGTGATCTATATATGTATATAAGGAGCAATTTTATAAACAAATCTTCTTATAAGCCTATAGATATACCTGAATGCCTGTAATTGACAATTTAAGACTTTATAAGGGCTTTTATTTTTTATTTGAGATGTCATTTTGGAAGAAATAAAAATACACGAAATATTGAAGATTAATAATAATTCAATTATTGCAAATAATTCAACGTCGATGGTATTGCCGCACAAACTTTCAGGAGAAAATTTTGTGAGAATATTGATGAGTTTTTTATTGAATCATCTTAATAAAATAATTTGTAATCAGGTATTTATGTAGAGGGTCTTTCAGCTTTTATATACATTAAACATGGAAAATAATATCGTTAATGTTTCCACCGGTAATTCTGTAGGTAAAGTGAATTCCAAAGCGGGGTCTTAGTACCCTTTTTATGAAAAATATGTTGTTCGGGCCCTAAAAACGAAAAAAGTTATTGAAGTTGTAAATTTCTGAACATTGCAAAGAAAGGATGTAAAGATGCTTTCTATTTATATTCGCGAAGTACTGCAAACAAATATTTATCTACTTGTTTGTAAAGCTGAAGTTTGATTTTTGGGTAACACTTTGTTGCAAATTTTTCCACCTTACTACCGACCCGACGGACTGAATATAATTACGATTATTTCTAGACAATATTGGATTTTCGAATCCAATAAATCGAAATTGTACACCGACGATGTGCCGCGAAAATTAATTTGACAATTTATGAGAAACGTCAGTCAATATGTCAAGCAGTTGAAAGAATTCACCACAGGTAGCAATAAAAGTATTGCCAGCACGGTAGCTCAGCTTAAGGGGGGGTTTCGATTAGGTGAATATTTATTAATCAAGGTGATCAATAAAATTGAAATGAAATTGATATCAAAATGATATCGAAATACTACGAGGTGAATTTCTCCACGTCGTATTGGTTAAAGTGGGCGCCAGGAATTTTTAAGCTGGAAGTTAACCAAAACCAGGAGCTGAAAAATTAGTCTTTAAATTCTTCAAATTCGAAAAAAAAGAAACACAACCAAGAAAAATCACCCCAAGAAAATTTTCGACAAAGAAAAAAAAATCAAACGGTTAAATACATCCCGTAGTACCGGGAAAACAGAATTTTGACGCGAAGGTCAGAAGGACGAATTCGAGATAAATGAAGAACACCAGAAGAAAAGCAATATTCTAAGAAACAAAGAAAAACACAATACTTAGCTTCTTTTTGACTTTTTCCAACAGCTACCGTAGTCCTTCCGCAACAATTTTCCTCACAGCAGGACAAAATCTTCAATTCACTAAAACTTAAAAAAACTATCGTACAAAAATTTCGTCTTTTTCAAACAAAAAATTCCTTCACACAATTTTCGTTAATCTTCGCTTTTGGGTGTAAGCCAAAAAAGTGGCCATCATCATGGCGAGCTTGACCCTTACGGCTACTTGCCCTCAGGCAATCCTCTCGGATCTTTTGCGTGGTAATCGATCTGTCTCGGTCCCGCGACCGAGAAGCCAGGTATCTTTCATCGCACGCGATCTATTTAAAGAGGTGATGCGATCACCTAGTAGCTCAATGAGTAAGTTCAGCTCTTCACTTTCGAACCCATTCCAGCCAAGACTTTCTGGAAAATCGTGTGGAATTCCTCGCATTACCGAGTACCACACACGCTAGATTTTGGTTGCAAAAAAGTCGGGAGCCAAGCCTATAATTAAAGTGAAAGTTATTAAATTATTCTTGGGTGATTTTCTATCGTTAATACTTTATGATGGGCTCTCGGCCATACTAAGTTACAGATGGTGAGACTTTCCTGCACACATTGTTGGGCATGGGTATCAACTTCATGCCTTAATGATCTTACTCAACCAATACGTGGGCCAACCGTCGCACAGTTGGTTGGTGTGGAATCCTTTCGCACAGTTTGGTGAGACCTGTTAAATTTGCTTTTCCAAAATGCTAGGAGAGCAGGTCACTGTCTGATGGTCCAGGTTTCTACTAAACTCTTCTAGAATTTTGGGGCCGCAGTAAGAATTCGTTAAGGGTGGTTAGCAACAAGGGAGGTGAAACTTGTTGTGGTAAAATTTACCGCAACAACTTTTGAGCATTAATGAATGCGTAAGTATTGCGGTTTATTTCTTTAAGGAATATAACTAGCTATTTCACTTGAGCATTATCCAATAACGCTGAACAAGAGTAAAATAAGGGACTATGCCAATGTTCAAGAGACCTGAATAAATCAATGTTTAACACCCCTGTTAAAATATAGCCCGTAACCATTTTTGGCTACATCGCGATCCTTTGTGATAGTTGAACAAAATATTTATAATACTGCACTCCGGCATATATTATTAGGAAGAGTCATATTTATTGTATATTATTTTTGAAGGAAAGGTTGGTTGCTAGGCTCTGCCTATGATTTCATAAAGGTACTTAAAAAAGAACTAGAGTAAATAAGGAAGTTTGTTGTTTAAAACTTGAACATGGTTCAACAAAGAACCAACTGTGCAATCGAACATTGAAAAATATCATACGACTCTTGATATTGGTTTGGCAACTTTCCAAAAATATAACATTCTGCAAAGTAAAAGTACAAAGTGTTTTACAAAATTTGTAAAGTCAAAAGACTTTTCAATTCTTCAGACTTTGCAATTAATTTGTGTTTAAAAAAGCCGCAACGTAAATCTTAAATTGTGTTTATTAAGATCAAATAAGCATTGAAAAAATTGGTGAATCAATATCTTCTTTTTTTATAATAAGCGCACACGCGAAGGGATATATTACTCTTATTATGTAGACATAGTGTGAGCACTAGGAAAGTGAGATAGGGTTTGAAAGGAGATGTCGGTGCACATTGGTTTTGAATTCCTGATTATTGCAATAGCTGGGAAAGACAGAGTGTGGCAAGGCATTCCACATTCTCACAGTACGGCTAAAGAATGAATCTCTGTACTTGACAGTACGACCGAAGTTGGGCTCGAGGGTATATTGATGAGCATTCCTAGAAGCTCGAGTATTACGGGTGAACTGTTTAAGGGGAAAAATGCAGCTGGCTATATCTCTAGAGCATAAACCATTAAAATAACGGTAAAAGAAAGTGAGACAAGAAACATTTCGACGATGTTCAAGTGACGTAAATGATCTTATGATCAATATAAATGCGCTACGTTCAATACTATCCAAGAGGCTTAAGTAAGTTGCAGGAGCACCAGCCCAGATTGGGAGTTATACTCAAGTTTTGGACGTATATGAGTCTTGTAAATAACAGTCAGATCAGAGGGGGAGAAAAACTTCTTGCATCGCCTTAGAAAACCCAAACATCTTGCGGCATTTTTGGCGACATCGCGAATGTAATCGTTCCATAAAAGGTGGTTGGTGATACACATACCGAGATTATCGAAATGTTCAGTTGCCTCGATGCAAGTGCCATTTGTGGATAATGGCAAGGGGGGTATATTTTGCTTTAACGATACAAGACAGGATAGCGTTTTCGAAGCATTAAATTTCACGCGGTTTCTTATTCCCTATTGTACAATGCTGTTTAGGTCGGAATGTAATGAGCTTATCATATTTTGTCGTTGCAGTTGCCACATCCGAAGAAGAGGGGTGTGAGTCTGAAAACGAATATGAAAAGCTACGAGTCTATCGTCAGCGAAACAATGTATTGAATTAAATGTTGCAGACAGTAGATCATTAATAAAAATGAGAAAGAGTGTTGGAGATAAAACAGAGCCCTGGGGCACGCCAGCATTTATTTTGTGTTTTTCAGGCTTGAATCCATCCAATACTACTTGTATTGAACGATTCTAAATGTGATTACTAATCCAATGAAAGAGGGATTCATAAAAACCGAAAGCACGCATTTTCGATAAGAGAGCCTGATGCGAAACCCTATCAAATGCTTTTGAAATATTAAGTGCAATAATCTTACTTTCTCCAAAACAATGAAAAATTTGTTCCACAGTTCGGTGAAATGAACAATGAGATCACCAGTGGACCTTTTGCTACGAAAGCCATATTGTCGGTCATTAAGAAGCTTCCGTTCTTCAAGATATTTCTTGAGCTGATAATTAATCAGCGTTTCCATGACCTTGGAAAGAAGGGACATGGTACTTTTATTAGATACATTAGGAAATTCTTCTCAAGAAATAAATTGCGAGGCTACTCGTATGTTTGAACAGTTTTGTGCTCAGCAAATGGGTATCAACAATGATAACATTCGACACTAGAAAAACTATTCTGCAGACTCTTTTTCTTATTTCGTACATAGATACAACACCGTGGTATTGGGCTTCAATCCCAGCCCACTGTAGTGTACACATAAGTTGTTGCAAGGGACCTTAACTTTTACATATATTCCTTTGGCTATTGAAATGTAGTTAATTTTCAGTTAGAGACAACTCAAAATTGATGATACTTTTCGTTAATCGTAAACTCTTTTCTGTCGAAAAATCATTTACGACATCGTTAAGTTAATTTATTTTTTATTACTCTTTAGTTACTATTATAAACTTCTTTGTTTTTTAAATATGCTTATTTATAAAATTTATTTTATAGATAATTTGTTAACAGCCTTACAAAAGAAACTTTCCTTTGAAACAAGCTGTGAAATTCCATTCTAGAATGGCTTCGATTCCATGGATTCACAAACCTCTTCAAAATCAGAAATTTTTTGAAATTAAGATAAATCAACGAGTTAACCCTAAACTTTTAAATTCTTGATTTTTGGTAAATTCTTCAAAAGAAAACAAAAATCCCATGTTCATGGTCCTGTTAACTTTTATTTACTTCATTGAACAAATACAAAAAGAGGCTGAGAAGTGACCCACACTGATAATCCTTCGTTTTTGAGTTTTTGAGTCGTCAGTGGAATAGTTTAACAAAATAAAAAATACCAACAATATTTAGCACATGATAAAAGAATTTGATTTCAGAATCCATTTTGGTTAACGAAATTTTCATTCGAAATCCACTTTTTACCAATTTCAGTAGAATTTCTTGAAAATATGTATTTCTTCTATAAACAAATATAAATTAGATTAATAAAATTAATTTGAAGTGAAAATCTTCTATTATTCACGAGATATCGAGATTTTCGCGTAATATTTTCTGTAGATTTTAATTTTTTATAAGAAACTGTTAGATTTGATTTTTGAAGAGATATTTGATTCAAAAATAAATTTTTACCACCTTTTAGTATTTTTTTTTTAGGTTTTTAGTTTTTGTAAAAAAAAACTCATAATTCCATACTCAAAATTTGGCTGAATGTTGACAACATATATTTTACAAGATTAAATTAGTTTGAACACAATGTCTCAGATTTTTGAAAAGATATTTTAGTCGAAAGTCAAGTTTTACTAACTTTTTTTTAGATTTTTTATGCAAAAACTGTTCATTCGATTTTTGTCAAGATTTTACTGAATGTTAAAAACAATATTTCTTATGAGATAAAATTAGTTTGAATCAAAAATATCAAATTTTTGAAGATATTTAAGTCGAAAATCAATTTAAACTAACTTTGATGAATGTTATTTTTATGTTTCTATTTTTTATATAAGAAATCTGTCAATGCGGTTTTTCTCAAAATTTTACCAGACGTAAAAAACGTTATTCTTCGTTGCATAAAACTAGTTTAGAGATAAAATGGATTATTTTTGTTCGTAAAATTTTCGAGGTGACAAATATTTTTTTCAGTTTTTTTGATTTATAAAAAACCTTTAATTGGATTTTTTTCCAAAAATAAACTATGATATAAAATATTATTTAATTCACTATCATTATTGGTTCTTGAGGTATTTTGGGTACCAAATTTTTTAACTGTTTTTTTAAATTGCTATGGTAAGAAAAAAATGTAGTATCCGTGGCATGATGGTAAGTGCGTTGGACTGTCATGCAAGGAGTCTTGGGTTCAATGCCTGACTGTGCCACCTTAATTTATAAAAAATTAATTTTCGTTGGTACTGCCTCTTGCGAGGAATTGACAATTCCTTCAAGAGTAATTCTTGTCATGAAAAAGTGCTTTCTCAAATTAGCCGTTCGGATTCGGCCTAAAATTGTAGGTCCCTTCCATTCCTGACAACAGTACTCGCACACAGGAATGGTTGAGAGTTGTAAGTCACTAGGCCCTGGTTCACAACGGAATGTTGCGCCATTCAATTCAATTTAATTTAATGGTAAGAATATTCGAATTATGAAGATAGTGACACAGAAATTTCAAAAACAACCTTAGTTCGCGTACCAAGTTTGTCCGAAATCCTTATTTGCATAGACCTGTGCGTTAGGAAATCCACCATTCGCTAGAATTTTGACTGTTTATCTCAAAAGTGGAGTCAGTTTTCATCTGCTCCAGAGCCTATTTCACAAAATTGTCAAATAACAATTGATAGTTGAAAAATACTTTAATTCAGCCTCTAAACATTTTATTTATTGTTATTTAATCAAAAATGAAGCAACATTTAATTGATAGCTCTATATAATTTCGTGTAAGTCCTAACAGTCTAAAAAGTTACCAACTACCAAACTTCTTATCAGTTGGTAGGTTAAATGTTAAACAATAAAATTTTTCAACTATATACTGATGGTTGTCACTTACAATTAAGAAGGTCGTTCATTTTCAGTTCTTTGGTCATTTTACGGTTTCATGCCCCAAGTTTTCATGAATCGCTCCTTCATTGGATTAGTAATTACCTTTCGAATCGTTCAATACAAGTTGTGTATCTGAAAACCACAAAATAAATGCTGGTGTGCCTCAGGGCTCTGTTTTATCTCCAGCACTCTTTCTCATTTTTATTAATGATCTCCTGTCTATAACATCTAATCCAATACATTGTTTCTCTGACGATAGTACTCTTAGCTTTTCATATTCTTTTTCAGATTCACATCCCTCTTCTTCGGATGTGGAACTGCAACGACAAAATATGATAAGCTCATTAAATTCCGACCTAAACACATTGTACAATGGGGAATAAGAAACTGCGTGGAATTTAATGCTTCGAAAACGCAATGCGTTCTTGTTTCGTTAAAGCGAAATACATTAAATGGCACTTACATCGAGGAAACTGAACATCTCGATATTCTCGGTATCTGTACCACCAACCACCTTTTGTGGAACGATCACATACGCGATGTCCCCAAAAATGCCGCAAGATGTTTGGGTTTTCTAAGGCGATGCAAGAAGTGTTTCTCCCCCTCTGATCTGGCTGTTATTTACAAAACTTATGTAGGTCCAAAGCTTGAGTATAACTCCCATCTCTGCACTGGTGCTCCTGCAACTTACTTAAGCCTCTTGGATAGTGTTGAACGTAGAGCATTTAGATTGATTGGTGATATTACCATCATAAGATCATTTACGTCAATTGAACATCGTCGAAACGTTTCTTGTCTCACCCTCTTTTACCGTTATTTTAATGGTTTATGCTCTAGAGAAATACCCAGCTGCATTCCTCCCCTTAAACAGTTCAATCGTAATACTCACGCTTCTAGGAATGCCCATCAATATACCCTCGAGCCCATCTTCGGTCGTACTGTCAAGTACAGAGATTCGTTCTTTAGCCGTACTATGCGAATGTGGAATGCCTTGCCACACTCTGTCTTTCCCAGCTATTGCAATATTCAGGAATTCAAAACCAATGTGCACCGACATCTACTTTCAAACCCTCTCTCCCTTTTCTAGTGCTCACACTGTGTCTACATAATAAGGGTAATATATCCCTTTGAGTGTGCGCTTATTATAAAAAAAAGTCATCGCGTTCTTCTCGAGAGGTTAGGTCTGCTAAAGGTCGATTTCTGTGAGTGTCTCAATCTTGAAAGGGGTTGCCTCAGATTTTTCTGCACACTTCTGATAGCAATTTTTTGCACCAGATCTTCATTCATCAATTTCAATGAAATGTTTCGAGTTAATAAAAGAATGTTTGGTACGAAAAATGCATCAATTTCTCTAGTTTTCTAAACGCTATACGGGACCAGGGTGATTCAGCAATACAAAGTTCATTTAAATCTTACATCAATTTATTGAACCAGTGCAACTTCAACAATTTGGTTGTTCTCAACTGTCTCCTGTGAAACATCTCTTTTGAAATTTAAAAAAACAATTATTTTTATTTTTTCATAAGAAACTTTCTCTCAAATTGGTGCAAGTAAAAATCTTCAGCATAAAAACTTAATAACTTTTTAACCTCGGAATGTTGGTTTAAACTGCAAACACTTTTCTACAACTTAACAAGACGTAGTAATTTTTTAAGTAAATTTATATAATTAGTCTTCTTTTATTTTTTGACTCAAGGATGTCCAAAGTAAACTTTTCCTAAAAAGTAAAAAGCTGCAAAATCTGTGAAACACCACAGGTCAAAGTTAACCACAAAATATATTTATATATACATTTATATACATACATACATATGTATACATAAATATTTATAGCAACCATGAAATTCTTCCATTACACAGTTTCATCCTTAAAACTAAGTGAGGTACATCTACCCACTTCTTATACCACCTACCTGCAGTGACCTCTTAAAAATTTTGTGTGGTTTTCCTTGAAACCCGAAGATGAATGTTCTCAACATACAGATTGAGTTTAGTCAGGGAAGCCAACTTCAGGTTACTTTGTGAAAGTTATCCTTGTACACAGAAGATTTACTGAACTTTTCAAGTGGATCCGTCCAGACGCAGGGAAAAAAGAGTCTTTCTTTTTTCTTGGCATAGATAGATAGACAGAAGGAAAGTTATTCTTGGAAAGGTGGACAATTCATTGTTCCAACTTAAGTAAGAAAAAATCCCACTCTTCAACTAAGTCACTACTTTTCACCTGAAAAAAGAGTGAGAGGCTAGTGAAAGAAAAAAATCGCCAGAAGTTCACTGTTGCGTAAAGGGCGAAGCCATTGTCAGGTATTGGCAATTACCGTAATTGTTGGATAGGATTTCCTCAATTTCTTCTTCCATCCTTCCTCCCTCCTTCCTCTTTCCTTCGTTCTATATCCTGTGCTCGTGCAGTAAAAGAATATAAAGTCACTATACGACTTTGAGAGAAAACTTGCGGGCAAGTGTAGAAAATTTGATTAAGAAATTAGTGCAAAGATCTTAGAGTTTTTAGATGATAAAATGCGAAGGCATATTGGAGGCAGGGCCAAGAATAATTACAAAGTTTCTGTGTCAGAAAAGTCTATCTATATATAGAATAAGAAACTTTTCCTCATATAACCAAATGTGACTTTGAATGGGCTTTGTGTAAAAAAAAGAAGAAGACAATTTTGTTAAAGAAAGTTCCAGTGGATTCTGGACCAAAGAGAGAGGATATGTTCGAAGAAAGAAGAAGACATCACAGAAGACAGGAAGGAAGCAATAACAATAACAAGGAACATTCTATTGGTGATAAAACTCAGGCAGTTAAATTGTCATGTCCTTTGTGGTTTTCTATAATCATTTTCATTTCCATAGAGAATGGAAAATTGGAAATAGGAATTATATGGTCTGGTCTGGTTTGGTCTTATCATACATACTCGTTTATACCTCTCTGCCTCAATAGAAAGTTGGAGTAGGAAGACAAATAATAAATGTTTATGAAGGCAAATCGATTTCTAAGGATATAACAAATATACAAACAAAATGTGACAAAAGATTTCTTCATTCGGAGATAACAATCAGAAATAAAACTTATCGAAAGTTCGTGTGACAATCAGTGTTAGATCTTATTATAAGAAAGTTAAAATAATAAATTTTCTCAAAGGCTTGTTGACACTGATATCCTGTGGTTAGAGTTGCTCAATCTCAATTTATTCATTAAAGAACTATTTGAGTACGTGAATGTGATACGATGTTTTTAGGTTTGGCAAAGCTGTACATTCATTTGTAGTTGTGTGGATAAATGGGAAAGGGGTGTTTTACAGTCTTTTAAGAGGAAGGAGCACATCGATAATATTTGTTTTGTAACGTGCTTTGAAGTTTCTTGACATTGGATAGGTAATGAATCAGTATTTAGACTTAAAAGATTTTTGACATTTGCAAAAAAAATGATCTAGATTTCAAAACAAGCTTTTTTGTCCATTTATCAGGTCTATAAGAGTTGAATTATGTGGAAGATTGGCTAAGACCACAAGAATCAGAAATTCATAAGTATATAGGTTAAACTTGGTCGTATTTTTGTTTGTTTAAGTTTAAACACAGTGCAAGCGTTAGGAACATAGGAAAGGATTTATGTAAGTGGAGCTACGGGAGCACATTGCTCTAAGATTTTGAACATTAGACTTAGAAGCCAGAGTTTAATAAAACATTCCACATTCTCGATGTTTAGTTAAAAAAAGAATCTATACAATTACATGATGTAATTGTTCCGGTTATAGTTCTATTGCCTATTATTTTCAATGATACGTATGAAGGCTTTGTAAATTACACCCATATCAGAAGTCGGAGAAATCCTAGAAGCATCTTTTGTAATATCGATTTTGTGATCTTTCCATAGGAGGTGATCTGTAATACGCATACCGGGTACTAAAATTTGATTAGTTTTATAGATGCAAATGCCATACAAAGTGGCATATGGGATGCCTTACGTTTTAACGACAGTATTGAGTTTTTAAAGCATTAAATACTTCACGGTTCATACTTTTGGACAATGCTGTCAAGATCAGAATTTAATGACCTTATCATACGATGCCGAAGTTGTCGAAATTCCAAATCCAAAGGATAAGGATGTGATTCGGTTTCAGACAAGAGATCGTTAATGAGTACAAGAAAGAGAGGCGGAGACAAAACGGAGCCCTGAGGGACACCAGCATTTATTTTAGGAGAACACAACTTACATTGAACGGTTAGAAAGGAAATTTCTAAATCAATGAAGCATAGATTCGTCAATACCAAAAGCACGCATTTTCAATAAGAGAGCTTAATGACTAACCCGAGACCGAGATTTAAGTTTAACGATTTAATTTTTCGAGTACAATACTTTTTATTTTGGGGCTAACGATAGTTTAGCGGAAAGGGCTCAATATTATCTAAGTAACGAACATGGTCAAAATTTGTTTCGCTAAATTATTATGAAAGCATGCACAAGTATCGCGATGTTTTGTAATTGTAGGGTTATTAATGTCACACCGACCGTGATGAATATTTTTGTCAAAAACATTAAAAAAAAAGAGGCTGGAATGCGACCCACACTGATAACTTCCCATCCCGTCTGTCGATTTGTCTTGCTTAAAAGTTTGTCTATATGTACTCGTATCAATTTTTACCAAATTTGCGTACTATTTTTTGTAGATTTTATTTTTTATGAAAAACCGGACTGTTAGATTTGTATATACAAATTACTGAATATCGAAAACAATATTTTCTGTAAAATAAAATAAGTTTGAAGCCAATATTTTTCATTTTTGAAAAGATATTTGAGTCAAAATGAATTTTTACCAAGTTTTAGTATTTTTTTTTTTAGAGTTGTATTTTTTGTAAAAAAAACTGTCGATTCGATTTTTTTCAAAATTTTACCGAATGTTGAAAACAATATTTCTTATAAGATAAAATTAATTTGAAGCCAATATTTCAAAGTTTTGAAAAGATATTTGAGTCGAAAATCAATTTTTAACAACTTTTGCTAATTTATTTTAGGTTATTAATTTTTTGTATAAATAGTGTCAGTTCGATTTTTTTTCAAAATTTTACTGAATGTTGACAACAATATTTTTTGAAAGATAAAGTAAACTAAAGCCAATATCCCAAAGTTTTGAAAAGATATTTGAATCGATATTCAATTTTTACCAACTTTGAGTAATGTTTTTTCTTAAATTTTTATTTTTAATGAAAAAACTGTCAATTCGATTTTTCTCAAAATTTTATCAGATGTCAAAAACATTAGTCTTCGTTGCACAAAATTGTTTTGGAGATGGATTCACATTTTAGTCGTAAAATTTTTGAGGTGACATATTTTTTTCAGTTTTTTTAATTTATAAAAAAACGTTAAATGGATTTTTTTCAAAAAATATACTTCTTTGGTATCACGTTACAATATATTATATAAAATTTAATACACGTCCCTATCGTTTTTGGTTCGTAAGATATTTAGGGTTAACCAAAATGTTCACCTTTTTTTCGAACTGCTATGGTAAAAAAACTACCCACGCAATTTTCTTGAGAGCCCTTTCTGCATCTTTCTGCCTTACTATCTGTATAACAAAAGAAGTCGATATCTCTTCAAGTTCTTGAGGTATGGACGACGAAAAAACGTCGCGAACGTACGGACGTACGTACACACGCACGCACAGACATCTTTCTAAAAATCTCTTATTTCGACTCTAGGGATCTTGAAACGTCGAGAAATTTCAAAATTTTTAATTTGACAAATCGGACCCATTACAATAACTTCCTTTGGGAAGTTAATAAGAAACAGACCACACACTAATAACTCCTTGAAGTCAATATCTTTATATTTTCTCCTCATACTTTGGCCAAATACAATTTCTTGTCAGTTTTTGAATGTTTTTGTAGGTTTCCGTGTTTTTTTAAATAAGTTGTCAGTTGAATTTTTCTAAAAAATGTACTTAAAATTACCAACAATATTTTGCATAAGGTAAATAGTTTCAATTCGAAATCTATTTTTGCCAAGGAGATTTTTAGTCGAAAACCAATTTTTACCAATTTTATAGAATGATCTTAAAAGTTTTTATTTCTTTTATAAAAAAATACAGATTGTTTTTTTTTTTTTAAATCATTTTTAAGTCAATACATACATTTATCCACGAGATATCGAGAATCGAAGATGATTTTTTTTACTAATTTATTGTAATATTTTGAGCAGATTTGAATTTGTATGAAAAAGTTGACTCTTTGATTTTCATTAAAAAAATATTAATAAATGTCAAAAACAACTTTCAATAATTTTTAATTTTTGAAAAGATATTTGAGTCAAAAATAAACTTTTACCGAGTTTAAGTAATGTGTTTTTTGCAATCCCATTACAAATTATATTTAATCTTTCGTTATCATCTGGAAAATTTTATCATATGTGGAAATTTTCATTTCTCCTATCTATAAGACTGGTTCCAAAAATTTGGTAGAAAACTATAGAAATATTTGAAATTCCGCAATTGTTTGAAATTATCGTCAGAGATCATTTGTATTTTAAAATTAAATAATAAATTTGTGATAAATAATACGGATTTACTCTTAGAAAGACAACTGCTACTAATCTAATGCTTTATTCTTAGTTTATTACCGATGCTTCTGAGTCAAAATTCCAAGTTGACACGATATTTACACATTTTATCAAGGCTTTCGAAGGATCGAAGGTATGCTTCTTATATGTTAATGCTGCTTCTAACAGAAAAAACGCAATGCTCGGGAGTAATTGTTCTAGGAATATGATCGTTCTTTCTGGTGTACCAGAAGGAAGTCAACTTGGGCCACTTTTGTTTAATATTTTTATTAATGAAATTCGTCTTTTATTAAAAAAAATTATTTCTTCTAACGAATGCGAATATACATTTCATCTGGTTGTTTCAATCTTCAAAATTATTTAAATGTTTAAGCCAACTGGTGTCAAACTAATAAACTTCCACTTCCATTGTAAGTAGTCTGTAAAACTTAATAGTCTGTGGACGAATAAATAAATATAAAACGTTATTCTTCGTTGAATACAATTTGCATGCTCGTAAAATATTCGAGGTGAAAAATATTTGTTTTCAGTTGGGTAACAAATTATCTGATACAAAATAAAATTAAAGTTGGTAGCATTATTGATCCATGAAATATTTTGAATTACCCACAATTTTCCATTTTTTTTTAATTGCTATGATATTCTGCATCTTTCGGTTTTATTATCTGTGTTACAAAATTTATATAAGGTTGATATTTTTGCTGGACTCAAAAATCTTCCCGAATGTACGAACGTACGTTCGAGTATAAGATAGCTATCTATGGGAAGTTTGAAAAAACTGCACTTGAAACCCAATCATTTATCAGAGATGTGCAGAAAGTGTAAGTAAAGCTCTCCGTCTAAGTTTAACTCAGGTAAAATTTTCTGTTGAAATGGGACTGTTTTTAATACTAAAAATGGAATTAAATATTTTTAACTTCCCATAGAAAGTTATTGTAATAGGTCCGATTTGTCAAATTAAAAATTTTGACAATTCTCGAAGTTACAAGGTACCTAGAGTCAACATAAAAGCTTTTTAGAAAGATGTCTGTGCGTGCGTGCGTACGTACGTTCGTACTTCAGTACGTACGCGACGTTTTTTCGTCGTCCATAGCTCAAGAACCCGTGGCATGATGGTTAGTGCGTTGGACTGTCATGCAAGGGGTCTTGGGTTCAATCCCTGCCTGTGCCGCCTTAATTTAAAAAAAAAATAATTTTCGCGGGTACTGCCTCTTGCGAGGAATTGAAAAATCCTTCTAGAGTAATTCTTATCATGAAAAAGTGTTTTCTCAAACTAGCCGTTCGAATTCAGCATTAAAGTGTAGGTCCCTTCCATTCCTGACAACAGTACTCGCATGGTTGAGAGTTGTAAGTGACTAGGCCCTGGTTCACAACGGACTGTTGCCCCACCCCATTTGATTTTGATAGCTCAAGAACCAGAAAAGATATCGATTTCAAATAAATTTTGTTATACATATAATAAGGCAGAAAGATGCAGAAAGGGCTCTCAAGAAAATTGCGTGGGTGGTTTTTTTACCATAGCACTTTGAAAAAAAGGTGAAAATTTTGGTTAACCCTAAATATCTTACGAACCAAAAACGATAGAGACTTGAATTAAATTTTATATAATATATTGTGATGTGATATCAAAGAAGTACATTTTTTGACAAAAATCCATTTAACGGTTTATTTATAAATCAAAAAAACTGAAAAAAAAATTGTCACCTACAAAATTTTACGACATAAATATGATTTCATCTCCAAAACAATTTTGTGCAACGAAGAATAATGTTTTTGACATCTGATAAAATTTTGAGAAAAATCGAATTAACATTTTTTTTTTATAAAAAATAAAAATTAAAAAAAAAATTGATAAAAGTTGGTAAAAATTGATTTTCGACCAAACTATCTTTTCAAAACTTTGAGATATTGGCTTTAATTTACTTTTATTTTTAAAAAATATTGTTGTCAACATTCAGTAAAATTTTGAAAAAAATCGAATTGACAGATTTTTTACATAAAAAAAAATCTAAAAAAATCCAATACTAAAACTTGGTAAAAATTTACTTTCGACTCAAATAGCTTTTCAAAAATTAAAAATATTAGCTTCAAACTTATTTTATTTCACAGACAATATTGTTTTCGGCATTCAATAATTTGTATATAAAAATCCAACAGTCCGTTTTTTCAAAACCAATAAAATCTACAAAAAATAGTACGCAAATTTGGTAAAAATTGATATGAGTACATAAACGGTGATTTTTTAAGAGCTTGAGAACTTAAAAAAAAAAAAACTCATAAAATTTGCAAAATCTCATCGATTCTTTATTTGAAACGTTAGATTGGTCCATGACATTTACTTTTTGAAGATAATTTCATTTAAATGTTGACCGCGGCTGCGTCTTAGGTGGTCCATTCGGAAAGTCCAATTTTGGGTAACTTTTTCGAGCATTTCGGCCGGAATAGCCCGAATTTCTTCGGAAATGTTGTCTTCCAAAGCTGGAATAGTTGCTGGCTTATTTGTGTAGACTTAAGATTTGACGTAGCCCCACAAAAAATAGTCTAAAGGCGTCAAATCGCATGATCTTGGCTGCCAACTTACCGGTCCATTCCTTGAGATGAATTGTTCTCCGAAGTTTTCCCTCAAAATGGCCATAGAATCGCGAGCTGTGTGGCATGTAGCGCCATCTTGTTGAAACCACATGTCAACCAAGTTCAGTTCTTCCATTTTTGGCAACAAAAAGTTTGTTAGCATTGAACGATAGCGATCGCCATTCACCGTAACGTTGCGTCCAACAGCATCTTTGAAAAAATACGGTCCAATGATTCCACCAGCGTACAAACCACACCAAACAGTGCATTTTTCGGTATGCATGGGCAGTTCTTGAACGGCTTCTGGTGGCTCTTCACTCCAAATGCGGCAATTTTGCTTATTTACGTAGCCATTCAACCAGAAATGAGCCTCATCGCTGAACAAAATTTGTCGATAAAAAAGCGGATTTTCTGCCAACTTTTCTAGGGCCCATTCAGTGAAAATTCGACGTTGTGGCAGATCGTTCGGCTTCAGTTCTTGCACGAGCTGTATTTTATACGGTTTTACACCAAGATCTTTGCGTAAAATCTTCCATGTGGCCGAATAACACAAACCCAATCGCTGCGAACGGCGACGAATCGACATTTCACGGTCTTCAGCAACACTCTCAGAAACAGACGCAATATTCTCTTCTGTACGCACTGTACGCATTCGTGTGGTTGGTTTAATATCCAATAAAGTAAACTGAGTGCGAAACTTGGTCACAATAGCATTAATTGTTTGCTCACTTGGTCGATTATGTAGACCATAAATCGGACGTAAAGCGCGAAACACATTTCGAACCGAACACTGATTTTGGTAATAAAATTCAATGATTTGCAAGCGTTGCTCGTTAGTAAGTCTATTCATGATGAAATGTCAAAGCATAGTGAGCATCTTTCTGTTTGACACCATGTCTGAAATCCCGCGTGATCTTTCAAATACTAATGTATGAAAATCCTAACCTCAAAAAAATCACCCTTTATAAAAAACTTTTAAGCAAGACAAATCGAGAGACGGGATGGGAAGTAATCAGTGTGGGTCGCATCCCTCTTTTATATTTTTGATTTCAAACTTGAAACAGCATATTTAGCAATCAATCTTGGACATAACGAAGCATGGATCTAGACCATACCTTTCAACTTATAGCTCCCACAGAAATTGACCTGATCTACTGTCTTTATGGGTTGTTTTGTATTAATTAAAAATATCTCACAATAAATTGTTAAATAGTCCAATCAAACATAAATTTACGACTTGACTATCAAAACCACTCCATTGAGCTTCAAGTCAAATGAAAATCAATGAACCACCTAAAGCAAGTAATGTATGGTCGTACATCAATGCAAACTCTCCGCTCGGATGTAATAAGACTAAAACCAATAAGCAACGACAAGACCACCCTAAAGAAAGCAATCCATTGTATCTATAACTTTGAATAAAGTGTTTCATTTGTCAATAGATGAAAAATCCAATTGAGTCCATAAAAATGCATAAGCCATGACATGAATTAACTTAATGGTTACCTTTATACAATCCATATACATTCATAACGATAATAAAATAATTCATGAAAAATTTCAAGCCTAGGCATTTATGTTTTTTTTTTATTGTAAACCTTTTTATAACTATTTTTCGACATAACCAAACTATATCAAATAATGTTCCCTTTTTGTCTGTTATTTGTTGTTGTAGAAATATGTAATGGGCGAAGACCAAAAAGTCTACTCCTACAACAGAGAAATGCCATTAATTTTTATTGGAGGTGTGCCCAGATCGGGGACAACACTAATGCGGGCCATGCTCGATGCACATCCAGATGTTAGGTAAGTACCTATTTTTTCTTCTATAAAATAAAATAACATACAAACTAAATGACCTAAGAAGTTAGGGTAGGTATAAGCTACGTGCATACAGAGGTGTATGTGACCTATATTGAGACTACCTTCCTGCTCTAAGCCATATAATTGTGATATTTGTTCTCGATTCAAGTGGTATCATCAGTTTTTATATGGAAATGGAACATGCCATTCCAGAAAATTGTTTCCTCTTAAATGTTAGTTCAAGTATGTCCGTTTTGTACATATAGCTAAGGTAGCTTAGGTCAATGACAACAATCAGGACGACGACGATGACTATGCCATTCATAAAACTATGTTTCAAATTGGAATAGATGACCCATCAGGTACGGATCTACAATTGTTTTCTTGGGGGGAAACATTTATTTTAGATGCTCCAATTTATTTTGGACTCTAATTATATCAATCCACTTAACTAGGATCCTGTTCTCATGATCACAAGGATCTTAAGGGGTGGCAATAAAAATAAATCGATTTCATTGACCCCTGGAGATAAACGCACCTGGAAAATAGCAGACACATCATGATTTTTTGGGAAGGAAAAACTGTTGGCATTCACAAAATGATTGTTTGCTTTTCCACAAAAGACCAAACATTTCGAACTCGAATATGGCAGTGCGGTAGACTGCATATACAGTTAAACAACATGGCTTCAGCACTATAGGAGCACCATGCAGAGAAGGGCAAGCAGTTTGATTCATGATTCTATCGAAAAACCACATATTTTTGTGCAATCGGTAGAGGATTTTGCGTTGTTGGCAAAAACTCAGAGCTTTATTCAGGATTTATTTGATAACCTGCATTTCGAGATAACTTTTTCGTTTGTCTTTTCGACCTGAAATACAAATATTATATCCATTGCTCGACCATATAATCAACTGTAGTAGCTATTTGTTTTTAAATTTATCTCTCGGTGATTTTTATTTCAAAGCTGCATTTTATATAAATATATACAAAGCTTTATGTCATGCCAACGAAAATAATAATATGGCTTTGTGTTCATTAATGGATACTCTCTAGAACGCGATCTGATTGTGAAGGCTTTTTTTTTATAAAACAAATTTACTGAAATTAGAGCGACTATATAATTAAACAGGAATTCGTGAATAGCACACTTTTATTTTATTTTTTGATAAAAGAGCAACAGAAATAAGAGCAAAGGCAACAAATGTAATTTTCTTTTCAATTTTGTACATCTGATCTTTTTTGTGATAACTTATCTAAAACTGTTGATCGATTTAACTGAAATAAAATTTCATTGGATCAATATTAAACAGAATTAAGAATCAAGGCTTTAAAGAAGTGTTGCGATTATTTTAATTAAAAATATAAATGACTTGACTGGTCCTCCAGGTTTAGGGTTGTGCCGTCGGGGTGACTTCCTGGCCACGTAAAAGCTTTCAAAGTTGCGAAGCACCAACAAGCCTCGGATACGGACGGATTTACTGTTACTGTAAAACCAACTTAAACGAATAAAGGACAACGAACTTCGGATATGCACGTGGACAACAACAGAAGAATTAGCGGAAGCCCTAGACCGCTATAAAGCAGATATCACCGGCATCCAGGAAATACGATGGGATGGGCCGGGCAAAAAGAGGATACAAAACTGAGATATTTACCATAGTGACTGCTACCAACAGCGCTTATTTGGATGCGGCTTCGTCATTGAAGCCAGACTTAGGTAAGAAGTCTTGAGCTATAGGTGCATCAATGAGCGCCTCATGACCATAAGCATCAAGGCTAAATTCGGCAACATTAGCCTGATATGCACGCACGCCCCCACAGAAGAGAAAAACGACAACAGCAAAGATATGTTCTTCGAGCTCTTAAAGAAAACATATGAGAAGAGTCCTAACTACGATATTAAAATAGTCCTAGGCGATTTTAATGCCAAGCTAGGAAGGGAAGACATCTTTGGTGGAATAATCGAGAAGAACAGCCTGCACGACAACACTTCCGACAACGGATTCAGGCTCATAGATTTTACTGCGGGGCGAAACGTAATGGTAGCCAGTACGCGTTTTCTACACCTCAACATCGACAAAGGAACTTGGACCTCTCCAGATCAATCTACCGTCAACCAGATTGACCATATTGCGATCGACGCCAGACACGTTTCCAGCATCATGGATGTAATTTTCCGAGGAGCTAACATCGACTCGGGCCACTACCTCGTTGCAGCCAAGGTAGCACTTCGGGTTTCCCGACTTAAGGCAAAACAGGGAAGTGCTGAGAGAAGGTACAACCTCGAACGGCTACAATCGCCAGAAATCGCCAGATCCTTTTCCGAACGACAAGTTGAATTTCTGTCAATGAAAGCAAACAAAAAGAACATTGTTATGCACTTTCCAACGCAAGCAGGAATTTCGGCAGCAGATAAGGCTACTTCACTATGTATGGATATACTCCAAACCCAAAATCCAGCAACATTTACAGCCACGCGCGTAATTCGTTCCCAGAACACAAACATCGAAAATGTAATCGTGGAACTTCAAAATAAAGAAAACGTAGGACACATCAAAGTTTAGAGGCACCGGGATATCAATGCACAGCGACTACCCTACCGCGGCAAGAGAAAGAAGAAGAAAGCTTATGAAAATTAAAGCCCAAATTAATGCAAAAAACAGAAACATTAAAACATTCATTCGAGAAGACACACTCAAAATTGAAGAAAAAATATTTTATTATAACTCCAGCCAAGTTTTGATATGTGATGATGAAGGAGGAATGTCATTTCTGCAGTAACTGATCGATGACAGCAACGAAGTGACAGCAGATCACAGCTTCAACACAGGTTCTCAAACCTGTAGCAGGGCAGTGATGCCAACTTATTTTTAAGAAAAATGCCGTCAGCCACGTTTACACTAGACATTCTTGTAATGCTAAGTTGTATAATAATATATCTTTTAAAATTTGTTCATATAATATTACAAGTCTAGGAAACAAGTTGATATTTAAAAAAATTGTATATATTTTTGTATTATTCGAAACTTTTATTGAAGAAAACACGACATATTATGACACATACTTTCAAGATTTTACACTGAAATGGATACCTGCAACAAGAACACATACACACGGAAGAGCAAGTCTTTTCAGAACACTAACCACTTCTCGTTACTTGTATATGGCGTACAGTCGAATCATCCAGCAATAACGGAGACATGAAATTGTTGCCAAAACTTAAGTGGAAAAGTTCGCATTTAGTGTTTAGTGGACTCCGTCTCTAACAATGAGATTAACTGAATCCGGAACACAGACATCTTGGTTTCGTACATAAACCAGGCAGCTCAGCCATTCCAATTTGCTTTGAATCAGAAATGGTAAGATCCATGGTTTGCTAGAGAATGCGAAGATGCAAGGAAAAAATCTTTTGGATACAAACTCTAACCTTGCAAAAAGCATGTACCAAGAAGCTAATAAAGCCTTTAAAATCACGTGCAAAGAGAAACAAAGCAAATACTCTCTGAAGCTAATGCACAAATTATCAAAAGTAAATGACAGCACCTCGTTCTGGAAAATATCCCGGTCTCTAAGTGGTATACCCTTCATCCAAAACATACAAATTGATATAAATATCCTAGCACAACATTTTGAAAGCTTGTTGAGCAAACCAACTAACCCAAACCAGTTGATGCTCCACGCTTCGCCGCATTTGGAAAATGAAAGCCATGACCATGTCTTCACCCCACAAGAATTCCTGGATGTGATACATAGATGCAAACCCAACAAAGCTCCAGGCGAAGACCGTGTACCGTATGAGTTTTTCAAAAACGCGTCGTTAGACTTTATTGAAAAACTTACAGATGCATATAATTACTTATTTGATGTAGGAGAAGTACCAGAAAGTTTTACCAAAAATATTATACTTCCCATATTTAAAAAAGGTGATAGTAACGATCCAAACAATTATCGGGGCTTATCATTTCTGAACACCATCATAGTGAAAATATTCACTGGCGTCATTCTAGACAGCCTCACAGCCTGGGTAAAAATTAATAACCTTTTGAGTGAGTTTCAAGCCGGCTTCAGGAAAGATTATTCGACAGTTAACAACATCTTTTCACTTACGTTTATATGCTTTCTTTATTGATTTCAAAGCAGCTTTCGATTCGATCAACAGGGATGCAGTTTGCCTGGGAATATCTACAAAAATGTTGAAAATAATAAAACGACAATATGGGACGGAAACGAAGGATCGCCGTGGTTTCAAACGACTTCGGGGGTTAAGCAAGGCTGCCTTTTAAGCCCGCTTCTGTTTTCTATCTCCCTAGATGATTTGACATCAGCTCTGTCAGGTGGAATTAAAGACGATATCGTCTTTTTCTCTGAAACCCCGGAAATGATGCAAATAATGATAAATAAACTACAAGCATATTGTTGTCTCTGGAGCCTCACCGTTAATACAAATAAATAAAAAATCATGATCTTTAGAAGTAATACAGGCAGATTCGCAAGAAATGAAAAGTGTAAATGGGAAAATGTGAACTTAGAAGTGGTTAAAGGGTATAAGTATCTTGAAGTTACTATAACACCAAAGCTTTCATTCAACTACCATTTCAATGCAAAACTAACAGAATCGAAGAAAACTATCAATTGCAATTGGAAGGAAGTCCTAAGCAAAAAATATGTAGCTCCGAGCACCAAATATATGCTCTTTGAAGCGGCGATGAGATCGATAATGTGTTTCGCTGCCTAGGTGTGGGGATTTCTTCAATATGACCAAAAATATGCTGGCTTCCAGAAAACACCCCTTACTACATGCTACATCTAGAGACTGGACTTTCTCCTCTGTACATCTTTACTCTAAAAATGCATTTTAACTACATTTTGAAAGTAATGGCTCTGCCAAGTCATCGTCTACCCAGGATCATTGCATGGCATCTTCTTAACCGAAAATCGCAGTTTTTTAGAGAGTGGATGCTCCTAGAGGAGTCACATAATATTGAATTGCTTAAAAGTAAGACTGGATCTGTAGCTTCGATACACTGCTCGCAAGGATTGAAGAAGACAATGTCTGTAAGTTCACCGAGATGGCAGAACTAAGCAACACGCGAAGTATGTACAAGGGTCTGCAACACAACCTTCACGCTATTTTGATGACCGCTACACGTTGGAGACTATCTCTACTATCTTTAAAACGAGAGGAGAGTTACTACATCTGAATTACCGACCATATTGTGCAGATGAAAACACATAGTGTACCCTATGCAACCACAGGGTTAGATAAGACGTACTGAACTTCCTAGCAATGTGCCCTATTCTTGCTGCTATTAGAAGAGGACACTGGGTAAAGAGCGTCTTAACTTTAGATGAAGCCTAAAGGAATCGTAAATGGACAGGAGTTGAACGTGTTGAGCAGTTACGTCAAAACAGCGCTAAAATACCGAAACCAAATCCGGAACGAAGTCTTTTGAACGCACCTGAAATCCACCCTACAAAACAAACATTATGAATCTTGATACAAATTTGTTAAGTCAGTTAACTTAATATAACTTGAAAATATTACAATTCTATTTATATTGCACTTGTTAAGATTATTCTCTTTCTTCTGGCTGACGGCAAAAGCCAATGCTATGACTGTGAAATTAAAACAAAAACAATGTACAATTAATATGATAAATAAAATCAAAATATATCAACATTAAGACGGCTGATAATAAGATTTTAGAATTTGTTGCGATAGAAATCTTGTGATGCTTCATCCTGCATGATCAAAAAGTCCTTCAATTCCATGTATTACATTTCAGTAAAAAAAAAGTCATTTTCGAAAGAAAACGGTCCGATGATGCCAAAACTTCGCAATACAATCAAATTGGAATTCATTCATTGAAAAATTTATTTGCTTAAGTATCCACCGATACAAATATGCTCTTTACCAAAAAAGACGTTTTTTTTACCAAAATCATTCAATTCTAGCGGCCTGAAAGCCTAAGCTGCAACACGTAAACAAAGTGCATGTGTCAGCTGCTGAGTCAATTGGATCATGGAAGAAAATATTCCGAGATCTTTGTGAAATGTTATGCTATTAAAATAGATGGAGAGTTTAACAAAATTATTTAAAAAATTAATTATTAAAATGTGTGTAAATAAGTTTAAGGAAAATTTTCAAAATTTACATTCAATAACAAAAGAAGCAGTAGGTATAATTATTTTTTCTCAAAATATTCAAGATGAAAAACAAATTTTGATTGACTTTGTACAAAAATGTGATTTGAATCTATCTTCAAACTCTACCAGAAACCTATTTCATGAAACACTTTTCAAAAAAATATCCTGCAAAGTAAAAATGCAAATATTGTTTCACAAAATTTCCAATGTAAAATGACTTCTCACTTTTCAATTTTTTAAGCTTTCTTTGAAAAGTGAAGAGTAAACGTTTTTTGTATTTTTAAAAGTTACAAAGTAGACCTAAGATTGTGTTTATTAAGATAATAGATAAAATAATGCAAAAATACTAAAAAGTTTGCCGTCTTGGAGGTTGTAAAAAACAAAAATATAATTTTTGAATGCTTATGTCGTTACAAGGGATATAAACGCATATTCTCTTGAAAATGGAATTGTATCTTATTTCCAATTTAAGACAACACAAATTCGATGGTAGTTTTCTATAATCAAACTCGTTTGTCAAATTCCATTGAAGAATGGCTGTTGATCGATTTAAAACATCTTCAAAAGCAGACATTTTTTAAATTGAGATAAATCAAAGCGCTAACTCTGAAATTCGTAATTCATATTTGTTGCTAAATTCGTCGAAATAAAAAAAAAATAAGACTAGATCAATTGTCTTTTTAACTTTTATTTACTTCTAAAGTTTTTAAATAAGTTTATAGATATTTTTATTAGTTTTCGATAACTTTTCAAAATAAACTCTTATTTGCAATTGAGACCTTGAAATGTTGAGAAATGTAAATATTGTCAATTCGACAAATTGGACCAATTCCACAACTATAATTTGTCCACTCAGAAGTGGATGTATTAAACTAAAAGTTACGTTATTTATTAAAAGAGCGTTCAAAAGCAGCAATACAAAATGTAACTTTATTCAGCCTACAATTCGATTTTATTTCGTATATAGACAAAATAAATTCCATACCAGTTGAGGTTTGACATTTATTTCCGCATTTATTCAAAACCACTTCAAAGATCATTTGAATTTCGCAACTGCGGTCATGAAAATAATTAACCGAAACCGAAAATCAAATCGAAATATTCGGTCCCAGATAAAGGCCATCAACATCAAAATCACCGTCATCAACTCTTCATTGTTAAAAAAAACACACACACACAAAATCTAATCTCGAGCTATACCCAATCTACATTCCATGTCAACTTTTTTGTGGAGTTAAATTTTCACCCAAAGCTTAAACAAATACGAAAAATCACGGTATGCACTCCACAGTCCACATTGACCTCCATTCTCAACCCTCGAACGTATAACATGGACCAATACCACATTTCAAAATAGGTTTGTACAATAGGTTGATATTGGTTAAAAGGGGTGGTGGTTGGGGTACTGCACTGTGTCCAAACATATTTCAAAAAAATAACCTGGGAAAATTATTCAAATAATAATAATTCTTTCCAGAGAATAATTATTTGGCTAAAAGCGCTGATGTTTCACTGTTGGCGTCCTGTGTTATGTCTTTCGGCCTTTTGTGCTGATAACTTTGTGGACATAGACACCCCGTGATCTGTGGTGGATGTTTCACTGATATCTATAGGCATTAACATAGATAGAGCTCCCTACACAGCATGTGGTCTAACGAATGACAGATTGTATATATAGGGGTTGGTATTGCAGGTTCTTTGTGAGAGCAGGTGAAATATGAAATTTTTATTTATAAATTTATGATTTTTGCTCACCTGCCGTGGTCGATTGTTATCCAATTTTTTGTCAGGACATTCGATGAAAAGAACCGGACATTTATTTCGATGCGGCTACTGATGACTTTCAGTGGTTTTGTGGGCACAAGGGGTTGATTCTGATGCTGATGCCGATGACTCTGATGGTATCAGTTTATTTGCCGAGTGAAATGTTGGTATATTTTTAGCAATTTTTGAAAATTTTGTTTGTTTGTTTGTCAATTCCTGATGAGGTAAAGGTGAAGTTTTTTTTGTTGTACTTACAAAGGTGGCACATAGAAAACATAGTTGGACTACATAGATTTATATAGGGATGGGGTTAGAGTGTTGGAGCGAAGGTGTGCGATGTATTTTGTTTTACCGGATGTAAAAAGTTATTTCATTAATCTGTATCCGGTGTAGTTTGCAAAGGAAATGAAATTTCAACTATATCTACAAACATACGTGTGTACATAAAATGTGTTGAGGTGTGTGTATTTTTTTCGTTTGTTGGTTTTGCTTTAGCAATGTTTTTTTTTTTTTACTGTGAAACTGTCAAGTATTTTGAGTTATGAGGATGTTAGCAATCGGATGTTGAAAAATAGCGAGGGTAATCAATTAAAATTTAAATAATTTTTGTATTTTTGATTTGTGTTGTTGATTCATTTGCAGGACATTAAATATTTAATGGTTTTTCATTGTTAAATGTTAACCATAACAATGAGTGAAAACAGATGTTAGTTTCGGATATCCTGATTGTGTTTCTATGTTTATTTTTTTTTTAAGAACTAAGTGAAAATGTTATTTATTCATTCGTTGATTTACTATCTCAAATGCCTCAGTGGAGGCAGTCAGTTTTGGACTTTTTTGTTCTTACACTGAAAAAAGGGTACATAATATCGATGTAAGCTGTTTTACATTGGCACAGTGTAAAAAATATTCAGCCAATATACCATACATTGGAATAATGTACTAAAATTATTCGGTTTCAATGTACCGTACATTGTCTCAATGTTATAGGGTACGTTAATCGACTCCCATACTAAAAATTGAGGAAATTGACGCAATTAGAATTTCAATGTACTTTTTCATTAGTTAATGTAACGATTTCAAAAGATCATACATTGAATCAATGTATTTACATTGAAATCAATGCAATAGGTACATTGTTCCAATGCAATTTTTTAATCGTCTCAATGCAAAGATACATTGTGGCAATGTACAATTTACATTGTGCCAATGTAAAGGGTGATTTTTTTGAGGTAAGGATTTTCGTGCATTAGTATTTGACAGATCACGCGAGATTTCAGACATGGTGTCAAACAGAAAGATGCTCAGTATGCTTTGACATTTCATCATGAATAGACTTACCAACGAGCAACGCTTGCAAATCATTGAATTTTATTACCAAAATCAGTGTTCGGTTCGAAATGTGTTTCGCGCTTTGCGTCCGATTTATGGTCTACATAATCGACCAAGTGAGCAAACAATTAATGCGATTGTGACCAAGTTTCGCACTCAGTTTACTTTATTGGACATTAATCCAACCACACGAATGCGTACAGTGCGTCTGTTTCTGAGAGTGTTGCTGAAGACCGTGAAATGTCGATTCGTCGCCGTTCGCAGCAATTGGGTTTGTGTTATTCGACCACATGGAAGATTTTACGCAAAGATCTTGGTGTAAAACCGTATAAAATACAACTCGTGCAAGAACTGAAGCCGAACGATCTGCCACAACGTCGAATTTTCAGTGAATGGGCCCTAGAAAAGTTGGCAGAAAATCCGCTTTTTTATTGACAAATTTTGTTCAGCGATGAGGCTCATTTCTGGTTGAATGGCTACGTAAATAAGCAAAATTGCCGCATTTGGAGTGAAGAGCAACCAGAAGCCGTTCAAGAACTGCCCATGCATCCCGAAAAATGCACTGTTTGGTGTGGTTTGTACGCTGGTGGAATCATTGCACCGTATTTTTTCAAAGATGCTGTTGGACGCAACGTTACGTTGAATGGCGATCGCTATCGTTCAATGCTAACAAACTTTTTGTTGCCAAAAATGGAAGAACTGAACTTGGTTGACATGTGGTTTCAACAAGATGGCGCTACATGCCACACAGCTCGCGATTCTATGGCCATTTTGAGGGAAAACTTCGGAGAACAATTCATCTCAAGGAATGGACCGGTAAGTTGGCCACCAAGATCATGCGATTTGACGCCTTTAGACTATTTTTTGTGGGGCTACGTCAAGTCTAAAGTCTACACAAATAAGCCAGCAACTATTCCAGCTTTGGAAGACAACATTTCCGAAGAAATTCGGGCTATTCCGGCCGAAATGCTCGAAAAAGTTACCCAAAATTGGACTTTCCGAATGGACCACCTAAGACGCAGCCGCGGTCAAAATTAAAATGAAATTATCTTCAAAAAGTAAATGTCATGGACCAATCTAACGTTTCAAATACAGAATCGATGAGATTTTGCAAATTGTATGCGTTTTTTTTTTTAAAGTTTTCAAGCTCTTAAAAAATCACCGTTTATTAAGTACATTGACCCAATGTATTAAGTACTTTGCGCCAATGTACAATTAATTAAAGTTAATATTTGAACTTTCGCAAGTTGAACTCGGAAATTTGTACATTGGCTCAATGTACTTACATTAAAGTCAATGTAATAGGTACATTTTTCCAATTCACTTTTTTTAATTTGTCTCAATGCAAAGACACATTGTGGCAATGTACAATTGACACTCATGCAGACTTCCGTAAAAAGTGGGATGTAAGATATAAAATTTGCATTTGTTGAGAAGAGAGAAAAGGGCTAATTAAGAGATCTTCGTGATAAAAAATTTTATAGGAAAATTAGGAAATGCCATAATGCAGACAAAAATGTTCATTTCTCACATTGGTATTTTGGCATAAACCAGTCCCACTTAACCTTTCTTCGACCAAGATGAATGTAAATCCAGCATTACTGATATATAATATTACTTGAATTCTAATGTAGATATGACTTTACTTTTCCATGTATTTTTTAGAATTAAACGGGGGTTACCGCCAAAAACAATGCACAGACCATTCGACCAATGTACGAGTACATTGTCTATATGTAATAGTACATTAATCCATATTCAAAACATTGGCTCAATGTACAAGTTCGTTCAGCCAATGTAAACTACATTGCCTACATTGTGTGCCTCAATGTATTGTACATTACTCAATGTAGTCTTACATCAAGTAATGTACTGCAATACATTGGTCCAATGTTCTTCAACATCGACTGAAAAATAATGTAAGAAACATTGGTACAATGTAGTTTTACATCAATATTACGTACCTTTTTTTTCAGTGTATGTTGTATTGTTTTTCATTAACTTCCCATAGAAAATTATTGTAATGGGTCCGAAATTGAAAATTTTGACATTTCTCGACGTTTCAAGGTCCCTAGAGTCGAAATAAAATATTTTTGGAAAGATGTCTGTGCGTGCGTGTGTATGTACGTTCGCGACGTTTTTTTCGTCGTCCATAGCTCAAGAAGCAGAAGAGATATTGACTTTAAATACATTTTGTTATACAGATAATAAGGCAGAAAGATGCAGAAAGGGCTCTCAAGAAAATTGCGTATTGCGTGGGTGATTTTTTTACCATAGCAGTTTAAGAAAATTTGAACTTTTTGGTTAACCCTAAATATCTCTTGAACCAACTAGAACTAGAGACTTAAATTAAATTTTATATAATATATTGAAACATGATACCAAACAATTACATAATTTTTTTGAAAAAATCCAATTAAAAAAATTTGTCACCTCGAAAATTGTACGAATACAAAATGATTTTATCTCCAAAATAATTTTGTGCAACGAAAAATAACGTTTTTAACATCTTGCAAGATTTTGGGAAAAATCGAATCAATAGTTTTTTTACAAAAAATTAAAAACTTCAAGGAAAATTTAGCAAAAATTGGTAAAAATTGATTTTCGACTCAAGTATCTTTTCAAAAATTTGAAATTATTGCTTTCAACCAAATTTATCTTATAAGAAATATTGTTTTCAACATTCGGAAAAATAATTGAGAAAAATTGACTTTACAGTTATTTTTTCGACTCAAATATCTTTTCAAAACTTTGAGATATTGGCTTTAAACTACTTTTATCTTTTGTGAAATATTGTTGTCAAAATTCAGTAAAATTTTGAGAAAAAACGAATTGACAGTATTTTTACAAAAAATAAAAACCTAAACAAAAAAATTAATAAAAGTTGGTAAAAATTAATTTTCGACTGAAATATCTTTTCAAAACTTTGAGATTTTATCTTATAAAAAATATTGTTGTCAACATTCAGTAAAACTTTGAGAAAAAACTAATTGACAGTTTTCTTACAAAAAATAAAAACCTAAACAAAAAAATTAATAAAAGTTGGTAAAAATTAATTTTCGACTAAAATATCTTTTCAAAACTTTGAGATTTTATCTTATAAAAAAATATTATTGTCAACATTCAGTATAGTTTTGAGAAAAATCGTATTGACAGTTTTTTTTACAAAAAATAAAAACCTAACAAAAAAAACTTAAACTTTGTAAAATTGTACTTTCGACCCAAATAGCTTTTCAAAATATAAAAATATGGCCTCCAAACTTTTTTGTGTTTTTTGTCTTCGATATTCAGTAGTTTTTTTTTATAAAATTCAAACAGTCCCCTTTTTCATAAAGAAATAAAATCTACAAAAAATAGTACTCAATTTTGGTAAAAAATGTTCGGTTCTTGATATCTCCCAAATTAATTTCATTCATCCAATTTCTAAGAATTTAAGAAATGCTACTAAAATTGGTAAAAATTTGTTTTCGACCAAAAATCGATTTAACAAAACTAGATTTTGAAACTAAACTATTTCATTATATGAAAAATATTGTTAGTAATTCTAAAATGTTTAAGAATAATTTAGCTGACAACTTTTTTAAAACACAAAACCTACAAACTTTTAAGCAAGACAAATCGACAGACGGGATGGAAGTTATCAGTGTGGGTCGCATCCCAGCTCCTTTTAAATGCATAAGTTTTGGTTCGAAGACCTTTTTGGCTGGAGGGATGTTGGCCATTTGTTCTGTACGACCCAGACATCTAAGGATTTGGACTATTATTCGTTTGATCAGATCTATGTCGCTGTACAGTTCGTTGTTGTTTTTTTTTCTCCTCTATCTCTTTCATCTTTGTAGACGAGACCAAAAATCACCTCAAGAATTTTTCTGTCCAAGCATTCTAAGACGTTTTTATTTTTCATTGAAAAGGCCCAAGGCTCAGGGCTATAGATAAGAACCGGTATGTCTTATAGACTTATAAATGACTTTAGATGCTCGAGGCAGGGCTTTACTACTCAATGGCATAATAATCCCAAGGAACCAGCGATTTGCAAGAGTTATTCTCCGTTTGATTTCAGCGCTGGTGTCGTTGTCTATTGCCTAGGTACATAAATTCCCTTACAACCTCAAACTATAGCTGTCCGTTGTAACGTTTGTCCAAGACATTGTCGTTCTATGGCCTTTTTTGTTGATAGTATATACTTGGTCTCTCCCTCATTCTACGCTTCCCTCGTAATGCTCTAAAACTCGCCACTGACATCACCCTTTAATCTTCCAAGTATGTCAATATCATCAGCGTTTCCGATAAAGTGGACGTTTCTTTGAAAAATTGTGACTCTATTGTAGACGATTTTGCACAAAAATGATGGTGCCCGTCGTCACACGGTGCGCATAAAGGGGAATGTGACAGCTCAATTCATGAATCTTAACTTCTCACCGATATCAATAGCTTAGCTTTTCACATATTAGGTTTAGGAAAATTCACAAATGCCTCCGATTATTTGCTTAGTGGCAGATTTGGAAGTAATCACTCAAGGTATTTATTGAACAATTTCTGTCGCTTTACAAATTATTTCTTACCCAAAAGTTCCAATACAAAAATGAACCCACCCCAGACAGAACTAGGAGAAATCTTTATCAGGAATTATTAGTTCTCCGAATCCATAACATCTATTTGACGTTCATAATGTCCAAGTTTCACAGGTGCTATTTTACAAAAGAGCTTATCAAAATTGATGTAATTCTAACTAATCTGACTTGAAATCTTATGTTTGTTTTAGAGGTACATAAAAGGTTCTGAGCAAAGCCACCCTTTGCAATAAGCCGTGAAAACACTCAACCATATGAATGTCCAAATCTGGAATTTAACAAGCATAGCTTTTTACGTCTTGCAAAACAGAGTCAAAACAGTCTGTAAATTTCATGAGTGTTGCATTGTTTTTCTTGTTAAACAAAAATGTCATTGCATATTTTTAGGATCCCCTTTTAACCAAGACACAATAAAGAGGAAATGTTAACATGTTTTCTGCTTCCAGTTGTTTTTATCTAGAAACCATGTCACTTTAGTAGTCTCTGTTTATCTTGTCAAGTTCCCTGAAAATATCCAATGTTAAACTCATATTCCCTTGCTTTTGTTAATACTTAAGAAATAATTGAATGTGTCCCAATAAATCCAACTGCAGACACATTCTTTCCAATCCTAAGCAACTTTTTTGACTAAAAAATATAGAATTCTTAAAATAGAGCAACTTTCTGTCCAATAATAACTTCTTGAAATTTCCCAACAACATTTCAAATCCCTAATTTTCAAAACACGCAACCAACTTTTTCACAAAACTTTAAATTTAAAATAAAATCCACAACAACCTGTCAGCTTGTGAAAGTTTATTTCCATTCTTTTTTTTATTTGTTCCATGTATGCCATCATCGCTGTCGAATTTGTCTGTCCAATTTCACTAAACATCCATTTTAGTTTTCCTGTGGGTAAGCAGACCATTGAGCAATTGGCTCTGAGTAGGCTCCGTGTCCTCCATAACCACCTGATGATGGAGCGCATGGAACTGGGGCCACTTGGGGTTGGCAACTGAACAAGTAGTTCTTAGGGCATGGGATGTTTGGCAGATAAGCAGGAGCAGCAGCTGGTGCTGGTGCACCTCCATATGACCTAGCAGCCTTACGGACTCTCAACGAATCCAAATTGTCAGTAGCTTCAGCTCCTTGCTGCTGATGGTCGTTTGGCTGCAATGGCTCTAACTCCTTAACAGCTGCCGTAGCGACTCCTGCGGCACAAACTGCAACCAAGAACAATGCAACGAAGAATTTCATGTTTGGGTGAACGTTGACTAATAGTGAAGTGAACTGATGTTGAGCAACTGTCACAGTGGCATATTTATTTGTGCAGCAAAAGTGCAGAATCAACATTTCAAAACTAGAACAGCAAAAAACTCGTGCATACGCTTTACCTGTGCTATGAATTTCGTAGTTCAGCAAATTTCTGCAACACCCGGAAAGTTTAGTTAAAAAATATATATATTGGTGTTAGTGTGTCTGTTGCTTAACCTTAGTCAATAAATAACTTGAGTGACGAAACGCTGTAAGCCACTGTATCTACTGTGTTCTTGTTTTGAATTTGGAATTCATTTTTGGGGCCGGCCTATGGCGATTGCGATATGGCGAACGGTGGTGGGTCAGTAGGTTTTTGAAGATATATTATGTGTGACGTAAATGACCCCAATTAGTCTAATCTTTCTTGTCTGCTAACTTAATTCAGGCCCAATGGTTTTTGCCTGCACGATTAATTGCAAAGATTAGTTAGAACTGCATTATTAATTCAATTACATATTAAATCCCGTAGCACTGAGGGAGATTTGTATAATGGCTATGGGTTTGTTGGGATGATTGTAATTTAGGGGCTCCAATTAAGGGTTGTTAATAGCATGTGTCAGAGTGCTGAGGATTAACTGTTCTGATGTCGTAATCATATAGTTAAGTCCAGACAAACTGAATTAATTAATAATCGTTATTTCTTTTGTGGGCGGTACAAAAGGAATTTATGTAGGTATGCAGAATCGCTTAAGGTAAAATGTATCTTTATTTCAAAGATAATTTATTTATCTGTGAGAATGGATTGTTTCTCTTTTATGTTGAACATTATTTCTCGATAGTCTTATGTGAAGATGCACTCTTTAATATTTAGCAGAGGTAAATAAGACATTTACTTCACTTTGAAAATATTCTGACAAAGCTGAGTTTTGGTAAACAGCAACAATTAAGTGGATTAAAGCAGTTTAGTGTTTGATAAAAGAAATTTTAATATTTGGGATAATATTTAAAAATATTTTCTTTTCAAAAATATGTTTTAAAAAAGGATCAGAATTGAAATGATGTAATCATGAAAAAAATAAAACATTAGTTAACCCCTAATTGATTATCTTTCATAAAATGATATTTTAAAAACAGTTTTTACCAACTTTTGTTAATTTTTCTCAACATTTTTCAGAATGTTGAAAACAATATTTCTTATAAAATAAAATAAGTTTGAAGCCTGAATTTCAAGTTTTTGAAAACATATTTGAATCGATATTCAAATTTTACCAACTTTGAGTAATGTTTTTTTATATTTTTATTTTTTATAAAAAAACTGTCAATTCGATTTTTCTCAAAATTTTATCAAATTATTCTTCGTTGCAAAAAATTGTTTTGGAGATGAAATCTTATTTTAGTCGTAAAATTTTGGAGGTGACAATTTTTTTTCTCAGTTTTTTAGATTTATAAAAAAACCGTTAAATGGATTTTTTTTCTAGAAATATACTTTTTTAATATCACGTTACAATATAAACGGTGATTTTTTAAGAGCTTGAGAACTTTAAAAAAAAAAAACCATAAAATTTGCAAAATCTCATCGATTCTTTATTTGAAACGTTAGACTGGTCCATGACATTTACTTTTTGAAGATAATTTCATTTAAATGTTGACCGCGACTGCGTCTTAGGTGGTTGATTCGGAAAGTCCAATTTTGGGTAACTTTTTCGAGCATTTCGGCCGGAATAGCCCGAATTTCTTCGGAAATGTTGTCTTCCAAAGCTGGAATAGTTGCTGGCTTATTTGTGTAGACTTTAGACTTGACGTAGCCCCACAAAAAATAGTCTAAACGCGTCAAATCGCATGATCTTGGTGGTCAACTTACCGGTCCATTCCTTGAGATGAATTGTTCTCCGAAGTTTTCCCTCAAAATGGCCATAGAATCGCGAGCTGTGTGGCATGTAGCGCCATCTTGTTGAAACCACATGTCAACCAAGTTCAGTTCTTCCATTTTTAGCAACAAAAAGTTTGTTAGCATTGAACGATAGCGGTCGCCATTCACCGTAACGTTGCGTCCAACAGCATCTTTGAAAAAATACGGTCCAATGATTCCACCAGCGTACAAACCACACCAAACAGTGCATTTTTCGGGATGCATGGTCAGTTCTTGAACGGCTTCTGGTTGCTCTTCACTCCAAATGCGGCAATTTTGCTTATTTACGTAGCCATTCAACCAGAAATGAGCCTCATCGCTGAACAAAATTTGTCGATAAAAAAGCGGATTTTCTGCCAACTTTTCTAGGGCCCATTCACTGAAAATTCGACGTTGTGGCAGATCGTTCGGCTTCAGTTCTTGCACGAGCTGTATGTATTTTATACGGTTTTACACCAAGATCTTTGCGTAAAATCTTCCATGTGGTCGAATAACACAAACCCAATTGCTGCGAACGGCGACGAATCGACATTTCACGGTCTTCAGCAACACTCTCAGAAACAGACGCAATATTCTCTTCTGTACGCACTGTACGCATTCGTGTGGTTGGTTTAATGTCCAATAAAGTAAACTGAGTGCGAAACTTGGTCACAATCGCATTAATTGTTTGCTCACTTGGTCGATTATGTAGACCATAAATCGGACGTAAAGCGCGAAACACATTTCGAACCGAACACTGATTTTGGTAATAAAATTCAATGATTTGCAAGCGTTGCTCGTTAGTAAGTCTATTCATGATGAAATGTCAAAGCATACTGAGCATCTTTCTCTTTGACACCATGTCTGAAATCCCGCGTGATCTGTCAAATACTAATGCATGAAAATCCTAACCTCAAAAAAATCACCCTTTACTATGTAAAATTTAATTCAAGTCTCTAGCGTTTTTGGTTCGTAAGATATTTAGGGTTAACCAACATTTTCACCTTTTTTTCAAACTACTATGGTAAAAAAACCATTCACGCAATTTTCTTGAGAGCCCATTCTGCATCTTTCTGCCTTATTATCTGTATAACAAAATTTATTTGAAATCGATATCTCTTCTGGTTCTTGAGTTATGGACGACGAAAAAACGTCGCGAACGTACGGACGTACGAACGTACGTACACACGCACGCACAGACATCTTTCTAAAAATCTTTTATTTCGACTTTAGGAATCTTGAAACGTCGAGAAATGTCAAAATTTTCAATTTGACAAATCGGACCCATTACAATAACTTCCTATGGGAAGTTAATAAACTAAATCCAACCGAATGTTCTCAAGAAATTGTTAAAGCATTTCAACTTAAATGCATCTTTATCTTTATTAAACCGCTTTCTTTCTTTCTTTCTTTGTATTAAAAAAGCCGGAAATATTGGTTAAGCTCGGAATTAGAAATAGTGAGTAAGAATTTCGTTAAACCTTCCATTCGAAGGCTCATTGAATTTACTCCAAAACGAATGGATGCAATCACAACACTTTTATAAAAAGTTTTAGCTGAAATATTTAATACTATTATTTTTATTAAAACAATAGATGTGGTCCTCATCTGAAAATACACAAAAAGCTGTTGCAATGCAGATGCTTGGAAATTCGTTTTGGAGGTCTAACTTCAATTTTTGCAGTTCTAAATCATGATGTTACAATTTTTGTAGATACTTACTGATGGGATGTTCAACTTCATCAAATTTAAAGCTTAAATTTTTTAAGAAAAAAAATCGTACCTATTACTTCTTTACCAAAAATGAATTCTTAAAAACTTTTATATTATACTATATCTTCAATTCTTGAGGTGAAAACCTTTTAATGGACTGAGTCCATTCTGTTTGTTCATTTCGAAAAACTTTTTAAATGTGACATTTGTATGTAACATTTACTAAATCACCCAACATCAACTAAATCACACGTCACTTAATGACACATCCGTTCAAATCTGTATCAAAGCAAACAAAAATTTGTTTTTGTTCCTATTTTTGTTTGCTTCACAATAATATGAATGAAATCACAAGGATGTAAGGATGTTGTTTTTCCTCTTGTCTTTCAAAAAAGCACAGTGAAAAGGACAATAGTAAGTCATTAGGGTGAAAATCCATTTGAATCCCTAACAAAACTAACGTCCCTAAGATGATCAAGTGGAAACCTTTTCTTTGGTCATTTATACGACCGTTAGTTTATTTTTGATTCTTGTTTTTATTTTCTTGTTTCCTTGGCCCTCTTGGGGTTTTTTTTTTTTGCTCTCTCAAAAAGTCTTTTTCCCATTCAACTTTTACTTTTTTTTTCACTTCACTTTCCGCCACGTTACACTCTAAGGAAAAAAAAACATTTCGAGAACTTCCAAATCATCGTTATCCTGTTGTTCTTTTTTCTTTTTCAAAGTATTTAGTTTCCACCTTCTTTTCTATACAAAAATAATATAGAAAAGTAAAAGAATACATCAAAGAGAAATAAAAAGAAAAACCATGCACACAAAAGCGGAATAAAACATATCGGCCAACTGGGTTTTTGTCCAATTTTCGAATTCAAAATCACTTTTGAAAACGCTCTCCTATAAACACATATGAACGAACTACGAACTTAAAGGACTAGTATATGATATTTGTGAAGAATGGGAACGTTGGTTCATTCAGAATAGGACAACCAGGACCACGTTGTGTCGGATCCGGATGGTGGCTCTATGTAAAGGAAGCATGTGAACATATGTCCACGATATTGGTGAGTCCTTTTAGACACAGAACACAAGCGAAAAAATGTTAAAGTCATGGAGACCAGTGCGAGTCCAAGGTCCGGTTGGAGTTCTGATTTTGGTTGTTTCATTGTTCGACAGTCCAGAAAAAAAGCGTATCCTATCCACAAACGGACAAAAGGAAGCAACATACAAAATGGAAAATAAAACTGCGATTTTCATTCTTTTGTTCGATTCATTCGAGTCCTTCCGCGTCGTCGTCGTAGTCGTCGCCTATAATTGTCCGCTCCTCATTGATGATGATTCTTGCTCCTGTTTTGGGGCAATGCATGTTTTTGTATTGAATACTTCTGTCATTTTCTTTTCTGAATTCTGAATACACTCGGAGGACTTGGGTTTTTAGTGTGGTTGGAGAGAAAAATGCCTTTCTTTTGGGATTTTTGTTAAAGTTTTTATATTTTATAAACTTCTTTCTTTTTTTTTTAAAGAAAACAACCGGAAGTGGAAACTAGGAAAGGAGGAAAGTGTGAATAAATGTCGAGCTGTGGTAGTAATGTTTTTTGGTTTAAAAAAAAAAAAAACGATATCAATCGATTAAGGTCGTGAACTGAATTGAAATGACAATGAGTGTGTGTTTTCAGATCGATTGAGTTATTTCGTATATAGAATCTTTTCTTTCTCGTTTTTATTTTCCTGACCAATTTATTATTTGTCTTTATAAAATGTTTGGTATTGTTGTTTTGTTTGTTCTTTTTTCTTTTGTATGTTGACAATTCAAGCACAAGCACAGAGAATTCCTTTGTAAGGAGTTTTATTCTTTTAATTAAACTACGAACATGGTACATGAACAATTTCATAAAATGTCAAAATTGCAAAAGAAAATATTTCAATTTGTATATAATTGTGTTTGAAAGCCTTTTCGGTAAGGCTTGTGACAAGGATACATGCCTTTTAGTTTTTTTGAGATGATTGATTTCTTTTTTTGAGGACACTTTTTTCAGGAATTGACAATTTTTCCAATAACCAATTGTTTTGTATAATTGATCTCTCATGAAAATTACATGTTTCAATTATGCTTTCTATTATAGCAAAATAAATTGGTCATTTAAATTTGGTAAACTTTTCATTAAATTCAATAACTTCATTTTGAAAATATTTCTCTTTTATGATGTTGTTTTAAAGTTTTTATTTTAAAACTATTGTAATATGGGCATATGGCCTTTAAGCAAACTTATAGTCAAGAAATATAAAGAATCTTACCATGTTTTTTGGTAAACTGCTCATAAGAAGTTATTGTAATCGGTGCGAATAGTTAAAATGAAAATTTTGACATTTCTTGACGTTTCAACAACGTTGACACATCCGCTATCACTTCTGCTATGACGACCTTAAACGTCGAATACTCAATCTGTGAGTTGATTAATCTAATGCTAAAAAGCAGGATCATCAACTCTAGTTTGGGAGGTCTGTTAGTAGAGGCAATCCGCAAGGTGGTGTTCTGTCCCCTCTCCTGTGGAACAAAGTGGTTAACGAACTACTAATATCCCTTGGAAGGGAAGGCTACAGAGTGGTTGCGTATGGCGATGATGTTGCTATCGCCTCCTAATACACTGAGAGACCTCCTCCAAAACGCACTCAATATGCTCACAAGATGGGCTGATCACTGCGGACTTAGTATTAATCCTCAAAAAAGGGACCTCGTCCTTTTCACACGGAAATACAAGATCCCAGTAATTGTACCTCCTTCAATAAAAGCTGTAGCAGTAATTTTTATCAACGAAGCCAAATGTCTTGGTCTGATATTGGACAAATAATTAAGTTGGAAATCTAATATACAGGGAAGAGTTAAAAAAGCTACAGCAGCTCTTTTCCTTTGCAAGAAAGCCATAGGAAGCAAATGGGGTTTTCAACCTCGCAAAACTTACTGGCTATACACATCGGTCATACCACCAATACTTATGTACGGGGTTGCAGTATGATGGAGTGCAATGGAGAAAGTCACAACGAGTCCAACGCACTGTATGTCTCTGCATAAGTGGGGCTTTGAGAACCATACCCTCAACAGCGTTAAACACTTTCCTCCATCTGACATCCCTCGACATCTTCAGTAAACAAGTGAGAGTGAGTGAGGGATAAGACTCGACGCGTCATCTCAATAGACCAACAACAATGTGGGGCACTCCATCATTTTGAACCTCTTTGGTTTTATACCAAAGTACATAGACTATACTATTCCTAAACAACTATTTGGAAAAAACTTCTAGGTATCCATTCCATCCAGAGATGAATGGGAAGACAAAAACTCCTCGATAACAAAAGTATTCATTTTTACACAGATGGATCCAAGACAAATGAGGGAGTTGGTAGTGGTGTGTACTCAGAAAAGCTTAATCTAAGCATCTCATTCCACTTCCCTAATCATTGTAGCGTCTCCCAAGCGGACATTTTAGCTATGAAAGAGGTTCTCTCCTGGCTAAGAAAAAACGTGATATCAACTTCTGATGTCCGCATCTTCTCTGACAGTCTGGTTTCTATTAAATCTCTTGACGGTATCTCAACCAAATCTCTAACGGCCCTCGATTGTCGATCGTCTCTTATGGAGATGGCGTAGAAATTTAACATTCACCTATGTTGGGTGGCGGGCCACAGAGACATCACTCGAAATTGTAGAGCCGATGAACTAGCTAAAAATGGAACCCTCATACCTATTTCACCTGAAAGGGAGAAGATAGGTATACCGATAGCTACATGTAAACTTATGCTAAAAGAAACAGCTTTTGCGATAGCAAATTCTAGGTGGCACAACTTACCAACATGCGCAGCCACAAAACTCATATGGCCTTCACTGGACCTAAAGCGCTCTTAAGACTTGTTATATCAAAGCACACTTCATATTAGCTCCCTAATAGGTGTCCTTACGGGACACTGTCTTATAGGCAGACACGCAATACGACTTGGTGTAGCCTCAAATGACTTCTGTAGGAGCTGTATGGACGAAGAAGAAGATGAAACAATCTCTCACCTTCTCTGCATTGGCCCTGCTCTTTTACTAAGACGCAAACTTCATCTGGGAGACTATTCTTTTGATAAGCTAAAACGGATATCAAATATCTTCTTCGCTTTATAAAAACCTCAAAATGGTTCGACTAGTAAGAAGTAATTCTCTAGATTCATGTGGTATCACAATGGGCCTTTCTCTTGGCCTAAGTGTGTGGATTTTAATCCCCAGCCACGTTAACCTAACCTAACCTAACTTATGATCCCTAGATTTAAAAACATTTTTTTAGACATGTGCGTTGGTACCTACATTCGTACGTCCATACGTTCGGGAAGCTTTTTTCGTCATCATTATCTCAAGAATTAGTAGAGATATCGACCTCAAATAGATGTTCTTGTACAGATAATAACGCAGAAAAATGAAGAATGGACTTTCATTAAAATTGAGTAGGTTTCGTCAACCCAAAATATATCATGAACCAAAACCGCTAGTACCCGTGGCATGATGGTTAGTGCGTTGGACTGTCATGCCAGAGGTCTTGGGTTCGATCCCTGCCTATGCCATCTAAAGTCTTTTCACGGGTACTGCCTCTTGCGAGGAATTGACAAATTTTCCAAGAGTAACTCTTGTCATGAAAAAGTGCTTTCTCAAATTAGCCATTCGGAATCGGCATTTAAACTGTAGGTCCCCTCCATCCCTGACAACATTACTCGCACACAGGAATGGTTGAGAGTTGTAAGTCACTAGGCCCTGGTTCTTCATGGACTGTTGCGCCACCCAATTTATTATTTATTATAAAACCGCTAGCTACTTCAATTGAATTTTATATGATGAATTGTGATTGACATTGTGAACTAATACAATTTGGAAAAAAAAAACTAAACATTTTTTTATAAGTCAAAAAACTGAAAAAAAATAATTGTAATCTAGAATATTTAAAGGCCGAACATTTATATTATCTCAAAAATAATTTTATTCGAAAATTAAAAACCTAAAAAAGAGTTAACAAACTTGGTAAAAATTGATTTTGACTCAAATATCTTTTCAAACATTTTAAATTATGGCTTTAAAATAATTTTATATTATAAGAAATATTGTTTTCAACACTCAGTAAAATTTTGAGGAAAATCTAATTAACTGTATTTTTTGCAAAAAATAAAAACCTAACAAAAAAAAAACAATACTAAAACTTGGTAAAAATGTCCTTTCGACTCAAATAGCCTTACACAAATTAAAAATATTGTCTTCAAACTCTTTTTATTTTACAGAAAATATTGTTTTCGATATTATGTAGTTTTTTTTTATAAAAATCCAACAGTCCTTTTTTTCATAAAAAAATAAAATCTACAAAAAATAGTACGCAAGTTTGTAAAAATTGATGTTCGGTTCTTGATATCTCACAAATTAATTTAATTCATCCAATTTGTAAAAATTAAAGAAATGCTACTAAAATTGGAAATTGGTTTTCGACTTAAAATCTATTTAACAAAACTAGAATTTGGAACACAACTATTTCTTGATATGAAAAATATTATTTGTAATTTTAAAATGTGTAAGAAAAATAATTCAACTAACAACATTTTTAACCCAACACGAAAACCTGCAAACTTTTAAGGAAGACAAATCGACAGACGGGATGGGATGTCATCAGTGTGGGTCGCATCCCAGCCTCTTTTTTAAGTTTTGGAACATCATTGGCACGAAAATATTTTTAATACTGCAGTTGAATGTAGCAACTCTTATACAACAACCATAACTGATAAAAAGAATTGATAAGAAATTCGTATGAAATTCTTATGTTTGGTTTACTCCTTTATCCAAAACATGAACTCTTATTTTTGAGCGTTTTAAAAGAATTTTGTTAATCCTCTGAAATTTCGAGAATTTTTAACATACCGACGTAAATGTACCGACGTAGATGTTAGCTGAATTGTACATCTTTAAAATATCTGTTAATGCAAATTCAAATGAAAATGATTTATTATTTGCGTATAATTATAATAATCTCGGAAACACGAGTAATATTGTGTTTGTTTTTTACTGAGGCAAATTGAAAGGATATTAATATTTGAATAAAATACTGCTAACAATATGAAGCGTTTCTAAGAATACAACCAAATTAAAACATATTATTGCCATGGCAAAGATAATTTATCTTCTAAAAAAATTTACAAATTGGATGTGGATTAACAAAAAAAGTAAAATAATTCTTTTTAAATACAGGGTGGTTCATAAAGCGATTTTTGCTAAATTTAAATAAAATTAAGTATGCATGAGATTTTTTTTTACGTTTTCGTGATTGTGAATCATAAATAAGTCTAAATTTTACCAAAAGAGTGGATTATGGTGGTTCTGAAGGTAGCTGTAGTTTAAAAATTATAAGGATATAGATATGCAAAGGCAGAAAATCACAAAATGCATGATCTCAGTACTACTTACCCATGGTTTCAATACTATACAGGCATTCGCCTGAGAAAGGTAGGATCAAAGGTCTCATCTGCTGTAAAATCGTTTGTCGGTCTTATTGTAAGATCTATTTACGGTGCTTTCGTTATGTCGATTATTTTATAATTTTGCATGTTTAAAAACGTTTCCTACCAATAATATGGATCCTAAAAAGCAAAAATTTGAACACTGAAATTAGGAAGATTCTGGCCAAGTAGACTAAACAATATTGTTTTACGCTGCCTGATAATCCTCAAACGGTTTCAGTATGCACCATATGCAATAAAACTGCTACTATTATTAAAAGTGTCAATTTAAAACGACCGACATTACGAAGCAAATCATCAGCAATTCCACAAAAAAAGACAATAATATGCGTTGGCTAAGTAAAGGTCATACTATTGAACATTTCTTATTGATTAAAGAGCAAGTTATTTCCTTCTTGCAAAACTTGGAAACAATGGAAACACTTGGAGTTCATAACAAAAGAGCTTTGGCTTTTCAAAGAGATGTTCTGAAATATTTAAATAAACTTAACACATCCAGTTACGTAAATGGGAAGTTACTCTGTGATTAAATCCAAACGTGTCCGCTTTTCATCGTAAGCTGGATGTATTAGAAAAAGTTATAACGAAAAAAAGAATTTATTTATTTCCCAACAGTTCTTGAATATAAAAAGAAGAACTCTGAAGAAGAAGACATTGCAGTGTTTTCAAAACCCGATGTTTAAAACGAATTCGCAGTAAGATTCCAAGGTTTTGCAGAGATTGGGCAGCTATCTCAATTAATTAAATTGCCTTGTGAAGTCACTGTAGTAGCAAAATGGTCTGAAGTGGCTGCGAAGTTACTCGATCTTTCAAAAGCTTCATTACAATTGGAATTAATTGACCTTCAAGAAGATACTTCCCTGCAAATGTTTGAAACTGGATCCACTGAAGAATTTAGGAGTGAGCTTGTTCCAGGAAAATATCAAAAATTGCAAAAAACTATAGCTATCAACTTGGCTAGTATGTTTGGCTCGACATATACACTCTTCGTCAACTGATTAGGCACAAACATTTTTAATATACTTTGTCCATTTTTTCCAAACAGTGATGGTTATTATGCCATCTGTTGATGCTAACTATTCCCTTAAGACGTTAAGCAGAAAATTCCGAAAGAATTTTACAAAAACAACCGTGAGTTTTTCTTCAACCACTTGCAAAGTGTTTTATATGCAAAGTAGGAGCTATTTTTACGTCAACTGAATAGGTACAAACCCATTTTCTTCGTTGTTTATAAGTTTTTTGGAGTGCTTGACAATTTAAATTAACGACTTTACTGTTTTCAGTAAAATTTAATTCTTGATTTCAAATTTTAAGGAAAATGAGTAGATCTATGTGTCTTAACAGTGTTAAAAAAGCTAAAATCGATTTACTTAGAGACCAAGGCCTAACTGGAGCTGATAAAGGTGGCAGACGTTTTAATGTAGTTAATTAACTTCCTATAGCAAGTTACTGTAATGGGTCCGATTTGTCAAAATTGAAAATTCTGACATTTCTCGACGTTTCAAGGTCCCTAGAGTCGAAATAAAAGATTTTTAGAAAGATGTCTGTGCGTGCGTGTGTACGTACGTTCGTACGTCCGTACGTACGTACGTTCACGACGTTTTTTCGTCGTCCATAGCTCAAGAACCAGAAGAGATATCGATTTCAAATAAATTTTGTTATACAGATAATAAAGCAGAAAGGGCTCTCCAGAAAATTGCATGGGTGGATTTTTTTATCATAGCAGTTTGAAAAAAGGTGAACATTTTGGTTAAACCTAAATATCTTACGATCTAAAAACGCTTGAGACTTGAATTAAATTTTATATAATATATTGTAACATGATATCAAAGAAAAATATTTTTTGAAAAAAATCCATTAAACGTTTTTTTTTTCAATCAAAAAAACTGAAAAAAAAATTGTCAACTCCAAAATTTAGGCCTTAAATATGATTTCAGCTCTAAAACAATTTTGTGCAACGAAGAAAAATGTTTGTGACATCTGATAAAGTTTTGAGAAAAATCGAATTGACAGTTTTTTGTATAAAAAATAAAAATCTAAAAAATACATTACTAAAAGTTGGTAAAAATTGAATATCGATTCAAAAACTTGAAATTTAGGGTTCAAACTTACTTTATCTTATAAGAAATGTTGTTTTCAAAATTCTGAAAACTGTTAAGATCAATCGAATTGACAGTTTTCTTACAAAAATAAAAATCTAAAAAAAAATCAATAAAAGTTGGTAAAAATTTATTTTCGACTCAAATATCTTTTCAAAAATTTAAAATATTGGCTTCAAACTAATTTTTTCTTAAAGGAAATATTGTTTTCAACATTCGATACAATTTTGAAAATAATCTAATAGACAGTTTTCTTAATAAAAAAATTAAACTCTAAAAAAAAAACAATACTAAAACTTTGTAAAAATTTAGTTTCGACTCAAATAGCTTCTCAAAAATTAAAAATATTGGCTTCAAAATTATTTTATTTCACAGAAAATATTGTTTTCGATATTTAGTAATTTTTATATAAAAATACAACAGTCCGTTTTTTCATAAAAAATAAAATCTACAAAAAAGAGTACGCAAATTTGGTAAAAATTGATGCGAGTACATACAGACAAATTTTTAAGCAAAACAAATCGACAGACGGGATGGGAAGTTATCAGTGTGGGTCCGTATCCCAGCCCGTTTTTTCATTCCATTCCAATAGCAATATACATTTTTGTACCTATTCAGTTGACTCAAAAAAAAACTTCTACTTTGCAAAAGTTACACTTTGGAAGTAGTTGAAGGAAAAACTCACTGTTGTTTTTGCATTTTGAAGAACAAATATGGTTCAAGATTATCAGACCCCAAACTTGAAGACACTTTTCGTATTTGCTGCTCCCCGCATGAACCAAACCATAAAAAACTGTCTAGAGACCATCGTTATAATTTTTCTCATTAATTTCATTAATATTACAGTTATGACTCTTGGAGGATTTGTCAATTCCTCGCAGTAAGAGGCCAGTAACAGTCCAGAGCATAAGCCATCATACCACGGGTACTTCTTACAATAAGCAATAAAAAAAGTTATAAATTCGATTAAACTCAAATAAGTCTCGAATCAAGCCTGAATAACCTAAGCTTTGATAAAATTTTAAAAATATTCATTTACAGTTTTTTTTCACTAAAATACAAATCTACAAAAATTGATACCCAAAATTGGTAAAAACTAATTTTTAACTCAAGTATTTTATTAGAAAAATGTATTTGGAATTCTTTTGTTAGATATATAAACCTTAAAAAAATTGCTACAAGAAATTTGAAACCATTATTATTATAAGTTTTTTATTGCCTTATCATTTTAAATACATTTAAATACATCTAAAGATACAATTTTAAATTTTTTTTAATTAGAATTTTTACAAATTATTTGATAGAATGATACAAATTACAAATATAGAATTATTAATTAGATAATGGAAAAGTAAGATAATTGATATTTAAAAGTTTGGTTATTTATTTTTTTTCAAATTTTTATAATTAGTTTTTGGCGTAAGCCTTCCCGAAAGCGGCCCATAGGTCTCGATTTTTCGCCTCACTGTACTAATTTTCGTTTATTTAGCAAAGATCGTAGCTCCATCTCTTGTTCCGTCGACCTTTTCGTCTCTTGCTTTCGGGTCTCCATTTTGTTGCCAACTCGCTGGGTCTTATTCTGAGGATTTTTCTAGTCAAGCTCAGGGTTTGTAGTACATAAGTAAGCACCGGCAAAATAGAGGAGTTAAAGAGATATTTTCGTGTTTCTACACTTTGGTCCAGTTCTAAAATCTGTTTGAGGCTCCAGAATTGTTTCTAGCTGTTTTTAATGAGTCTGTTGATTTCTTTTTTCTCTAGGATCTTAAAAGATTTTAGTTGCCCCAAGTATATATGTAGTCCTTTATGTATTCTATTTTTTCATGTTCCAGAATTATATCTTTTCTGATGTGGTTTGTCATCACTTTTGATTTGTTGATTTGTAGTCCATAGTTCTTGCACAAGCTAGTAAGTTCTGTTGTAGATATTAGTACTATATCGTCCGCAAAGCATAGGTTGTTTAGAAGTTGTCCATCACATATCCTTATACCATATTTTGTCTTCCAGTTCATTTTTTGAAAAATATCCTCTAAGACTGCTAAAAATTGGTGGTGAAAGCGGGTCTCCTTGTCTGACGCCTCTTGTTATTTTAAATTTACGTCCTGTACTCTCTGTTTTTATTTGTGCTACAATTTTTTTTGTATATGTTTTTGATAGTCCTTATAATGTTTGGGTCCATATTTTGATTTTCTAGAGATGTCCATATTGTTTCGTGTTCAACGCTGCCAAATGCTTTACTGAAGTCTACGAATAAAAAGTATACTGGTTGTTGAAATTCATTGCACTTTTCTGTCAGTTGATTCATCGTCTGTAGGTGGTCTGTTGTTGAGAAACCTTCTCTGAATCCAGCTTGTTCCCTAGGTTGTTTATTGTTTATTATTAAATTGTTTTTCAAAACAGCTTTTAAATTGTCGAAATGTTACTTATAGGTCTACAATTGTTCAAATCGTCCTTCTTTCCTTTTTTATGTATAAGTTTAATGGTTGTTTCTCTCCATTGCTTAGGGATTTGCTGAGTTCTTATGATTTCGGTAAACATAAGATTTTGGAAAGCGATTCTTTTTCAGTATATTATCATTTCTGCAGAAATTCCATCATTATCAGTGCATTAGTCCTTTTTCAAATCGTCTATGGTCCTTTCAATATTTTCTTTGCTAAACATGGGAGTTTGCGTTGTTAGGAGATTGATATCTATGTTTTTAATATTTACTTCTTCAGTTATATGCTTGATCGAGGAGAATAGTTTTTCGAAGAAGTCAGTAGCAATTTCGTTTAACTCTTTTCTATTTGTTATGTTGCTTGCATTTTGGCTTTTTAAGCTAATAATCTATTCCTGTTGACTGTTAAGTAATGATTTTGTTTGTCTAATCGTATCTCTAGCTATTGTTTCGTTGAACTTGTTGACATCTTTCCTTATTTCTAGTTTGATAGTTTGTCTTAATTCTTTTAGTTCAGTTTTTTCTTGGTCAAGTAATTGTTGCTTGGTTCGTAGAGTATCTCTTCTTGAGATTAAGATTTTTGTATTGTTGGATAATTTTTCTTTTGATGTTTTGATAGTTTTACAGACTTTTTCTAATTCGTCATATATGGTTTGTATGTCACGATTTAAGGTTGATAATTGATTTATCTTTGCTGTTAATGCTTTTTTTTGTATATTGTACGCGAACTCAAGGGGATATGAATACCCTTATAATGATTATACTCAGTGCGAGTAATTAGAAAAGGAGGATAGGATTTGAAAGGAGATACCGATGCACATTGGTTTTGAATGCCTGCACATTGTAATGAGTGGGAAACATTGAGTCTGGTAAAGCATTCCACATTCGTGTGGTGCGACTGAAGAAAGAATCTCTGTACTTTACAGTACGTCCGAAATTGGGCTCAAGGGTAAACTGATGGGCATTCCTAAAAGAACGAGTATTACGGTTGAATTGTTTTAGGGGAGGAATGCAACTGGCTATTTCATTAGAGGTTGCGATAGAATAATGAGAGACATGAAACCTTACGACGGTGCTCGAGAGATGCAAAAGTTTCAGTTAGACAATGGTCACCTATCAATTTTAGACCTCTCTTTTGAATTCTGTCCAAGAGACTCAAGTGGGTTATAGGAGCACCTGCCCAAATATGGGAATTGTACTCAAGTTTTGGACGAATATAGGCCTTATAAATTATAGCCAGATCAGAAGGGGTAAAAAACTTCTTGCATCGTCGGAGAAAACCTAAACACTTAGCAGCATTTTTGGCGATGTCAAATATGTGATCACTCCATAACAAGTGGTTTGTAATGCACATACCTAGGACTGATAGCTGTTCAGTCTCCTCGATGCAAGTACCACTCATGGATAGTGGCATTGGGGGAGGGTTACGCTTTTGCGACAGTAGACAGCATTGAGTTTTCGAAGCATTAAATTCTACACGGTTTTTGATTCCCCATTGAACAATGCTGTCAAGATCTGAATTGAATGAGCTTATCATACACTGCCGTTGGTAGTCCACATCAGAAGAACAAGGATGAGAATTTAAAAACGAATATGAAAAGCTGAGGGTACTGTCATCCGCGAAACAATTAAGTGGGTTAGAAGTTTCAGACTAAAGATCATTTATAAAAATGAGGAAGAGCGTCGGAGACAAAACGGAGCCCTGGGGCACACCAGCGTTTATTTTGTGGTTTTCAGACTTTAACCGATCCAATACTACTTGAATTGAACGGTCCAAAAGGTAATTTCTAACCCAACGAAGAAGGGATTCATCATTACCGAATGCACGCATTTTCGATAAGAGAGCTTGGTGCCAAACTCTATCAAATGCCTTTGAAATATCAAGTGCAATAATCTTACTTTCTCCAAAACGATGTAAAGATTTGTTCCACTGTTTAGTCAGATAAACCATGAGATCACTAGTGGACATATTGCTATGAAAGCCATACTGCCGGTCATTAAGAAGCTTTTGTTCTTCAAGATATTTCTTAAGGTGAAAATTGATCAGCGTTTCCATGACCTTGGAAAGAAGGGATGTAAGTGCAATTGGACGATAGTTGGATGGTGAGGAAAATTCGCCTTTTTTAGGGACAGGCTGGACAAATGCAGTTTTCCATCCACTCGGAAAGAGACCTGTAGAATAGAACAGATGGAAAAGCTTAAGCAATGGTTTTGCCAGCGTTGAAGAACACCTCTTCAGAACAATAGCGGGGATACTATCCGAGCCAGCGGATTTGTGAGTGTCAAGGTTTTTAAGTACTCTAGTAACTGAACGAGTGCGAAAGAAGATTTGTCCCATAGAATCGTTAACGCTTTCAAGTAGATTTTGTTTGTCAAAATCAGGTCTATTTTATTTTACCATTCGGTGATATCACGTTCATTTTCTGTTATCCTTTTTCTTGAAAAACAAGTTACCAAATTTCAAATTCATCTCTTCGATGCATCGTATTACCCTTTCTCCTCTTTCGTATCTTTCTCCATATCCGTAGGGTCCTATTGTTTTCTTTTCTTCCTTGTTTAGTCTCTTTCCAAGCTTAGCGTTAAAGTCTCCAAACACATACATTACTTCTGATTTGTTATTTGTATATATTTCCTCTAAGTTGCTGAAGAACCTTAGCATCTCTTCGTCATCAGCTTTTTTTGTTTGTGCATATACTTGAATTATTGTCATTTTCTTTCATTGTGTAGTTTGATATCAGTTATTTTCGATTATAATATTAACGGTCGGTTATTTGATTACTTGTCGAATTCCAAATTGTATTTTTCTAATAGTTCTCTACTAAAAACCTATGTCAAGATATAAATATTTCACTACTTTTAGCATTCAGATACAGGTAGAGTTATATAAATAGGTAAGTACATAATCCATTTTGATATTTCAAAGGAAATCCTCCATGACACATCGATTAATCAAAACTGATGCATGAAAAACTTACATCAAACCTTATCTGGTGATGTATCTAAAAGTTAGCAAAAATAAAATAAAAATTGATATTAATTGAACTTCACAAACCAATTAATTTTTCCACTACCAAAAGAAAAACCCTCTCCCTAATTTTCAATTTGTCTCCATTACAGCTCGGTAATGGGTTGTTCAAAATAAAACGAAGAAAATAATTTCACCTCCCGCATATCTAAGCGATCCTTAATACAACCATTAATCAAACCCTAAGACGCCATGAAATGTTTGTGCTCCAGCTCAACGTTACAATAACAACAACAACGCCAAAAAAAGTATTACGTCAACATTGACACTTAAAATCCGTCCTCGCATTTAAGAGTGCAAATCACCTTCATTATTTTTCGAAGTTACTTTCGTCCTTCATACTGTCGTGGTATGTGTATGTGTGTAGGTATATTTAAGAATGTGTACAAAATAAGTATCCCATAGGAGAGGTCCTTGATTTTATGGAAGTTTTTAAAGTATATAAATCTATAAGAGCGTGCAGAGATGTAAAACATGCACTATAAATTTTCTGTAAATATATACTTTACGTGGCATAGTGGCGGCACCATGCCGCTACTTTCACAGTACCAAGTTGCAAATTGTATAATTTTATTATGCGAATGCTTGTTTTGATCAACTTCTATCGTAACGAGAGTTTGTTGCAAATTTACAAGGACTTTTCTTATATAGTACATATTTGTTGTTTTGTATAGCATTAAGAAAGCAAGGGAAAAAAATAAGGACATTTTCACATCGTAATAAGAAAAGTAATTTTAATTTAACGCCATTTTGTTCTAATAAATATGTACTCAGTACACACGGAGAGAAAAAAGGACCTTTCTTACTAAAACTGTCATTTAGGATATTACACACAAAGGATGATGACTTCAAAAGAGAGGAAGAGGGTGAGAAAGCAGAAGAAGAAGAAGAAGAAAAAGAATGAATGCTTTCAACAAAAACATCAAGAAGCCCAAACGATGGTGTTGACGATGGGCGAGCAATGTGACGATGGGTGATGGGTGAAGTGATATTATGTGACGAATGTATAACATTGGACCCGACCATATAGAAGCCGGAGGGCATAGGGCACAACGACATGACAGTTCCGTTTAAGTGAACGGCACTCAAATTATTTTTATTATCTACACACCCCCAAGTGGAATACGGCCATAATTTGTACTTCTATCTATCTATCTACCTATATACCTTCTATACCAATATCTATCTACGAGTATCTTCTATGTAATATTTTTTTATAGCTACTAGCTATTTGAGTTAAGGGACAATTTGTAAGGAATTTATGGGGCGGTAGATACTTTGATGATGATGACGATGATGGCTTGGCCTTGGCTAGGAGGCTCTAGGTATGGGGACTATAGTAGTAATATAGGTTGATTACCTACCAGTTATGGAGGATGTAAAAATGTTTGACTAAATATTTTAGTTGAATAAGTTTTGTCATTAAAAATTATAATGAATGCCATAACTTTTTACTATGGCTTGTGCATAGGCAAGCCATATGGAACTAAAAGCGATTCGTTACCTTTTATAGAATTAATTTAATAAATGAGACCTAATTTACGGAACTATGGTGGTGAGATTTTTGTTTACTAAAAAATAAAAGCTCTTTAAAATGTTCTGAAACTGAGAAGATGCAAAAACTTTTAACTAGTGTCCGACCGAAGTTTCGGCTTTGGCCTTCGGTTCGGTCGAAATTCGGCTAAAAAACAACAGATTGCAATCTTCTCTTCGGAAGGTATTAAATAGCTTTTATAGAAGGCGCCGAACAAAATTTCAATTTTTAAATTTTGCTGACAACTTGTGCGCATCGTTTGTGTTTTGTTTTGTTAAATCGTGGTTTCGGTATGGTTTCTGTTGTTTATTTTGTTTTTTCTTTATAATTACTTATTTTATTATATTATTTTTATTTCATTTGTCTTATGTTTAGCAATAAATTTTAGTAAAAACAATATTTTTATTCAATTGGAAAGGAGAATACTTGACTTTTTTCAACCTGAGGCTTCGGCTTCGACTTATTTCAGCCTAATAGTTCGGCTTCGGCTGAAAATAGACCTTCCGTCGGACACTACTTTAAACTTTTACACCCGTGGTAGAGGAGTGAAAAAAGGGTCCTTGATTCCGTCCGTTTGTCTGTTTTTCCACTCCCCTACAGCCAAATCATTGAATTGATTGAATTCCATTTTAGAAATTATGGTTTTAAGCGGATTTTTGCCTTCGGCGTTTTTTTATATTTTTAAAATCTAAAATGACATTAGGCCCAATATAAATTAATTTGGTCAAAAACCGTGAATTCGAAAACAAAAAGATAAATTTGTAGAATTTAATCAACATTTTTTTTATTGACTTGCTTCCTTCCAAAAATGAATGACGATATGTTGCTGCTCATGAGCTCCATGAACGACCACTGCATAGCCCTAAAGTAACTATGTGTTGTAAAATGTCAAGAAAATTTATCATCGGTCCCTATTTTTTTGAAGAAGAAATAAACACCGTCACCGCCAATTCTATCCGCTACATGGACATGATTAATAACTTTTTGAGACCTCAATTACGCAGAAGAAGACGAAGCAGATGTTTGGTTTCAGCAAGATGGGACCCCCCTCACACTTCCAGACCCACAATCGCCCTCTTGCGTGAGATGTTCCCCAACTGCGCCTTGTGTCACGCTCTGGGGTCGTGCCATGGCCCCGGAGGTCCCCTGACTTGACGACGTGTGAGTTTTTCCTTTGGAGATACCTTATATCACGCGTTTACGAGTCGAAACTTTCCACTTTGGAAGCGTTGAAGGAAGCAATAACTTTTGAAGTTGCGTCAATTGAACAAGACCTACTGGAGCGCGTCCCCCGAAATTTCTTGGACCGACTTGCCACCTGTTACGAACAGGATGGTCATTTAGCTATTGGAGTTACATTCATTTGTTTTTGATCCGGTTCCCGTGGGACACCCTGTATGTGGTAAGTATTGCATTTGTTAAAAATGTCGAATTTGAGATCGTAATCAAATATAAAAACGATTATAGCAAAGTCGAAACAAGTTGGTTACCAGATTCCATCCGTCTGTCGGTCAAAGACACTGTAGCCCAAACCATTGGGTTGATAGAGTTTAAAGTTAGAAATGAAGGTTTTGAGCCGATGTGCGTTAGGATTTTTTCTGATGTTCTTAAGACTTAAAATAATAGCTGTTCCTAAACAAATTTTTGATCAAAAATTAAAATTTTCTCAAAAATAAAACCATAAATTGAAAAATTGTTTTTCTTACTCCGGCTTCTTTCAATTAAAAAACAAAATTTAAAAAAAACAAAAAATGAACCCATTTATTTAAAATCGCTTAATTTAATCTTGGCACGAACTAAGTAATTTATAATTGTCCTCTTGTTTATTTGGAATATATTCAAACCCAACCAAAGTTTTAACTTCTTTTTAAAATTATTGCAAGTATATATTAAGAAACACATTCTTCGAATTTACATTTTTAGGAAGTAAATACAACTCCTATTTTTTGAATATCGGCTTCAAGATGTGTATAGCTCTTCCCCAAAACTTCGAAAGCACACGTCAAAGTGCCAACAATTTTTTTTCATAAATAAGCATTGAATTTAGGTTAGTATTGAAAGTAAAGAAGGCTTAGTTCTATTTTAAACACAAGGATTTGCCATAATGTTTTAAAAATGAGGCTTCCAGTTAATTCTAGTGGAGAACCCCAATATCACGTCAAATATTCTCTTCCAAGGCATCAATCGTCTCAAAATTACCTGCGTAGCCAAGTGACTTTATGTTACTCCAATAAAAATAGTCCAGTGGTGTTAAATCGCACGATCTTAGAAATCAACTGCCAACAGATTTGTTTTTCGTTGGATGTTTAGCATGTATTTTTTTTATAATAATCACACACCCAAGGGTATATTACTACCCTTATTATGCAGAGGCACAGTGTCACTACTATGAAAAGGAGAGAGGGTTTAAAAGGAGATGTCGGTGCACATTGGTGGTGAATTCCTGAATATTGCAACGACTAGGAAAGACAGAGTGTGGTAAGGCATTCCACATTCGCGTAGTACGGCTAAAGAACGAATCTCTGTATTTGAAAGTACGACCGAAGTTGGGCTTGAACTGTTTAAGGGAAATAATGCAACTGGCTACTTCACTAGAGCATAAGCCGTTAAAACAACGGTAAAAAAGGGTAAGACAAGAGACCTTACGATGATGTTCAAGCGAAGTAAATGAACTTATGATCATAATATCATCTATCAATTTAAATGCTCTATATTCAATACTATCCAAGAGGCTTAAGTGATCTGCAGGAGCACCAGCTTAGAGATGGGAGTTATACTCAAGCTTTGGACGTATGTATGTAAGTCTTGTAGATAACAGCCAGATCAGAAGGGGTGAAATATTACTTGCATCGTCTAAGGAAACCCAAACACCTTGAGGCATTTTTGGCGACATCGCGTATGTGATCATTCCACAAGAGGCGGTTGGTGACACACATACCGGGAATATCGAGGTGTTCAGTCTCATTGATGCAAGTGCCATCCATGGATAATGGGAAAGGGGGTATATCTAGCTTTAACGATACAAGACAGCATTGCGTTTTGGAAGCATTAAATTCCACGTGGTTTTTAATCCCCATTCGTTGTAGTTCTACATCCGATGAAGAGGGATGTGAGTCTGAAAACGAATATGAAAAGCTAAGAGTACTATCGTCAGCGAAACAATGTATTGGATTATAAATGGCAGACAGGAGATCATTAATAAAAATGAGAAAAAGTGTTGGAGATAGAACAGAGCCCTAGGGCACACCACAATTATTTTATGGCTTTCAGACTTGAATCCATCCAATATTACTTGTATTGAACGATCCGAAAGATAATTTCTAATCCAATGAAACAGGGATTCATGTAAACCAAAATCACTCATTTTCGATAAGAAAGCCTGATGCCAAACCCTTTCAAATGCTTTTAAAATATCTAGTGGAATAATCTTACTTTCTCCAAAACTATGTTAAGATTTGTTCCACTGTTCGGTGAGATGAACCATGAAATCACCAGTGGACCTATTGCTACGAAAGCCATACTGTCGGTCATTAAGAAGCTTTCGATCTTCAAGATACTTCTTGAGCTGATAATTAACCAGCGTTTCCATGACCTTGGTAAGAAGGGACGTAAGTGCAATCGGTCGGTAGTTAGAAGGTGAGGTAGATTTGCCTTTTTTGGGAATAGGCTGGACAAATGCGGTTTTCCATACGCTCGGAACGAGACCTGAGGAGTAGGACAGATGAAAAAGCTTACGCAGTGGTTTTTTCAGCGATGAAGAACATCTCTTCAGAACAATAGCGGGGAAACCATCCGGATTTGTGTATGTTAAAATCTTTTAGGACTCTCGCTACAGTACGAGTTCTAAAAAAGATTTGCCTTATAGAATCATTAACTCGATTAAGTACAGGCGGAGTCCTAACACTCACTGGCAGCGTTGAATTGGCGGCGAACTGCCTAGCAAAGAGATTTGCTTTCTCTAAGGAGCTAAGAAATGAAGTGTTATTCACAACGATTGTAGGAACCGAAGAAAGGGGAAGAATTCCTCATGTTTTTTACAAATGACCAAAAATTTTTACTGCCTTTGGGACATTGCAGTATTTTTTGCCGTGACTTTTGGTCATATAAAAATTTGGTCCGTCGAATATGGGGAGTGCAGGCCTTCCTGGCTTGTTTGAGTTTTTTCCGGCTTTCCTCAGTACGGTTGGCTTTATAGCAACGGAAACTTACCTCTTTGGCCCTAATAACCTCTTTACAGCTCGCATCAAACCAATACTTAACCCTGTTTGGTATTAAAGTTCTCATTCCCAGGAGAATCTTATCAGCACTGGCGTCAACGCCACTATCGAGGAAACATAGTGACCAGTTAAAGATCCTGAAGTAATTATTGAGACCGTCCCAGTTGGCTTTCTCGTATTGCCAAACGGTTCTCTTAGAAGCTCTTTCTTCAACTGATTTGTTTTGACATGAGAAATTTTCTGATACAACACAATGGTCAGATGTGCCTAGGGGAGATAGACCACTAACAGTGTACTTATCAGGGTCAGGTAAGAAACAAGTCAAGAGTGTTTTCTGCTCGACCTTCAACGTCCGGTATTCGTTCAATTCAGCGAAGATTTCTGCACACACTCCTTCTGGTGTTGACTGGCCTAAATGTTGAAGCCATGAAGAAATGTGTACATTGAAATCGCCCGTAACAACGATTTCAGTGCGAGGATAGGACGAAACAATTCTGTGGATGGAATCAGACAAAGCATCAAATTCACGAGAAGTTGATACTCTATCTAAATTAGGGCTTCGATAAAGGAAGTAGTAGTGAATGATTTAGTTATTTACGGAGAATTTAAACCACATATAACTAAAAAAAGAATTGGTGCAAAGACCATATTGTGGTAAGAGCTGATAAGCAACATCATTCCTTATGCATATGGCCAGCCATGGTGGAAAAAGAATATTGACGTCTTGTTGGACCCATAGGGCGTCCACTTCAACATCTTCTAATTCAGCACGAACATGCCATTAATTATGGATCTATAGTGTTCTCCAATAATTTTTAAGAAACGTAACACCGTCTCAACAATGACAGCTGTCAAAAATACAAACACCGAGAATAATATTGCCATATTGAAAACTACTTGTCTAAAAATAAACCCCTTTGGAACTATTGATCAATGAAATCTTTTCACTAACATATTAGTTTCGTCCAATTTACTAACTTCACTTTTTCCAGAATATAAATCAAACTCCAGCATTTACAGTTGGAGAAAATTAAAAAGCATTTAAATTCCATAGAAAAAAGTATTTCCACAGAAAAAAAAATAAACTTCCAAACAATTTTGCTCTTCGTTTAACTCTTTTACTCATTCCATGAGTGTTTTATAAATATTAGAAATATCACTGGAATTCTTAGTATTTCAAAACAAATTATATGAATCACATTTCTCTTTTCCTCTCCATTTCATAGAATTTTTGAAAATTATGCAATAAAATCGATAAATAGCTCATCACCCTTCTTTATAACTAAAATGCTCAACTGGCACTTATAGCAAAACTTTCTTTCCTTTGAAATCATATCCTTTCAAACAGAAATTCTCTTCTATTCTCTTTATTAAAAAAAAATATGGAAATGAATAATAGAGAGACAACAAAAATGGAATTAATTAAAAATTCCCTTCTGTGTGATGATAAAGTCAAGTTTCTATACTCCGAGCAAAGGATGCTATCATTTTCCAAACTTCAATTCACAATTCAAAAAATCTATGTAAGTATGTATGTAATAGTTATGCTTGTGTAAATAACTTAAATTCATCTAAAAAAAAATATGAAAAGAAAATGAAAAAAATCATCGGGACATCATTTTCATATTGGATAAGGAAGCAATCGATGTCCTAGAGAAGTTTTCCTTTTATGATTTTTTTCAATTATTCATCTATTTCTGATGGTTTCTGCCTTCCACTCCCACACTCTCCTTGTTCGTGAATGCAGTTTTGTTATGAACGAGACATTTTACAGAGATTTTGTTGTTGTCTCTGATAAAAAATCAGTGAAGTTCTATTTTCAAAAAATCTAAGGAAATAAGAATAATGTTTTTATGTGTGTATGAGTGAAGGTATAACAATATTGATGGTAATAATATTCCTTTTTTTTTGTAGTCCTTTCTGTATCTTCAGTCCTTAGTCCTTTTTATCTCCTCGGATCCCAGATGTGATGTGCTGCCGCCTTCGTTAGTAGTTAAAGTCTTCCTTTTTCGTTATTATCGTCCTTCTTCCGTTCCATCAACTGTCGAGAGGAAGACAACCATCTACAGTAGCTATGATGTTTGAGGTCAATTCGATTAGATGTTAAAAGTGTGGTGAATTCAACCCCCCGGAAATATTTCTATAGACAGAAAAAAAGATGCTATCTCCTTATGCAGAAAAAATATAAATAAATAAATAATAAAAACAGCAAAGTTATCAACTTATCAGTTTATGATAGAAATTTTTACTCGAAAGTCTTTCAATCATCATTGTAGTAGAGAAGGGGGAACGACATCAAGCAGGGAATGAAGCGCCCAACAGTAATAAAGGAACATACATAAAATGTTTTTTTTTTTTTTTAAGAAAATTTCACTCAGTAAAAAAATTGATAGCTACTGTTCCTAATAAAAAAAATATTTAAGGGCTATGAAAAATGTCGTTTCATGGTATTTGCGTTCAATAATGAAATATTTTTCTCATTGTTGTTATATTTTGTTCGTTTCACTTAGAGAAGACACGTTTATTTGAGTTTTCAATATTTTAATTTTGATCCAGGACATTTGAGAAAATAATGATTCTTTATTTATGTATATAAGAAGCTAAGCATCTATACTTTGAAAAGATGTTCTTGATAGAAGAATCCTACTCTCACCTTCCCGCGGTGAACATCGGGTGCCTAGTACTTCAACTGGAGATTGGGTTCCAACCCCAGTGGAAAGTTGTTCTGGGCAGCAAACGAGAGAGGGGGAGAGGGGTTTCCACTAAGGCACCTCTCCTTATCCAGACGGCAGCGGACTAATTCTCGAGATGGAATCAACGCTGGCGTCAACAGTTTCAGTAAAGTTGAACTACTTACTGAACAACTTATAAAGCTTCTTTGACTTATTCGGAGCCTAGGCCTGTAAGGAGCGGTTTATCCGGCTCCCCTTCTTTGGAGTTATACTAAGGATCTGGCCCTCTAGGTTGGGGGTTGTGCCGTCCGTCAGGGTGACTTCCTGGCCACGTAAACAATACCTTTATTTGCGAAGCACTAACAAGACTCGGATACGGACGGATTTACTGTTGACAACCAACGCAAACGAATAGCGGACAATGAAATTCGGATCAGTACGTGGAATGTTAGGTTCCTTAACAGAAAACGTGCGGCCGAAGAATTAGTGGAGTCCCTAGACCGCTATAAAGCAGACATCACCGACATCCAGGAAATACGATGGTATGGGCCGGGCAAAAAGAGGATGAAAAACTGCGATATTTACTATGGTGACTGCTACCACGAAAACCAACAGCGTTTGTTTGGATATGGCTTCGTCATTGGAGCCAGACTTAGGCAAAATGTCTTGAGCTATAGGTGCATCAATGAGCGCCTCATGACCATACGCATCAAGACTAAATTCGGCAACATTAGCCTGATATGCGCGCACGCCCCCACAGAAGAGAAAGACGACAACACCAAAGATCCGTTCTTCAAGCTCCTAGACAAAACATATGAGCTATAATATTAAAATAGTCCTGGGCGATTTTAATGCCAAGCTAGCAATTGAAGACATCTTTAGTAGAATAATCGGGAAGAACAGCCTGCACGACAACATTTCCGGCAACAGATTCAGGCTGCGGGGCGGAACTTCATGGTAGCCAGTAAACGTTTTCCACACCTCAACATCCACAAAGGAACTTGGACTTCTCCAGATCAATCTACCGTCAACCAGATTGACCATATTGCGATCGACGCCAGACACGCTTCCAGCATTATGGATGTACGAACTTTCCGAGGAGCTAACATCGACTCGGACCACTACCTCGTTGTAGCCAAGGTAGCACTCCGGATTTCCTGACCCAAGGCAAAACAGGGAGGTGCTGGGAGAAGGTACAACGTGGATCGGCTACAATCGCCAGAGATCGCGATCGAGATCCTTTTCCGACCGAGTTACAAGTAAACTCTCTCGAAGTTATCTGCCGCCAACACAATGTATCGAAAACCAGTGGCAACATTGCCAAGATGCAATCAGAGAAGCCGCCTCTGATGTGCTAGGTTTCAAACACCCACCAACAAGGAAAACCTGGTTTGATGAGGAATGTTGGCTGGCAAATGCAGCCAAACCACAGGGACGCAAAGCGGCGCTGTATAAAAGGACGAGAGGCACGCCGCGCCGCCTTCTCATAAGGAAAAAGAGTGGGCACGACAAGCGTGCGGTCGAAGATGCTAAAAGGTTTAAAAGCAGGAATGAAGTTCGAAAGTTTTATGAACACGTGAAACAAAATTCAAAGGTACATAAACCTTGAACCGAGAGCTGCAAAGACGAAAGTGGAAACATCATAAGGGAACCGCAGTCAATGCTGAGGATATGGAAGGACCACTTCTGCAGACTGTATAACGGCGACGACGAACTGTCAAGCAGGATGATCCATTCAACATAGACGACGAATGACAACAATCCCGTCCTTCCGACTAAGACGAAGTAAAGATTGCCATATCTAAGCTGAAGTCTAAAGCTCTTTAAAGCAGCTGGAGATTAGTTGGTTAGGAGCATGTACCAACTTATCTGTAAGATATGGTCAGAAGAAAGCATGCCCGATGAATGGAACCTCAGTATTGTTTGTCCGATCCTGAAAAAAGGAGACCCTCTAAACTGCACCAACTATAGAGAAATAATTCTACTTAACATCGCCCATAAAATCTTCTCGCTCCAAGTTGGGTGAGGTCACCTTAAACTTGTGCGTGCCACCTGATCCGCGGTCTTCCCCTACTGCGCCGTCCTCTTGGTGTGGATTCGAAGACTTTCCGGGCCGGAACATTGATTTCCATGCGCTCTACGTGACCCAGCCATCTTAGTCGTTGGACTTTTACCCTTCTGGCTAAGTCTACTGCACAGCTGTACAGCCAGTACAGCTCGTCGTTCCATCTTCTCCTTCACTCCCCTTCGATGCATACCGGACCGTAGATCACACCAAGAACTTTTGTCATAGTCCATGCTTCTGCACCGTATAGCAGGACGGGGATGATAAGGGTCTTATATCGCAACACTTTGGTCCCTTGAGAGAGGACTTTACCACTCAATTGCTTTCTTAGTCCAAAGAAACAGGGGTTAGCAAGTGTTATTCTGCTTTTGATCCCAGCGCTGGTGTTGTGTTCTGCGTTTACAGCGGAGCCTAGGTAGACGAAGTCCTTGACTACCTCAAAGTAACGTCTGTCGATGGTGACGTTTTGACCAAGACGTCGGTGTTGTATGTCCTTTCTTGACGACAGCATGTACTTTGTTTTGCCCTCATTAACCGTTAAACCCATTTTTGCCGCCTCTGGTTCAATACTCACAAAAGCCCCATTGACATCACGCTGAGTTCTTCCGATTATGTCAATGTCATCAGCATATGCCAGTAATTGAACAGACTTTTGAAAGATAGTGCCTCTAGTGTTGACGTTTGAGCTCTGCACTATTCTTTCAAGCACGATGTTAAAAAAATCACATGGCAGCGCATCACCTTGTCTAAAACCTTTTTTGACATCAAAAGGTTCTGTTAAGTTGTTTCCAACCTTTATGGAGCAGCGTGAATTCTCCATGGTCATCCTGCACAAACGGACGAGTTTCCCAGGGATGCCAAAACAAGACATGGCTCTATACAGCTCGTCCCTGTAGATGCTGTCATATGCTGCCTTGAAATCGGTGAAAAGTTGGTGGGTGTCGAATTGGTGTTCTTGGGTTTTTTCCTCTGGACTTTCCTGGTTTAAGACCACACTGAGAAGGAAAATGGGCTTTAGACGTTCACATATTACGGAACTGTTAAGTAGGCTGATTCCTCTTTAGTTGGTGCAGTTTAGAGGGTCTCCTTTATTCTGGATCGGATAAACAATACTGAGGTTCTATTTAACGGGAATGCTTTCTTCCGACCATCTCTTACAGATAAGTTGATGCATGCTCCTAACCATATCCAGCTGCTTTAAAGAACTCGGCATTCAAGCCATTCGCTCCAGCGGCTTTATTAGACTTCAGCTTAAATATGGCAATCTTTTTTTCGTCTAAGTCTGGAGGACAGGATTGTTGGCTTTCGTCGTCTATGTTGAATGTATCATCCTGCCTGACAGCGGAATTCAGTTCGTCGTCGCCGTTATATACAGTCTGCAGAAGTGGTCCTTCCATATACTCAGCATTGACTGCGGTACCAATATAATGTTTCCACTTTCGTCTTTGCAGCCTTCGGTACTAGGTTTATGTACCTGTAAATTTCGTTTCACCTGTTCATAAAGCTTTCGAACTTCATTCCTGCTTTTAAACCTCTCAACATCTTCGACCGCACGCTTCTCATGCCCTCTCTTTTTCCTTCTGAGAAGTCGGCGTTCCTCTCGCCTTTTCTGCTCATAGAGCTTTTTTTAAAAAAACACTGATAATAATAAATCAATAAATTATTAATTCAGTGTCAGTGAAAAGTTTGGAGATGAACTTATTTTAAGGGAAGCAGCAAGGGAAGGGCAAGTTTAAGCTACCCAGTCGTGAACTTTATTTTAGGAGATACAACAAACTGTCACATATTTGAAGTTAACCAAATTCTTTCGATTGTCTTAGTAAAGAAAAGTGACTGAAGTTTTCCGAAAGTCTAAGTACAAATTTTTCATCGAACATTTTTCATTTAACACTATTTTAAAAATATTCAAAAATCATTTAAATTCATAATAAATACAAAAGTCTTAAAATTTAAAATATGTGCTTATTATATCTTAGAATTTCATCAAGTTTTTCCATAAGTCAAGTGATTCTTGAGAAACAGCAGTTTCAAAATTTCAAAAAATCATAACTTACTTCCTTTCTGTCGAATTTTAAATGAATTATGAAACATTTCTCAGTATTGAATAATTTTGAAGTTTCGTTCCAAGAATGACAAAGAGAAACGTAGAGAGTTCAGAACTTTTTTTATTGGATGAACAATTTTAGAAGAAAAACGTTAGAAGTTCCACAATATAAAATTGAACCCAAGCTCTTTAATGACAATCCTCCGTGCACTTTAAACATGAAATCCGTATTCACCAAAACATTTCTTTTATTGCGGGCAAATAAATGTGTTCAAATATCGTCGTCGTCGTTCAAGCTAGAATTTCGTTAGTCATTTTCTTATAAAAATTCCCTGCACTCAAAATCCTCCTTAACACGTAAAAGTTTACCCAAACGTTAAAAAAAATAATAAACCAGCTCATTAAATATTTTTTTTTATTGTTCACTTTAAATTTGTTCTAAATCGCAATATCAATTTCATTTAACGCACAAACCTCCCTTAAATCATTTTAAAATTAAATAAAGAATTTTCATTTACTCGCAGTCACGTCACAGTTATACGCGTTGATAGCTTCTTACTTATATTGTTTTTTTTCCTATGTTGTTGTGTTTTTCCTTTTTTTATATGCGTTAAGTTTTTGTCAAAAATTTAAGGTAATTTACTCGACATAATGGACATTCTCAGTCCCTATGTTTCCTATGTATGTATGCAGAGGAGGTTCAAAATGAAAAAATGAAACCAACCCTCAAGACATTAGACCTCTCTTTAACCTCCCTACAGCCCCACGTCTCTCTAAATATATATATGTATGGTCTGATGGGAAATATCAAACGCACATTCACCTTTTAGGTCACAGTTCATAACTTCTCATTATCACAAAATATAGAAGTGAAACTGCTTGGAAAGTTTCAAGAACCGCGTCATAAAGCTTGGCAAAAGAATTTAATGTAAAAACTTCTTTCGCGAATGAAAAGTTTGCGAGTTGAGAAAAATTCGAATAGAAAGAAAGAAACGAGAGAAAAAAGAAAAACCAAAACAAAAAAAGAAGAAATGATAATGGCTTCCGGAAGAAGCACCAGAAGTAGCAGTAGGTACCCCATCGCATGCTCCCGTTTGCTAGTCTATGCCTATAAACCCAGATACACATCACCCATGGGAACAGAGAAGAACGACAACGACTTGGCTTGGCTACGTGATCCTAACATCCAGAGTCGCATTAAGTTTAGTAATGATGGTCTCATCTTTCCGCAGAAAACATAGTTCGTGCTTCGAAACGGAACTCAATAGAAAATCCATTGTGTAGACAAGGGAAAGTCTTTCAGTAATTCTAGGCAAAAATAATATGACCTGAGAGGTTTATTGAATTAGAAAAAAAATATGTTATTCTCCCTCCCTCAACCCTTCGAATATCATTATCTTACCTTATATATTTTTTTTTCAATTGCAGATGTGGCCAGGAGACACGTGTTATTCCAAGAATCCTTCAGCTTCGATCGCACTGGCTTAAATCGGACAAGGAAAGTTTGCGACTGCAAGAAGCCGGCATAACCAAGGAAGTCATGAACAGTGCCATTGCACAGTTCTGCCTGGAGATAATCGCCAAGCACGGGGAGCCAGCGCCACGGTTGTGCAATAAGGATCCACTCACTCTCAAGATGGGTACCTATGTGATAGAACTATTCCCAAATGTAAGTTCAATTTCAATCGGCCTTCATAAGAATTTAATTTCAAAAAAATCAAGCTCTGAGGCTTCGATGCGATGAGATTGAGTTAAATTTGATCGATAACCATGAGTTGCAATATTTTATCCACTTTTTTTTGTATTCATTATTGAAGGCAAAATTCCTCTTCATGGTTCGTGATGGTCGGGCGACAGTGCATTCAATTATTTCACGGAAAGTCACGATTACTGGATTCGATTTGACGAATTATCGGCAATGCATGGCAAAGTGGAATCATGCGATTGAGGTTATGCACAACCAATGCAAAGAAATAGGGAAGGAACGTTGCATGATGGTAAGTCTACCGCATGTACAATAAATATCTATATAAAGTTATATACTTGTGTGAATGGAAGGATGTTGATTTATCATTTAAATTTATTTTATCGTTTTAAAGAGATTTAAATTGAATCGAAGTGTTTTACTGTTTGATGTATTGAATGGAAATTATAATAAAATTTTACTTACTGACCTTTGGGAGCGCTGATTTGGTTAAAAATTAATCAGGCGTATAAAAAAAAGAATCAAATGTCACATTCACACCTACAGGGTCTCTCATAAAGCACTTTTTGTAACGGTTTTTTTAGACGTGTCTTTGACAGCTGTCACTTAATTTTGGTTTGTCATTTCATAACAAATGGATTGACTTTTGAACAACGTTTGCAAAGTGCTCTTATTAACTTCCCATAGGAAGTTATTGTATTGGGTCCGATTTGTCAAATTGAAAATTTTGACATTTCTCGACGTTTCAAGGTCCCTAGAGCCGATATAAAAGGTTTTTAGAAAGATATTTGTGCGTGTGTGTATACGTACGTTCGTTCGCGACGTTTTTTTCGTCGCCCATAGCTCAAGAACCAGAAGAGATATCGATTTCAAATAAATTTCGTTATACAGATAATAAGGCAGAAAGAAACAGAAAAGGCTCTCTAGAAAATTGCGTTTTTTACCATAGCAGTTTGAAAAAAGGTGAACATTTTGGTTAACCCTAAATATCTTACGAACCAAAAACGCTTGAGACTTGAATTAAATTTTATATACTAAATTTTAACGTGATATCAAAGGAGTATGTTTTTTGAAATTTATCTTTTTTTTTTTTATAAATCAAAAAAACTTTAAAAAAATGTGTCAACTCGAAAATTTAACGACTTAAATTATGATTTCATCTATAAAAAATGTTGTGCAACGAAGAATAATGTTTTTGACATCTGATAAAATTTTGAGAAAAATCGAATGGACAATTTTTTTTCCAAAAAATAAAAACCTAAAAAAAAATGTATAAAAGTTGGTAAATATTTGTTTTCGACTCAAATATCTTTTCAAAAATTGTAGATATTGGCCTTAAACTACTTTTGTCTTTCGAAAAATATTATGGTTAACAGTCAGTTAAATTTTAAAAAATATCAAATTGACAGTTTTTTTACGAAAAATTAAAAAACCGAAAAAAAATTAACAAAAGTTGGTAAAAATTTATTTTCGACTCGAATATCTTTTTAAAAACTTTCTGATATTGGCTTAAATTAACTTTTATCTTTCAAAAAATATTGTTGTCAACATTCAGTAAAATTTTGAAAAAAATGGAGTTGACAGTTTTTTTACAAAAAATAAAAAACTTGAAAAAAATTTAACAAAAGTTGGTAAAAAATGATTTTCGACTCAAATATCTTTTAAAAATTTGAGGAAATAGGTTCTAACTAATTTTTATTTGTTAAAAATATTGTTTTCAACATTAAGAAAAAATTTGAGAAAAATCGAATTGACAGTTTTTTTACAAAAAATAAAAACCTAAAAAAAATGCATAAAAGTTGTTAAAAATTGATATTCGACTCAAATATCTTTTCAAAACTTTGAGATATTGGCTTTAATTTACTTTTATATTTCAAAAAAAATTGTTTTCAACATTCGATAAAATTTTGAAAAAAATTTAATTGACAGTTTTTTTTACAAAAAATATAAACTAAACAAAACAATTAATAAAAGTTTTTAAATATTGATTTTCGACGGAAACATCTTTTCAAAACCTTACGATATTGGCCTTAAACTACTTTGTTTCACAGAAAATATTGTTTTCGATATTCAGAAGTTTTTTATAAAAATCCCACGGTCCGTTTTTTCAGAAAAAAATAAAATCTACAAAAAATAAAAATTGATGTTCGGTTCATTCATCCAATTTGTAAAAATTTAATAAATGCTCATTAAATTGGTAAAATTTGTTTTTGACTAAAAATCTATTCAACAAAACTAGATTTTCAAACTAAACTAATTCCTTATATGAAAAATATTGTTGGTATTTTGAAATTTGTAAGAATAATTCAACTAACAACTTTTTTAACCCAACACAAAAACCTTTTAACTTTAAAGCCAGACAAATCGACAAATGAGATGGGAAGTAATCAGTGTGGGTCGCATTCCAGCCTCTTTTTTAAAATTTCTTTTGATGACAATCTACTGTAATTTAAATATTTTGAATACCAAGAAATAAAATCTTAACAAGCAGAAACTGTAAGCAAACCCAAACCATAGATTATTGCGATAAAAGTCACGAATGCCTTATAGCATTTTATCAATTGTGTTTTATAGGTAACTTTTTAAAATGAATGTAAGTTAAAAAGAGTTTCACTCTTAAATACGATTTTTTACTGTGAGAGGCGTCTGTCTAGACGTCTTGACATTTAAAATCAATCAACTAGTGCTTGCTATTGCGATTTGAGTTGTGAATGCTAATTTGTATGTTATTAATTAATATGTAGATGGAATGTCTTGATATCCACGTCAATACAATGGGTTTGACTTCCGAAAATAACATTCCAACTTTCGAAGATTAGTCAAACTTAAGAAAAAGCTTTTTACAAAATTTCGAATTCAAGATTTCAATAAAACATGACATTACGATGGTAGAGAAGTCGAAAAAAGTGGGCCCCCTGGATTCCCTCCGTATTTCTGTCAGTCCTAGCCCCTACAGCCCAAACGGTTCACTTGATTTCAAACTTGAAAGTTAAGGTTTAAAGATTTATGTTAGGTTTTTTTTTTCATTTTTAAGACTAAAACTATTTTGCTCATAAAATTTATTCGATCAAAATTCCAAAATTCGAATTTTCTCAATAACGAACCGATGGATTTTTATTAAATGTTCTTTGTTTTTTTTTTGCTCGGCTTCTTTCAATAAAAAATGTATTTTTGTATTGCTACAAAAAACCTATTTAAATATATGGTCTTTTTTTCTGCACAGGCTCTTATTGTCTTAATAATATTTGATGAGCAAAAATGTCAGCACCATTTTTGGAAACAAATATAAAACTTTTTCTTTCGAAACTCAAATTGAACATACAAAGTTTATTTAAAAAAGTCAGGATTTTTTTCAATAATCAAACGGCATTTACATTTTTAAGAATCAACTTATTTTAAAAGTAATTTTTTAAATTTAAGTATATATAAATATTTTTGTAAACAGAAACAGTTTTTAGAATCGGAAAAACGAAATATTAATCAATAATTCTTTTCAAGAATCTCAATTTTGATCCTGGAAACATTTTTCTAATAACACTTTTTTTTAAGAAGGAATCTTAATTCCATTCAACTGAATCAATACTTTATACATTTGTATGTTTTTAAGTAATGTTTGTCCTTTGAGTACGTTCCCCAAAGAAATAATAAGCAATAATGTTTTCGACATCTGATAAAATTTTGAGAAAAAATCGAATAGACAGTTTTTTTTATAAAAAATAAAAACCTAAAAAGAACATAACTCAAAGTTGGTAAAAATTGAATATCGATTCAAATATCTTTTCAAAAACATGAAATTTAATCTTTAAACTTATTTTATCTTATAAGAAACATAATGTTTTCAATACTAGGACAAATTTTGAGAAAAATCGAATTGACGGTTTTTTTACAAAAAATAAAAACCTAAAAAAAAAATTAACAAAATTTGGTAAAAAATAATTTTCGACTCAAATATCTTTTCAAAAATTTGAGATAATAGCTTCTTACTAATTTTTATTTGTTAAAAATATTGTTTTCAACATTAAGACAAATTTTGAGAAAAATCGAATTGGCAGTTTTTTTACAAAAAATAAAAACCTAAAAAAAAAATTAACAAAAGTTGGTAAAAAATGATTTTCGACTCGAATATCTTTTCAAAACTTTGCGATATTGGCTTGAATTAACTTTTATCTTTCAAAAAATATTGTTGTCAACATTCAGTAAAATTTTGAGAGAAATCGAATTGACAGTTTGTTTACAAAAAATAAAAACCTAAAAAAAATGCATAAAAGTTGGTAAAAATTGATTTTCGACTCAAATATCTTTTCAAAACTTTGAGATATTATCTTTAATTTTCTTTTATCTTTAAAAAAAATATTGTTGTCAACATTCAGTACAATTTTGAAAAAATCGAATTGACAGTTTTTTTACAAAAAATAAAAAACCTAAAAAAAAATTAACAAAAGTTGAAAAAAAATGATTTTCGACTCAAATATCTTTTCAAAAATTTGAGATAATAGCTTCTTACTAATTTTCACTTATAAAAAATATTATTGTTAACATAAGGACAAAGTTTGAGAAAAATCAAATTGACAGTTTTTTTACAAAAATTTAAAAACCGAAAAAAAATTAACAAAAGTTGGTAAAAATTGATTTTCGACTCGAATATCTTTTCAAAACTTTGCGATATTGGCTTGAATTAACTTTTATCTTTCAAAAAATATTGTTGTCAACATTCAGTAAAATTTTGAGAAAAATCGAATTGACAGTTTTTTTTACAAACATTAAAAACCTAAAAAAAAAATATATAAAAATTGGTAAAAATTGATTTTCGACTCAAATATCTTTTCAAAAATTTTAGACATTGGCTTCAAACTAATTTTATCTTGTAAAAAATTTTGTTTTCAAATTTCTTAAAATTGTTGACAAAAATCAAATTGATAGATTTTTTATAAAAAATAAAAACCTAAAAAAAATTTAATAAAAGTTGGTAAAAATTGATTTTCGACTCAAATATACTTTGAAAAATTTGAGATAATAGCTTCTTACTAATTTTTACTTGTTAAAACATTAAGACAAATTTTGCGAAAAATCGAATTGACAGTTTTTTTACAAAAAATAAAAACCTCAAAACAAAATTTATAAAAGTTGTTAAAAATTGATTTAATTTACTTTCATCTTTCAAAAAATATTGTTTTCAACATTCGATAAAATTTTGAAAAAAATTTAATTGACAGTTTTTTTTACAAAAAATATAAACTAAACAAAACAATTAATAAAAGTTGGTAAATATTGATTTTCGACGGAAACATCTTTTCAAAACCTTACGATATTGGCCTTTAACTACTTTTTTTCACAGAAAATATTGTTTTCGAGATTCAGAAGTTTCTTTTATAAAAATCCCACGGTCCGTTTTTTCAGAAAAAAATAAAATCTACAAAAAATAAAAATTGATGTTCGGTTCATTCAATTTGTAAAAATTTAAGAAATGCTCATTAAATTGGTAAAATTTGTTTTCGACTAAAAATCTATTCAACAAAACTAGATTTTCAAAATAAACTAATTCCTTATATGAAAAATATTGTTGGTATTTTGAAATTTGTAAGAATAATTCAACTAACAACTTTTTTAACCCAACACAAAAACCTTCAAATTTTAAAGCAAGAAAAATCGACAAACGGGATAGGAAGTTATTAGTGTGGGTCGCATCCCAGCCTCTTTTTTAAAATGTTTTTTGATGACAATCTATTGTAATTTAAATATTTTGAATCTCAACAAATAAAATCTTAACAAGCAGAAACTGTAAGCAAACTTAAACCATAGATTATTGCGATAAAAGTCGCGAATGCCTTATAGCATTTAATCAATAGTGTTGTATAGGTAACTTTTTAAAATGCATTTAAGTAAAAAGGGTTTCACCCCTAAATATGATTTTGTAACTGTGAGACGCGTCTGTCTAGACATTTTAAATCAATCAATTGCTTACTATTGGGATTTGAGTTGTGAATGCTTATTTGTATGTTATTAATTAATATGTAGATGGAATGTCTTGATATCCACGTCAATACAATGGGTTTGACTTCCGAAAATAACATTCCAACTTTCGAAGATTAGTCAAACTTAAGAAAAAGCTTTTTACAAAATTTCGAATTCAAGATTTCAATAAAACATGACATAACGATGGTAGAGAAGTCGAAAAAAGTAAGCAACGGGATTCCGTCCGTAATTCTGTCAGTCCTAGCCCCTACAGTCTAAACGGTTCACTTGAATTCAAACTTGAAAGTTAAGGTTTAAAGCAGATCTATGTTAGTTTTTTTTTTTTATTTTTAAGGCTAAAACTGATTTGCTCATAAAATTTGTTCGGTCAAAACTCCGAAATTCGAATTTTCTCAATAACGAACCGATAGATTCTTATCAAATTTTCTTTAGTTTTTTTTTTGCTTGGCTTCTTTCAATAAAAATTTAGAATTTAGAATTTTATTAATCATGATTAGCTAACATTGTAAGAACATAAATTTATATTTATAATATAGCTTTAAAGTGTGCAGCAGCTACGGCATTTTGTATCACAATAAATATAAGTTAAAATGTTAAAACATCAAATTACAAAAAGAAAGAAAGAGAATAATAATAACAAAAATATTAATACGAGTAAGAATAAGTACTTATACAATTTTATAAAAAGATGAATTTAAAAAATGTATTATTAATTGTTTTAATTGTAATTAATTGCTAAGGTACAGTTTTAATTCATTTTTTAATTTCTTTGCGCAATTTAAACTTCTTATTTCACGTGGTAACGAATTCCACATTCGTGAGGAGTTTACAAAAAACTGGCGTTCGGATGTCGCACAACAAAAACGCGGGACCAAAACTTGAGCGGAACGATTTGAGTTTAGGAATCTTATCTCATTATAAAGGTATTCAGGTTGTCGGGTTTGAAGAATATCAGAGAAAAAAGTTAAAATTCGATATTTGAGAAAATTTGCAAATGTCATTCCGAGAAATTGAATCACGTAATTGGATATTCGATCAAAACGTCTAAGTCCATAAACATAACGAACAGCACAGTTAAAGACGACACTAAGTTTTCTTTTGCTTTCGAAGTCAAGTTTGCAGAAAATTTCGCAACCGTAAGTGATTAAAGGCAGAAACAACGTTTTTATTAAAAGAACTCTGATTTTTATTGGAATTAAATATTGAGATGGCCAAAGCATACGAAGGATACTATAACACTTACCCACCATTCTATTGATATGGTCCTCCCAAGTCAGGGTCATATTGAACAAAACACCGAGGTTTACAGTTTTGTCGACATACATGATGGCATTTTCTTTGAGAGCAACTTGAGGAAAATATGACACATCCATCTTATTCCTAGCGAATAACGATGCATTTCGATTTTATCGGGTTAAGTAGCAAGCAATTTTCGATTGACCATTGATCTATTCTTTTTAAATCTTCATTAATACATGCAACGTAGTGTTCAATCATCCCTAAGGGACAACTTAGGTAGAGCTGAGTGTCGTCGGCATACATGCGAATGGAACAATTTTTTACAATACTAGGCAACTCGTTCACATACATTGAAAAGAACAAGGGGCCTAGTATTGACCCTTGTGGAACACCATTCGCAACAGGTAAGAACATCGATTTTTGTTGATTATGTTCAACCTTCTGTTCACGTTCTTTCAAATGAGGAAACAATAGATCGACTGCAGAGGAGGAAAAATTGAAATAATTTGAGAGCTTAAGGCAAAGAATGTTGTGATTTACCATGTCGAAGGCCTTAGAGAAATCGAGAAGAATTAGGAAAGTAACGTTGTCCATATCAACTGCTTTTCTAATATCCTCAGAAACACTTAACAAGGCAGTCAAGCAGCTATTTTTCTTTCGAAAGCCAGATTGTCTTGAGGTCAATAAGTCAAATCGTGATAGAAACTCGTTTATTTGCTTTTGAAGTATTCTCTCGAAAACTTTCGACAAAAAAGGCAATATAGATATAGGCCTAAACTCATTTCCTTTGGAATTTTTTGGTATAGGAATAACCTTTGCTTTTTCCCATAGAGAAGGAAACTCACGTGTTCTTAAAATGGAATTAAAAATGAGTGTGATGAATGGTAGCAAGGTAGGGAGAACAATTTTTAAAAACTTAGGGTGCATCATATCGAGTCCTATAGCGTTAGATTTTATCGATAGAAGGGCCTCAACTTCATCCTCTGGGGTAATGGGAGAGAAGTCGAAAAGGGGTGTATTAGGCCTACTATTTGATATATTATTCTCCGATGAATTAACCCGGTTTGGAAAATGCGAGGTGCCTGTCGTGCTTGAGACGAAAGATAAGTTTAGGGCATTTATGTCAAGCAAATCTGTAGATTTGTTATCGAATTTACCAATTCCTATGTTTTTCAGATTCTTCCAAAAATATATTTTTGTAGTACTACAGGAATTTAAAAACCGATTTAAATACATGGTCTTTTTCCTGCACAGGCTCCTTTTGTCCTAATAATATTTGATCAGCCAAAATGTCAGAACTATTTTTGGAAACAAATATAAAACTTTTTCTTTCGAAACTCAAATTGAACATTTTGTGCATACAAAGTTAATTTAAAAAAAGTCAGGATTTTTTCCAATAATCAAATTGCATTTACATTTTTGAAAACCAACTTATTTTAAAAGTAAATTTTAAAATTAAAGTAGGAAATATTTTTGTAAACAGAAACAGTTTTTGGAAAAGGAAAACGAAATATTAATCAATAATTATTTTCAAGAATCTCAATTTTGATCCTTTCCATTCATTCATTCATTCCATTCCATTCAACTGAATCAATAACACGTGCGTCACAAAACTTTATTTGTATTTGTATGTTTTTAAAGTAATGTTTGTCCTTCGAATAGGTTCCCCAAGGAAATGATAAAAAAAGTGTTTTTTTTTTCACGTGAAAACAATCTTTGTAGTCCAATAAATTTTTCCTGGGAAAAGAAAATTCTTCTGACTTGGTTCCAAAAATATCAACATTCATTTTCATTGAACCAAGAACTTACCTATGTAAGGTTTTTAATGTTGTACATATTTTTATCAAAAAAGATAATCACATAATGTGCATCCTTTTTTAAACTTAATCCTTAAAGCCTCCCTCAAAGTAAACCAAATTCGCTGTAACAATTTTTTGAATACCACTTCATACTTTAACAGATTTACCACAACTAATACCATAATTTTTGTCATAATAATAATAATAATATTAATAATAATAAATAAGCCACTTTAACTTTGTCACAATTTAATCTGTTAAATGTTGATACCTAATTGTATCGAATCATTTATCATCCGCTAATAATAAATTTCCTTTTTTTTCCATTTACCAACCAACCAAACTTCACTCTTCACTCTTAAAAAAAAGCCTTATCGATAACAGCTACAAATCAAGTTGTTCATTATTATAATTTTAAAATAATTACTCTCATCACAATTCCCTGAGAATTAATTCCACAAATTTTCCATTAAAATTAATTATGCATTAACCATCAGAAATAAACAAACGACAAAAAAAAAACAAAAACAAAAATCATCCCTTAGGGTAGATAAATATCACAAAGCTTTATGGCTATTTAATGTTTAAAAGTTTCCACTCCATTTGTATTCTATATATAAACTATATACATGAATATATCTACCTACAGAAAGCTTATATATATATAAAAAAAAGAGAAGTCTAATGGGAAGCAACAAACGTTGATAAAATAATTAAAACATTAATTAAACTCATTAAGTTCCAAAAAATTAACCAATATTAATCACTTCCGTTATTTGCTTTGCTCCTCGTTTTCCTCGTCGTCGAGCGACGCGTTGTCGTTGTGCGTTGTCACCGGAAATAGATACTCGTATTCATTATGGTATATAGTTAATACAGAAATTATGATGGTAGTTATACCAACGGAACCTTTACTTAGCTGATAAACGGATCCTTTTTGGTCCTTTGGAGGGTTGGAGTTTCTTTTATTTTATTTGTTCAACATCATTCACACACAATTTGTGAAATAAAAATGTCGGTGTATCTTTGGTTTCTGTTTTTTTGTGTTTATATTTTTATATAAATATTAGTAAACGGAAATGAGAAAAATGTCGACAAAGTTTAAATTGTTTTTGAAAAAGCAAATTTTGTTGGAGTTTTCTTTTTGTATTTCTTTTTAAAGGACCTACATATTTTCTTTTGAGAAATCAGTGCAAAAAAAAAAACAGAAACAAACATGAGACAGGAAAGAAAAATAAATAGCCTCAAAGATGCTGCCGGCCGTAGGCGTTCAAAGCAGATGTTTTTCTGAGAGTCTTTTAGGGGGGCATAATATACTCAGATACGAGTAGAGTGAATAAACCTATAAGTGGGTGCTTTCAATTAAGGAAAAACGCTTCGTTCTTGTCATTTTCTTAAATGGAGCTTTACACTTTTAATTAATGTTTATGATGGTGAAATCGAAATTTGTGTTTACACAGGTATTAATATTTCAAGAGAAGTGGAATCACATAAAAAACTAGCGGTTATGAAATTGCTATTATGTTTTTTTTGTTGGATCAAAATTTATTTTTTTGCTTGTTTTAATATTAAAGATATTAATTTTTTCTCCTAAAGTCTTAGCCATTTTGAACCAAAAAAAGTTAAGATGTGAAATTAAATATGTTTGAAATATAAATAAATTAGGTAGCGCAACAGTACATAGAGAACCAGGTCCTAGTGACTTAAAACTCTCGACCATTCGATTAATTGCAGGGATGGAGGGGACCTACAGTTTATATGCCGAATCCGAATGGATTATTTGAAAAGTACTTTTCATGACAAGAATTACTTTAGATGGTACAGGGAGGGATCGAACCGAAGACCTCTCGCATGAAAGCCCTACGCACTCACCCACGCCACGGGTAACAAATGTGTTTAGTGTTTCGAATACGCACTTTACAAAACGTCAACTCTTCGATAATCTTAAAATTTCAGTCCGCATACGATATAAACTTTATTTTAGCATCTATTGCACGTTACCGAAAGCAACATAAAAAGCTATTGAACTTGAGTACTTTAGGACTACATTCTGAAACGACTATGTACTTACGCGAATGTCTGACAAAAAAAAGAGGCTGTGATGCGACCCACACTGATAACTTCCCATCACGTCTGTCGATTTGTCTTGCTTAAAAGTTTGTCTATATGTACTCGTATCAATTTTTACCAAATTTGCGTACTATTTTTTGTAGATTTAATTTTTTATGAAAAAAGGACTGTTTTATTTTTATGAAAAAAAATACTAAAAGGTTTGAAGACAATATTTTTAGTTTTGGAAAAGCTATTTGAGTCGAAAGTAAATTTTTGCCAAGTTTTAATATTGTATTTTTCTTAGATTTTTATTTTTTATAAAAAAATGTCAGTTAGATTTTTTTCAAAATTTTATTGAATGTTGACGACAATATATTTTGAAAGATAAAAGTAAATTAAAGCCAATATCTGAAAGTTTTGAAAACATATTGACTCGAAAATCAATTTTTACCAACTTTTATTAATTTTTTTTTTGTAAAAAACCATCAATTCGTTTTTTTTTCAAAATCTAACTGAATGTTTACATCAATATTTTTTGAAAGCCAAAAGTATTTAAAGCCAATATCTACAATTTTTGAAAAGATATTTGAGTCGAAAATCAATTTTTACCAACTTTTATTAATTTTTTTTTCGGTTTTTATTTTTTGTAAAAAAAAATGTCAATTCGATTCACCTGAAGAATTTTTCGCTCGAAACATCCTAAGACGCTCTTATCTTTCTTTGACAGGGTCCAGGCCTCAGCGCCATAAATGAGTTTTGTCCAAGACGTCGTCGTTCAGTGTCCTTTTTTGATGACAGCATATACTTGGTCTTGCCCTCATTGACCACTAAACCCATCTTCTTCGCTTCCGTCGCAGTGCTCAAAAACGCTCCACTGACATTACGCTTAGATCATCCAATTATGTCAATATCATCTGCGTATCCGAGTAATTGGATGGACCTTTGGAAGATTGTGCCTCTAGTGTTGATAATTGAGTTTTGCACAATTCTTTCCAGAACGATGTTGAAGAAGTCGCATAACAGTGCTTTCTTCGCCTTGTCTAAAACCTTTTTTGAAATCAAATGCATCTTTTCTGACCTTGATAGAGCAGCGTGCATTTTCCATCGTCATTCTGCACAAACGGATAAGTTTGACAGGGATGCGAAAACCAGACATTGCTCTGTAGAGGGTCTCCTACCTTATGTATCGGTTACATATTTTACAGATGAGTTGGTGCATGCTCCCTACCAAGTCATCGCCTGCTGCTTTGAATAGTTCGGCAGCGGTGCCGTCAGCTCCAGCAGGTTTGTTTGACTTAAGTTAAGATATAGCTATCTTCACTTCGTCAAGGTCGGGTAGGCGGAATTGTTGATCTGCGTCGCCAAGGTTGAGTGGTTCTATCTCACTTACAGCGGAATTCGGTTAGCCATCGCCGTTATATAATTTGGAGAAGTGATCTTTCCATATTCTCAGCATGGACTGCGGTTCTACTACGATGTTCCCCTGATCGTCCTTACAGGCTTGTTCATGGCTTGTACCCTTGGGAGGTTTTTTTTACCTTTTGGTAAAATTAACGAACCGTGCTCTCTTTTTTTCCATCTAAGAAGCTGGTGTTCCTCTCTCCTCTTCTGCGTGTAGAGCTCGCGAGCAGCTCTAGTCCTTTTGTGCAGCGCCGTTTTGTATGCCTCTTGTTTCGCTGTGGTGGTCGTGTGAAACCTAGCACTTCAGAGGCGGCATCTCTGATGGCTGCAAGGCAATGTTGCCACGGGTTTTCAACGCTTAATGCAGGCAGCGTAGGACTCCTTAAGAGGTTATTAGAGCCTCGATCGGAAAAGGACATGGCAGTCTCTTGCGATTGTAGCCGTCTAACGTCGAATCTTCTCACAGTACTTCCTTGTTTTGCCTTGAATCGGGATATCCGTAGACGTACCTTGGCTACAACGAGGTAGTGGTCCGAGTCAATGTGGGCCTCTTTGGAATGTTCGGATATCCTAGATACTGGAGAAGGGTGTTGCGTCGATCGCAATGTGGTCAATCTGATTGACGGTTGATTGATCAGGAGATTTCCATGTCCCATTGTGGATATTGAGATGTGTGAACTTCGTGCTAGCTACTAGAACGTTTATCCCCGAAGCGAAATCGACCAGTCTGAATCCGTTGTCGAAGGTAGTATCGTGCAGGTTGTATCTCCCGATTATGCCACCAAAGATGCCTTCGCTTCCTCGCTTGGCATTAAAATCTCCTAAGACAATTTTAATGTCATAGCCAGGGAACTGCTCATATCTCTTGTCCAAGAGCTCGAAGAATATGTCTTTGGTGTCTTCATCTTTCTCCTTTGTTGGGGCATGAGCGCATGCGGATTGTCGTGCTGCGCACGCTCACACAGTTGAAACTCAAGACTTTTTACCTGTGTCTACTTGCAACAACAAATCCACACCCAAATAGACGCTGTCTTTGTTCTCGGTAGCAGTCGCCGTAGTATATATCGCAGTCTTTTAATTTGCGTTAGGCCGGTCCTTCCCATCGCACTTCTTGCAGCAGTTTAAGCTTTCAGCTAATTGTTCAGCTGTACGTGGTCGGTTAAGGGACCTAACATTCCACGTCGTTATTTCGTTTGGCTGGGTTGTCAAAAGTGAATCCGTCCATATGCGAGGCTTGTTGGTGCTTCGCAACTAAAGGTATTGTTTTCGTGGCCAGGAAGTCACCCCCAGGGAACAATCACCAACCTGGAGCGCCAGATCCTTAGTACAACTCTAAGGACGGGGAGCCTGATAAACAGCTCCTTACAGTCCTGGGCTCCGAATATGTCGAAGAAGCCCTATTAGTTTTTCACTTAGTAGTTCAACCGTACTGGAACTGTAGACTCCACCGCTGATTCCATCTCGAGAATTCGTCCGCTGCCGCCTGGATAATTAGAGGTGCCTTAGTGGAAACACATTCCCCCCCTCTCTCGTTTGCTGACCACTGGGGCAAACGATGTTCACCACGGGGAGGTGAGAGTAGAAGTTGATAGACAGAGGTTGGTTTTGATAAAAACCTGTGGACGCTTGTGTCCTCTTGAATGCACATGTCTCCCATTTAAACATATAATTATACTCTAGTAATAAAAGTACATTCTACCCGATTCCAATCGTTCAGAATTAGGAGAAGAGTAACGTGGGCTGTTAAGTTGTAATGATCTGACAGATGAGGTTTGCCGTATTCTTTTTTGTCTGTGAAAGTAGGATATCAGAAACCAATGACATTGTCCGAAAATTGAGCATGTTTTTAAGTGACATGTTTAGAACATGATTTGAAATTTCTGAGATGTGATTATATCTTCGAAGTCCAAAAATATAGCGGGCAGTATTGTTGAATGTGACTGTAAGTTTTCGTTTACTTTGGTAACTACAAGAAGACAAAATTTCGCATCCATAAGTAAGAATTCGTATTATTAAGGTTTTGGCAATTAATAGACGCGTTTTTATGGGAGTATAATAAATATTATACCTACATTTTTAGCCGTCTCAACAAATTCTATCGGGGTTTGGTTCATGACAATACGAGAAAAGTAAGACAGATCAAGAGGTGTTCTGGAAATAACTATACATTTAGTCTTTAAAGGATTTAGTTGAAGCCTTTTTGCTGTGGACCAATTCTGAATCCTTTCAAGATCCTCATTTAACCATTTAATGTAGTGTTCAATTAAACCGAGGGGACAATTTAAGCAAAGCTGCACATCATCGGCGTACAAAGCTAAGGAACAAAATTTCTTTGATTAATGTTAATTGAAAACAACAATGGACCAAGGATGGAGCCTTGCGGAACACCATTTAAATTCGGTAGAAAATTTGATAGCGACCCATTTATTTGCACAGTTTTTGATCTATCTGTAAGGTATGAAAAATATAAGTTTGCTGCCAAATAAGACAAATTAAATTCGTTAATAAGTTTTCTGCGTAATAATGTGTGGTCAACTGAATCGAAAGCTTTCGAAAAATCTAAGAGGACTAAAAATGACACATGATCTTCATCCTCAAGTCTTCAATAAGATTGATTAGGGCAGTAATACAACTATGTTTCTTCCGAAAACCAGATTGCATAGGAGTAATTACATTGTTGGCATTAAGAAAATTATTTAATTGTTTTTGAATGAGTCTTTCAAAGACTTTAGACAGAAAGGACAAAATAGCAATTGGCCTGAACTCTATCCCTTTGGAATTTTTTGGTATAGGTAAGATTTTCGCTAGCTTCCATTGATTGCATAGGATAGTGACCAGACATGATACTTACTTACTTACTTAAGGTAGCGCTACAGTCCGGGGCGGACCTGGTCCTCAACCAACAAGCGTCTCCAACCAGCTCGGTCTCTAGCTAGCTGTCTCCAGTTTCAAACGCCAAGTTGGTTGAGGTCCTCTCCCACCTGGGTGCGCCACCTGAGTCGCGGTCTACCTCTACTGCGCCGTCCCTCGGGATTGGATTTAAAGACCTTCCGGGCTGGAGCGTTGATGTCCATCCGCTCTACATGACCTAGCCATCTAAGCCGTTGGACTTTAATTCTGCTAACTAGGTCAGTGTCGCTGTAGAGCCCGTACAGTTCGCCGTTATATCTTCTCCTCCATTCTCCATCTATGCGTACGGGACCAAAAATCACCCGAAGAATTTTTCTCTCGAAGCATTCTAAGACGCTCTTATCTTTCTTTGACAGGGTCCAGGCCTCAGCGCCATGAATGAGAACCGGGATGATGAGTGTCTTATAGATGGTGATTTTACATGCTCGAGAGAGGACTTTACTTCTCAATCGCCTTCTATGTCCAAAGAAGCAGCGATTTGCAAGAGTTATTTTTCGTTTGATTTCAGCGCTGGTGTCGTTGTCTGCATTAATAGCGGTGCCTAGGTAGACAAAGTCCTTAACTACCTCAAAATTATAGCTGTCCATGGTGACGTTTTGTCCAAGACGTCGTCGTTAAGTGTCCTTTTTTGATAACAGAATATACTTGGTCTTGAACTCATTGACCACTGATCTTCCAATTATGTCAATATCATCTCCGTACCCGAGTAATTGGATGGACCTTTGGAAGATTGTGCCTCTAGTGTTGATAATTGAGTTTTGCACAATTCTTTCCAGAACGATGTTGAAGAAGTCGCATGACAGTGCATCGCCTTGTCTAAAACCTTTTTTGACATCAAATGCATCGGTAAGATCTTTTCCGACCTTGGTAGAGCAGCGTGCATTCTCCATCGTCATTCTGCACAAACGGATAAGTTTGACAGGGATGCCAAAACTAGACCAGACATGATGATGAAGTTAAAAATATAGGTTAAGTATGGTAGTAGAATAGGTAGTAAAATTTTGAGAAATGATGGAAGTCGTATATCGTCAATGCCAACGGCTTTTGATTTAATTGAGAGAATAGATTTAACAACATCGGCAGAGTCGACATAGGAAAAACCGAAACCAGAGATGGTAATTGGTTCTATAGACGCAGGCCCAGCAACTTCATGGTAATGAGAATTTGAAGTACTTGAGGTTTCAATGGAAGAACTAACAAAGCTTTTGTTCAGCATATTATTATCTATTTCAGAGCTGTCCATAATTTTCGACCTCTTTGCGAAGGTAATTTGAAAACCAACGGCTTTTGGCATTTCTTATTTCGGTCACCACCTTGTTACGTAGGCAGTAAGTGCGCCTTAGTTCTAATACTCGATATCGCACCCAAGCCTTATATGCAAGATCGGATATACAACGTTAACCAAGGTTTATTTGCCGCATCTACGACTTTTGATCGTACCTGAACGAAGTTATCATAGAACCTCTTAAAATTTTTGTTGAGAAAATCGACTTGAAGATCTGACGAGGGCAGTTTATAGATCGTATTATGATTCTAGCATTTACCTCTAACGCTTCAATATCAATATTTCGAAATTGTAACTCAAAGTCATAAGTTAAGTAAATTAAATCATGTCTAGAAAAGGCTGGGGCAGATAATTGGTCTTAATGTACAACCTTTTTTATATATTAGGTCACATGCCAAACACTCTTTTCATCACATTTTCTAAGCCATTGGACACCATTTATATGCCTTCTTCATGTTAACTCATTACTTAACCCAGAAGAAAAAATAACTCGGAAACGAAACTTTAACCTTTAATCTAGAATTCCAGGAAAACCTTAATTCCCCTTTTATCCAGAATCAATTAAAGCTTTCATTCAGAAGTTCAAACCTGAAAATTACAAATAAAACAACAATTTGAGGAATTTCGTTTATTTATTTCCTTTTTCTCATCAAAGATTTTCCGAATTTGTTTTTTTGGTTTTTCTTCAGCTGAAAAATTCTTTCATTCCTTTTGGTACTAAGGCAATCTATCATGTGGATTAATTCTTACTCTTAACTCCTTTTTGATAGAGAATTCCATTCTCTAGGAACAGATCCTGTGAAATGTGTCTGTCTGTATAATGTGTGTGTTTGTGTTTGATAGATTTATATATTTTTTTTGTTTTATTTTGGTGTTGTTTTTATTTTCGCCTTAAATAATATTTTCTGACTTGGATGTGCTTTCCTTATATAATTAATTGCAGGTCTATTACGAACAACTGGTGCTTCATCCCGAAGAATGGATGAGGAAGATTTTGAATTTCCTAGATGTGCCATGGAATGACTCAGTGCTGCATCATGAGGAATTCATAAACAAACCTAATGGGGTGCCACTGTCTAAGTGAGTTTAATATCTTTTTTTTCTGTGTAAAGTATCTCAAACTCTGGTAAGTTGGCAAGAAAGAGGACGCGTTGTAATAAATCACTGTGGAAACAGTTGTATCCTTGGCTGACTCATTCATTTTATAAAAATCTTATAATAGTGTATATTTATTTGATGGAATACCTTCTCTTGCCAACCAAAACGCCAACACTGTCTGTCGTTGCGCAGACTTTATAAATTTGAATTTAATGTATGAATTTTTCATTCTCATGCCTTTCTTTGGACTTTTTGTTTGTTTGGATTTTTTTTTCAGAGTGGAAAGGTCTTCAGATCAAGTTATTAAACCAGTCAATTTAGAGGCATTGTCAAAGTGGGTAGGTCAAATTCCGGAAGATGTGGTACACGATATGGCTGACATAGCACCAATGTTATCGGTATTGGGCTATGACCCATATTCAAATCCACCGGATTATGGTAAGCCAGATGCTTGGGTACAGGATAATACTTTTAAGGTATGTGGCTTATGGTGGCGTGTGTATATTGATGTTGGCATCTACTGCCTGCGTGGTGATGCAAACTTTCTTATTTATTCTTTATTTCATTAATTTTTTATCGTTTTCAGGGATGCATTAAAAAAGTAAATTTTTATTTTTAGGAACTTTTATTGTATTATTTTAAAAAATTAATTTTGTAGATATTTGGATTTTGGTTAAAATTATTTTTGGTATTTTTGTAGAAATAGTTTATTTTGAAATTTAAGTAGTTACTTGAAAACAAAAAATCAGCTGATGCACGGCAATTAATGGGAAATGATGCTCAAACATTTTTGTCGAGCCTTATTTTACCTAAGCGTATTTCTAAAAATTCCTCAAAGACTCCAAAACGTAGAATTTTTCCAACAAATTTTGACCTCTATTTTAAAAGTGATGTAAAAAACTGATACCAACATAAAGTTGAGCATTGCAAGAACGCTGTTTATTAAATTTCAAAACCTTTTTTTTTTTTAAATTAGATTTCTGACAAAGTAATGTTCTAATTCTAACCTTTCTAGTTATTAAAATAGTTCGCATTTTGGCGTTTTCAAGAGTGATTGTCAAAAACCCCCTGTTTATGGACTGTTTTTTTTTTCACAGGAGGACATCTTCAAAAGACACTTGGCAGTATTCGACACCAAGTAGTGTGGGACTCTTAACCACTAAAAAACCACCTCTTCATCAGGACCAATCTTGAAGGATCGACTTCCGATTTTTCTTTCTTAATTTTGTACAATCACTTTTAATACTTTCCCTTGTTTTTTTTTTGAGACCATAAGCTGATGAAGCTTGGTTCTTCTTAATCTCCAAACATGGTTTCTTATATTGAAGACGGACTCCATTTCAGAATTAGTATGACTTTCCAGTCACTGGTTGTGCGATACAGCGTATTTTTTAACAACTGCTGTAACCATTTCTACTTGTAAGTCACCATGTAGATCGGTATTTCTTATGCACCAAGGTGCATTAACTATTCCACGAAGGACTTTGTTTTGGAATTTTTGGATTATTTCGGTATTTGTTTTCTTTGTACAGCCCCATAATTGGATTCCATAGGTCCAAACAGGCTCTAGTACTTGATTATACAGCATTATTTTGTTTTGGATTGATAAATCAAAGTTGTTACCAAGCAACCAGTACATTTTTCTATATTTTAAGTTTAGTTCTTCTCTTTTTTTTTGATGTGCTCTTTCCACTTTAGCTTTGGATCCAAAGTCAATCCAAAATATTTAGCCTTATTGGCGCAAGGTACAGCTTGATTATTAATGATCATTGGAATATTGTTTATCTTTTTATTTGTAAAGTTTATATGTGAAGATTTTTCTTCATTGAGTTTGATACGCCATTTTTCGGTCCAAGCTCGCACTGTGTCGACGCCATTTTGTAGTCTTACTGCTGCCATAGAGACACATTTGTCGGGTACCAAAATTGAGGTATCATCTGCAAAAGTAGCCATTATGGTGTGATTTCCAACTGGAATATCCCTTGTGTATAGTAAATACAGGGTAGGACCTAGGACACTTCCTTGTTGTACACCGGCTTCTATTTTCTTCAATTCTGAGTATTCTTGATCGTACCTTACTCTAAACAATCGGTCTGAGATGGACGATTTTAATATTTCAAAGTACTGCCTGTTAAGATCCCTTTGTAGTTTGTACTCAAGTCCCCCATGCCAAACCTTGTCAAAAGCTTGAGCAACATCTAAGTAAATAGCTGAACATACTTGTTTTTCTTCTAATGCTTTTTCTATTACATCCGATATTCTATGAGCTTTGTCTATCGGAATTAACCTTCTTTCTTCTATGATTTTGCTAAGTCTCTTCAAAAGCAGTTTTTCAAAAACTTCTGCCATAATTGGCATAAGCGATATTAGTCTGTAAGCCGTCACTTCTGTAGGTCGTTTACCTTGTTTTGGTATGATTTTTTTCATACTTCAGCAATTTTCCAATGGTGCGAGACATACCGGTGCTTAAGGCATTCATTTATTATATATCGAAGGTTTATGATCTTTCAATGGTATTTCTTTCATAACCTAAGCAGTAATTAGATAGTAACCTGGTGATTTTTTATTTGGTAGTTGATGTAAACACATACTTTTTATTTCTTTAAGTCTTACAATTGGTATTTCACTTTCATCTATCTTATCAACAAACTGCAAGTTATTTTCAGCTGCGTTTGATAAGTATGGCTTAAAAACATTCGCAAGATGTTCAGCGAAAAGGTTAGCTTTTTTCTTTCGGGTTACCGATCCATTTCCCATCTTGAGATTTCAAGTGCGAGTTTTGTAACTGCGGTCTTTTCAGGCGCTTGGCTGCTTTCCATAGCGAAAAATCGGTTGAAGCATCAGTCGTTAAATTCCTTTGAAATGTACTGAGTGCATCATTTTTGAATTTGTAAATTTGTTTTTTAAGATTGTTGCTTATACGGTTAAACGTTGTTTTATCAGCTTGAAATCTAGTATTTTGCCATTTTCTTCGAGCTCTTCTTTTCTCTATTATCAACCCTCTTATCTCTAAAAGATATTTTATTTCATTTAGTCTTCTATTAGAAAATATTGGAGTACTTTCTTCAGCGGCCTGTTGCACATCAGCAATAAATTGTTGCACTTCATGGTCAATTTGCTTGATTGTATCCATGAGAGATAATTTATAAAACTTAAAAGTCTTTCTCTAAAATCATTCCAGTTTGTTTTCTTATTTACAAGCTTTGAATTACTTTTTTCTAGTACTTCCGATTCACTTAGTGATAGAATCACTGGAGTATGATCTGATGACAGGTCATAATTACCTTCGACACTAATGTGATTTCGTTTGATTCCTTTAGCTCCGAAAGTCAATAACGTCTAATATTTTGTTAGTATCGGAAGACCAGTAAGTTGGCGACCTGGAGGAATAGAATTCTCAATTGTATTTACGGCCTGCTTGGAAAAGTCTTTTGCCTTTTGTTGATATAAGTTATGAACCCCAATAGGTGTGTTTCGCACTGAAGTCTCCACCAACAAAAAAGTTATGCCGAAGAAGATTAAATAGATCTGTATAGTCATCTTCTGTCGGGGAGCGCCTTGGTGGGCAGTATATAGCTGCTATCTTAATCTGTTTCTTTTTCATACCAATACTAATAGTTGTTACTTGCATATTTTCACTAGTAAACTTGGTTACTTCATAATGTTTTAAGCTTTCTTTTATAACAATCGCCGATCCACCTCTTGCCTTGTCAGCTGGATGTGGAGCGTGGAACATGAATAGTTTTCTATTACATTATCTAGTCTTTGCCCATTGGAGAAATCAGTTTCGGAACCAGGCAAATATCGATATGTTCTATAGATCTAAAAAAAATTTTAATTCGGATGAATGTTGTATAAGACCGTTTTAAGTGTTCTGGCCATCATTGTTTTATAAGAGCGACTTTTTTGCTTAGCAGTTTGATATTCAAATCCTGTTTATCAATTCTTTGAAGAATAAGTTATAGCATTTCTTTTATGGAAGTCTCTTCACTCTTCCGCACATTTTTAGCAATCTGAGAATGGGCTTTTTTTTCATCGCTTTTACTTTGAATAGCGTTTTTAGGTGGATCATTCTTAGCATTGTTTTCAGCACTTTAATCGGTATTGAGATATTTTTGCTTCTGAACTCTTGGAATTTTTTGGCAACTGGGCAGCTTCTATAGCTTGCCGGGTGATTACCCTTGCAGTTCACACATTTTGCTTTCTGATCTTTGCTCATAGGACAATTTTTAGTTGCGTATTTTCCTTCGCACTTTACACAAGTAAACTCTCGGTTGCAGTATTTTTGGATATGACGAAAAGCTTGGCAACGTTTGCACTGCGGAACAACTTTAGATTTTCGGAGTGGTTCAATTTTAACAGCTATGCACAAGATTGATCTTACTTTATAAATCTCCTCGAGACTTTGTTTGCTGTCGAAAGTAAGCATGAATAAAGTTAGTAACCTCTTACTTGGATTCTCCAGAGGAGTTCTTAATTGTCTCATTCTTAAATAAATTGACTGCATCACAGGACTTGGAAGCTTTTTGTACAAGACCTTCTACTACTTCCTCGGGAGAGAACGAGGAATGAAGACCTCTGGCTATTACTTTTATTGACCTTGTAGCTTTGTTCTCATATGAGTGCCATTGTATTTGGTGTTTTGCTCAGTTCTTCAGTGACAGATCTATACTCGTCAGATTCTTCGACTGTGACTTTCCACTGTCTTTGTTGTACGATGTGTATTTGCAAGCTTTTTAAGTACATTTTTCTATTATTTTCTTAAGATCTCCAAGAATTGCAAATCCTGAGATTATAATTGGTGGTGGTGTAATTTTTTTGCTGCCTTAAGCGTGAGATATTGATTTAGCAACAGCTAACACTTTAGTTCCTGTAATCAACTCTTTGTTATTTTCGGTTTTAGAGCTTTTCTGATTTCTTGAAGGAGTCTTGAGACTACGTTTACGTTTCTTTGTGGTGTGCTTATTTTTCTTTTTCTCAGTTTCAAACAAGAGCTCTTCTTCATCAGTTTGATATTCAGGTTCAATATATTTTGGACTTAACTGAATTGGATTCTGAATCTTTCTTGTCAAGCAAAGAAACTTTCTCTTCGAGTTTTTTCACTTGCAGCTGAAGACTTTGAACTAGAACTTCAAGTTGTTTTCTTGTCGCTATTTCAATTTGCCATTCTTCAAAGTAGTTCTTTGATTTTGATTGGGCTTTCTCTTTGACTTTGTTGGAACTCTGTTGATCTGTGATGTCGATCTCTTCATTGATCTTGGTTCCTTTTTCGGTGATGTTTTTAACATCTATAGGATTGTTTGAGGTTGTCGATGATGTAACCCCTGAAGTAAATTTGTTTGGGGGAGTTCTTTGCATTTTTGAACTCCGTCTCTCAATATTTGTAAGCAATAATTGGTCCTCCCCGGAATCCATAAGATCGACCTCGTGAGAGAGTGGATTTACCAGTTTCACTGGAGTGCCACCTGGGGTATTTAATCTAGTCGTTTTGTTCATTGCCATAATTTTGTTAACTTAGTGTTCGTACTATAAATAGGTCAGTTACTTCTATCCATAGTATATATTCAGCCGCCTCACAGGGTACAGACGCTGACCAGTGTGCCGCACAATATGTGTCAGACGCTCTTGGATTTAATTGTGAGCTGATGCATTCAGAGCGGTATTTCTGTTCTTTTGCTCCTAGTTCCTGAAAAGATAACTCAGGTGACTCAACTCATGGATGCAATGGATCCAACGCTCGTCGTTAGTTTGGTATCCAGCGGGCACCGCCAGGATGTGACGATGCGATTTTGCCACGCTGGTGACGTTGAAAGAAAAGATGTACATCAATAAGCTAGCAAGAATTCAATAGCTAAAGGATAAGATTATTCGCCACATTAATGGCGTAGACTTCAAATTGTGTGCGTCCAAGGTCGCAGCGGCCATTTTTCCAATATATTGTTAAATACATAATTGAATCATATTTATTTTATCTTAATACAAAAATTACAGTCATTTTGCAAACAATTAATTTTTTATTCAAAATCAACATCGGCCCTTAAAACTCAACCACCCTTTAAATAAAAACAAAAGCTTCCATTTCAATAATGCAAAAATATTATGGAAATATTACTCTGAAGAAAACTTGTAAAATTATAGAAATAATTTATGCTTTAATATCTTTCACTTTACTTGCTTAACTTTTGTATTGTCTTAAACGTTTTGCTCTGCTAACTTTATGCTTATAAGTTTGGTTTTCCTAATTAATTTCGCTGCACTTAGACATTCTTTTTTTTGTAAATTTTTAATAAATATATTTTAATTTTGTATTTGATTTTTTATTATAAGTTTACCCAATTTTAAACATAACCTTATTTAATCATAAAAATTCAAATCCTATTTTTTACAGCTAAAAGCCAACAAAAAGCTATGGGATAATCGTGCCAAAGAGGTACTCCAACTCCTGCCAGTCGATAAGGACACAAAATCAGACGAGGATAGTTTAAATGATTTATTCTCAGATGTTCGTTTGCAGCACCAACAACAACAACAACAACAAAAAGAAGACGAAGGTGATACACTACAAGCCGATACCAAACCAAAGGACTCACAATTAAAATCGAAAAAACTCACCATCGGGAAAACATGATACCGAATTCCTATTCGTATAAACCATAATAAACAATTTATTTAAGTTTTTTTTTTCTTTCTTAATAAATAAAATAAAACAAACAAAAAATTAAATAAAGTATAATTAAATATTGATTTAAAAAAACTAATAATTAATTGTTTAAGTTTTTCTTAAATTTTATATAAACAAAAATTATTTTAGTAATTAAATTAATGTTGCAATGTTTTTAAGATTTTTTTTTTTATTTTTTAATAATTTTTGTATATTAACTTTTTATATATATTATATAAACATGAAATGGTAATGATGCCATGTAATGGAAAAGAGGGAGAAAGCAGCTTTCTTTTTTTTACAGATTTATGATGTTGTGAGTATTGAATGCATTTAATTGATATATTTTATATTAATGATTAAAAAAAATATATATATGAAGTATGTGTTAAGTCTCGCATGTTTTTTGTATTAATTTAGCTAAGGACATAACAAATGCATTGTAAAAACAAATTATAAAAGGTAAGATATTGTTATGAGCTTTTATATAATATAAAGAAAAATACAAAATAAATATATAAATTTATGGAATAAATACAAATGTATGTACACTAATACATATATATATATATAAATATAGAATATTAAAAACTGTGTGTATAGACAATGATAAAAATTTAACAAAAAAAATGTAAAATTTCAAATAAATAGGAAATAATTAAACATTAACAAAAACAATAAATAAAAGAAACAACTATTTTTTTCATTCTTTTTACTAACTGTAAAGTGACTGAATATGATTATGAATATTTTTGTTTACATATTTGTTCAAAACTTTTAGTAAAATTCATCGTAGAACATGTTTTATAGAAAATTTGCTAAGAAAAAAATGGTGAATCCTCATCTTAATATGTACACATTTAGTTTTTGATTATCAGAAATATGTTTTATTTCGTTTCCTTTGAAGAACTGGAAGACAATAAACTTCTTTTGATTTTTTGATGTTTTTGAAACAATAGTAATTTAGTTTTGAAAGTGAAATGAACTCAAAATAAAATATCTATTTTTATGTTCAGTTTGGAGATCTTAGATTTGTTATGCTTCTAGGGCCACATGGAGTTAGATTTTATATCAAACTGAACTTATAAATATCATTGACGTAAAATTGAAATTTGTCTTGAAAATTAATACGATCAGTATTTTTTTCAATTCGATTGTACAATACAAAAACTAGGTCAATTACGTTGAGATACAATAGCTTCTCTTTAAACTTATTATGAATTCAGGAGCCAGCGTTGTCATATACAACGAAAGTTCCATAAATTTTAAATCAGTTATTTTTATATTCCGCGCAAATATTTTAGACTTAATTCATATACATACATACTTTTCAAAATGCAAGTTGTTTAAAATATCAAAAATTCATCTGGGGAATATAAAATTACAAGTCAGAAGTCGCAGTAATTTAGTAACAAAATGATAAAGTATTCTTTTTTTGTAACTTACGTTACAAGTTAAGACGTATTTAAAATAATCATTTTACCCTAGTAACTTCAATATGGCATCAACATTTTAGTAAATTGTTAAAAAATGTACCTCAATATTTTTTTTAATAATAAAATGTACAACGTGGTCGATTGCATTTGCTCCTGTATTAAAAGAGTCTGTTCAAAATTTTGTTATACGTTTAATTTAGGATTTAGAAATATGCAAGAGAAAAATTGTAACAGCTGTTTTTTTTTTTAAATTTGAATTAAAAAAAAAAAGATGGGATGCGACCTGATAACTTCCCATCCCGTCTGTCGATTTGTCTTGCTTAAAAGTTTGTCTATATGTACTCGTATCAATTTTTACCAAATTTGCGTACTATTTTTTGTAGATTTTATTTTGTATGTAAAAACGGACTGTTTGATTTTTATATAAAAATAACGGAATATCGTAAACAATATTTTCTGTAAAATAAAATAAGTTTGAAGCCAATATTTCTAATTTTTGAAAAGCTGTTTGAGTCGAAAGTAAATTTTTACCAAGTTTTAGTATTGTTTTTTTTTAGAGTTTTATTTTTTATAAAATAACTGTCAATTTGATTTTTCTCAACATTTTTCAGAATGTTGAAAACAATATTTTCTATAAGATAAAATTAGTAAGAAGCTATTATCTAAAATTTTGAAAAGATATTTGAGTCGAAAATCAATTTTTAAAAACTTTTGTTAATTTTTATTCGGTCCATTCGATTTTTCTCAAAATTTCATCAGATGTCAAAAATATTATTCTTCATAGCGCAAAATTGTTTTGGAGATGAAACCATATTTTAGTCGAAAAATGTTTGAGGTGACAATTTTTTTTTTAGGTTTTTCGATTTATAAAAAAACTGTTAAATGGAATTTTTCCAAAAAATATACTTGTTTGATATCACGTTACAATATATTATATAAAATTTAATTCAAGTCTCTAGCGTTTGCGGTTCGTAAAATGTTTAGGGTTTATCAACATTTTCACCTTTTTATTAAACTGCTATGGTAAAAAAAACCACCCACGCAATTTTCTTGAGAGCCCTTTCTGCATCTTTCTGTCTTATTGTATAACAAAATTTATTTGTATCCGATATCTCTTCTGGTTCTTGAGCTGTGGACTACGAAAAAAACGTCGCAAACGTACACACGTACGAACGTACAAACACACGCACGCACAGGCATCTTTCTAAAAATCTTTTATTTTTACTCTGGTGACCTTGAACGTCAAGAAATGTCAATATTTTTAATTTGAAAAATCGGACCCATTAAAGTTTTTTTTATAAAAAATAAAAATCTAAAATAACAATATTCAAAGTTGGTAAAAATTGAATATCAATTCAAATATCTTTTCCAGAACATGAAATTTGGGCTTCAAACTTATTTTATCCTATAAGAAACATTGTTTTCAACATTCTGAAAAATGTTGAGAAAAATCGAATTATCAGTTATTTTACAAAAAATAAAAACCGTAAAAAATTTAACAAAAGTTGGTAAAAAATGATTTTCAACTCAAGTACCTTTTCAAAAATTTAAGATAATAGCTTCTTACTAATTTTTACTCATAAGAAAAATTGTTTTCAACATTAGGACAAATTTTGACAAAAATCGAATTGACAGTTTTTTTTTACGAAAAATAAAACTCTAAAAAAACAATATTAAAACTTGGTAAAAATTTACTTTCGACTCAAATATCTTTTCAAAACTTTGAGATATTGGCTTTAATTTACTTTTATCTTTCAAAAAATATTGTTGTCAACATTCAGTAAAGTTTTGAAAAAAAAATCGAATTAACAGTTTGTTTACAAAAAATTAAAAACCGAAAAAACAAAGCTAAAAGTTGGTAAAAATTTACTTTCGACTCAAATAGCCTTGCAAAACTTTGAGATATTGGTTTTAATTTACTTTTATCTTTTAAAACATATTGTTGTCAAAAATTCAGTAAAATTTAAAAAAAAATCGAATTGACAGTTTTTTTAAAAAAAAATTAAAAAAGTTGGTAAAAAATGATTTTCAACTCAAGTATCTTTTAAAAAATTTGAGATAATAGCTTCTTACTATTTGTATCTTATAAGAAATATTATTTCAACATTCGATAACATTTTGAAAAAAATCGAATTGACAGTTTTTTACAAAAAATAAAACTCGAAAAAAAAAACAATACTAAAACTTGGTAAAAATTTACTTTCGACTCAAACATCTTTTCAAAACTTTACGATATTGGCTTTAAACACTTTTATTTCACAGAAAATATTGTTTTCGATATTCAGTAATTTTTATATAAAAATCCGAAAGTCCTTTTTTTCATAAAAAATAAAATCTGCAAAAAATAGTACGCAAATTTGGTAAACATTGATACGAGTACATATAGACAAACTTTTAAGCAAGACAAATCGACACACGGGATGGGAAGTTACCAGTGTGGGTCGCATCCCAGCCTCTTTTTTCTAAAATGTTTTTCTAAACTTCATTTCTTTCAACACAGAATATATTTTTTTTACATTTTCAGAGAATCCATGAAACAAATTCTATATTTTGTTTTATGCACAAGCTCTTATAGTCTTTAAATAATATTTGAATTTTAAAAATGTAGAAATTTTTTTTTTGGATTTTTAAAAAATAATTGTTTCTTTTAAAGTCGCTTTCCCGAAAATGGGTCAGTGTTTTTGTACAAAAATCAATTACAAAAAATACAAAATACAGAATGGATTTAAAAAACTACCGCTTTAACGATTTTCCCAAATATTTAAAATAATTTAAGTTTTAAATCGAATAGTACTTAAATTTTAGAGGAAAAAATTATATTTCAGGTGTGTTCTTAAATTTTAAATTTAATTTTTAATAAAAATTTTGATACCACAAAATTTTCGAGTTTTTTTTTCTTAAGTCACAGTGTATTTGTTTTTTTTTTTATTCAACCTTTTAAAATATGAAACGAATGTATATTTTCGTACTTTCTGACTCATAATCTTTTTGGAAGTTATTTTTAGAGAGCAAGTGAGACGAACTCACTTCGTGCCCTAGTCTGGTTCAAATGTTGTCTACTTAGCTTGTCTTATGTTGGCCCTATTTTATTTTTGAATTTTAGTCCTTTTATTTTTAAATCAATAATGACAAATTTGACATCTTTGCAAATTCCAAGCCATAAATTAAAAAAAAAAAAGGCAAAGTAATCCTGAAAAAATTTGTAGGTATATTCTTTTAAAATAATCTCCACTCCAAAATTTTTACTCCTTACGGTAAGGAACAAAAAAGACCAACACTTGAAATTCTTCTTGATTTCATTTCATAAAAATTGAACAAAACAAAAATCAAAAAATAACATTTATGTACTAACAATTAACAATTTTACGTATTTATTTATAAATAAATTAAGTTTAACAAAAATCTCAGTCTACATGAATTTATATAAAATCAAAAAACATGTAATCGTTGTGAATAAATTTATTTCTCTATTATTTTTAATTATTTTATTTTCAGGCTCAAATTTACAATAACATGTTTTCCACTAAAAAGCATACAAATGTTTTCTATTTGTTGTTCTTTTAATTTTTTTTTATTAAATTAAATAACACAAAATATTTTTTTACCATAAAAACGAAAATAAAATACAATTGTAATTTTAAAAAATGTGTATATTTATAAATGGAATTTTAAAATAAAATATATTTATTTAAAATAAAATATAAAAATAAGTAGATAATATTGACAAAAAAAAATCATTGTAAAACTACAAAAAAAAAACTGTATAGATAAATTTAAATAACTAAATAATGTAATACAAAAAAAAGTCTTATTGAGGATTTTTATAATAAAAATATAAAAGAAAAAATAAAATGGGGTGTGTGTATTTTTTTGTCTATTGGATTGAAGTGCAGTTTTTGAAATATTTATTTTTAAAAATAACTTTTAGCTCATCGTTCAAAACTTCAAAAAGTATCTATTTCAATAGATCAGCGAGAGTGAGTGTTTATTTTTATAGTATATCTATAAGCAATACTAAATATTTTCAATTAGAATCTACCCTCTCAAAATATACTTGTATCTATATATTAGATATTGTATCTAAGTATCTAAATAACTTTGTACGTATAGAAAGAAAATCCTTTGAAAATTTCAACCTATAGGTACATTCATTAGAGAGTAGGTAGAATATAGTGTGCATAGAGCGAGACCGGATCCTCTGAATGGCTTTTGATGGTGATTATGGTTCTCAAAACGTAACTCGTAACACATAAGAGTGATGTCTATTCATGTATGAATAGATGTTTTTCAAATTCGCACATCCATATACAAAATACATATATGAAACATATCTAGAGCTCTATTTCGGAAGTCATAATAAACCTTCATCAGAATTGATTCAAAAGAGAAGAAGAACAAAGTTACAATTCATTGCAAAATACATGTGTATCGATTTACCGGAAAAGAGCTTACATAGATAGTAAAAGGAAATTTAATTGAATACAGATACGAGTACATGGGCAGAGAAATTCGGTCAAAAGGCTCTTTTTGTGTGTAACTTTAATTTAATACCTTTAAGATACCTTTTCAGGTTTTATATGGATGGAGAGTTCAATTTGTTAGTAACTTTATTCTTAAGTATTGCTTAGATCATCTTCAATTCTCCTTGGGGCATAAGTACTTAGAAAGTTAGAGAAACATAGAAACAATTAGTATGCACTTAAACTAAAGAGTTTTTTTTTATAAATAAACTTCTTATTTTAGTGCTAAATTATAAAGAATTTTACATAAAAGGTTGAAGTTTGATATTTTTATTTTTAAAGAAAACGAAACTGCACTAAAGAGTCACACATTGATGATGATGAGGCTTTTCAACGATTATACTTGGAGCTTTGAAAGGGAGAATGTTCCTTGTAAACGTACCCTCAAATGTGAAAATGGGCTTCATCACTGAAAAAGATTTTGCGATGAAATGATTATTTTAATGCATTTCAAGGATCTAACCAGTGAAGATATGACTGACGTTTATTGACGTATCAACCGGCTCAAGTTCTTGTGTTAACTGATTTTTAAAAACCTTAAGACTTTTTGTCAGAACTTCGTGCTAAAACAGCAATATTCTTAGCTGTACTTGAACGATGGACAAAGTTGTGGTTCTTCTTCATGTCACTTTATAACAATTATTTGTAAGAAACTAATTATAATTTTAATAGGAGTTATTTAATGCGCAGATGTCGACAATTTGGTGGCTCAAGGAAGACAGAGGTAAAAAAGGAAAATATTTCAACGGACAACTGGACGTCGGACTCGGTTAGACCGCCGAGGCCTGCTCACTTCTGGAGACTTCATTTTAAGAATAGACTTTGATTGTTGTATTGAACTGGAATTACTAAGGTAATTAGTATTATTTGGAGAGTTACTTGCTTGATAATGTGGTTGGTTTAAATTACCAACGGACGTTTTTTGCTTCAGGAATATGATACTAGGAATCAGTTGCTTCACTTCTTAATTTGAGCTGATTTTGGTGACACTTCCACAATCCACGATTCGTTTTAACTAAGTACATCTTGGTTCCTATAGGCTTGATAATAGTGGCTTCTATCCAACGATGACCTTTTGCAAAGTTTCTGGCATATACAGCTTCGTTGGTTTTGAACTTGTTTGGTAGAGTTTGTGACGATGTAGTAGTAGTATTCGAATGATGTTCTGGAATCAGTCTTCCGTACAACAATTCAGCAGGTGATTTTCCCGTTTTTGGATTTGGGGTGGTGCAATAAGTTGATAGGCATTGGAATAAGGCTATGTCTTTGTTGGGGTTCTCATTGAAGATTTTCTTGAAATGGTTTTTGAACGTGCGGACAAATCGTTCGGCTTCACCGTTTGAGGCAGGTTGAAATGGTGCGGTCCCTAAATACTGGATTCCGTTCTTTTTGCAAAAATTAGTAAAGTCTGATGATGCGAATTGTGGCCCGTTATCCGACACCAAAGTTTCCGGCAGTCCTTCTATGGTGAATATTTTTTTTAAGGCTTCAATGGTCGCGGTGGTGGTGGTAGAATTCTTCATAGGCACAACAAATGGAAACTTCGAGTATGCATCAATAGCCACATTTGATCAACGAACGGTCCAGAGTAATCAATATGGACTTTTTGCTATGGTCTTTCGGGTGTTGGCCAGGAGCTGTATTCTTTCGGAGGGTCTGTTGCAGATGATTGACACACTTTACAGTTGGAATCTCGTTCCTCTACAGCCTGGTCCACTTTTGGCCACCAGCAGTACCTTCTGGCTAAGTGTTTCATTCGGAAAATGTCCCAATGTCCTTCATGTAGCATCTCTGTTACTCTTCGTTGAAAAGCTTTTAGAATCACGAGTCAAATATGTTCGGTTTGGAACAAGATTAGCCCTTGATAGTCTGAAAGTGACATTCTTGTATTGAAATATGGTTTGACATCCTGATCTTCCTCTGATAATTTTTCTGGCCAACCTTAAAGTAGAAAATTGCGAATTTTTTTAGGGGTAATGTCTTTATCAATAAAGGCTACGATATCCGCCTTTGCAATTGGAAAAAAACTCAACTTTTTCCGAATATGACTCTGAAATTTCCATGCAGATCTCATCTTGTTCACGGTCAAACTGGCAATCTGGCCCAATTGGAAAACGAGACAAGGCATCAGCATTGGCATGCTTCTCTGTAGTTCGATAAATAACGTCGTAAGTTATTGGGAGTCACTATAGGCAATTTCTTTTCGGGGTTGAAGAGCGACACTAATGGCTTATGATCTGTTATCAACAGAAATGTGCGTCCATATAAGTATTGATGAAATTTTTGTACTCCATATGTGATAGAAAGTGCCTCTTTTTCAACTTGGCTACCTTTTTGCGCGAAGCCAATTGGTGATTCATTTCCCATTTCATGTAAGTGCGCTATCCTATTCCATAGGAAGATGCGTCAGTTGCTAGAACTATTGGCAACTCCGGTCGATAATGAACAACACAAGTAGCATCAGCCAGTTGTTTTTTAAGAATTTCGTATGCCTTTACTTGTGACGAGCCCCATATAAAAGGTACATTTTTTTTACGCAGAAGTTTAAGTTTAGCCAGTTGCATTCCACCCCTTAACCAATTCAGCCGTAATACTCGCACTTCTAGGAATGCTCATCAGTTTACCCTTGAGCTCAATTTCGGGCGTACTGTTAAGTACAGAGATTCTTTCTTAAATCGCACATCGAGAATGTGGAATGCTTTGGCCAACTCTGTTTTTCCCTCCCATTTTGATGATCACAACTTTAAGACCAATGTGCACCGGTATCTCCTCTTAAATCCTTCCCTATTTTCCTAACGCTCGCACTGTGTTTAAATATAAACATATAAAAGGTACTAATAACCCCTTGAGTGCTTGTGAATAAAAAAAAAAAAAAAAAAGTGGTACTGCCACTTCGGAAAAGTTCCGATTAAACTTTCCATAATAGTTTGCTATTCCTAGGAAAGTTTGTAATTCTTTCAAGTCTGTTGAATGGCATTTTTTTAACTGCAAGAGCTCCAGATTGAGTCGGGCGAATTCCCTGTGAATTGAAAGAATATGCACTTTTCTCGATTGATTCGCAACCCGTTTTTAAAAAGCCTCTTAAACACTGCCTCAAGATTTAGTAAGTACTCTTTGTCATCTTTCCCAGATACTAATAAGTCATCCAGACATATGGCACAATTCAACCGTGACAATACCTGTTCTAGCGTCTTTTGGTAAATAGCTGGAGCACTCGACATTCCAAAGGGAAGTCTCTGGTACATGAAGAGCCCAAGTAGTGTATTCACGAAAGTCAGCGATTTTGAATCCTCTTCTAGCTCTATTTGCAAATAAGCGTCTGCAAGATCTATTTTCGAAAATCGCTGTCCACTTGCAAGTTTATTAAAAAGAGCCTCTGGTCTTCGAATTTGATACTGATCTACTTCTAAGTGAGGATTGACGGTAACCTTGAAGTCACCGCATATGCGGACCCCCTTATTACGTTTAGAAACAACGACAATAGGCGCGGCCCATTCACTAAATCTGACAGGTTTCCAAACTTCAGCTTTTTCGAAACGCTTAGCTTCTCCCTTGAATACATCCATTAAAGTGAATGGAATAGGTCTCACTTTGTTGAGCTTGGGTTTAGTGTTAGGTTTTAGATACAAATGTGCTTTCATAGAATTACACAACCCTAAGTTCTTAGATGCTACCTCAACATGCTTTGAAAAAAGGTTTTGTATTTCGTGGTCCACGTCTGAGTTTAAATTCAAAACAATATTCTCACTTAGAGATTTTATCATCAGACCAAATGCACTGAACTAATCTAATCCGAAAATATTGTGCCCGGATGGTACATCGGCAACTAATAAAGTTAATTGTTTATGGTGAATCCGAATTCGACATTTACATGTAGTGCGCCTAAAACTGGAACGAAGTGAGCCCGACAAACCAATCAGAGAACAACAAGTTCCAGTGTCGAGCAAAAACTTAACTTTGTGATTGTTCAAATTCACAAAAATTTCTCACTTTGAACCTGTTTGGCGTATTTCACCAACTGTAAGTACACTGTCTATTTCTTGAACATGCTCAGTATCCCCTTTCTTACCCTTCATCTTATTGACTTTACCACTGATGCATACTGGATATGATTTCGTTTTGTGCTTACTACCACCTTGATATTGTTCCTTATCATGCCACCTATTTCTGCTTCTACCTCTAGAACTCTTCCAACTCTCTGCCTCAACCTGGTTCATTTCCAACGGCTCAACACTATCAGACTTGCTAACCTTAATCGATTTCTGGGTCGCTTCATACGTTTCCGCAATGGAAAAAACTTCTGATAACAAAGGGTTAGTTTTTTGAAGCTGAACGTACTACGTCATGTTGAGTATGTAAGATGATTGGCCAGTACGCATTCGACACTTTCAAAACTCGTAACGAGCCATTGAAATGTGATTTTTTTCTTTAATATGGTCTGAGAGCTTTGCTGTCAGATCTACATAGCATTTGTCTGTCACTTTTCCACCTCCCAATAGATTTTGAAGTAAATTATATATATCTAGCCCAAGCCATGATAAAAAATAAGCTTTTTATCATCATCACTCACCACCTTATACGCCAGGAAATCGCTGGAACTTCGGCACAGCTACCTTGGTAGAACCACTTGTTGAGGAAACTCGTTGCAATACGTTAAGGTATTAATTTTGCGATCTCAAGAACTCCTTCATTAGATCTTCTCGTTCTGCCATTTTGAAGATTCAATAGATTAATATAGAAATTGATAAGCTAAAGCACATGCCAACCAAGCGATTAGGTTAAGTTTGTCAAATTTGTTTGTCTTGCTTTTTTTTTCTCGTAGCCAAATGAAATGTCCGAGTTTAATCAAATGACATTCAAGGTTAAGTAATTATAATACTTCTATAACTAAATGTAGTTCAACTTTATAACAATAATTTGTAAGAAACTAATTATAATTTAATAGGAGTTATTTAATGCGCAGATGTCGACAAGTTGTCGGCTCAAGGAGGAAAGAGGTAAAAAAGGAAAATATTTCAGCTCTCAAACTTGTAAGCTCGTACAGAGTTGTTCGATGAGCCGTGTTCAGATGTTAGTGTACTTCAGAGAATTGTTCATATATCAAAAACCTCTTTTTGCAGAAGCATTTAATACAGCTGAATTTATTTTAGATTTCAAAGAAACAATATATTAAAAATGTTATTAAAATCAGTTGATTGATTCATATTTTTTATTTATTTTTCTTCAAAATTTACTTACTAACTAAGTAGTTACATCTTTTCATATAATATTCCCAGTGATAACCCAAAACCCGAACGTGTCTACTGAAAAGAATAATGAATTCTATTTTAAGATAATTTTTAAATAAACTAAAACATTTCTTATTGTCATTCTTCTTTGTATTATTTGTAAATCCAACTTAATTATTAAGTTTATAAAGTTCTAATCTAATGTTTAACATTTGTTGAAAAGTCTTTTTTTATTATTTTATTTTTCCTTCAAAATTGAAATTTATAAAGAAAAAAAAAATACAATAATTGAAATAAAAAAAAATCAACATATTTTTTGGTACAAAGTTTTCCCAACGGAAATAAGAAAATATTATTTGATATGATGATGACAAGGGCAAACTTTAAATTGTCATTCATCATAAAAAAAAAGTTTTTCTTTTTTTCGAAATAAAACAAGAATTCTGTGTCTCAGGAAAAAGAAAGAAAAAATGTAATGGACAAAAAAAAGAACCCCCATAGCGATTTTAAGGGAAATGTCTTGTATAATTTTAGGGTGAATCTGAATAATGAAAAAGAATATTAGGTACATACATTTTCATATACTTAAAAGATTAGATGTTTCATTATTATCCCACTCCGTTTGGAAAAGAGATTTTCTAATATTTTTGTAATTTTGATACTTATAACATGCATAATCTATTCAAGGATAATAGAAGGATTTTTGTTATGGGATGTAAGAGAGGGTGCCTTGGCAGGACCCGTCTTATCTTCTGCCTTACGCTGGTATATCGTCTCTGCCGGGGCTGACCTCTTTTTTACGACCTACTCGTGGGACCAACATTCAAAAAACTTTTACAAAATGGACGAACTAGACATGACAAACGTAGAATCATCTACAGACTTGGAGGATGAACTCTTGGCCTCCAGCCAGGATACCTTGAAGGAGAGCTCATTTATAGCGCTGGTAGTTCCAGCACTTGTGAGCAACCCAAAACCACAGGAAGTACTATTCATAGCACTCCTAGTGTTAGGAAAATGACGAGGACAATTTTCAATATCTGCCACAAACATAAGTTTTACCAACCTTTTACTGTCATCAGCGAAAAGACAAGGCTGGAAAGAATTCTGTCAATCAATCGAAGGCATAAAGGACTCCGCAAGGCTCAGCAAAGTTTTATCGAAGGAACATTGTAATCCTTCATTTCTAAAAAAAGCCTGATGGAACCTGGACAGCCTCTCCAGCCGAATCTCTTGAGCTACTGATGAAGACGCACTTTCCGGGTTCCATGAGTGATAACCCCGAATCGCTTGAAACCACAGAGCTAAACGTAGCTCATGTGGAGCAAGTCAATTCCGTTATAACTAGAGAAAATATTTTGTGGGCCATCAACAGTTTTTCTCCCCAGGTATGGATAGCATACTGCCAGTTATGCTTCAAAAGTTGCATGATGTGGCAGTTCCATGGCTGAAACAAATTTTCAAAGGATGCCTCCTTCTGAAACATGTACCCATGTCGTGGAGACAGGTCAAAGGTATTGCGTACTGTAGAACAAACAACCCATTATAAAGAATTTACTCTTGCCAACTTCCTAGACATAGAAGGTGCTTTTAACAACGTCCTTACCGAATCCATAGAAGAATGGCTAGTTAAGTTCGGTGTAGAAGACTAAAGACTAAATATTGAAGTACAGGTTAAGAAGGCCTGTGTTGCTTTCTACGACTGCAGCAAAACTTTCGGCAAAAAGTGTGGACTTCAGTCGAAGATGATTTTATGTAGTAGTACGTCCAATCTTAACATATGGGTCGATTGTGTGGTGCCCAGCTCTTAGCAAAGCCTATAATATTGATAAACTAAAGAATGCTCAGAGCACAGCTTGCGTGGGCACCTAAGGGGCCATGCGTACTAGCCCAACGAACGCCTTAAACGTTATTTTGGATCTTTTGCGTGGGTGGTTTTTTACCATAGCAGTTTGAAAAAAACGTGAACATTTTGGTTTACCCTAAATTTCTTACGAACCAAAAACGTTAGTGACTTGAATTAATTTTTTTAATTGTAACGTGATATCGAAGAAATATATTTCTGAAAAAAATCCATATAACGGTTTTTTTTTATAAACCAAAAAAACTGAAAATAAAATTTGTCACCTCCAAAATTTTACGACTAAAATATGATTTCATCTCCAAAACAATTTTGTGCAACGAAGAATAATGTTTTTGACATCTGATAAAATTTTGAGAAAAATCGAATTGACAGTTTTTTTTACAAAACATAAAAACCTAAAATAAAATTAATAAAAGTTGGTAAAAATTGATTTACGACTCAAATATCTTTTCAAAAATTTTAAAATATTGGCTTCAAACTTATTTTTCTTCACAGGAAATATTGTTTTCGATATTCAGTAGTTTCTATATAAAAATTCAACTGTCCGTTTAAAAAAAAAAATAAAATCTACAAAAAATAGTACGCAAATTTGGTAAAAATTAATACGAGTACATATAGACAAACTTTTAAGCCAGACAAATCGACACACGGGAAGGGACGTTATCAGTGTGGGTCGCATCCCAGCCTCTTTTTTTGTCTTGATATTGTCTACTTTTTTTTATGATCAAAAATGTCTAACTTAATTTTGTAGAAAAACTTGTTTTGCAGGTATATTTTCAAATCTTATTCAAATATATTCAAATTTCATTATAAAATCAAGTTCGGACGACCTTGATAGTTTTGCTCTCAACAACTTTGTTACATTTTTATTATAAAGTTTTTTTTTTTAAGTTGAGTTTTAAAGATGTAATTTCATAATTTAAATTAAATAATAAATCATTCAAGCAAACAGAACCAAATAAACTCAATCACTCACTTACTTGTGCAGTAATATACCCTTAATCCAAATTATTTATATTCATTGACTGATATTTGCAATTAATTTTAATAAATAGAATAATATAACGTTTTAATGTATTAATTTGGGTTATCCTTAATATAGTATTCCCTATACTTAATATGTACCGTACATATATTTTCTGCAGTATACACTATCGCTAATTATTGTAAATGATTAAAATTTTAATGATTTTCATCTTACATCATTATGATGTAATATTCCCATCATATTATGTAAATTCCGATTGAATTACATTTGGAATCGAACAGAACTCTCAACAATCAATACCTACTCCCTTTGCCAATCCTATTGAGAGCCTTATTATTCATGTAAATGGAAATTAAATTCAATACCCACTCAACAAGGAAAGTAGATTATATTCTATCATTCTAACCCCACTCCCCCCGGTGAACCTGTCAGCCAAAAGCTTAGAGCCATAACCAACAAAGCTTTTGCAGCATTCATCACTTTGACTCTTTGTCTAATAAACCATCATCTTACACAAACGTAGGCACATACATAGTATAATATCGTCTATTCAAGACTAATTAATTGCTTGGTAAATATATTTGTCTACAATATATCGAACTTATATACACAACATGATGCAGTCCTCCAGCTCCAATCATTCATCCAGTATTCAGAAACCAGGATGATATGCTGGGTCTATCTCTATGGGTATGTAGTTCATGTGGCAACCATCAGCCTGCCGCCAGTCAGTGGTGTGGTGAGACGTGTCTGGTCATATGACTTTGTCATCCTCCTCTTCTTCCGTCATGTATCTCTGATGGCAATGTTGTGTTTGCCCACAGAAAACAAAACAAAAAAAAGGACTCCAAACCACAGTCCACATTGTATAAAACTGTAAAGGATATTCTTGATCATCATCAGGTACACTATATAGGAGTAGGGTTGGTATATGTAAGTATGGAGTATGGACTACAACACACTAGATATGTAATGACATAACTGGCTTTTACCCAAGAAGTGTCTCAAGTGATTCATAAACTAGAAGTGAACATCAACACAAAACTTAAACTTTGTTTGTGGTGTGGACTACTTTTGGATGGTTTCCAAAATAAATAAAACAAAAAGGGGATAAATGAGTTTTTGATTCGACTGTACCCGGCTACACAGGACATAGTACTACTCTCTAGCCGATGTGATATGAAGGCACCACAAGTCAGCCCTAGCAGCCAGCGCTAGGGACAGCTAGTGGGTAGTGCACGATGACGGAACTGGGTGTTGTTATATGGACTTTGTATAAGTACGAGAAGAGAAAAGCCCTAAACAAGGATTACACACGTCCTTTGCCTGTGTCAGGTGATTACGATGCACGAAGCTAGTTCACACTCGTTAACTTCCTCACAAAATGCACATCAAGACTTAAAATATATATTATATATGTATAAGTATGTATCTATGTATAGAACTTTCAGACTTTCATAATATTAAAGAGGACAACAAAACGTGCTGGCCTTAATTAAACACGTTTCCCATAAGAACTTAAGACACACAACAAAATATTTTCAACACAACTTAAATTAATTAAGGACTATGTGCTATAGCACCATCATCCGCAAGCAGAACAAGAGTAGGAGAGCAAAGCAAAAAGATACGTATCTAGGTGCTTAATTATAAGACTTTAGCAACCATGTAAGTTGTCCTTAAAAAAAAAGAACCATCATTTGATGGCATCTTAATGATGTTTCTGTACACTAAGCTTTATAGATCATTTACCCCACGGAATCAAGACAAGACGGAAAAAAATCCTACAACCAAAAACTTTATGGTCATAAGAACTTTTATGCTGACTTTAAATTTAAATTTATTTACTTTTTTCTTGTTTTTTTAATTTTCTGGCACGTGATCAAAATAATAAACCAACATGCAATGAAAAGTTTCATAACTTCATTTTTCTCATGTAGGTTTATTTTTTTGAAGTTTTTTCTATTTCCTTTATACTCTCAAAAGAAAAGCCTTTTTATTATCTCCATACTTTTGGCTGAAATTGTCCTTTTTTTTTAGTTTACTTCATGAAGTAAAGAAAAGAACAATTTAAGGCTATATTGATTTCTTTTTTCACAAGAATCAAAGTCTTCTCTATATGGATAGGTTCTACTTTGAAAGGGACATGATAGAAGCATTCCAGGAAAAACAAATTGAAGAAAAGGAGAACATCAAAATTGCACGTTAAGGAAGGGATTTTGTCTGTATTTTTGACCGGGAAATGAGAAGCTTGTGTTTTCGAAAGAAAATCAAATTTGGCATAGTTCACATGAACCTGGATATTTTAAGGCGGATGTCTATTGTCAATTTCAGATTTGGAACGAATTTCCTTTGAAACTTATTTTTGAACATTTTTAAGACTTAGAGGCAATATACTAACAAGATAAAAATCAATGACAACTTAGTCATGCTCATGACTCTAGACAATTTTATGAATCCTTTATTTTGACAACTAAAGACGTTTTCAATATTTATTCTTTTTATTTGGTTAAATTTCTTTAAAGTTTCTTTGGATCTTACAGAATTTTTCATTTTTGAAATACAACTTTTCTTAGATGTTCAAAACTTTTGCCTCTCTTGTCTTGTGCAAAATCTTCGAAAATGTTTTAAAAAAATTCCTTAATGAATATTTCTGTTTTCATTAAAAAAATTCAACACTATTTTAAAGGATTCTTTAAGTTTCGTTGAGTTAGAAATATCAGTAGTTTCTTAATGATTTCTTCTTCTACCTGAGCGTCGAACTTGTCGAGTTGTAGAAGCTGAGTAAGGTCAATGATTCTCGGGAATTATTTCTCCAGAAGAGCCTTGAAACCAATTCTTACCGCCTCGATTTCAATTTTATTTTTTGTGAAAAAAACGAACTGCTGGATTTATATATAAAAATGAAAACATTATTTTCTGTGAAGCAAAATAAGTTTGAAGCCATTACTTTTAATTTTTGAAAAGCTATTTGAGTCGAAAATCATTTTTTACCAACTTTTGTTAATTTTTTTTTAGGTTTTTAAAAAAAAACTGTCAATTCTATTTTTTTTTTTTAATTTTACTGAATGTTGAAAATCAATTTTTACCAACTTTTATTAATTTTTTTTAGGTTTTTATTTTTGTAAAAAAACTGTCAATGCGATCTTATATTTCTTATAAGATAAAATAAGTTTGAAGCCTAAATCTCAAGCTTTTGAAAAGATATTTGAATCGATATTCAATTTTTACCAACTTTGAGTAATGTTTTTCTTAGATTTTTATTTTTTAGTAAAAACTACTCTCAATTCGATTTTTATCAAAATTTTATCAGATGTCAAAAACATTATTCTTCGCTGCACAAATTTTTTTTTGAGATTAAATCATATTTAAGTCGTAATATTTTGGAGATGACACATTTTTTTTCAGTTTTTTGATTTATAAAAAAAAAAACGTTAAATTGATTTTTTTTCAAAAAATATATTTCTTTAATATCACGTTACAATATATTATATACAATCTAATTCAAGTCTCTAGCGTTTTTGGTTCGTAAGATATTTAGGGTTAACCAAAATGTTCACCTTTTTTTAAAACTATTATGGTAAAAAACCACCCACGCAATTTTCTTGAGAGCCCTTTCTGCATCTTTCTTTCTTATTATCTGTATAACAAAATTTATTTGAAGTCGATATCTTAATGGTTCTTGAGTTATGGACGACAAAAACGTCGCGAACGTACGGACATACGAACTTACATACACACGCACTTAAATTTTCAAAAATTAAAATTCCACAAATCGGTCCGAGTAATGTTCTTCATTTTTAACCAGCACTTACTTACTTAAAGTTGCGCTACAGTCCGGGGCGGACCTGGGCCCCAACCAACATTAGTTGGTTGTTAAGAATGAGACAATTAAAAACTCTTCTAGAGAATCGATGACAAGTAAGAGGTTATTTCATGCTTACTTTTCACTGCAAACAAAGTCTCGAGGAGATTTATAAAGTAAGATCAATCTTGGGCATAGCTGAACCACTCCGAAAATTTAAAGTTGTCCGCAGTGCAAACGTTGCCAAGATTTTGGTCATACCCAAAAATACTGCAACCGAGAGTTTGCTTGTGCAAAGTGCAAAGAAAAACATGCAACTAAAAATTGTCCTATGAGCAAACATCAGAAAGCAAAATGTGTGAACTGCAAGGGTAATCACCCGGCAAGCTGTAGAAGATGCCCAGTTCCCAAAAAATTCCAAGAGTTCAGAAGCAAAAATACATCAATACCGATTTAAGTGCTGAAAACAATACTAAGAACGAACCACCTAAAAACGCTATTCAAAGTAAAAGCGATGAAAAAAAAGCTCATTCTCAGATTGCTAAAAATGTGCGGAAGAATGAAGAGACTTCCATAAAAGAAATGCTATAACTTATTCTTCAAAGAATTGATAAACAGGATTTGAATATCAAACTGCTAAGCGAAAAAGTCGCTCTTATAAAACAATGATGGGCAGAACACTTAAAATGCTACATGGAATGCAAACGGTCTTATACAACATTCATCCGAATTAAAATTTTTTTTAGATCTATAGAACATATCGATATTTGCCTGGTTCCGAAACTGATTTCTCCAATGGGCAAAAACTAGATAATGTAATAGAAAACTATTCATGTTACCACGCTCCACATCCAGCTGACTAGGCAAGAGGTGGATCGTCGATTCTTATAATAGAAAGCTTAAAACATTATGAAGTAACCAAGTTTACCAGCGAAAATATGCAAGTAACAGCTATTAGTATTGGTATGAAAAAGAAAGAGCTTAAGATAGCAGCTATATACTGCCCACCAAGGCGCTCTCCGACAGAAGATGACTATACAGATCTATTTAATCTTCTTTGGCATAACTTTCTGCGAAACACACCCATCGGGGTTCAAGACTTATATCAACAAAAGGCAAAAGACTTTTCCAAGCAGGCCGTAAATACAATTGCGAATTCTATTCCTCCAGGTCGCCAACTTACTGGTCTTCCGATACTAACAAAATATTAGACGTTATTGACTTTCGGAGCTAAAGGAATCAAACGAAATCACATTAGTGTCGAAGGTAGTTATGACCTGTCATCAGATCATACTTCTAAGTGAATCGGAAGTACTAGAAAAAAGTAATTCAAAGCTTGTAAATAAGAAAACAAACTGGAATGATTTTAGAGAAAGACTTTTAAGTTTTATAAATTATCTCTCATGGATACAATCGAGCAAATTGACCATGAAGTGCAACAATTTATTGCTGATGTGCAACAGGCCGCTGAAGAAAGTACTCCAACATTTTCTAATAGAAGACTAAATGAAATAAAATATGTTTTAGAGATAAGAGAGTTGATAATAGAGAAAAGAAGAGCTCGAAGAAAATGGCAAAATACTAGATTTCTAGATGCTAAAACAACGTTTAACCATATAAGCAACAAACTTAAAAAACAAATTCAAAAATGATTCACTCAGTACATTCCTAAGGAATTTAACGACTGATGCTTCAACCGATTTTTCGCTATGGAAAGCAGCCAAGCGCCTGAAAAGACCGCAGTTACAAAACTCGCCCTTGAAATCTCAAGATGGGAAATGGATCGGTAACCCGAAAGAAAAGGCTAACCTTTTCGCTGAACATCTTGCGAATGTTTTTAAGCCATACTTATCAAACGCAGCTGAAAATAACTTGCAGTTTGTTGATAAGATAGATGAAAGTGAAATACCAATTGTAAGACTTAAAGAAATAAAAAGTATGTGTTTACATCAACTACCAAATAAAAAATCACCAGGTTACCATCTAATTACTGCTCAGGTTATGAAAGAAATACCATTGAAAGCTCATAAACCTCCGATATATAATAAATGAATGCCTTAAGCACCGGTAAAGCAAGGTAAACGACCTACAGAAGTGACGGCTTACAGACCAATATCGCTTATGCCAATTATGGCAGAAGTTTTTGAAAAACTGCTTCTGAAAAGACTTAGCAAAATCATAGAAGAAAGAAGGTTAATCCCAAACCATCAGTTTGGCTTTAGAAATAAACATTCCACGATACACTACGAGTAAGTTCATAAAATTTCGGATGTAATAGAAAAAGCATTACAAGAAAAACAAGTATGTTCAGCTATTTTCTTAGATGTTGCTCAAGCTTTTGACAAGGTTTTGCATGAGGGACTTGAGTACAAACTGCAAAGGGATCTTCCCAGACAGTACTTTGAAATATTAAAATCGTACATCTCAGACCGATTGTTTAGAGTAAGGTACGATCAAGAATACTCAGAACTGAAGAAAATAGAAGCCGGTGTACCACAAGGAAGTGTCCTAGGTCCTACCCTGTATTTACTATACACAAGGGATATTCCAGTTGGAAATCACACCATAATGGCTACTTTTGCAGATGATACCTCAATTTTAGTACCCGACAAATGTGTCTTTAAGGCAGCAGTAAAACTACAAAATGCCGTCGACACAGTGAGAGCTTGGACCGAAAAATGGAGTATCAAACTCAATGAAGAAAAATCTTTACATATAATCTTTACAAATAAAAAGATAAACAATATTCCAATATTCATTAATAATCAAGCTGTACCTTGCGCCAATACGGCCAAATAACTTGTATTGACTTTGGATCCAAAGCTAAAGTGGAAAGAGCACATCAAAAAGAAAACAGAAGAACTAAACTTGAAATATAGAAAAATGTACTGGTTGCTTGGTAACAACTCTGATTTATCAATCCAAAGCAAAATAATGCTGTATAATCAAGTACTGAAGCCTGTTTGGACCTATGGAATCCAATTATGGGGCTGTGCAAAAAAAACAAATACCGAAATCATCCAAAAATTCCAAAACAAAGTCCTTCGTGGAATAGTTAATGCACCTTGGTACAGAAGTTGTTAAAAAAATACGCTGTATCGCACAACCAGAGACTGCAAAGTCATACTAATTCTGAAATGGAGTCCGTCTTGAATATAAGAAACCATGTTGAAACGTTTAAACTTCCCCCAAAGTGATTGTACAAAATTAAGAAAGAAAAATTGGAAGTCGATTCTTCAAGATTGGTCTTAATGAAGAGGTGGTTTCTGAAGATTTGCTCCTGTCAAAAAAAAATATCATCTGCGTATCCGAATAATTGGATGGACTTTTGGAAGATTGTGCCTCTAGTGTTTGCAAATGGCTTCAGATGTTCACATAATACGGCAAAGAGGATTTTATATGCAATGTTCAGGAGACTGATGCATCTGTAGTTGGGGCAATTTAGAGGGTCTCATTTCTTATGTATTGGGAAAACTATATGCTGAGATTCCACTCTTTGGCAAGATAAAGAAAAAAGTAAGACAAAATAAAACAGAAACAAATTTTTAAAAAAATGGTTGAGCCACTATAATCCAAAGTTGATTATTAGGAAGACTCGAATTTTTCCAGAGATTCTAGATGAAAGTATTATTAATACAAACCAAATAGCATTAAAATGCCAAATGCTGTGAACATGCCCGGAACTTCAAGTTTTCAATAATTTTTCAAATTTCCTGTTAATTTAAAAATGTACGATATGGAATAAAAAAAATTTATGAAATGTTTCGTATACTTTTGTGAATTAAAATAAGGATTTTTTATTTTAGAATACCAAAAAAGGTTGTTTTTTAGATATTTTGAATTAGTTTTTAATTATTTATAGGTTTTTTTTTACACCCCATTGCTTTAGGTCTGTGTCCTCTTTATCCACAAAAAAAAAAACATGTTGATGAAATTTTAGCAAACCTTGAAACTTGATGTCATATTAAGTTTATTTTTAGTGCCAATTTAGGAAAAGCCTTCGTTTATCAGTTATCAAAAAGTTTTTATTAAAAGTCTAAATACCTTAGACAAATATTAAAACACGTTGACTGCCACCATACAAAATAAAAACTATTAAAAAATTTCAAAGTGTAAATATCGTTCCATATTGGTTATTACTCGTGTGTTAAGTGTTCTGTTATTGTCTTTTCTCGTTTGTGATGTCTTACGCGTGTTTTTAGGCTGTGTCTACCGGTGGCTCACATGGCACTTTGTTAATATGACAATTAATATGGTGCCACGTGTACCACCGGTGGTCTCACAATATTTGCTGTTTTTTCCGTTATTTCCTTTCTGATTTTTTATTCATTTTTCAGGCTATTCATATAAAAGTGTGTGTATTTCTTATATTTCAAATGGCTAACAACCCGGGAATCCCAACAAGATTGTTTTATGGGAATAGAAACACAGATGAAGATTCTGATAGCGGTGACAGTTTGGATTTTGAAGGGTCCAATTCCAGTGACTACGTGCCATCTGGTGCTGGATCGAGTGACATGGATGCTTCTGAGGACAACTACGAATCCACGGAGGATGAAGACGCTGATGTTGTCGATATTCCATCAAATATTTGGGCTGCCGGAAGATCACTAAAGACGTTTGTGTTTACCGACTATCATTCTACACCTGGGATATCAAATATGGAAATCAGTTCAATAAGGCCAATCGACTTGTTCAGCTTGATGGTAACTGACGAAGTTTATGAACTGATTGTGTCCCAAACCAATTTGAACGCTAATCAGTCCTTGGCAAGGTCAACCGTAACTCGAAGATCTCGAATGAAGAACTGGGACGATACCAATGTACCAGAGATAAAGAAGTTTCTTGGCCTTGTATTTCTCTGTATTGGAAGACAAACCAATTTTATAAAAATAATTTTGTTCCCCATGTAATGTCACGCAATCGGTTCCAATTATTGCTAAAATTTATTCACTTCGCCGACAACGTGAGTGCCCGAATTCCGGGAGAAATATTGGCTGTTGATGAGAGCATGATTCCCTGGCGAGGAAGGCTCCAGTTTCGTCAGTATAACCCTAGGAAATCTCACAAATATGGAGTAAAGGTGTACAAGCTCTGTGACACTAATGGATACACATACACCAGCTCAATTTATGCCGGAAAATGTGATAATAACAATCAGAGAGGAAGACCAACTGAAAGCACTTCACACAGCACCCAAATTGTGTTAGACCTTGCTGATCGGTATTTGGGCAAAGGCAGAACAATGACCACCGATAATTTTTATACATCATTATCGCTGGCCAAGCATCTGATTGAGCGTGAAACACACCTAGTTGGAACATTGCGAAAAAATAGAGCTGGAAATCCAAAGGATGTGACAAACGCTAAACTAAAAAAAAACGCTATTATTGGGCGTGAAAACTCGGGAATAGTGATTGCAAAGTGGAAGGACAAACGTGACGTGCTTATGCTTAGCACGAAGCACGACTTAGAGGTTATTTCCACGGGTAAGAAAAATCGCAACGACGATGATATAAAGAAATTGAAGATGATCATGGAGTACAACAAAGGCAAACAAGGGATAGACATTTCAGATCAAATGGCTTGCTATTTCACGCCATTACGTAAAACAATAAAGTGGTACCATAAGATCGCATTCGAGTTTTTACTAAGTACATCTGTTGTAAATGCATTGGTGATTTTCAAACAGTTCCATAAAAATGCACAAATACTTGAATTTAGACAATCGATCTGCGAATCTCTTTGTCAACTTGAGTTGGAACCATCGACTTCTGCCAACATAAAAGTCAACCATGTTATAAAAGAGTTTGAAACTCGAGACAAAACAAATCGAAAAACTCGAAAACGTTGTTCCAGTTGCTACAACGATATTCAGGAAGAGGAAGGCAGAGTTGCAGCTCAAAAAAAGGCGAAGAGGGTGTCCACATATTGTGACAGTTGTGATGGTAAACCCGCATTATGCTTGGATTGTTTCACCAAAAAACATTAATTTTGTATTATTTTGTATTATTATTATTTTTTTTTTTTTTTAAGACTTAGAATTTCTACTTTTGTTACGTTATATATCATGAATTTAAGAAATAAGTTATAAAGAAAGTCAAATAAAAGAAACCAAAATTTTGAAAACTATTTTCACAATAAAAGATAAAAAAGAACAATATCTTCCCGTTTTTTTACATCATATGAAAGAACAAACCTTTACCCAGGTGCCACTGAAGGAAAAATTTACTTTTATCAGCAGACCGTAAAATTATCTTTCAAACAAATAAACAAGTCCTGTGAACCACCGGTGGTACACGCGGCCCCATGGGGAAAAAAATTGTGTACCACCGGTGGCTCACGCGGCAGCCAACGTGTTAAAGGTTTTTAAAATTTTTCCACAACAGCCCCCTCTTCCCCCAATATTTTCTTCGTCTGTACGTTAATTAGTTCGAATTTGATAAAGGCAGTGAATCATTTAGAAACATACGAAATTTTAAAACATAGTTACTTAAACTTTCTAAAAGAAAAAATTTAGAAATGCACCGATTTTAATAAAAAATAGATGTGAAAAAGTGAAAATTGTTATCTTTAGTTTTCTCAGGAACTTCTATAAATTGAAATAAAAGCATATTGTTGGGAAAATTCAATGTTTCAAAAAATTATTTTCAATAAAAAAAAAAATGTCTTCAAAAAGTTCCAAGTTTTTGATTTTTTTCAATTTTTCTCGTTAACATTAATTTAAAGTCAAACAAAAAAAAAACTTTTCTAACAATGCGTTGACAAAGAAAAATTGAAAAACAAAATCAGAGAGTCACCCAAATTTACCCCGCCCCCACCGCCCTCATCTAACTCCGACTCTGATGAATTACAAAAAAAAGCAAAACAAAATAAAAAATAACATTATTCCTAATATTATCTACTCGTATATAAAATAAACCCAATTTACATCCACCATTGACCACTTATCCCTCATTTTGCTTACGAATATTTTGTTGCCCTTGCAAATACCAAAGTAGGAAGGTATTTAACATTAGAAGTGATCCCTCTGGTATTATTCGTCTTCAGATGCTGTTGGTTTTTTTCTTTTTGTTGACGTTGTATTTAAATTGGAGATTATTCTAAGACCAAGCTGAATGACATATAAATAATTTATAGCTTCCTTTTTGTTTTTCCTTAAGGGTAGTTCCATCAACATACCTACATAAGTATGTGTGTCTATATTTTCTTGGAAACACAAAGTTACAGTTTAGGTTTTTTTTTATCTTTCGAGAACAGAAGAACTTTATTCCCAAAGTTCATTAGTATAATTTTTATCTGTGGTCAAAGTTATTATTCAACCATGGGACAAAATCTGGTATAAATTTTTACTTTTTATGATTCAACAAAATAACAAAAAAAAAACAGAAAAGGACAAAATAATAAAATAAGTAAAATTTACATAAAATCTTTTCGTTTCGACATTTTGGATGAATCCCAGAATTTTGATGGTCAAATTAACACGATTGTTATGATGTTAAAAGTATCAGTTCACATAGAGTGTCCTTTCTAGTCATTTTGAAAAATGTTCCATTTGGGTAAAAACAAGGGTTGAAAACTATAATTCCAGACTTAAGACCTCATATAGGTTAGGTTAGCTTAAAGTGGCTGTTGGTTGGGAAGTCCAACACACTTAGACCGAAGTATGGTCCGTTGTGATACCACATGGATCAGTTGATCAGCTTAGGTAAGGTTGGAGTGGCTGTCCAGATGTCATCGACGCACGTAGACCTCAAGGGTCCATTGTGATAAGACTAATGAGGTAAAGGCCCAACTATAATAGACTTAACCGAAAGTAAGCTAATGTCAAAACCGAACGAAAATTTATCAGAAGTTATCGTCAAAACAAAAAGTAACTTGGATTCAAGTAACGTAATTGCCCGAAAGTTAGCGAAATTTAACGAAACTGAGCAGAAAGTCTATTATGGTTAGTGAAATATAAGGCTGCGTATTGGATCGGTCCCTTAAGCTGGCTTAAGTTTGGTTAAGTCTATTATAGTTGGGCCTTTACTCATGGGAGAGTAATGAACTTAAACAAACCATTTGGTACATTTAATGAAGTTAGAGAGACATTTTGTGTCAATCGTTGCCAGTTCACTGGTATTATCGAAGAAGGGATTACCGAGAAAGTTATTCCTTCTAATGGAGAGTGCTGGACATGTACATAGAAGGTGTTGGACTGTTTCCTCTTCCTCCTCGTCCATGCAGCTTCTACAGAAGTCATTTGTGTAGACCCCTAACCAAAGAGCATGTCTACCTATGAGGCAGTGTCCCGTTATTACTCCAATTGTAGAGCTTATACTTTGTCTGCTCAAGGATATCAAGCCTTTTGACCGTTTTAAGTCTATGCTTGGCCATATTTGCTTGGTTGCTAGGCAGGTAGTACTCTGTGACCATCTAGCATTTGTTGATTTTAGAGCATATTGTTTGAGAAGATATTTGCATGTAGCAAGTGGTGTTCCTATGTTATGTTTTTGCCTAACATTAGGCAGAAGTGTCCGTTTTTGGCGAGCTCATCGGCTTTGCAATTTTCTGGAATGTCTCTATGGCCGGGCACCCAAATGAGGTGAATATTAAACTGTTCCGTCATCTCATTCAGAGATGATCGATAATCGTGGACTATTTGAGAGTTTGTTGAGACAGACGCGAGAGATTTAAGAGCCGCTTGGCTGTCCGAGAAGATTCGTATATCCTTGCAAGATATAACGTTTTCTTTGAGCCACGATAGTGCTTCTTTAATCGCCAATACTTCTGCCTGGAATACACTACATTGATTGGGAAGTCTGTATGATAGACTGAGATTCAGTTGTTCTGAAAAGATACCACTTCCAACTGCGTAATCGGTCATTGAACCGTCTCTATAGAAGTGTATCGCATCGTCTTCCAGGGGTCTCTCTTCTTTCCAGGAGGATCTTGAAGGGATGGACACATGAAAGCTTTTACCGAATACCATTTTTGGGGTGGTATAGTCTAAGCGATCTGGGATAGATCTGAAATTGTCTAGAATGTTTGTATGTCCAGTATTGTTACTGTTCCATTGAGAGGTGGCTCTAAGCCTCACACATGAGTTGGGTGCTACCATTTTGGAGAAGATGTCAAGAAATGTTAGGTTTAAAAGCACCAGTGCTGCGGTTGGTGTTGAGCAAAGTTCTCCTATGATGCACATACCTGCTGACCGCTGGACTTTGATGAGCTTATTTAGATTTACCATCTTGTCCAGTGCGGTCCGCCATACGACAACTCCATAAATGAGTATCGGTTTGACTACCGAAGTCTATAGCCAGTGATTTATTTTTTTTCGTCGATCCTTTGGCCATTTTACAAGTAAAAAGCGCTACAGTAGCCTTTTTTACTCTTTCATTAATATTTGCCTTCCAATTTCGTTTTTTGTCTAAAATGAGGCCTAAATATTTAGCTTGGTCGGAAAAGCTTAATGGTATTCCTTTAGTCTTGGGTGGGCTAAATAGAGGAATTTTATATCTTCTCGAAAAGAGTATTAATTCTGTTTGATCAGCTTAACTCGTCGAACCAATTGGAGCTCCGAATGAAGCGTAGGAGACAAATAATGTCAGAATTTTTTAGATCGCTGGTATCGTTGAAGTAGTAGTCTCCAAGGTGGATTCTACGTCTTTGTCATAAGGCAGGGCATGTGCATAAAAGATTAGAGAATGTCTCCTCTTGCTCCTCGTCCATGCAACTCCTAAAAAAATCATTTGCAGGGGCTCCAAGTCGAATAGCATTCCTATTAAGCAGTGCCCAGTTAGGACACCAATAACGTAGCTAATGTGCAATCAACTCAGAGAGATTAATTGTTTTGAGCACTTGGTTCTAAGATTAGGCCAAATTAGTTTTGACGCTAAACAGGTGGTGGCTTGTTTTCTCCATAGTATCTTGCCTTAGCATGATTTTAAATGTAGCTAAGGGGATACCTATGTTAGCATTGGGAGCCAGCTTTTTGCAAGTTCGTCAGCTTTGCAATTTCCTGGAATATCTCTATGGCCCGGCACACAGAAAAGGTGAATGTTGAACTGTGTAGCCATCTCCGTAAGAGATGATCGACAATTTAGTGCTGTTAGTGAGTTAGTGGAGACAGATTCTAGGGACTTTAACGCAGCTTGGTTTTCCGAGAAGATGCGTATTTCATTAGTTGATATAACGTTTTCTCTAAGCCATGGAAGGACTTCTTTCCATTATTCCATTATCCATTATTAATCCACAGAGAGGAGGCTTGAAGCCGTTTGGCTGTATAAGCACTATTTGCTTGCTGAAATTGTCCAGCGGTATTAGATGGAACAGAACATCAAGTGAGGCGGAGGGGGTAGAGCGAAGTGCTCCTCCCATACACAGGCAGGCTGTTTGTTGGACTTTGCTGAGTTTATCGCGATTTGTCGCTATATTTAGCGCATGGTGGACGGCGCTAACCGCTACTCCATAAGTAA